>NC_051188.1:69400306-70000510 GCF_015220075.1 Falco rusticolus | reverse complement strand
ACTGAGAGCTGTTAAGTGTTAAAATTACCTGAGCAGCCGTTCCTTCTTGTTTCAAGAAATCATCTATTAGCTTCTGTGGGCTACCAGATGTAGCTGGCATGTTTTTTGCAGGGCTACCAACAAGTCTGCTTTTCAAAGGACTCCGAATCTTTTTTACAGGACTGTCTGGATTTTTTTTCCGGATTTTTTTATTTTTCACCGTTGCATGCTTCAGGTGTAGGAATGCATTTTTTGACGCTGAAAAACACAGGAATAGTCAGTAGTTGAATTATTTAAAATTTAATACTTTTCCACAGGAAGGGGGACTCTCTATCTCCCGTAAAAATCTACGGATCAACTGGGAGAACACAGCCTAGATAAAGTGACTTTAACACTCACATGCCATTCCAGACACGGGCGATGTTTTAAGTATTTGAAAAGCACTGCTAGGCATTAGTGTACTCGGAGGATACTGAACAATTCATAAGCCTTTTAATATCAAGCATTTCAGTGCTTGAGTATGAGCAGCTGGTGAAATCTGAAGCCCACTGGACAAACTGCTTTCCCTCAGTCAGAGCACTGTCTCACCTAGATACCCACACTAAGACCTCCCCGCAGCGGTTATCAGGAAATCCAGCAGTGAAAAGCCCTACTTTTTGTAATATTTCACTAAGGACACTGCTCTCATTCCATCATACTAACGTATCTGCATTAGCCCACTGGCCATGAAATCAACGTTTGATTATAACAACACTGTATTTAACTGGCAATGAACCAAATGATATTTCCAACCTATTTTATGAGAAGGCATGTTCACAAGGAATTTATCTTACTTCTTTCTACTAATTATATAAAGGAGACCTGGGTGATCAGCTCAGAGTAAAACCATCTGACTATCAGACACATGGAGAGATGGATCATGTCTCGAGTTGCCTAAAACCCATAGCACTGGTACGGGTTTCAGGGAACCATGAGAATGCTATCTGAACATAACTTAGGTACTGAAGATGCGATGCTTTAAATTACAAGACATATCAAGTTTAGATTCCATTCTGCAAACATATGGACATGGGTAAGTTTAGTGCCACAGTCCCCATGAATTGAATTAATTACCCATTTAAGCAAAGCTAGGCATCTGTCTGCAAAATGAGACCACAGCTGGTTGTAACCGACAGTCTGTCAAAAACACAGAAATTTGATTTAACACAGCACCTTCATAGAAGCTTTAGTTGTATTTTCCAGTTTGTTGTTTAGGGCTGCATAACTCCTTTTGAACAGTAAGCAACTCCTATACAGAACTACTGCACAACTATATATACTCACCAAGAGTGTTAGCAGGTTGCTGCTCTGATTGCTTTTGCCTTTGATCATATGCATCTTTCAGCTCTGCTTGCAACTCAGCAGGTAGGGCAGCAAAAACCTCAGGGTCCACCTGAACAGTAACAAAAGATTAATTTGATTATTTTACCAGTAAGCAACACCACTTGCTCTCCTCCAGATCACACACATGAGAAAGGTATTTACATTTTATGCCAAGCAAAATAAATGAGATGTAACTGAAACACTGTAAAATGTTTTACACTTTCTTCATGTGCTTTTTTTGTAAAAAACATAAAGCTTGCCATCTAATATTACTCTACATTTATTATTTTATAAAATTACTATTTATGGGCCTATAATACACTAATCAACTTTATTCACCTACTGATACACAGTGCAGCTATCTTAACAGCACAATTAATCTTAACTCGGCGAATGGTCTCCTCAGATTTCCAGACACAAACACTGTGACAATCAGACTTTTGTTCCTCCTTTTCTTTTGACACTTCTATTTCCTGGAAGCTGCTACTCTCCTCAAACAAAATATCCTTGGAAATAGTCTCGCTTCTTTAAGGAGAGGAAATGCAAGTCCAGCTACCTCACATTTTGAACCAGCGCAAAAGGGTTGCTTTTCTTTCTCCCCCCGTTGTCCACCCCTTGTTCAACTGATAAGAACGCAATCCTTTCCAACTGTCCTACGGGCTGGAATTCTAGACAGGAAATAATTTGTTGTCTTTTGCCATAAACACTCATCTGGCCAAAATAAAATTTCGTGTTTCACCCAGTTCTCTTCCCTCACTGTGTCTTGAAGTAGCAAATTAGTGACCCACTAGTCTTGTATTCTGAGTTTCCCAGTATTATTGGATAGTGTTTTCAGCTCATAATCTGCAAAATCTAATTCAAAAAAGCAAACCTATCACTTACGAGGATTAAAACTGCCCAGTGGGAGAGTGCCCTTCCATTTCAGTGGTAAAATTCAGAGATGTGCACAAACAACAAAAAAATTATTCAAAACTACTATTACTATTCTAAGGGCACAATACAGTTTCTCCACTATCTGAGATACTGTATTATATGTCCGTATGCATATATATTAAAAGTTACCTTTTGTTTTCAACAGAGATTTGATCTTTTTTTTAAACCAAAATACGTATGTTACGTCAGGAAGGTAGGCTGTGCTATTCACACATATGATGTCTAAATTATGTAGATAATAAACACGAACATGTTACCCACAGGTAAAATTCATCAATTTAGCACATTTTTTCCATTTTTAAAACTCCATGTGCTGTCACAAATTTTTCACCACACAAAATAGGCACTAATTAAGGGAGGAAATGGGAACAACTCTGACCACCTCAATTACTGCATATGTGGCGCAGAACAAAGCATCGTAGTGGAACGTAGCCAATTAAGCCCAGAGGCTCAAGTTATTTTTTAAATATAAATTTTATTTAATAAAACTATTTATAAAAGGTTACTGTTCTCTGGTTAAGCATTCAGGAGTCAGGAATTTGGGAGGCCCTGAATTAACAGGTTTCTGTGTACACAACTTAGTAATTCCTGCAGAAATAATGCATTACAGGGAACTGGATGTGGTTTCGTTATTCCCCCTATCATTGCCCTCTGAAAGCATAACATGCAAAAATTCTGTTAGAAGAGCCATCAGTCAAATTCATATGAATTCTGCACTAATAATTGGACTTTTGGGTAATTTACTGTACAGCCATAGTGTCCTAACATAGCTTTCGCAGAGCTGGAGCACATTCACATTATCGAGAAACTTGATTTTATAAATTAATGTACTACCTCAGCATACAGCTATCAGTGTTTTTGATGTGCTGTATAAATTTGCTTACAAGGAATCTATACCATGTCGAGACAATGTGAGGACGAGGGGCAAATTTGCTACCAGTAATTAATGCCACTACTACAAATGTCCTTCACTTCTAAGCATCTTTACTTCTTGCCTCCCATGCTTTTACAGGATTCAGCTGCTACAGATAAACAGCTCTTCTAAATTTTAAGATTACTTCAGCAGCTAATGGAAATGAATACAACCTATCTGGATTCTTTTTATGGGAGAACCTTACCCAACAAAGGACATTTTCCACGTTTTCTAATTAATAAATCACTATCAGCCAATTAACTTGGCACCTGGTCATAAAAACAGTTCAGACAAAAGGAATGAAAGGTTGAAAACCAAACCTAATTAAACTATAAAAAGATGGCAGGGCATCATTTACATTTGCTGAGTTGATGTGGCTAAAGTACTCAATTTGGAGTGGTTTGCAGTATTTCTATACCTGAAACCCATTACTGCTCAGTCCACTGTATCATTTGAAAGAAAGTAATCTTAAATGTTTGTATATACTCATACAATATACACTCCTGCAAAAACTTTAACAATACCAACAATTGTATCAAACTATATTTAGACAAAGATGTTATTTTTGAATTAAGTTCATGTATGATTTTAACACAGAAAAAAAGTCTTCCCAGATTAATGAACTGGGTTTAATATTTTTTTCACCAAGCCTAAGAAAGCTAATTTAACCATAGTATTCTAGGTATTAAACTTGGACCTAACTCAGAGAATTAAAATTGTAAATCGTAGTTCTCTTTTTACCAGTAAAGAAAGCTGAATGGTTTTCAGGAGAAAATGTGGAGTACAAGAATAAGGCATTCCAGAATAGTTATATGGATAACCCTGACAAATAAATAGGAAATAGCTAATTCTTCTTGAACTACATCTTCAAACAAAAAGGCTGCTCTGCTAAGCTGACATTTTTGGATCAGGTAAGAGAGTCACAAAATGCATTAGGAGATAGAGACAGGAAAACCGGTGCATTTGAGTGTGCAAATTAGGTATTTCTATGGCAATTTCAAGAAGTAATGCTGTTATAAAAAAACCAAGAATCAATTCTCAACTACCTAATTAACAGACAGATAAAACACAAAACAAACCAAATGCAATTTTTATAGAAAGCCACATGCAGTTAAAATTTACCCTGAAAAAGAGAGCACTGAGTGGTAGAGGAGGGGTGTACTTTAAAGCACAGCATAATTTAATACGTAAGTCCAAGATAAAGTCTTGCCTATGAATGAATGTAACTACATAATTTAAAACAGCTGGGGTGTGGAGAGTTCGTATACCATCTGCACAGGGATAAAAACTGACACAACTCTTTTTGAACCAATGAACTTGAATCAAAGAAATTTTAGTAGTAGAATAGACTACACATCTTCTAAATAACCATTACACATTAACTACTTTTTACTGAAAACAGGTCAAGAATTTCTATGTAATTTTCTCTGGATTCTTTGTCAGCTAAGCAGCATATCTTAGAAACAGCAACAAATACCACTGAAAGCTGATATGGTATCACTTCATTTGAGAACAGCAATGGAGCAATGGCACAGCAAAAATAAAAATACTGCTCTATTTTAAGTGATGCATATGCAAGATGATATATCTCTGGGTAACCCAATCTTTGATTTTTTATTATTCTTACCCTCTATTTGTTCAGCACCATCTTGGATTGAAGGGTGGATTATTATTACGAGCATCATTACTGCTATCTGCTCCCCCTTCAGACCCCTATTCTGAGAAACAACTTTGCACTTTCCTCATCCTGGACATGCTGTATATGACCACATTCAAAAATCAGGAAGATATCCACAATCTTTAGCTGCGCCTGCCTTTGTCCCAGGAACGTGATATAAACAATCACATCTACCGAAGCTAGAAGAGGTTGGCTTTACACCATCAAAACATCCACCTAACTAGAGTGAGTCTCCTGTGACTAAGCTAAGCAGATTTTAGGACTGCTTCAGACTTATGGTGCAGTATAACTGAGCTGCAATGCAGAAAAAAGACTATTTACACACTGGATTGCAAAGCAAAGTGTAAACGAGGAGGTTTTACATTAAACAACAGCAAAAACATAGGCATACTTATGACTATAAAGCTTTAATAAATATTATCATACTATGTATGTGATAGATCAAGAAACATTTGAATGCAGAATTCTTAAAGATATTAAAGGACCATAAATGATTTTGGAAAGTCACAGATTCTAGTGAATGCTGTCTCAAGAAAAAGCTGTTAACTCTTCCTATAGGTGTAAAGTTGATGTTTATTGATACCCTGTGAACATCCTACCTGTGACAAAGCTGGCAAGGCTATTACATTAATTCCCATATTGGTATTTGGTTCTTGGAGCTCCGGTATTTGTAAAAGCACTGTTCCAACTGGTTGTGACAGAAGTGCCGAGTTACATCCATTTATTGGCTCTTTTTTGCTATCTCCATAACTCTCTCCTTGCTGAATGGTGCATATTTGCTCTACTTGTTCTCGGAGGTCAGGTGGCAGAGCTTCTAGCACAGACTTATCTAGCTACAAATACATAAAAGCTTTTAGATTTTTCTAAGGAATAGATAACAGGCTTAGTTTTAGTCAAAAATTAGTTCTACAGTCCTTGAATTTTATAAAAAAAATCAGTTTAATCTGTGTATGCAAACGTACTTAGGAACCTGACAGTTACACTCTGCAGCAGCAAAATGTAAAAATATCTTTTCAGATTTAAGTAGTTCAGTAAATATGAATGCTCAGTTTTACCTTTTCACAATGTTCAGTGTTCTCATCACAAACCATATATGAGGTCTCCTCTACAGCTACTTAGTGATAAGGAAACCCAAATTCTGAGTTCAAATTACATAGGCAACATGTTGATATGAATACTAAATCAGTGTCTAGTACAAAGCCATAAGCAATTAATTCTTTCTTTATATAGTTCTAGGATACATGTTACTAATTTACTTTGATGGTATTACGTATGTTTGCATACTGTCAGACTCTTGTCATAAATTTTGATAATGAAATAAGCTTTAGGTTCAAATTTTTGCTTGCTGTAATTGCTACTTACCATCAATTATTGGCTTAAAACAACTGAAATGACCCCTCAGTGCCTAAAAGTTGCTGTATACAACGATGGCTGCACAAGTGACAGAATGAATATAACTGACAAACAGATGTACAGCATCATTTTTTTCACAAGTAAAATTGAGTAAAACTGTGTAGATAAATGTCAATGTTTGCCTCTAACTTCTGCTAAATGAGACTCCACAGCAGTGTTAGAAAACTTTATCTTTTACCTCCAAGAAGAAAATTTGGAGTTGATGACCAGATTCTGGATTTACAGAGAGGAACTACAAATATCTGTGAAAAGCTACTCAGCTTATGGTAACTGAGAACATTTGATGAAAGCTGTCTGCATTATTAATCTTTCAGTTATTCTTCCACATTCTTTTCATGTTCACTCATTTCAAATTTGCTACATATATACCTCTACAAACCTTTTCTGGAAATCCTGGGTGTAAAGTATCTTGTTGCTTTTCTAGCACAAGAATAGCAATACGGGACCAACTCTCGCCACTCCTTTCCTGTACCGAATTCCGTATTATATTCCATATATAATATACAGTAGAAGGAAAGATGAGCATATTGTGCCACAGAGCCACCAAAGCTTTACGACTTCTACTGCACAGCTAGTGCATTTTTTACTTGCTCATACACACTGCTCCTATAGCAGAATCTGAGTGTATAGAGCTTCATATTGTTACGTGGCTTTGAGATCCTGAGCTAGCTGTGAAAATCATAATTTGCTTCTAAAAATGTATAAATATTTGGGAAAGCCATTAATGGAATATCAACAAATGCTTTTACAGATTTAAAGTACAGAAATTAAAATTACAGAATTTTACAGAAAAACATGTAAATCTGTTTATACCTAAAATACCTACAAAATTCAATGTAGTTTGCTTATAGCAGACCCTTCTAACAGATGTCTGCTTGAGTAACATGTGGGATGGAAAGGAGGAGGCTCTTCCTTTGTTAAAGCATGCAGAAAAAAACCCAAACCCTGCAGAAATATTTTGCTTAAATAAAGATTGTTCTCCTCTCATCTAAAAGGTGATATCCTGTACAAATATTAAGTATGCATTCACTATTGTTTGAAGAAAATTTTAAAACACACAGGAAGATGAAAAATTCTAAATACAAGTTTGACATCCTTTTAGGCAGAAACCTGGAGCAGTCATTGTAAAAGTGTATGAGGGAGTGTAAGACTAGTTGCTGTTCAGTTCCTTCTCGCTGACTCAAGCCTGAAGAGAGATTTATAGTGTAATTTAAAGACTGGTATAGAATACATGACTTCAAGAAACTATGTGGAGAAGACTACCTGATTATCATTTATTTGCATCTGTGGCAAAGAATATTGCTGCCACAAAGAGGAATGGAAGACATTTAAAAATTCTGTCTCCATGAAAATTAAATAAAGTACTTGTCAAAATTCTTCTTGAGCAAGTCATCAGTGATTAAGCTAATCAAAATAATTTTTAAGAGCTAACACAAGAAAAGGGAATTTGTAAGTCTGCATCCTATCATAATCATATAAACACAACATTAACTACAGAATGTGTCAAATTTCTCTGATGGAAGTTTTCCTAGAGTCTATTGCACATTTTTTATAATTAGACTCTGAGCTTTGGTTGTGAAAGGTGGAAGGTAACGATTTTTAATATTTCATCCCTGGCATCTTTTCCATTCCTGATCCATTGCAATCCTTTGGTAAGTGATTGGAAGGGAAAAAGATACTGAAAATTCTATTTCTTTTCTTTGAATAAATACAAACTTTTTGGAGTTATCCTATAAATGACTGATTTTAAAAAACGCTTTTATTAAGGCAAAGTAGTTTTCCATCAATAACAGTTTCTTACTGTGCATTGTACTCTGCTACAGCTCTTTTTATTTTTAAAAAGTATAATGTAACTTTTTTTGCTCTATCCAAATAAGACAAACAATCCCAAGTTATTACAATTTTATATTCTCAGGTTTTACCTGGGAAGCAGATGGAACCTCAATACTCAAATTAAGCCTGGATTTTACGCTGATAGGAGGATGCACGCCATTCCATTTGAGCGCAGACTCAGTGTTGTTAACATTAGAATTGAGACCAGATGTGAGATGGGTACCACGAGATGGAAGAAAAGTGCAAGTTCTTGAATCAGAAGATATTTCAAGGTCCATAGCAGCCACAAATACTATACACATGAAAAGAAAATAGAGAATGATCCTCAAATAGCTAAAAATACTATGAAGATTCAAGATACAGTGAAGCCAATTTCCAGTGTTCTTTACTAGTTTACTCAATATATAGCATAATTATAACATTTTCTATTTCAAAGTATCCTTTGTTACTATTAACTTTTTTAAAAGATTCGAACAATCCTATACAAAGGTTTTTTTGTAGCATTTTTCATTTGAAGCAGCAAAACCTGCTCTTTACATTAAATAATTTGTATCAGTATAGTACTAAGTATTCCAAAAGGAATCTATGTTGGAGCCGTTCAGAACTCATCAATATCACACATGCAAAGTACACAGCTTACTGACCTTCCTTATGTTCTTCCTCCGAGCACTTTTTTGTTTTCTGAACATGGAAAAGGTCAATAACTGAATGCGATCCACCAGGTAAGTGTCCAGACTGTACTGCTGAGCGAGTGGAAGTAGTTTTACTGATGGGAACTAACTGCTGCACCTGAATTCCAACCTAAATCCAAAACATGAATACATTCATTTTATTGTTTAAAAAATAAAGTATTTTTTTTAAAAAATAAGTATCTGTAAGTCTTTCATATTAGCACTGCCTTCTCTGAAATTGGCTGCCTGTTGTGGGTGGGGGAAAGAACGAATAAAAGTATGTTGAAATACACATAAATAGCCACTAAAACCATCCCAAACAAATCCCAGAATTACCCACCACAATCCAACAAATAAGAAATCAAAAAGATAATACCATCTAACTTTTCTGATATAGAAAAGCGTTGTGTTTATTATCAGATTTCTTAGACACTAACAAATGCAGAAGCACTGACCAGGAAATGATTAGTATTAAATCTGGTTACTTTTACAAGAAAGGAATGTTCTTCATGAGGACAATCTATACTAAATCCGTGACCTCAGTCTAAAAATGGGAAAAATAACATTGTTGCACTTCTAGACATGGTCCTTGCAAAGTCTCAATGGATGAAATTTACTTTGGTGAAAGTTATCTTTATCAGATGAGGTGTTCCTCATTTTGAAAGATACCCTCGCTTTTCATTAACTTTTAAATACTAAATCAACAGGGGTTCAAAAACTGTGTCCAACTAAGAATGTATTCGTAAATTGTGCAAGTTTACTGTTAATTCTCCATTAATATTAAGAAAAAACCCAACACTTAAAAAAATTTGTATATACAACTCAGAAAGCATGAAGGAGCTCATGTATGTATTTTCACCAGGTGGTCTTCCATTAATTACATAGCAAGGATTTTGTTTGTTAACAGTTTTTAGTTGCAATTAATGGGATATTAAAACATCACTGTACAAAGCTTTTCTTTGCACTTTTATCTTTTTGTTTTGAAACATTTCTAGAATATTTGAGTTCTAGAACTTAAAAGCAGCCTTCGGCATACTATACTTGCTGTGCCAACAACTTTGTCTCGTTTAATTTTTTTTTGCCTTTTAGGACAAGCATTTGAGTTAAAGTGTTGTATGAAGTCTACGGAACAAATGAGTGGATTCATCTGCCCAAGGGTAGGCATGAACAGCTAAAGGTATCACTTTAGGACCTTTTCTAGATTCTGAGATGAAAAGGACACTTCAAAGCATGACGCACCTCATGTATAAGCAAAGCTTAAGGGGACTAGCTACAATACAGACATATAAATGGGAGGTGTCTGAAGTCTGTTGAAAGGAATACCACTGAGGGACCTTGGATGTATCTGCACTTTATTACATAATCTAGAACTGAATGGCCCCTCCAGGACTGAACAGAGCCACCTGGTCAGAAGTAGTACTTTGTTTTGCAAAACAACGTACGCAACACCCATGGGATACTAACTTTAAAGAAGAATCCTCTAAAACCAGGGATAAAGAAATCAAGGGAAATAGAACAATGTAAGAAGCCAGGAAAGACAGCAAAGGAGACAGACAAGAGACTAGAAGACATGGAGAGGATGATAAGTATTTCCTCAACTCCGAGGAGAAACACAAGCCATGGAGCTGACTTTGCAGGGCAACACTGAATCAAAACTGTACTTCTACATCTAGATGACCAATACATGCAGGTTCGTTTTAGAAAGCCTCTGTGTGCTGCTGTAAGAAAGAGCTTATGTCAAAATAGTCTTATCATGGGTTCACATTGCTATGACAAAACCACTGAGATAAGCAAGAATGTTCTAAACTAAACCATGATTCAAAGACCCAGCAATTTACCTTCAAAGGCCAAACCATGGGTTGCTAAGTTTTCTGGCTTTAAGACTTGCAATCTAGAGCAAAAACTCCTCTGATGTCTACCTTTTGATTGGCATTACAGGCAGTAATTGTGTTAGCTACTTTACTAATAACTGCAAAAGTTTACAGAAAATTCTAAAACAAAATAAAATGTGCATGTGCTAACAGAATTGTAGAAGATGCAGTTTAACTTTGTTACCTCAGGCTGTTTTAAATCATGAATTAATCCAGTAAAATTTTCTGGTTTTACATTTACGGCTTTGTAACCATGTTTTTCAAAGGTAAATACACAAAACATAATATGATTCCATAGCCTAATTTACACAAACTTTGTATTAGCTACACTTTTGCTTAGGTTTGGTTATCTTGTACCCTGGGGAACTGAAAATTTATTAAAGACAAAAAAGAAGGTTGATAAAGAGAATAAACTTCAGTTTTCCCATTAACTCACCCCTCGCATATCTGATATGTTCAGTTTCATTGTGTGAAACATGTTTAGAGTTTCTTTCCCAATTACTTTTGCGCTGTCTGTTGCATGGTCTAAAGTCACAGTCCTACAAAGAATAAAAAAGCATGGATAAAAAAGGAAACTGTTTCACAAATCCTCAAGACAACAATTCTGTGTTTATTGCAGAGAGAACCTCAAAGAAAGACAGATCTAATTTCCTGGCATACAAAACCTGAACACTGTTTTTTTGTTCTGTGGTTTCTTTTTAAAGGTAATTACAGCTAAGCATGTTCTACAGCGAAAAGGATTACTTACAAATTGAACACTCTCAGTGTGTGGTCCACACATTAAATTGTCAAATATACTATATACTTACATACATGCTATCTACTGAAGCCAGACAAAAATGCTTCACTTTACAGTATTCACAGAAATGCACTCATGCACTATCCTTCACTCAAGCTTGGTTCATAAAGAGTTTGCTCAGTATTATTTCAGTTGTCAATTGTCCAATGTCTAAAGCAAGACTTTCAGATGGAACTCTGAGAGTTAAGCAGATGTAGGCATGTGCACGTGGATTACAAGTAACAAAGAACTTGGATTAACGGTATGTAACTTTAAAACAACATTCCAAATACACCTTACACGTGGGCAATTTTCTGCAACAACTCTCACAAAATTACCCGGTCGCAAGTTTTACAAATTGCCACCAGAGACCTTGGCAGGGCAGTGCTTGGTAGTTCTGGACTCTCTAATGGCCTAACACTTGAGACAGACAAGGACAGAATTCCAGGTGGCTAATCAAACACATGGAAGTGATGTGAAGTCTTCTCACTGAGGAAACCGATGCAGTTTCAACTCTGACAGAGTGGGCTCCATTGACGTTCACCTTGGTGTTCTGACAGCGTGCCATCCCGGCAACTTAGTAAACGCTTTGATGGCATCTCCTTTTTAACTCTACTTTTGAATCTGTCAGAAACCACCATGAACAGCCAAGTTATCTCCAGAAAGGTCTGGTTCTGCTAATATGAAAACGGAAAACTTTCCTGCTGGGAGTGATATGAAGACCTCCCTGAGCCTCACTGTCAGCGTTTTTAAGAAAAAAAGACATCAATATCACCATTATGATGCAACTATGCAAAATACTAGGGAGAAATGCATGACAGGTCTATAAGTACACACACAGAAGAGTATTTTACAAAGGTCTATGCTGTACTACCAGGACCTGATATCAATGGCGCAGTAAAAATACCATTAATATCTCAGAAGTTGAATTCGATTTTGAGCGTGTCTGTAAGCCTGAATCCTTTGCAGGACTACAGTTACCATTGTAGAGGATCTTGGCCTGTGGGATAAGAAAGCATAGCAACTCATTCACCTGTGAGGTGAGGGGACAAGGTCATGAGCTATAGCTACAGAGAAAATCTTTCACTGAAGAGAGAAACCAGTCACTTTAAACTCCAGTAAATGTTGGAACTAGGCTGTACGTAGGGAAAGCACACCTGAGGGAACACACCCTGAGATTCTAATCCATTTGCCTGGATTCAGCTTCCAGAGGTTACCCTGCTGCTGCTAAAGCGCCTTTCACTGGGCTGAAGAGAAATGCTCTAACAGACAGGAATACAGCATTTACATCATCAAATAGCATTATTTGGATTGATGGGGGCTGCCGAGTTCATTAGTAAAGCCAGAAGCAGAAACAAGAGACACTGCCAAACGAGACCCTGGCATTAGGACCGCTTCAGCTGTGTATGAACAACTTCGTATTCTTGGGTGCCCCCTCACCATACCTTAATGAAGACTTCATGAATTAGGCAAATTCCAGGGCACATGCACATTAGCATGCCTGACCACAGAAATGAGGTCCAAAGCATTCAGCTGTTCATGAGAAGGCAGTCTGGCACTAGCTCCAATAAAGCTCTATCTCAACACACACTTCACCCTAAAAAAAAATACGTCATTAGGCTGTTAAGAGTAACCTTCAGCTCAAAATATTCGGGATAGCCAGAAGACAAAGGTATAGACTGATGGATTTTCTTCTTGATATACCAATCCCAAAATGTGATGAGCTTCTGATAGTGAAAGGTGAATCCTGTAGTTTCAGTTTTTAATACAGCTGAACTGTATGCCAAAGCTCCCAAGTACGAGACAGACCCTATGCATCCAAGTCCTACTGTTGAGCTCCAAGCCACTGAAAGAACGCCACCTCTTCCATTACCAGAAATCCTGAGCAAATGATCCTTCAGTTCAGGAGGGATTCATCTGTTAGATGGAGGGAAAAGTGGAAAAGACCTGTCTTTGAAGATGCCAAATGCACCCTCGCACTAAAGCCAGGATCGTCCCTTCACCTAAGGAAAAACTGCTTTGATACAGAAGTGTCTGCCTGAAGAATAAATATGTATTTAGAAGGTACTGAGACAATCTTGTATGAAACCGCATATAACATGATGCTCTCTGTCTAGATTTCATTCTTGTGTTTTCAGTATGCAAGCATGTAATATGTCTGACATTAAAAAAATCTTTAGTCAACATCGTCCAGTTGAACAACAGGAAACAAAAAAGGATCAGAAATTTAATATAATCGGTAAGAGTAACAGCACTACTTGAGGAACGTGAAGAACCTACTCCTTTGACAGTGATGTATCAACTGACACTACCCAGGCTGAGTAACGGGGTTACCCCATGACGCGCGGGCATGGGCAGCCACCACAGGCAGCATCTCAATGAGACCAACAGAGCTGCAGTGAGACCAAGCAGAAAGAGACTTTGTTATGTTGATAATGATCCACAAGAAAACAAAGGCATTTCTGATGAGGAACTTATGACTATATGAAAAAGCGTAACTGTGAAGGTCAAGAGACGTGAACAAATTGCCTTCTTCAACAGCTGGAACATGGGGCACAGTCTCTGACTTCGAGATTTTGTGACTCAACCTTCTTAGCTCCACTTTGGATCTTCATTGTCTTTTTTCTTCTAGGACCAAAATAATTCTCTGCAGACTTACTGGTAAAACAACAGGAAAGACAGATTTGACATAAAGAAACTTGTCTGTACTAAGATGGACAACTGTAGACCAAAGTGTCTGATGCCAGCTCCAATCTTCAGCACTGAAAGTGGCTTCTCAGTCTTCTGCAGCAACTAATTCTGCAAATATTGCCCCATGGACTCTAGACTTGAAGAAGAACGGTCCTGGATCAGACACCCTTCTTGACAAGTACAAAGGCAATTTTCTTTGAGAATTGACTCCAACTGTCACAATCAGCATGTGACCAAGAACCTATCAAGGAATAGCAGAAAGCCTCTCAAGAAAAAGTACCCAACATTACACAGAGCTCAGGGAGAGGAAACAAGATTGCAGCAGCAGAACATTTCAACTCTGCTAGTTACTGAAAGAAATAAAAACGCTGCTGCATGCATGTCACAGTGCAGGATGTAAATATGTCTTCTACAGGTGCTGCAAAAGGAAAACAGCTCCAATACTGCGCAAGCTGGAGAAATGTACGCCAACAATATAGACATAACTATATATTATTGTTTGAAGACAAACCCTTTAAAAGATCAAAATGCTTTTGTTAGCTAGTATTTCATGACACTATTACCAATTAAGAGCGACCTTAAACTACAGATTATTAAAGTCAAAAAGATAAAAAAACGTATCTCCCTACCAAGAGAAACAGTCACAATCATTCACTGAAAATATTCTGCTACATCACCTTAATTTTTAAGCAGCATCCACAGACACATGAGTACATTCATTTAAGAAAACAACCTCAAACCAGAAAGAATGCATTTGTGTGGAGTCAGATTCCTTCTTTCCCATTCCTGCTTCCTCTGAAACCCACACATTATTTCTTCTATGCCCAAAACTTTTCAGCTTCTGATATAGTGTCTTTTCCCCCCATTTTTCTCTTTGAAAAAACTCAAACGCAAAACATGAATGTTAAAATTCTTCTTTCTCATTCAGACACCTTACTCTCTTCCTTCTTTCTCCTCCCAATAGGCTGTGTTTTTTATCATTGGGGGATTTACATTTCATGTTGATGACCAAAGACTTTTGATAATAATACTCTACTTCTGATTTTGGTGCAGGTCTGATACGTAGACAATGAGGTACCAAGCACTTCAAAATTTCCATCCTGTCTTCCTGTAAGTTTTGGTGCTCCCTGCAGAAGTGTACTTATACCTACTATTGACCATTGTTTTTTCCATGTGTAGTTACCTGGCAATGTTATCACAGATTCCATGACCTCCATATTTTGCAGGCTCCACTGGTGCCCCAGCCTTTCTGACCATAATTTTAAGAGTCAATCGTTTACCCTTCATACCAGCAGCTTCAAGTCTACGTTGGATTTCTTCTGAGAGGCTCAGAAGGAAAGCTTCTGCTTCCTTAGGCTGAGAGGGAAAAACAACAACATGTTTAGATAATTCCTAGTTTTCATATATTGAAGGTTAATCATTAACAGTTAATGCAATCCAGACCGTCTAAACAGATGTGGTGGTGCACTTTCCCTTCTTCAGGCTGCTCTACAACCTTGGCAGCTGCCAGCTAGTCCTCGGTGCCTTGAGTAATGAGTTGGGCAGTTAAGCACCTCTTGGCTGTACCTCCTCTACTCAACTGAGGCAGGGAATGGCACTGCCTGTGCTGGAACTCCCCAGTGACTGGTCAAAGCAGGGAAGAAGAACGGAAACGGTGAGTTATTCCCTGACAGCCTCAGAATGCTCCTGCTGGATCACAGTCTGAGCGGTAACCAAGTGGAATAATATATTGCTCCTGGAATTTTTCAGCAAATTACCAACACAGGTTGAGGTTGGGATGGAAATTTGCTGATGACTAAAGGCAGTCATCTCACAGCCTCATAAACAGCAGTGCTAAAGTGAGACCTTTTTGAGCTCTCCTGGAGCGCAACAGGCTGCGACCAGCATCTCCCTCTGAGCCGGACGCTGCTCAGAGCTCGCAAACCGCTCAGTTTGTGATACGAGGGGGACCATCGTGGAAGGTCAATGATGGGGCCTGGGCTGATACCCCTGCTCCTTGAAGCTCAACCCTTCGCCCTTCGAGGAATGAAAAGGCATAACGATATGAGTATTTCAATGAACTCAAGGGCAAACTTTTAGTAGGTATTTAGCTTTGCTGTAATATATATTGCAAGCCTGAAGTAATCTTGTGATTTAAAACAAACTGATTTGCTGCTAAACTCTTATGCACTGTGAATAAACTTTCTGTCTCTCTCCCTCCCTCCCTGCCTTTAGATCTAATCTGTCGTCCAAGTCTGAGACTAGGAAAACATCCAGCCACACCTAAACTCTGAGAGAGTTTAGAAAGCAAGGGGGTCTATTCTGAACCTCGTGACTCAGCAGAAAGGTCTCCCTTGTTCTTTACCCCACTTTCTATACCTTTCCCTTTCAGACAAAAACTGCTGACCAAGCCTGAGACTAAGGCTGGATCCAGCCGCACCTAAACTCTGTGAGAGTTTAGAAAGCAAGGGGGTCTACTCTAAACCTTGTGACTCAATGGGAGGATCTCCTTTACCCTTTTATACCTTTGATCTTTACAAACTGTTTCCAATTCTACTATTGACTTGGTTTCAACTCGATTTATCTTTGTGCATTTACTCCATGTAATAAGTAACAGAATGAATCTTGCCAGTGAATCTTGGGTAGATGCATTTCCTCATATTCCTATTAAACATGTTGCACTTAAAACTCTCTGGTGGTAATTCTTTAAGTAACCTGACCTAACCACTCCTTTTCATGACAAGTGAAAAGAGCAAGCTGACTCACAGGCAATTGTCTTATTTAACTTCAAGTGTTTTCTTTATATTGTAGGTTGCTGAAGTTAGGTGAGATGGTAGAATCCTATCCTAATGCTGAAATAAGTAGGAAATACTTACCCTTTTGGAAATAAGTTTTTTAAAAACCTACGTATTTAGAAACCCCAACACAGAATTGCAAGTCTAACTTTAAGCATACACCTAGATGATGAAGAGCATAGGGTTTATAAGGAAAATCTTTTCACCATGAGGAAAGTCAAGCAGTGGAATATGTTGCTCAGAGAAGTTGTGCAGTCTCCATTCTTTGAGGTTTCCAACACCAGATTGGATAAAGTCCTGAGCAACTGGTCTGATCTCATAGCTTCCCCCTGCTTTGAGCAAAAGGCTGGACTACACAGTATCATGAGGTCTCTCTCCCAACCTGACTTTTCTATCATTTCTATAAATGCTTCAAGCTGAGTTATTTTTTAATACAATTTTGTCAACAACACTTCCCCTCCTACAATATTTGTAAAAGGTCTAACAAAAGTGTTGTACTGGAGTAGCTGGTGATGGTTTCAGGCACTGGCATCTTTGAATAATCAGCACTTAAATGAAAGAGAATGCTAGGTGCTGACAAACCTACTGCAGTTCCCTTTTTCTGCACCAGACTTGCATAACGAATGCAGAATAGCCAGCTAATTTTGTGCAAGCTTCTTTTCAGTCCAATACTTTTGCAGTCTCTTCTCCCATTTTATTGTTTTGTCTCCTACTTCTTAATTTTCCTTATTTCTATTTGGTGGCTAAGATGGTGCTCTAACAGATCAAAGTGTAAGTGAAAATAATCAGAATATGAGAAGATTCTTCTACAGCTCACAGAAGTCACTGCAGAAAAGAAAGTAAGTTCAAATTTACCTGAGTAAACCTTATTCCATAGTTGATTTCTGCTGAAACAGATTTTCTTTCTTTTTCTGTACGAACAGGTCGATCATCCAAACCACGACAAAATCTGTAGAGCATTTGTCCTGTTTTTGGACCAAATTCTTTCTGCAGTTTTGACATTGAAGCACACTGCAAATCTCCACAGGTTTTAATTCCCAAAGAAGCCAGCTTAGATTCCATCGTCCTGCCAACTCCTAACAACAAAGCAATTAGTTCTGTTAACACTACACAATTCAAAGCCAGTCAGGTTTTGAAAAAAATAAAATGTCTTTTTAAACCTACACTAGGTCATATCAAATAAATAAATAAATATACACCATAAAAGATAAATTCCACTCAATAAAACATGGTTCAAAGGGAAACTTTTGCTGTCTTCACCTGTGTTTCTTTAATCTGTTTTATATATTTAGTTTAAGATGTCATACTGCTGCGCATTTCTTTATTTCTGGGTAAAATGTGAATGACTCCTGCTTGTAAATCTTCTTGACAAGGTAGTGCCTGTTACAGAGTATACAGCTCTGAAGACCACAACACTCAGTCCAAAAAGAGTGTCCAACATGTAATATGTTTTGCCATCATATACAAGTGATTTTATCTAAAAGAAAACCAACAAATATTTTGACTACTGTTCCACTGCTTCCTTGGTAGAAAAACAGTATTTCAAGTAGAAGTGATAGCATACCTGTATCATTTGTGCTCTGAATTACCAAACACTGGAAATTGTAGGTAACCATGGCAACATCACATATGTGAGTGTGATAAACTTAAGTGTGTTTCTGAATTTTGGAGAGGAGGCCTGTTACTTCTGAAAAATATTAGTCCTTTGAGTTTACACTAGCAAAGTCAGTGAAAGTTAGAAACCCCAGGTAATCAGCTTCTAGCTTTCATAATCTGTTTCTTTGTCTAGGTAGCTTTATTGAAAACATTAGAAAGTTTTTACTATGAACATGCAAGTCAATTCTGAAAACTTTAAAATACATCAAAGCATGGTACTACATGAATAATTTTCTGGAAGAAAAACACCACCTGTAAGTTAGGCCAAAGAGCAATGGTGCTGTGCTGTGAATTATGTTTGGCCATGGAAGGGGATACATTAAGAAAATTTCTAGTAAACTGCACCTGTCCACGTATGCTTTCCTACCACTTTTCCATTTCAGTGCCTATTACTGTCTATTTTTTGTTTCCCTTCCATTTTTTTTTCCTTAAACAGAGAAAATACTATTTTGAACATTTAACACTAAATAACTGTGTACAAATGTAGGCTGATCATTAACATACAAAGCATAACTGACTGCTTACTCAGCATTTTTTGCACTATGCCTGTGTCACATTATACTACTAAAGTATTGACTAACAATACAACGCAGAGTTAGATGCCAGGAAACAGTTTAGCCTACAACACTTTAGAGTATTTTTCTGGAACAATAAAGAAAATATAATAAAGCCTGTTTTCATACAGCTGTAGTCCGTATATCCTTACTGCCTGCCATGCTCCCAGCACAGTAAATCCAGTTCCCTGCCATCTCATCTCTCCCACAATGCCTTGGAGAATCTCCGTAAAAAACCTGTGGGCCAGAAACGGTTCTTTCTTCCCCTCCACTTTCTCCCTGGTCTTCTCTATGTCCACAGGCATCCCACTCAATTGCTCCACTTCTCACTCAAATATCCTTCTCTCTCCTATCTAAGGAATGCAGGACAGAAAACATGTACTCTGCCTATACATATGATGACTGCGAACAACTGCCAAAATGTACAACAGTTTATTTTGCCTGCCTGTTCCTCGAAGGATGTACTCATCTGGACCACTCTTCTCTGTCAAGCGGTCATTTTTCACAAAACTTGTGGAAACACTATGTCATTAGAAATTACACCTCTCAGTAAGATTTGACTAAAACTGCCAAACAGTTCATGAAGTTATTAGTACTGTCACACTTGAAATTATAAATTGTCATAGTCACAATCGTTTCTTCAGACAACTAGGTAAAAACCAACTGGAATTTGAGAAACCTGTTGTTCTTTAAAAAATCAACACATTCTGTCACAGTTGCAATATACTATTGACTAAAGATCCTTACCCCCCAAAAAAGCAATTACTTGTGTAACAAAAGCCTAATGAGTATTCCAAGTCTACCAGAACCAAAAACTGTCTATAGCTGGATGTATAACAGTGGTAATATTCCCACACTAGCCTTGTTTTCCACCTTTCCCTCTATTTATCACCCATTCTAATATAGCTTAAGTTGCAAGCAGGAACACTTCTCTAGTTTGGTAACACTCTCCTCTGCCAAACTTTTATTTCTTCATTTTCCTTCTGTCCTTATGCTCTCTGAAATATCTCTGAGTTTCTTAGATGCAGGAGAGATTAAACAAACTCCTCTCTCCTCTCTCTCCTTTTTTTCCTTCATATGCCCTCTGTTTTATTATGGCATCTGCACTATTTTTTCCAACTCCTGACTTCATACACTCCTTTTTTAGAAAGAGTACTCTCTTGGGCTAGTTCTCAGTTCTAAGAACAACCTGCTTCTCTCAGCAATAAGTACCTGACGTTACTCATTTTATTACATTCATTATGATACAACAAACTAGCACTCACTTGAAATGACTTATCTAAATAATTTTAGTAAAGAATATACGGTTGCATAACAAACTAAACTCTGAGCCTCTTCCATAGATCACGCTGTATGAATCTGTAAAATTCTTCACTGAAAAAGATGCTTCTCCAAGACACAAAAAGGTAACAGATTCTTTTCAGAAATGTCAGAAATTTTTAGAAATCAGTATATCTTCTTTTTTTTTGATCAAAACAATGGAATAACATCTAATCTTATTTGATCCAGAACACATATGTGTAGCTGACACAGTTTTAGTACCAGGAGGCAAAATGTTCTCTAAAAGAAAGGAGTACCTGGAAGACTGGTAACAAGTTGCCCTCTGATAAAATCATCCACTTCTTCAGGTTTTAAGTGATACTGTCCATCTGGTTTTGCTTTACGAGTTGCCATTCTGGCCAGCAGAATATTGGAACCTGTAAAAAGAACAAATTAAAGTGTGTCGGTACTAACTTCTGTCTTCTCAAGTAGAATGCTGCAGTTCAACAGTCAAGGTAAAAATGCAGAAAGCACGGTCAAATCCTTTATCTTTTACAAAGAATTTAATGAAATGCATTCATATATATGCACAGTATCTACTTTCAGATTAGCAGCTAGCAGTACTTGTCATTACATCAGTGTAATTGGAATTACATCAGTGTAACCAGTAAAACTGGAACTGCAAAGTTAAAACCAACCAAACAAAATCCCACCAAAAAAACCCAAACCAACCAAAAAGTAAGTACAGGACACTTCCCTAAGAACAATGAATTTATTGGTCTTGGTTATGGTCTACACATGTAGAGATACAGATAAACAGTTAAGTGGAAACGGTTGAAAGAATTAGAAGTGAAGTATTTTAACACTGCAGAACTTCAAAAAATCCACTGTGGTCAACATAAATAATAATTAGGTGACCACTTCATCAAGTGTATTTTATCTGAAATACTGGAATTAAGGTAATATTTGGGCCTGAGTATTCACTAAAATAATCCAATGATTTCATTAAATTATTATATACACTTATAAAGTGTGGTGGGAACAAGACCTATTTCAGCACTTTTTCTTGTCTGCTTATAGGCTTACTCGTGCCCAGCCAGTAAGATCTCTGAAATGATACGCAAACATATTCATTATTGCCACTCAAACACCCTGTTCTAAGATAAAGCAAACTAAGAAAAGGTCAAGGGAATTCATAACCCACAGCACTGTGTGTTACTATTGCTCCTCTCCTCCCACCTATGTTCACATTTCTTTTGTCTATTCTAAAATTTTAGTTAATAAGAACAGTAACAAGAGTTTAACATGCACTGTTTCTACTGAGGCGCTAAATTGATGAAACAGTTAATGACACATTCCTCTCAATTTCGTATTTAACTTTGGGGATCCATGTTTTGTCTATAGAGTACTGAAGATTACTGATCCTCTTATCTATCAAACATACCAACATAGCCTCTAACACCAGGAAATCTCAGTGATTTACCTTCTGCAATGTATTATACCCACAACACTGATGTAAAGTAGGAGAAAACTAATACCTCACTTAAAAAATGGTTAAGATGTTTACATCTTAACAGGATATGGATACAGGATATTTATAGATGAGTGTTTAATCTTTCACTAGCATTGTTTAAAGCAGTTTAGTTTAGCCACTAAAATCTCTAGGGTAATAAATCAAATTTATTCAACTGCTATAAGCATGGCCTTCCTTAATTTATCTCTAATCAGACAAGAGTGTCAAGAGGAGATCTCAATAGTATTAACATAATCTATTCAAATTTACATTTTATTATATTGGTACAACTTTCCCATTGGGCAACATATAAATCACATAAGATACACATTTCAGGCAGACCATGTTTTTCAGATAAGGTCTCTACGTTCATGTAATAGTACAATTGTTTCCTCTGATTTATTTACTTAATGATGAACTATAAGTGAAGAGTAAACGTCCTTGTTGTGCACCTACCATACAATTTTCTAGAAAAGATACCAATATCCTTATTTTCCAGTATCTCACACAAATTGATTATTAGGAAAAAAAAATAATAATTGCTCATAGGCATTTGTCTCTTTCAATCTCTAAGAGAATTATGATACCAGATTAGAAAATAATGTTTTAAAACCTAATTCTGCACTTTCTAAAGCAAAAAACAAACACTAAATAAGCATATAAAAGAGATTACAAATGTATTTCAAGTAAAACAAGACATAAACACGAATCCAGGGAATTACAGTCTCTGTACTATGATATCATAAGAAATAAAGGAAGAATTCTGCTTACAGTAATGAATTTCAGCTTGTCTCACAAGTGGATTTCATACACTTATACATGCTCCGTATATTTATTTACGGATACTCTAGTTTAATTAGGGACAAAAACAAAGGAGAAAGGAAAGGCCTAAGTGAAAAGAAATCAAGTAAGTCTCTTCAGATGTGTGATTTCATACACAACACCTACTATAAATCATATAAATTTTTGCTTTCAATATCTTCTAATAATTATACTAAATCATGCCACCCTGTAAATTTTTACTGCTATCTCCAATAAGGAACAGAATATCCACTCATTTTTCCATTTACTGGAAAACTACAGTAGCATTTCATGAAGTTGAATGTAATAATATAATATGGATGGGATTTTAGCATACTGTTCAGATAACAATGGAGAAGCAATGGCAATTTTATAGATTTTTGCTTAAAACTTCCCATATATGAAGATTTTCCTGCATTTTTAGTTACACTAATGTAAATGGCAATATATTCCGTATCACACATGTACTTACAGAGTTTTAGCAATCTTACATAGCTTTGATACACCTAACAATAGCAGGCAAAGCTTGTAAACAGAAATGAAATAAGGTACTTACCCATCCCAACAGAAGCAGTGCATTTAGTTTGGGCTTTGATTTCGGTGCGGATAGCATTTGCAAGTTCATCGGGAGTCAATCTGGTCTCTGTAAGTATTTCAGTGATATCTACTAGTGCTTCATCACAACTGACTGCTTCGATGTTATGAGTATAGCTATCAACACAAAGTAAAGGAGGTGAAACACCAGCAACAGCTCACCATCTGTTAAAACAAATATGTAGCAAATAAAGTCTTCCTTTTGTGGTGGCATTTCCCTGCTTATTTTGTATCACACATCACTTACATATTAAAAATGATAAACCAGCAAATTACAGTAACGTTGCTAAGGTAGGACTAATTTCAACATGCATCTCTATTCTAAAGGAACAACTGGAAGAGATGAACACTTATTTTTCATTGACAATAAGAAATTTCCAGTTTTGTTCAAGTGCATTTAAACCCCAGGAAGTATAAAATCTAATAGATGTTACTCCAATAACCCCTTCTTAAGTTACTCAAGAAACCCTCCTGGAAGTACCTCACTACTAAGCAAAGATCTGCTTCTCACAGTGTAATCAGTAAAAAAATGTAACAATGACTCCTTTGGAAGTCAGATGTTCACTGTTTAGAGGATCTGGCTTCAAGACAGAATGCTCAGAAGCAGCACAGGGCTTAAATAACAAAAATACTACAAAAGGAAGATCTCAAATAGGAATGGCTTAATTGAAGCTGAAAAGTAACATGGAGGTGAAAATGCTAAATTGAATAACGGCATGCAGCAGTGGCAAATAAAATATGCTTGATAATCTTACCACGAAAGATCATGCAAACAAACAGCGTGTTACCTTGCTAATATTTCATATACCGTCCGTGCAACTTCTTTGTATGCATCAAAATCATAAGAAACTGCTTGAAGATTTGGACACAACTTCTTTGCTTGACCAAAAAACATTCCATTCTTTATGCCAACTTGTCTAAATTGGAAGGATAAAAAAACCCCAAATAAACACAGTACCAACTTTTCCACAAATAAATATGAGGTATTTTCGAATGAAGTATTTGTCTTTTCCCATAAAAATGAATTGTCAACAAAAAGGAGTTTAGTCCCAACTGCTAGCAATTTAATAGATAAGAAAAATAACTGCAGATTGAGTATTTGAAGTAGCTGTACAATATTCAGGCATGCAGCACAGACAACTCCCCTGTAGGAACATGCTTAAACCAAAAGTCTCCAGAAAGCGCTACTTGCTACCTTGTTTCAAATTAAAACCAAGCATAAACTACAGCAACTAAGGTAACTGGATCTTATATTCCACTGTGCAAGTTGACAAAATTATGCTCCTGTAATAAATGAACTCTTAACTTTCTAAGATACAAATATAAGCCTGCCTATCTTAACATGCTTGAGAAAGGTTTCAAACGAAGGAATAATTTCTGGAGTATTATTTCCACCAGGAAAGAAAATCCTATTTCCAACACTGTGCTTCTATTTTTAACAAGTCATTTCATACTCTGAAGATTTATAATGTACGTTACTGGGGATGCTCAGAGTAATCTGTGTGAGAAACGGTTTTAAGTTTAGTAATTGCAGTTCCTGTCTGATTTTACTTCCTTCAGCAACAAAGTGTTCTTAATTCCATAAAAGAATGCAATTTTGACACAAAGAAGTGAAGATAACATCATGAAATCAACAATATCAGAGTGAGTGGCACAAGGTTTTCCTTAATAGGCTTTGTTTCAAGTAACATGCAGGTTAGGTTAAGAGCTATTAAGGAGTGTTTAAAAAGCAGCAGCATCCACATGAAAGACCTAGTGTTAAATTCTAACAACCTATATAACTACAAGTTTTGAAAACATTACAAAAAAATTCCTGTCTAGATAACGCTAAAGAAGCAGACTGAACAACTGCTGTTTTTGGACATTTTATGCTTATCTGTATGAGATTTTCAAGCAACCTGATATGTAACTTTTACCTACCTGGCTTCATAACTACAAGAAGCTATTTCAGCCATGGACAGAATAGTGAGATCAAAGTCAGCTCCATTCACATGTGTGGAATCCATATGCTCCCAGACTGATGAGTCCAGTTTATCAGGTACTCTAATTTCTGCTTGGAAAATAATATTTATATTTGGTTTTATACTGTTTTTCTTAAAAGTTCAACAGACAGAATGTGAATAATATAAACATTATTGATTTTATTTTATACAATTTCTATACTGCTACCTGTTGATGAAGAGGTTCTTATTACTATATTGATTCATGTCATGGTCCAGGAAAAAAACACCAGACCGCCCCTGAGTAATCTCTCTCTGCAGGTAGGTCTGTACGTATTACTGAGAATAACATTAAGCTACAGAAAATTTCTGTTTCTATTTCCCCCAAAATTACTAGACAGCAGCTTGTTGGTGATGACATACACCATAGTGTAAAACAAGACTGATCTCAGTCAGCTTTAATGACAATAAAAATGAACAAACACTTGAGGCTAACTGCTACAACCACATCCTGTAAACAAATACAAGACACTCAAAAATTTACCAACTGCTTGGCTGAACAAGACACTTTGCTACATTCCTTTTTACAAAAGCACAACTACCACCAGAACACAGAAACTGAATTCAGAATACAAACCCATTTTTTATCCTACTTACAACCTCTTACTTGGAACTACTTTTCTAATAATTTAGATACCACAAAGTGATTTTTAAGAAGTGAAATAACCAGAATGCTAATTAGTTCAAACTAAAAAACACCAGCTAGAAACTTACATTTCCTTTAACACTCTTACGGGGATATTAATTGGCAAAACTGCTGTTCCTTCCTAGTAATTCTCTTACTAGGATATGTCAACTTCTTTCAAATATCACCATAAATTTACCTTTGATCAAAACGATACATTTATAAATACGGCAACCCCAGACTTAAAATGAGACAGACCTTCCCTAATTTTAGAAAACTTTACTGCATGCTCTTAGATAAATTTTAGAGTCCTCTAGGCCCACTGCATACTAGGTACTATAGAACAGAATTCCATGACACTGCATAACTGGCATCAAGTACAGCATTTTCTATTCCTTTCTATTTGGGTTTTCACGGTATGTAAACCTTGAAAGATATGTGCCTATATTCTGAATATTTATCAGCCTGCAAAAATGGCTAGATGCAAAAATTACTATGCCCTCCCAAACTCCCCACCAGAATCAAAACAAGTTATCACAGACAAAAAGCTTCTATTTACTTAAAATGAAATCCAGTATGCGTGTTATAGTTCTTTTTCATTACTGTAGTCTATATACCACCATACACCACTGTAATATAATAAACAGGGAGTTTTCTTCAGTGCCACAATGTTACGTTACGCAGTAACATGGTGTGCACATTCAAGTACTTATCAGACCAGAGAAAGTGTTGTAGTGAGTGGAGACAGCAGGGGTAGAACCTGACTCATGAAAAACTGCTTTTGTTCAGAATCTCTGCTAAATTTGTGTACCTTTTTATGTCTTAAATATTTTCATGAATGATGAGCTCAGTAAGTTACCTAAGATGTCGGCAACTGAAAATTAGAGCAAAATTATGCCCCAAATAAAGATAAGAATGACAAGAACAATTTCTTTAGTCCATGCCTTCCTGTGCCCTGGCCTGAGATGATGCTGTCATCTTGTCTATCTTCATTGGACTCGTCGACTTTTTCCACTTCGCAGCAGAGCAGATCCCCCCATGAGCTGATGGAGTCACTTCATGTGAAATTCAGGGCAATGCAGAACACATTGTCCTCAATGGAAGGCGAGGTAGAGAACCTCTCATCAAAAGCTGGGAAACTAGACAGGCACATGGTGAATGTGGAGCAACGGATGGAGAAATCAGAGGCCAGGACCCAAGTCTGTGAAAAAGAAATCGCTGAGAATAAATCTGTGACTAATATGATGGTTAAAATCTGCTGCTCTTTAGAATGAAAAAAGGGAGATACTAGGGTTGAGGGAAAGGAAGCCTAGAAAACATTCACATCTTGGGCATCCTGGCCATGGAAAAGAGACCCCAAACTATGAATCCTGATTAACATACGTTAATCTTCTATCTTTAGAACATGAATGTTAAAGATGGCATGTATGTAGAGAAGTAATTTCTACTACCCGGAAAGACTATCTCCAATTCGGAGATTTAGGGCGAGAATGATAGCAAGTTTTTAAATTTAAAAGTTACACATTTTTGGATGAATTCAAACAAGAAAAAGAAAGTATTTCATAAAAGAGTCAAGATTCTATTGACACTAGATATTTCTCTAGCAATGCAGATCAAAAGGCAGAACCAGTATCACTAAAGAAGTAATTTGCAAAAAAAGAAGTAGCTGAAGCAGCGGAATTCAGTATTTGGTCAAAAGTGATTCATAAAGGTTTGGTTTTGTTTGTTCTTTTTTTGGTGTGGGGTTTTTTTTTTTTTAATTTAGAACATTTTTTCTAATAGGCAAGACCTGGAGAAAGCAAAATCAGAGAACAGCCTGGAAAGCACGAAGCATCAAAAAATGATGTGAGTTCCATGTTGAAGCATGGATGTAAAAATATGCTCATGTTCAGAGTTGGTGCCAACTACCTTTTCATTTCATTTACATAACATGTCCTCAAACAGAATTGTGTATGTTTAACAGCATAATTTAGCATTTTGAATTTTTGATATTTTAGAAAAGTATCTTTTCCATGTGATACATGTACCTACTGGACTGTGTCTACCTCTAGCATGGCACAATTAAACACATGCTGTGAAGTGTGTCATATAAATTCTCTAAGATACTGTTATATTAGAAAAGCCTAACCCGTAATTCCACCTTTTCATCTAAGACCATAACTAACCAATTTCTTTTCCCCAAAAGGAAGACAAGCCATGTACTTATGAGAATGCAAGCAGAAACAACAGGTTGTAATTTTTGTTGATAAAACCATTGTGCATGGACATAAAAATTCATAAAGAGACTAAAAAAAATATTATGAACTGCGGCTGATGAGATAAAGACTATAAAATGAGTGTTAGGAAAAAAATCCTTTCACCAAAACAACAGGTTGCACAACCAGACTAAGTATCAAGAAAGAAAGAGCTAGCTGCCTGCCTGTGTGCAAGCCAGTGAGATTGGATGCTGAAGTTAAAGAAACGAATGTGGGGCTATCCGGAAAAAGCTGCTGCAGTAAGAAACTGAGTTTGTTATACAATAGGCTGAAATCTGCTGTACCCTTAAGCAGTACATATAGTAGAAGAGACACTATTGAATTTGTGAATCACAAAGAACATGCTAGATAATCAGCTAACTTCAATAATTTAACTGCCTCACTCTCCAAACATCACTTGATCGTATTGTCACACCCTTACCCAGTGTAAGATCCTAATAAAAGTTACGAAGGCGCTGTATAAAACTGAACTACCAATTAATAGTGCATACGCAAGCTATACTACAGAAAATCCAACACCATAAAAACCACAGCTATCTTTGTAACACACTTGTATATGGCATTGCAAACAACATAGCAGAAGCTAAGTCTGGAGCATCCTGAAAAGTCCTCAAAGAGTTAAAGGCCAGTGGGTTCCACAAACATATATTCTACCTCAGTTTTGAAGTGATCTTAAACTACAGCAAAAAGACCAATAAAATGGCATCACTTCCTGTAATACCTTGTTTCCACATGTCTTTGAAAATTGGCAGAATTGATTAGGGTTTTTTCTGTTTTAGGGGTTTTTTTTTGGTTTTGTTTTTTTTTTCTTTTTGACGTACTAACATTTCAGAAATAACCATGGAAGAACAACCTGTCTTTTCCACCTCTTATATCAACAAATAACTCACTAAGGTGTAAACTTTGTAACAGTAGTACTTGCTACCATAAGGTTGGAAAAAGTGCATATACAAGGGGCAAAGGAGAAACTCAACTTTCAAATCTAAACTGAAATGAAATAGCAGTTGCCCCTTGTACATGCACTTTTTACCAGCCCTGAGGTAAAAACTAAGTTTCAAGCTGATTAAGCAGACTGTTGGGGGGGGAAAAAAAAACAAAAACAACCCAAAACAGAAACAACTTGCCAATGTTAGCAATATTGCTTTCTTACACTGAATGCAGTTCAGGCAGAATAATTACACAAACAAACAACAAGTAAAATATACTTGTTAACAAAAGTATGTTCTGTTACATGAGTACTACTTGAGGACACAAAGTAACAAATTTCTAAATTACTGCAAGCAAGCAAGGAATTTTCAAACTACAACAGATACCCTGATTTTGAGGAAACAAAAGTACTAGAAAGACAGAACTCATGGAAGTTGCACAGACTTTCCAGAAACCTGAAATGCCCTAAGGACCACCCAAATTAACTCACTGTACAGAGATTACTGTACACATGCAATTGAAAAGTCAGCTTCAAACAATCAGTTTCTCACTGGCCATGTGCTGTCATTTCTACTTTTAAAGTAAAAAAAATAGACTTTTAAAATTTATTTTGTACCTCCTTCTCTGTAACAGACTTACTCAGAACAAAGTGATCCTGGACATCTTGTATTTATTTCTTATTCTAAATAATTACTTAGCATTATATCTTATACTCAACCTCAATGAAAGTGAGTAAAACCTAAAACCACTCTAAACTGAGCAAAACTAATTGACAAGAAGACACAAGGGCATGTTATTTCTGAGGCCACCGGCATCCTGTTGTCCAAAGATTATTTCTTTTCTGAAATCCCCTCTGTGAAAAAAACAAACTTATCCACTGTGCACTTAAAACTCTAAGGAAAAAGTCTTCAATAACAACAGTTGAAAACACACAGACAGACAGACAGACAGACAAACAAACAGACTTATCTGTACCTGCTTTGCCATTCAATAGTTTATTCTGGTAATATTGCTGTTCAAGCTGGGGGTTTGCACCAGGGCGCAGTGGTGCCTTTCCTGCACCTCTGTTACTAGTAACAGCTACTGGTTTTCCTGTGGAGAAGAAATACATGTACTTGTAAGTCAACATCTGTAATAGCTTACATTTTAGTAACAGCACAACTAGGCTAGGATCATACAGATGTCTGATTTGTTTGTCATTACTTTCAAGTTTATACACTTTGAGCATTAAGAAGTGACTTTGCACTGTGACTGTGAATTTGCTGTCTTACTTGCAGTCACATGTAAAGAAGAAAAGCTTTTAAAGAGTGGAAATACAGCTGTACTAGTTTGTCTTTAATAATCAGTATAAATGGAAGCTGTGAAACTTCATCAGTTTAACTGCAAACGCTACTGATTTTAAGTACTTTATCATGTACATACATACCAACACGCTCAGTTTCATTTGTTTAATTAACTGTACAAAATAAAATCTTTAGTAAACTTTCGACTTTTTACTAGTATCAGCGCCTTTGTAATTTTTCTACAGGAAGCTTATTTATGAACTGAAAATTCCTGCAGACTTCCATGGAACAGAAAAAATATTTGCATGAAAGTCTTAGGTTCTTTATAATCCAGTAATGGAATTTGAACCTTGACAGGAAATAAAGTTTTAAAGATCCAAACATACCAGGAATATCTCTGACATAGTTGCTCCTACCTTTGGACAGAGGAGAGCAAAGGAATTGTATATGCAGCTTACTCTTTCCCAAGGTCTAGGATAGCTGGGTGTCAGATGGTCACCACTGCACCAAGTCTTCAGACTTGTGCGTCACTGAAGTTCAGTGTTTGCACAGAAGAACTAGCATCTCTGCTTCTGAATGGTACACTTCTAAGGTGCAAAACTTGCTAAAGAGCTCCACTAATTCTTACTATGCCTTAAGGATGATCACACAAATCAGACTTCTAAATGACAACTAAATTGTTCATCCTCCAGGTCTTATAGTATATTTAATGTATAAGAGTTTAGATAGAAAAGGGAAGGAGAAGCAAATTTCCTTTGAAAAAGATGCATCAGGCAGAAATAATTCTCAACCTTGACCTCTCCACTTCTCTAGCTAAACAAAGCTCCTTACTTTACTGCAGCGAAAATATCAGGATATCCCACCTTTTTTTTTTTTTAATAGAGAGTGACCAAACCCCACTTTTGGTACAATCAGAATTTGATCCTCAGTTTCTAAGATGGCAGATTTAAGTCTCACAAGATATGTGCAATGTTAGAGAGAATGGTTACTTTAGATCTTAGTTCTCTCTTCTTTCTTTAGATACCAAAAGGAGACAGCAAGAAGAATTCCAGTTCTTTCTTCCACTTGTTTTCAATTGTGAGAAAGTAAGCAGGAATATGAAAGTTGCATGGTCTGACTATCAAAGATGCCAGAAAAAGATTAACATGCAAAGTTCATTTTGGAAGTGTGCAAGTTTGGTTTTGTTTTTAAAGGCCTGAGTAAACTGTAACATGTAGAATTAAATACTGACCTTTGAGATCTGGTCTATTTCGGATAGCCACAGACACAAAGAAGCAATCCATATCCACGTGCATTATACAGCTCTGTGGCTTGGATGAACTCGCAACAGACACATTACCTAGTATGAAGATACACCAATAGAAAACTTGAACCCTAATTTACACACTTTGGTACTACTCACAGTAGTCATTAAGGACTATTATAAGGATTTTACCACCTTAAATTAGGAAGATTTTTGTTTCTTCTCACCAAGAAAATACTTACTCAGAGAAATGTAAACATAAAAGTAGACAAACAGCCTAAACAATGCATCAACTTAAAGTTTCTATTTTATTTTCTTGTAATTAACACCTTCTACCTAACAAGTTCCCCCAACCCAAGCAGATTAACGCATGTTGTGGGAACTGGATCTTAATTTCACTAAGTTAACACTGAATCTGGAACAAAGAACTTTACTCCTTTTTGTTCATCAATCAGAAGACTGTTCCAAAAGTTAAAAAATAAGTTTAGCTGCACTAAGAGCTACCATTAATGCTTCATAAACCACACCAAAATTAGTTTTAAACCTCTGATGCAACTGGATTCTCTCATTGCTGAGTCTACAGTCACAGAAACATTCAGCGAAGAGGAGCAAGAAGGCCCCAGACTGAAAAAATTAGACACCTGAAGAACTAGAAATACTTGCGTCAAGTATTCTAGAAGTTCTAGTCTGCATGTCTATGTTGCTGACATACCAGAGGAAGCTATATCTAACAAAAAAATCTTAATTTGAACAATGCATAAAGTGTAACAGTGCAAAAATACTTCAAGACATCAGTGAATTGTTCCACTTAACATCTGCGTTAATTACTGAGCAATGAGAAAAGTATTTTCCTGTTTTTAATAATTTACCATTTGAGCTCATTCTTTGAAAAATAACGATGGTCTTATAAAGGGTGTATTTACAAATAAAGCGATCAAGTTAATGCTTAACAAGCTGCTACTTGTCAAGTGAAACACAGCCATTAACTATTTGAATACTCTAGGCCAAATCAAAGAGAAAATAAAAATATATTAGTTTATACCATATTTTGATGGAAAAAAATACACATTAAGGTAGTTCATAAGCTAACATGTTTTATAACTGGGTCCTAGAACAAACATGGAATCAGTTAATTTATTAATCTAACAATTTTTTAGGACGTGGTAATTTATCTTCCAGCGTATCTTCGTATGATTACAAGTGAGTATTTTTACAGCACAAGAATCAGAATCTCTTTGATGGTACAGAGCTAGCCTTTTAATTGAGTAAGACTGTAAATGAGAGATTCTAAAGATGTAAAATGCTTTACCTATACTTGTAACGCTTTTCCTCTTATGAATTACACAACTTTTTTCATTTTGGCCCTTGATGTAATGACATAAAACATTTCTTGCCTGCCACAAGCCAGGTTCAGAAGTCTTATATGACACTGCTACACCATTTAAACAGACCCAGAGAAATAAAATTCTTACTAACAAATAAAAAAATTAAATTTTAGTTCACTTCCAACGTTACTCATCTTTTTAATTTTCAGACTGAACTATACGAAGCAAGGTTTTTTCTTCTGTTTTCTCCCTTTAGACCTTCACACAGCAACTACAGACTTGTAGTTAGAGATATATAGAAAGTATTTTTTCCCCTTATCAATCCACATATCTTGGTAAAGTAAGAGGTATTATTTCCACAAGGAGGAATTGAATATAGACCAGAGTATCACATTCAGTCACATTTTATAAGTTAAAAAAACCACCTCAAACAAAACCAAAAGCAGTCAGATCCTTTAGTTTTCAGAGTACCAAGGTCACCAAGCTTTTCAAGATAGCCTGACAATGTGGACAGTGAATATTAACCTACTTAGTCTCAGTTAGACATTTCATGTACAAAGATATAAGGCACCTTCTCAACATAAACCTTCTTAAACAAGTATCTACCTGTGTCAGTTTTAAGTGCAGACCTGCCTGCTTTCCATTTTTTTAATTTTTCCCTTCCTGGAAAGACACCGCTGTTTTTTCTCTGCAGGCTGTTGACAAACTCTGTCAATTCACACTTCCATGATGATATATGATGCAGTCTTGAACGTGAATAAAAGTCAGAAATAAAACTACAATCTGAAGGTTTGGACACAGGTAAGGAAGCTGCCTTGCTAGCAGCAGGTACAGAAGTGCTTTTTGTGCTTGAAGGCCCCTGAACAGTGGAGTGGTGAGCACCATTTATTTTAGCATTACTGTGCAAAGATGAAGATGAGGATGAATTACTCATAGTCCTATGTGGATTCCACGAGAAGTCTGTATTTTTGTTGCTTTGCTGCAACTGCTGCGTTGTGCAGTCTCTAAAGTCAACCATGCCTTTTTCAGTCTTCTCCTCCTCCAGCACAGGGCTTGGAGAGAACCTACTCGCAACACCGTTGCCGGAGGGCACCAAGCAATCCTGTGTCTTTAAGGCACTGGTAGAAGTGTGTGTCCGTCCGTTAAAAACGGCAGTGCTGTCTTTGTGAGACTGAATCCCATTTTGTTTCCGTCCAGGAAGGATCTGCTCCAGCTCCACAAATCCAAAATCGTCATTTTCTTCCTCCTCTTCTTCATTCCAGCTACTTATTCCGTTGGGTGTCATCTCATTTTCCATCTCACACTTTTTAATATGATTTCTGAAACAGATATGATTCTTTAATACCACATCTTTCAAAAGGCACACCTACAGGTCATTTCAAGTGCTAAGTATTTATCTTCCTAATTGTTACTGGTATGTATTTGAGTAATTTTTACATTTTCAAGACAATTATCTCAAACTCTGAGCCATGTCCTCTGCATGTCACAAAATATTATATTGCTGTACAAAAGATTTCACAGATTTGGTGTATTATTAATGCAGCGCTACACGGAGTTTATATGGGAGTAGCCAAAACCATGCTCACACTAGAACAGCTATTTCCAAGGCCTTTAATTTGACCAGCATTCTCCAACTGAACTATAATATTTATTTGTTAACAGAACTGTACTACCATGGTCAGCATGAATGGGGCAGGAATAAGGCAAACCATCAGAAGGAGTTACCTTTTTATCAAGAGAGGTGATTTTCCTTATCTAGTTACAAACACACAAAAAAAGAAAAAAACAAAGTATACAGAGAAAACTTCTATTTTTTAGAAAATTATTTTGATGTGTTGCATTTATTTTACCTTCTCCCAAGGGAAAAAAATATCTGTTCAAGCTCTATAAATCAAACACATTCTTAGCTTTTCACAAAACCCCAAACAAACAAATTTTCATCTTTTAACCATATAAAAAAAAGTACTCTGCCACAAGCGCACTGGCAATTTACATTTACTATGACAATGTAAAGGTAAAGCTTTCATTCAAAGAATTAATGCTGTAACAAACCTTAAGTGGAATTAAAACCAAAGCCTTCAAGAGTTGTGCATACTCTTGATCCGCTGAAAAAAACTCAACCCACAACCACCATTCACAACTCCCAAAGCTATCAATGTAAGTACACAAAAAAAGGCAGGCAATAATTAGCTATGTAGTATACCAGTGAAACCAGAAAGCCAATTAAGTGTGACAACAATTTGGTTAAGATTATCACAATCATAAATTATTACACATAACATTTTGGAGGAGTTGCATGGTTGAAAGTTGTATACCCAGTGGTACATATTTAGTATTAGAGGCTAGGGCAGGATTTTTAACTCATGCTTTTCAGACTAAATTGTTATTTTTGGAAGCGTGAATATTTTTCCCATTTGAAAAACATTAACAATGCAATAATAAGAGGTGATGGTAATTGTATCACTCATTGTTTAGAATACAGGTAAATACTCCTTACGATATTAATTTTGTGGCACTGTCATTTTTTCTAAATACAGACAAATCCCACTGATAGGTAAAGTCTCCTCAGCATTATGTGGAACTGAATTTTAAATACATCAGCAGACTACAGAAGAATAGAGATCACCATTACGCATCAGAAAGTACAGTATCTTGTACAGTATCCTTGGCCCTTTTTGAGGAGCAGTAGCATTGGACCAGATGATCTCCAGAGGTCTCTTCCAACCTCAAACATTCTGTAATCTTATGATTCTTCCTTCTAAAAAAACCACATGCTTCTGAAAAAGACGTGGGAACCCCCTTAAAAAGATCTACAGAACAGTATGTTCAAGTGGAAGGTTTCTTTCCAAATTCCAGTTCCTCTGCCAGTTAAAAGTTTCACTCATAGCTTTGTTCTCTTCTCTTCTCATGGTCTTTTAGGAGAATTTCTTACGTTGTAATTGAATTTTTTAATCCATCTTCTCTCTCAAGTGTGACTTAAACCTTGGTGTTAACATATATAAGGTATGCTGTCACTTTTTGGCTTAAAAGAAGCTAAAGAAAGAACTTAACTAATATGCATTTGTATTTGTTCCTAGGCACCTCCAGCAAAAGTAATCAAATCACACCAGCTTTTTGTTTTTGAAATAAAGACCTACTTTTCAGTGTCACTAGTCAGAATCTTTTAATGTATACCTGTTGCTTCCACACAGATATCCTACATCCTAGGATTTCTAAGTCACATAATCAAAGTGTGGTCCTAAGGTTAGAGACAAAGCTTGAAGTAAAGGTAACTGTAGTTCTGTCCTTGACTTATATAGCTATGCCTTACTTTTAAATTTCAGTGCCTCAGAGATTTCCTCTTAATAGAGAAGAAATTAATTTAAAAGATATTATATAGTTATAAGTGCAAACCCATTATGAGTGAAAGATTAGCATCTGCATTACAAGATCAGAAACACTTACACCCTGTTGAGATCTTTAGCTATATTGCTTGGACCTGGCATGGCATCTTCAGGTTTGCATATGCTATTAAAGTTGAGACCTTTTTGAACACTTGACTGCTTGGTGTAAAGCTGATACGGAATGTGCGACAGGAGACGCCCAGCTTTAATGCTGAAACAAAAAAAACCAGGAACAGGTTACTATTTCAGACATTAAAAAAAAACCAACCTTCTGTGCTAGAAAATACCTTATGCACAGTAAACTATTACTTTAGTCATTACTGTTTGCTGTTCTGCTATATGTACCTGCAGTCCCTTCTACAGCCCCCTTCCCACTACTAACTGAATTTCACTGAGAAGTAATTTGTGATGTGGTGACTGGTACTACAAAAGACATTTGCACGGTTCTGTTGGTCAGTTGTCTACATCCATTTATCTTCTCCAATTGACACAAAATCCAAATATGTATTTTCAAAACCAAAATAAACAATGCCCAATAATAAAAAAAAAATAATAATGGTGAGTTGTCCAGGCTATTCTAACCGAACAATGCTGACTGAGCTTTTAAACTTGGAACAATACATATGCATGTGTTCCAAGCAAATCTGCGTAGAATTTGAAGGTCAGCTAGGATGTGGTTCACTATTAAAGAGGAACTACTTTTTTCCATTCTGAAAAGGTAATTGCTCCTCCTTGTGAGAAAATTCACTGAAGAAAGCTTGAATAACTTCCAAATAGACATTCCGTAAGTATCTACCACAATCATTCCAGTCCTGTCTTATGTGTTCCACTGTATCTCCCTCTTCTTTTTCTTCTTCCACTGACACTGCAATTATAATTCAGTAACTCTTGAATTCCTTAGGGAAATCATGGACTTTGAAGGGGAATCTTCTCAAAAATACACCACAGCATGATTTCATCCTTCCACCCCAATACCTGTTGCTGGCAGTAGAGGTAACAGCCCTCCCAGCCTATACTTCACCTCTTCTCCATATACAGCTGTCCTGGTTTCAGATTAGTAGCTGGTGCAGTGCTGTGTTTTGGATTTGGTGTGAGAGCAATGTTGATAGCACACGGATATTTTCAGTTGTTGCTGGGTGATGTTTATACCAAGTCAAGGACTTCTCAGTTTCTCAGGCCCTGCCAGTGAAAGCGATGGAGGGACACGGGAAACTGGGAGGGGACACAGCCAAGGCAGGTGACCTGAACCAGCCAAAGGGATGTTCCATACCATGGAATGGTACGGTACTACCATGCTCAGTATATAAACTGGAGGGGTTGGCCGGGACCTGCCAATCGCTGCTTGGGGACTGGTGGGGCATCAGTCAGCGGGCGGCGAGCAGCTCTGTTGTGCATCATTTGTTTTCTTTCCTCCCTTCCCTCTGGATTTTATTCCTCTCCCCCTCTCCCTCCTTTTCATTATAACTGTTATTATTATTGTTCTTTCATTTTTTATTTCAACTATTAAACTGTTCTTACCTCAACCCTCAAGTTTTACATTCCTTTCCAATTCTCCTCCCACTATCCCTCTGGGTCAGGGGGGGAGTCAGTGACTGGCTCCATGGTGCTTAGTTGCCAGCCAGGGTTAAATCACAACAGCAGCTCTTCATGTTGAACACTGGATCAGAGATGCTGAAATTTCTTACAGCAGAGGAACCTCTCTCACATCAAAGCAGCTTAATTAGTGCTCAGTTTTGAAGATACAATTGGATTCAAATTTTTAAAGAGAACCTAGCTCAGTGACAGATACTGTTTTTCTGTTCAACACCTGAATGCTTTCTCTTGGACATGTGCTTTTTAACTAGCTCAAATCTGTATTACTGTCAGGGGAGTTGGACAGTGGAACAAATGCCCTTAGGAGCTTTCTTGCTGCAATTACAGAAAAATATGTAGAGGGATCGCATTTCCCAATTAGGTAAATTAAAACTAGTTAGGCATATACACAGAGACCTAGTAAGGTTTCTATGGGAATGGGATAGTAGAAACAGGTCTAAAAATATATCAATTAAATACTGTTTGATACGTGAATATATAGCACTCATAAAGGAACATCATTTACATTATATGTTGCGAACTATTGCCAAACATTGCCATTTGGAACAGGCAGCCCAAGATGGAATCGCCATCCCTGGATGTGTTTTAAAAAACCTGTAGATTTCATACTTAGTGACATGATTTAGTGATGGACTTGGCAGTCCTGGATTAATGGTTGGACTTGATGATCTCAAAGGTCTTTTCCAACCTAAATGTTTCTATGATTCTAAATAAAGCTAAAAATACACACGGTAGAGTTCCAAAGTTTTCTTGTACAGAAAGCAGTGATGCAGCAAGTAGGCTTTTACAATACCTGGTTAGACTGTTTCTCGTTATCACTGTGTGAATATGATAAACTCCCACATTTACTTAAAAAGTTCTAGCTAAAATTTTAGCTACTGGAGTAGCTGCATCACTAGATCAATACACAGTTGGTTTGTTTTTTTTCTAACTGTACTAACGTTCAGCAATAGGAATCCCATTTTAGATGCATCATTCAACACTGTTCCCCATTCCACAATCCCTGGATCACAGAATTCATAATCACTAAAAAAATTACATTGGAAAGGACCTCTGGTGTTCTCTAGTCCGAACACTATTCAAAACAGTTATCTTTAAAGTTAGATCAGGTTGCCCAGGGCTGACTCCACCTAAATTCTGAGTATCTCCAAGGCCTGAGATTCCACCACCTCTCTAGGCACCTCCTGTTCCACTGCTTACTATCACTGTGAAAAATCCTTTTCCTTATACTCAGTCAAAATTTTCTTTGCTGCTATTTGAGACTATTGCCTCTTGTGTTCTTGCTGCGCATCTTGAAGAAAAATCTGGCTCCGTGCTCTCTGTAACCTCTATATCGGTAACAAAATACAATACTAGATCACCCCCAGTCCTCTCTCCAAGCAGAACAAAACCAGCTTTCTTATACTGAGAAGCCCCAAATCAGACACAGAACTCCAGATGTAGCTTCAGAAATGTCAAATAGATTGGAGGAATCACTTCCCTTGACCTGTTGGCTATGGTCTTGCTAACACAACCCTGTATGCTATTAGCCTTTATCTCCACAACGGCAAAACTGCTGACCCATAGTCAACTTGTAGTCCACCAGGACACTCAAGTCCTTCCCTACAAGGGTGTCTCCCAGCCAGTGACTCCCTAGCCTATCTGGCTGCATGGAATTAATTATCCTCACATGCAGGAGTCTGCATTTGACTTTGCTGGATTTCATGACATTTCTGTCATCCCATTCCTCCAGTTTGTTGACACTGTCCAAAGGGCCGCCCTGCTCTCCCGTATACCAAGGATTCCCTTCTATTTGCTGTCATCCACAAACTTGCTGAAGGTACTTTTTACTGTGTCACCTATGTCCACATTTTTCATGAAGACAATAAACTGCAACTTGTAACCATTTGCCAATTTGACTCTGAACTGTTAACCACTACTGTCCGAGCCAGGCAGCTGAGCCAGTTCTTCACCCAGCCAGCAGCACACTATCCAATCTGTATCTCCCCAGTTTGACTAAAAGAGTGCAGAAGCCCTACTGCAGTCAAAGCAAATGATAGCCACTACTCTCCCTTTGTCCAGTCATCTCACCACAGAAGACAACCAAGATACAGCCACCTTAGATACAGCTTCCAGGAAGGTATTTTCCATAGGCTTCAATAACCATGGTGAAGATGATCACAGTGCAGTTCCCTGGATCCTTCTTCTTTCCATTTCAGAAGACAGGCATGACATCTGCCTTTTATCCAGTCATTCTGGAAAATCTCATCTGATTGTCAGGAATTTTCAAAGATGAGAGACTGGTGTAGCACTGGTATTAGCCAGCTTCTTCAGCTCCCTTGGATGCATTCTATCTATGTCATGTTTCCTTAAATGAAACACAATTTACGCTTCCTGTACCTTTTGTAGCATTGCTTTTCTCCAAATTCTGCCACTAGGCACACAGGCCTTCAAGGCATGAAAGTAGACCCTGCCACTAAACACTGAAGAAAAGGCAGTATTGAGTACCTCAACTTTTTCCATATCCTTTGTCATGAGGATACCCCACAACAGCAGGCCTGCTCCACTTGCTTCCAGTATAGCTATAAAAGCCATTTCCTTCCCCTTCAGTGCTTTGCAGGTTTAAAAAAAAAAAACCAAACATGGCATCTCTTCTGAAAGCTGTACTGTTTAAGACAGGTAGCTTTCATTTATTCAAATATTTTGTATTCTGAATCCTCATCAGAAAAAGGAAGTGAAGTGTGATGTACCAGACTAATTTTTGGTCTGGGTAAATTATTTTAAACTATTGTCTTCACATTTTTGTTAGATTAACACCAATCTTTAAGAAGAATATTCACTGAATCTGAGTATCAAAATAAGGAATCCACAAATTCTACTGGGAGCTCATCATAGTGGTTGGTTATCCTTAATCTCCAAAAAGGAATTTTATTATAAATGTTAAAGAATGTTTGTTAAAAGAATATTCAATTTGAAAGTCAAGCTCCCAGATCACCTTAATTTGGCTTCCACTGGACGCTGCACAACCACCTCTCCAAGCTACATAATTACATGGTGTATCTTTTAAATAAAGGAAGAAAAATTTTACAAAGGAGGTCTGCCTGCAAGTCTCCTCCTTCATTTGTTGCAGAAATGGAGAGGGAATGAAAACATACAACAAGGGGAGTACAGAAAGAATGATTCTGTCACTAAAGCAAACACCATTGCTCCACAATACTGGATTTTGCAACTACTGTTACCACAGGGTCTCTATGTGATGCTAATTAAACCAAAATTCTAGCGCTACTAGCATTTAACAACAGCCTTATCAGAGTCTGACTTCAGACCATAGTTCAGAAAGTTTACAGTTCAGAATATGCAAAGCTTTTAATGCAGTAATAAACTTCAACATATGCCTTACCATCCTTGTATAAGTAAGTCTAAAAAATCTTATCTTACATAGTTCACATGGCATATTCCAAGTTATTGACATTTTTGGTGTGTTACCTTAATGTCTTTTTGGTGGTTCTCAAACAGAAATGAAAATAATAGCTATTGTAATGAGTGCCATGCTTAAGTTCATTAATCTCTGGAAAGCAGACAGATACTATAGTGATAAGCACCAATAAAAGACAGGAATTAAGTTATTCATTCTGTTATCAACAAAGAATTCAAGTCACATACAATAAGTAAGAAACAGGGTTAGAGACAAGAAGCAATAAGATGAATTAGTAATTTGCAACCTGACCTCAACCTTTTCCTTGAAGAGAACGTGTCAGATACCATAGTGAAAAAAGATGGCATGTGATCATGTAATTAAGGACTAGATCATAAATGTGTGCACACAAAGAAATAAATCAAAGCTCCACAGACAAACGACCTTTTAATTTTGCAACCTTGGATGACAAGACTGAAGATCTGACAACACTGCTTTACCAGCAATTTGTGACAGTAACATTTCAGGGTGGATTCTTAACCAAACTGGAAAAAAACCCCAAACCCATCATATTGCACTAACACGATGTGCACATGAATATTCAATAAACTTGGAACCTCTACATCCACTGCACTTTCACCAACTAATCTACCAAGGAGAACATAATTTGGTATTCCATACAGTGAGATGGGAATATTTAACCTATGAGTGTTCTTCAGTACTGTTGAGAGGAAAAAATGAGGGGGGTTTGTGAAATTAGCTTTTATTCCAGATTCTGACATGAACCCAGTTCTACTGAAACACTGAGTTCTCTGTCTGCTCGTGCTCAACCCTATGTATCTGTCTATACTCAGTTCTTCTGACTTACTCTACAGTACAACCTTCCACAACCAGGAGATGCAGAACCTGAACAAACATCCTAAGGCAAATTCTAGGAGATTTCATGCATTAGGTTCTAGCAAGTCACTACTGAATGTATACAAATTTATTTTTCCAACTTGGTTAAAATCATAAGTTTTAATGGCATCAATGGCAGCCACACCTTTCAAATAAAACCGCACCTACTACCATTTTCCAAGTCCTTAAACTCATGGGTGAGGCCCTAAAACTGTTTAAAAATACGTTGCCTAAAATCCATTTCAAAGTGAGGAACCTATCATTACTGACTAAAGTTTAGAAAATTTACCTTAAAGATACATGATACGAAACAGTTGAACCCAAAGGACTGAAAATCAGCAAACTGAAAATAGGAACTTCAAATAGGATTTTACAAGTACGTATGCAGAACCGTTCCTTGCCTGTTTCTGCTGGTCATCTAGGAAAGAGGCTAGTTAAGAACAGCAGGACACTGACAGAATTATTTCCAGAACATATTCCTGTCTGTTCCATTTCCCATGGGTTCCTCAGATGGAAGACAGATGCAAGCCAGATTAACTGCTCTGAGCCTGGCTATCATCTTTTTCAAGGACCTGAGGACAACTTTAGTTGATCCTACATATTCCATTGTATGGAGGAACCAAAGAACATAAATTCTTTGCAAATAGAAGTTGTGGCGAGTTTTTTTTATGTTGTTTTTGTTTTGTTACAAAGTCACAACATAATAAATGTTTAGATGGATTAATTTAGATTTTATGAAAATGCTTTTCAACTGACCTTCTTTATTCACAGATGAAATGAAATTTATGCAATGCACAAGGCAACAGGTTAAAAACCAATCACCTGGTACTTACTTAAACATACTGAGATGAAGGCTGGTCAATTGATTGGATATTAAATGGAATCCACAAGATAACATTCAGTTTTCTGATATGCCTGAGACTTTCTGAATGTTCTTAGTGAAGTTTAAGGAATGATCACTAAGCGTATATTCAGTCTAACAGTGCTACTTTTACTCAGCTGTTGCAAGGATAGATTTATTTTAAACTAAACCATAATCTTAAAACGCAATCTTATATAATGCTGTTTCTCCAGATTTTTCTTCTTTTTCTTTCACCCCCCAAAAGGAGAAACTTCCAAAAGTAGTAGTAGACCTACACTTACCTTTCCACAATCCACTCTGGCCGAACTACTTTTTCTCCTTTCAATTCTTTTATTTTGGCATTTGGAAGATTTGTGGCAATGATGTGAGTTGTTTTTGATCTGGAATAGTATACATGGTATTGGCCTCCATGCAACATCATTAGCCGTTTTAATTCATCAGCTGAGGGATCTATAAAATTTAAACGAGAAATATTTCTGGTTTTTGTCAGCAAATACAGTAAGAAAAACAACTCTGAGAAATATGACGCCATGACCTGAAAGAGTACAAACTGTTGTTTTCCTTCAGAAAAACCTTACAAGTTCTTCAAAGAACAAATCAGAAAAGCATTTCTGAAGAAATGTAAAAAACTGTGTTTTTGAAGAGACCAATTCAAAAGGTAAACATTCTACTTGTTAGAGGATCTTTCCACAACATGTATGGGGGGAATAATCAAATAGATTTAATGCTAGACTACATTAAAAACACTTTACCTCAACATAACACAAAATGAGACTAGCTCACTCATCTTTTCACCACAGTTTGGGAGAGTAATTTATACCCAGAAGCAATAGAAAAGAATTAGTATCAAAAGTGTTAGCAACAGCACAGAACGACTGTACAATTTCTGATTTACTGAAGCAGTTAAATCACTCTTTCTTTACCAGGTTATTCTTCAATTGTTACAGCAAACAGAGAATACCTTAAAAACTAACATCTCTTCTTATCCCCTCAATCGTGTTAAAAAGAGTACTTATTTTGCAAGCAGAAGTGGGAAAAAAAAAAAGAAACAAGTTTTAGCTTTTGGAAAGCCTTCCCAGTTGTACCATGCTGGCACCGAAAGATTTGGGCCAGCACAAATGTTTTGAATAGTAAATCCAGCACAGGATACTAAAAAAAAAAAAAAAAAAAAAAAAATTATCAATACAGGAAGGAGAATTTTTTTTTAAGAATAAAATTACCATTACTTCCAGCTTCCAGTGGCCTACTGTCAACTTCCACAATATTTCTAACACTTGATTATACCTCTAACTTTTACCTAAAAATTAAAGCACACATTTTCCCCAAGCATTCCCTTTCCTACTCCAGCCTTTTGGACAACCATCTTGAAAAGCTCTATTTAGGAACTAGTACTTCAAAGAATGTGCAAATGCTAGATTTTCACTAAAGAAACTACCTGTATTAAAGTAATTGATTCAGATGTATTAATAGTTTACCACGTCCACCTTAATTTTTTTCAGTCTGTTTGAGTCCTGTACTCAAACCAGCACTGCTCCATATCATAGAAGCTGTACGCATCAGTTAGATAATAGTCACAACATTCCTGGCATAGGTCCCTGAAAAAGGCTTTTGTGAAGTTTCAAAAAGGTTATTGAGCTGCTTTACAGAGCCCAGGAGAAATACTAACATAAGGATGGTTGATTAAAAATCTTACTCCAGATAACATGCACTATCACTCCATGATAGACAAAGCATACATATGTTCTACCTCTTCTGTTCATCCTTCCTCTATGAGTGGGTTCAGTCTCAAGCATTATGCCACTCTGAGTAAGAAAACCCCAACATATCCACCCAAACATAAATTTAATGCATACACTCCAACCATCAACAGTCTGGAAAATTAAAAATATAATGTATGTAGGAATATGGAAGAAGTTAAAAGGTTTCATTTCAAAGATTAAGATTGCAGAAGGGTGGAAAAATTTACTCCTACTTCTATTGGTGACCATTCACACAAATGATTCAGTAAAATAATATTTATATTCAGAACCCAAATCTGATTTTGTATTGAAAATCCTACTCACGACATACAAAGGACCAGAATATGCAAAACATACACAGTAACAGTTACGTATTTACTTAGTTGCAAAAGAATGTGTTTTACAGTTCTTTACGCCACTTAGGATGGTAAACTGACACTAAATCAGAACAGACTCTTAAAAAAATAAAAGGTTCACCTGTAAAACCATTGACATAGATGGCGACTCCACTAAAGATACTTGAAGAATTTCCATCCCTCTGGTGCTGTATGGCTGCATCTGACCGGAATTGATCCTCCAATTTCTTAACCTTTGCTGACATGTACCCGCCCTAATTTTTAAGTTAAAACAAAACAAAACCAAACCCATGATTGCTAGTCTTACTTTCTAACATTTACAGACAGAAACTGATCAATTATAAGACTGGAAAAGTAAGCACCATCCCCTCAAATTGATTTTGGTTGACATACGGAAGATATATTCTTTTTCCAAATGAAAAATAATAAATCCTCCTGATTTCTTATCTATAAGATAATTGCATCTTGTTACCAACATGGAAGGATTTATTTCATACTTCTTTCATCTTATTCCATACAAAAAGGATTCTATCTATATAAAAATTCTTACAGAAGAAAAAAAAAAGAAACAAGGGAATGATGCAAGTCTGGATGCTAAATTGGAGGCTTTTCGCCTAAAGAAACAATGTAGAGAATATTCATTAGAGCTCCATGCATTTTCAGTTCTTAAATATACATGAGACAGTAGTATCATAAATATTTATGTAAATTAGGTGACTTAGTTATTGTTTCTCCAACTACACAGAATGTCATGGAAACAACCATACATAGTTTTAGAATTATTTAGTTTAGTTTTTAAATGGTGATTTAAAGCTATTCAAAGGTCTGCACTTATTAACAATGCAATTTAGTGGATTACTGTGAATGAAGACTTCAAAACCTGGTCATTTTAAAAATTTCTTTTGAAGTTAATTATGTGTTTTCAAGTGAAGCAAAAGGGTTTAATTTATAGCATTACCTTTAGCATATATAACAAAATTGTAAACCCTTTTTAACCACACTTCCATTTACCTCTTAAAAAAAGAAAAAAAAGCCACTTGGTTTTGAACATACCCATATGCCCCAGCCATCGCCATCGGCAGCCCGTTTCCGCCATCCACCCCGCCTCATACTGAAGCTTCTGCATAGGAAGAACAATGCTTGATCAATTAGATGTTTAGTAACATCATCGGTGACATTTCAATGATGCATTACAGGCCATCTACAGATTATCACAGAGATTACATTTTCAAATGGGCTTCACTGAAGTATATGAGTTACACAGTTATCCTAGAAATGAAAAACTGCATAAAAAACTAGTTCCTCAGTTTTGTAGTAATGCACACTGTAGCTCCTGCTATGTATCAAGAAACACACATGTACATTTTGTTCTGTTCACCAGAATACAGAAAACTCATTACAATGCTCGATTTCCATTATGATTTATTAAATCCTCCCTGTTCATCATACATCTCCTATAAAAAAAAGAATAATAACAGGCTCTTAAATACAATTGCTACTGTTCATGCAAAATATTGCCCAAGTCAGAAACAATGTTTTATTTCCTGTTTGATACTATCTACATGGTGGGATGCAGGCAAACACCTCCCGGTACTACAGACTGGATTAATTTCACCAGTGGATTTACAGCTAATTACAGAAGGTCCAAACGCTTGTTGCTCCAGTGCAATACATCACATAAAAGCAAAAAAACAAAGGCCATCTCATGGTCACTGAAAAAGCAGTTGTTTATATTATCTAGTATGACCTATAATAGCTAGGTTTGTGATTTGTTTCTTTGGGGTGGTCTGTTTGTTTGTGTTGCTTAATAATAAGTAAATAAATATACCCAACCAGCCAAATTGCAGTTTTCCTTTATGCAAGACACTTATCCCTGGACCATGAGCTGTACACAGCAGCATCCCCAGATGAGCTATTAGTTGGCTAGAACAGAACTGGTGGAGAGAAAAACAGAAACATTTTGGACTGTGGCCAAGTGTTCACTGCACCCAAGTGATTCACATTAACTATAGCTGTTGTAACACTGATTTTAAAATATTGATTAATGATGTAGTGAGATCATGAGATCACTGCTTGCTATTACACCTCTCACTTTCTGCTCTAACCAGTTCCCTAAATAAAAACACTGTTTTGTCTTTTAGGGCTATTTGTCCTTAGAGCATGAGGACAGGACTCTGAAACTAGAAGGAAGATTTAAGCCAGTCACCTTTATTTCATTAAATATTTGATTTCTATTCATTTATCCTCCATAAAAATGCACAAAACTACACTTAATAGACAGAAGTGAATTGGTTTTTTCATCCTTGTCTACTTTTGAGAAGATACCTATTCTCTGGACTGTCCATAGCATTGTCCAGTAATGGAGCACAGAAGTTTCTCTCAGTCTCTTGCCTACCAGAAAGCACACACAACTGCGGATGCAGATTAACACATTTTGGTATTTTCCTATCCAGGCCTTCTACTGCACTGTTCTGAAGACTGCCTCATTTATCACATTAAAATTTTGTTTCCTCTGAACCTGGCTGAAAGTTGAATTCTGGCTTTCTTCTCTTAAATCCCTTTTGTTCTAGGGCTACCAAGCAGGCATACTCTGAAATCCAGTGAAACCACCCTGGACTGCAGGCAAGTTTAATTGCAAACCAAGACACAGCTGCAGGAAAGTTTTCATAAATATGATTGTTTTCATTGAATACTGCAAATATACCAAATTAGGCAACCGCAGAATTAGTCAAAGCAGGTACAACTACCTTGAAAAGACAAACTTCAGTGGTATGATTCAGGACCTCTGCAAGCACAGGAAGACCATGATGCACTCATCTATTCTTATAGTTGCTGTAATTTAATACATAACCTACACATATGTATGTAATTATGAAGATTAATCACATGTCAAGGAGATGAGCTCTACACCAACCACCAAACCCAAGCAATTCCTCCTCAGTATGCCATATTTTCTCTTTAGGTACCTGTGTTTTTTACCCAGAGACCCATTTCCAAGATACTGGACTTCCTGAAATTAATTTTTAGTGGTTTGGATTATATCTAATAGATACCACAGAACTCTTAAGGAGCAGTGAGAAAAATGAGAGGAGATGATCTAGATGACCACATGAAATACAAAATTGACTTTTTTCCTGTAGAGGACAGTACATACTGGAAATGGCTAGATTATTTCTTTCATATGGAAAAATTCTATTTCTCCATCAGCTGAAGTCCACTGTAATTCAAATCTATCACTTCTGGCTAAGAAGCTATTGAAGAAAACAGAAAAGTCTACGTTCAAGAAAAATAAAATCATGAAAATGTCATCTTGTGGTTTTAGATAGTATAGGAATCAGTGTATGGGCTTGTAAGAGACACCAGAATTTTAAATATTGATTACCCTTTCTCCTTCTTAATAAAGGATGACAAGGTCTTACAGAGTTGCTACGAAAAGGACAGAGATTCTCTCTTCACAAGAAGCCACATGGAGAGAACAAGAGGTAATGGGTACGAGTTGTACGAGGAGAGGTTTCATCTAAGACAGACATTTTTTACAGCAAGAACAACTGATCACTGGAACAACCTCTCCAGGGACAGTTGAGTCATCACTGGAGATTTTCAAGCTGCAACTGGACAGGGATGCTAGATAATCTCATCTAGGCTTCCCTACCCATGAACGGTTGGACTAGATACCTCTTTTGAGGTCCCTTCCAATCTGGGCTGCTCTATGATTCTGAGTCTACCAAACAAAAATCACATATGAAAAGAAATTCTTACTCTGAAAAAAAGCAAGAACCTTCAAGACTGTGTGAAATGCACAATGTAAATCACCACAACATCAGTCTAGTAAAAGACATTCTTTATCCCAATCACTGAGTTCTTAAGAAGACAGGATTTGAGAGGTAGTTACTCTGATGCTTATATAGACAACCTCTTGCTTAAACTAAAATATCTAATGCCTGATAAACTGAAGAACTGCCTTCAGGAGGGCAAGCTTTTCTGAAAACACATCTTCTTGAAACACATTTAATTTTTATTCAGGACACTGGGAGGCGAGAAAGAAATGTCTCTAGTGTAAAAGCCATTAGATCAGAACACCACAACCAGTGGGGCCAGTCAAAATCAGAATCATGGGTATGTGCCTAGTTTGGTGAAAACTAGTGTGTTAAAAACAGGACGTATCAACTGCTCAAAAGCTGTCTTCCTAGAGCCCGCAAAACTAGAGAAGCTAGGGCTGTAATGCCTACTTACAACATCTGATGATTTACCATTTCCTTGGCAGATGCGATTTTTGACTCAGCCAGTCCACTTAAGTTCTAAACAGTCGTTAGGAACATGGTACTTCAGCGATTACTAGATGCCTCTGCCTCAGGTCTTGAGAGTTGTGGATTGTTTTCTTAATACTGATACGAAAACCTGGAAGACTAATTTCTCACTTTGTAATTCCAGGACTACAAGGTTTCTGGACTAAGGAAAATCTCCACTGCTAAGGACTTGCACTTACAGTGTGAGTTTTTCCTTGAGAATGAAGATAACCTCTACAGCTGCCTCCAGAAACGTAAGGAACAAACGAGCATGAGAGACATCTTGCACAAGGCATATTAAATGAGTGGAAAAGTTAGGCAAGATTTGAAACATGCTCATTGGTTCATGAAATAAGAATTGCAAGGATGATATGATGCTCCCTCTATAGGAATCATGACGAAGGGATGAGTAAGAGAACTGTGTTATAAAGAGCCCTTGAAGTAGGGGGCAGAGGAGATGTACGGAAATCAAGGCAAGGGACTTAAACACCCATCACAAGCAGGCCAATTTCCAACAAGAGTTCACACTTTCGGTGATGATAGTATCTAACTTGTTTCAGAATATTTTCTCTGTTTTCACAAATTCGAGAGCACAAACGCACAATGACTCAGTGAACCATCATAGTTACTAGTTTTCAGGGTATCTCCAGAGCCTGAAGGACAAGCCATAAAGTGACCCTTCACCTGGAAAAAAACCTTTTTAAATAAAATTGAAATGTTCACGTTCTGGACCTGGGACTACAAAGAGATCTTCAGCAATTAAAAAAAAAATGCCGACAAACTCTGAAACTGCACAAAAGCTCATAACAGTAGAAACAGTATTCCTAGGAACAGTATCCAAGTTTTCAGTGCAAGAGAAACAACCTTTCAAGAAAGAAAAAATACAAACTAAAACCTCCTGTGATCAAAATTAACATCATTTGGCCCTGAATCTCTTTCGAGACCACATACAAATGCTAAAATCTTACTGTTCTACAAAATAGGGTTATTTAACTAAAATTCAAATTTCTATTGGGCAATCTTTTTCAAAACTGAAGCTAGAAGAGAAACTAAGAGTTTTGATGCTTTGTACATGACTGGCAGCTCAGAAGTACTCAATACAGCCCACTAGGAAAAAATATGCAACACCCTTTTTTTGCACACTGCTTCACAGGCCTAGCATTATACTTGCCAATCCACAACCACTTAATCCTATTATTAAAGACTATTAATCAAAGCCTATAGATCAGGTAATGGAATGAAATGTTAAGTCTATATTCCGTGGATTCTGTAAACATGTCTGTGTGTGTGTAACAGTTGCACAGCAACTGAGAGATTTTAGATTGCAAAACAAGGAATGTAGATATGAACGTTGATGTTAATATTCCTTTTAGTTTCATCTGTTGCATACACAGTCTGATGCAGGAGTTATTTCTTAAAAAAACTTTAAATTCAAGACAGTGTGTTTTTTATTTTAAGACAAGTGGCTTTCTATCATCACAGGCAGTTGGGGTAAGGCAGGTAACAGTCAAACCCAGACCAAAATCACAGGTATTACGGGGAAAAAATGCTTGGGAGCACAGAATACAGATCTCAATGACTCTTTTAAAAAGTTAATATGGATCCTCACGGGCTTTTTAATTCCCAGTCAGTACCAGTCCTACCCAAACCTGACCTGTCTCTGCCCTACCCTTGTCAACATTCCCTTTTCCAGGTAAACGGTGCAGAGACATTTCTACTGCCTCTTCAAGTAGCCAACGTGAATCTGGCAGAATATACACTTAATGGCTCCACACTACTGGAAAGCATATGAACTATTTCCAAAGACAAAATGAGGCTGTGACTCAACAAAGCACCCTGCCAAACTTGTGTCTACATACACAGCACAAGTAAACTCTAATCCAGACAATCCAATTCCAGGTAACTGAAAGCTGAGTGAAAGTGTAATAACACATGGTAACAGCTATCTTGCACTCTGACCAGAGTGAACATCCTCTCAATGTCCTACTGCAAAAGAACTCGATTTAATTAATGTATTCAAACACAACAAGCCTTATTCTTGAAGGTGTAACTCTACCGCTAACAGAAGTATGGCTATCTTGGGCCACTGCTAATGAGTATCAGAACCTTTTGCTTGAACTGTAGATTGAATCCATCCCAGCTCAGCAGGGTTTAAAAGTTGTTTCCACCAAGTGGGTATTTTGTGGCCTGTTTGAATTTCATGCATCTACATTCCAGCTCCCACATCAAACTCACCACTCTACTTGGCACTAGTCTGCAAGCTCTTTGAGGAAAGAACTGTCTTACGTGTTTACACATTTCTCAGCACAAGACAGTCCTATTCTTGGCTGAGCCTTCTGGAAAAGAGCTGCTGCTACAGGGTCTAAAACTGTTCTCTACCACATATTGAAAAGTTCAGAACCCAGCAAAAGAACTTAAAAATAATACAAAAAAGACAGCTCAAAAGTTTATTTTAAGATACTGTGTTTTTAAATCTCCGTGATTTTAGACACTTCAGAGTTAACACTACTGTTCCATATTAAAATAAAACTAATTAGTATGTTGCAACGCAACTGAATTTTATTCTAGGTGGGAAATAAACTCTCAGGGTGAAGTTTTGTAAGATGGTTGAGTCAACTTGATGGCTGACTGCCACACCAAAAGTGATAGTTCTCCCCCCAATCTCTGCTGGCCTAACAGGCTTTATCCCTTCTTCCCAACCTTTCCATTACCTCTGAAGGCACATGACCCCTATGTTCATACTGGTGCTATGTGCAATTCAGCTCACCAAATCAATAGAAAATTGATGTAATTTTATGGGTTAGTTTCCTGCCAGTTCCGCAAGCTACAGTGACTCACAGAAGTTATCTGACAAAGCCAAAGCAGTCTGGCCAGAAAAGAGGAATGGACTGTTCCTCTCATTGCTGGTGGCACCTTCAGATTATCTTACCCATTTCTAGAAACCCACTTTTAGGGTCATGGCTATAACTAACTAACTGTGGTGTAAATGTGGATAGAGTTGCAATGAGCTAGCTACTATTCATCAACTAGCCCTGCTTATGTTCCCCCCTCCCAGCAGTAAACAAGAGGGACAGGCTACCTCACCTGTTCCATAGGGTGAGAGTTTTCAAAGAACGTTACAACAGAACAGCTCCCCACCTTAGGCCACATGTGTCCATACAATTATCACTTCTAACTACAAGCACCTGATGCTATAGACTCAACCAGCAAGTTCTGTTTTGCAGTTCAATCTCTGATAATATTTCAGAGCAACAGAAATGAAATTAACTGAAGGAAACTTGAAAAATATCTGTCCCCCTAAAAACACCCAATACCAGCCCAATCCCCTGTGAGTAAACCTAAGAGTATAAATTAGGAATGAACAATCATTAAAATCTTGGGCAAATTAAGTATTAGACACAAAGCTGTAATACTATTTTTCTAAAATAGGAATATCCATGGCGTTTTCTAGAAAGGTGAAACACCATACACCTTTCCATAAAGCATGAAAAAAACAAAGCTCTTCAGAATCAACTCCTTATATGTAGATGACTATCCATGCATACTTTCATTCGAGCTTGACAGCAAAGAAATGACACTGTGACCTTCAGTTCAATTGCTCCTCCAGAAACACACAAGAACTCTTTGCTAAACTAATCCAGTTTCTGAACTGACTATTCTTGCAACTCAAAATGGTCTTTATTTCAGACCAGTTTAGTTTAACATCAAGGACTAAATACTTCACATACAAGTAACAACAAAGAAAAATACATTTCTTTTGCTGGCAAATCATCACAATGACCTAAAGCAGTTGTACAACAGGCAACCCTTTATATGAGAGCTGTAGAAGACAAAAGAGTTTAGACCTTTCCACAACTGATTTTGAGTCTGGGACAGAATTGTTTTAATTGTCACAATTTAAGGAACCATGAGCACAAGGTACAGAAAACAGTATCACTGGAAAGTCTGCACCAGCTCTGAGCAACCTGTTTTCAAGAAAATACTCTTTTTGCTTTTACACATGGGATTTGAAATGGTTAGTTTTTTGAAAAATAGCAAGCCAGATGCAATTTGAGACCAACTGTCAATGTTTCATTCCCCTCTAGGAATAATGCTCAGTAGCAGCTACAGTCCATTTAGAGCTTGTCACAAGCAGTGGCTCAACTTGGTTTTCTTTTTCAACAATTCTTCTTCTCACAGAAGACTCTGGCTTCAGTTTCAACATTTCTGCATTTTCTGGTAAAGCTTCCCGCCCCTCCTTCACAATTCCTCAGTGATGAGTGGCTCTTCTTCATAAATTTTCACTGCTATATTCAACCATGTAGCTCAATCCACTTTTTAGTTTAAATATTACCTCTTTGATACAATGTTCTTATTGCCACAATACACTGGGAAGTTTCAGCAGACTTCAGCAACTGGCTTCATTACTTCTCTTCTGCACTTAAGATTCTTTTGGAGTTTCAACCCCAAGAGGACTTGGCACACTCAGTCTTTATGCCAGTTTCTAAATGCTAGATTCCAGAATAAAATCCATTAAAATCACAATAAGAAGTGTATCTTCTTGTATAGGAATTAGGACTCTCAATAGCATCAGTGAATGGACTGTAAATCACCTAAAGGAAATTCTCTTTCTATGGTGCTAATAATAAAGCACCACTTCTTCTCTACCTGGGTTTTTTTGTTTGTTTGTTTGTGTGTTGGGTCTGTTGGGGGTTTTTTTTGGAAGTGTTGAGGGCAGTTGTGCTTTATGCTCAATTCAATGTTATCCATGTACACTGGGCAGGTGCTGATCAGGGACAGGCTTTTCAGGGAAAAAGATAAGATAGCCACTGTGTGAATCTCAAGTGGTAACTGATGTCAGATATTAAGGAAGACCCCCCTCTACTCATATACAGGCAGCACTAAACACATACAGCAGCAAAGTAACTTCACCAGCAAAGGTATTGATGACTACAGATTCAGTATTTAAACTGGCAGATTTTCTGTTCATAGCAGCTTTTAAATGATATTACTTAATTCCAACTGACATTACGTATTCAAGTTCCCATGTTTTTCTGGACTTCCCTTTGAAACTCTCAAAGCTGCAAAATCTTTTTTGAAGTAGAATCTTCACAAGATAGGGCTTCTATGCTTAACCTTGAAGTTTTAAGTTTCTGTTCAAGTTTTCTGCATCTTTCATTACTCCATGGATATTACTTTTATCATCAACTCAGACCAACAAGACTAGGAAGAATGAGATGAAACTAGTAAGTGGACAGATCAAAACAAATGGAAATACTTTTTCATCTGTTGCCTAGGTTTTTGTGGACTCTCTGACACAGGACACCAAGGACGCTAAAAGTCTGCATGGGTTGAACAGATGAATGGAATAAAAACCTTTTTTTTTTTTTTTTTTTTAATGTAACGAACTACAGGAACTCAGAATATAAAGCCAAAGTATCTCAATATGTTTCTTTACTATCACCTAGGTGAACTTTTGATCTGACCCAACGATATATTCTCAACTTTCCTTTTGGATTTGGAGGAAAGGGAAAAGCTAGAGCACAGTGTTTTCATGTTTTCCAGGAAAAATACAGTTCTAATTTCTTAGGACAAAACAGAAATGCTCTAGTTCTTTAGAATCCCTAAATAAAACTCAAATACGAAATGCATCCTTGGCCTGAAGTGGTTTTAAATTGGTATTTCAAGTACCTCTAACATCACAGTAACAGTGTCACACTGCTGCCTAGTGAAGACAGATCAATATAAAAAGACTACAGAGCAAAAATGGCCTACCCCAGGCAAACATGATGCTAGTAAAACTTAAGTTAAAAAATCAACATAGAAGTTACGCAAATCATTATGGAAGGGCAACACTTACAACTTCAAATTCCTGATCAGCCAGAAATTAAGACTGAAAAGTCATTACCCCTACCTCTCATCCAGTATTGTTTTACAAGAGAGTTCTTAGAACTGCTTACCAAATAATGTAATTTCAGCATGGAAACAGAGGAAATAGTGACTGAAAAGCCAGTATTTCCAGTTTCCCAATGCTCTAATGTTTCCTGAAAACAACAGGCAGATTCAGAAACCAGGAACCGTATCCTTTCAATACAGACCATTACTTAAGTTCTTTACTTCAACAGGGAGTCGCTTTCAAAAGCACAAAATGGTAAAACACATTCACTCTACTTGGTAAACTGCACTAACCATCCACCTTACATGTCATGGGGTCACAGACTTTCCTATTCGTAAGAATTATCAGCAATTTCATGACTTCTTTTAAACAGCAACAGCTCCCAGGTTTCCAAAATCATGTAAGTGGAGTACAACCATTTGTCCAGGATGCTGACTCACTGGACTAACAGCTGACCTGAGTCACCTCAAAAAGATGAAGTCATGAACATCGTGGACAGGGCTTTATTTTACTTTGGATATTCACTGACAATTGGAACCTAACAAAAAAAAAAAAAAAAAGTTAGCAACAGTCCCCAGGATCCTGCCACAATACACTACATACCTCACGCTCTGCCAGAAGACTGCCAATCTCTAAAGTCAATACGGACAAACCCCAGAGCACTTCTCAACCCTACTCTGTGCAGCTTTGCACTGCTGACGTTTGGCATTCAAACCCATCCACCTGCATTTGCAAGAATGACTCTGCAAGGTACCTGAGCAGTGTCTTCTCCTAAGTGAAATTAGCCTTCTCTTTTTCAGGATTATTTACTTTCATAAATCAAGAAGCTGAAAAGGACTGCATGAATTCAAGCAAACCAAATAAGGAGGTTACAACTACTAACTCCCTTACGTTGGGATTTGGTTAGAAGTAATTACAGATAGCTGGGGACAGAAAGCAAAACCAACACAGAACAGTTAACCACAACATGGCTAAACCTTATTTATACAACTAAATTTCAAACCACCTGCTTCAGCACTATTAAATAGGTAGAATACCCATTGGGAAACTGGGAGACCCAAAGCTTTGAGATAGGAAGAGTCACCTGCCCTGCTCTGCTCTGCCCGCCCCACGCACCCCCACCCCCAATTAATAAAATATTACTTTCCCAAAAAGGTAACACTGAAATTCAGGGACCATGATCTGCTTAGGTGTTTCCACCAAAGAATACAGAAGACAAAATATCGTTTCTATGGGTATACCAAAGTAAAACTATCTGCCAGATAAAATTTAATGGTCACAGATTCCTTAACTGTACTAGCAGCAGTCCTTCAGTTAGTTTTGAAAACACAAGTCACAGGAAGGGAAGTTACCATCACAGTGTAGAATTTAAAGCTGTTCTACTCACCTCTCTTCCACTGAAGAGTGAGAAAGAAGAAGGGTTTCCTAATTCTGACTTCTGCCTTATCAACATCAGTTACTCCACATGACACACAGAAGTGGGGAGACCACAGACATGGGAGGCCCTCCTCCCTAAAAACCTTTGTGTCTCCAATTAAAATGCTGTCTGGTTTCCACAACAGAGCACAAAGCTGCTCCTGGGGAGAAGCACTACACAATTTTATCTCTCAGAAGAAGACAAAAAAACCCCAACTTCAACAAGTGTACTATATTACACCTTTGAGAATTGCTCATGCTTTTTTCCATTTGCTTAGATTTGCTCTCTTACTTTCAAATTTCTTCGTAACTCCATGGCCACCCTCATTTCTACTTGCTTCCGATTTTTCCTCATTTTGCTATGCTTAGGTAAACACATAGCACTATCACCAAATTAATCTACACTGTATCCTTGAGGGAGGGTTTCAACATTTGGATATTTAGCTCCCTTGCTGTATCTATACAAGGCAAACATGCTGCTAAGGGCTGACAGAGATCTCAGTCACAGTAATGTACACCTTTAATTAAAACAGAAAAACGTTCAATCCAAACAAATTCATTCTTCATGAAATAAACAATAGCTAACAAATTAAATGGGGAAAGCACATAGAAGGGTCAGGCAACTTATTCTTTCCCTGCTTGACCTGAACAACTGATTCATTAAAAGAGATCTGTGTAATCATATTAATTTTTTCTACCTACTCAAAACTAGGTTCCTTATTCTAATCATTCTTTTTTTAAAAAATTTCCCTAGCAACTGAAAGGGATGGTAGAAAGACTGAAAATCTGCCATGAAACTTCTTTTAAAAAAAAAGATATATGGGTCAAGGGATCAGAGAAGACTCATCAAAATCAGCTCTCGGCTACAACACACTGTCACTGCATCAGAACAGGCTGTGACTAAGGAAGAGTATGTACGTACTATCCGGAAAGATGGACTGGTGCTACATTTGAAAGGCCAATTACTGAATAATGTACTGAAGACATGTATACTGTACATATAAAAATGTACAAAGAGTTTACTATCAAGGCCTGATACATGGTAATGTATTTTCCCTACTAGAGCTTTACTTTTAAAACAATCTTTCTTCAAGTAGTTAAACATCAGTGAGTCACAAGGCAGGCGTCTGCACTGTGCCTCTACTAATACTGTCCTACCAATGACCTCCAGTCTGACAGCTTGGGATTATTTACTAATAGGGATTTGGTACACTGTCCAGCGTAAGAAATGGACTGAATGAAAAGACCAATATGGTGGGAACGGGTAATAACTACACGCTTGAGACAAGATGACAAAGAATTTGTCAGAGATTCGGATTTCCGTGTTAAATGTCATAAACCTTAGACAGAACTATACCAGAAATAAATTTTAACTATAACCTCTTGCAACTAATGGCAATTAGGCAACTGTTTCAAACAGTTCTATCAGAGCAACAATAGCATCTAAATGAATAAAGAATTCAGATAGCAAAATTAGAATCTCCCGGGTTTTGTTCTTTGGACTACAGTATCAAATTTGAGATTGGACCTGGCTTTTAAATCAAGATGCAGAGCAAACATCAACTCATCTCTTCATGAAGAAAATCGCTCATTAACATGAGCATAGTATTCTGTCATTTTGAAGGCTTGGACATCAATTTTAAAGCATCAGAAATAATGGAGCATTACAGCATACAACACAGATTTTCTATCAAAAAATCACGTGCTTGTGATACTATCTTGCTCTCCCTTAAGGTTAACATGCCACTACCGTGCATCTCTGCCATTACCGCGCGTCTCCCATCAGGGGATTTTTGCTCAGTTATCACAGGTCAAGTAACGGTAAGTATATGGCAAAAGGCATCAACATCAGACAGGGAAGGGGCGAAGAAGCATCAGCGGACACATCTGTCCCCCCGTGTTTGTAAGCACAGGCTCACTCATCACGCAGAGGTCCACCTCCTTTCAGCACAGCGGCTACATCCAGCACTATTGCTCAGCAAATACAACTTGTGACAAACACGGTGGCAACCCGCACGGATGCACGCTGCTACGGCCGAGCGCCAGGGCGCGCGGTGTGTGCACGAGGGCAAGGCTGCGCCAGGGCTGGGCCGGGCCGGGCCCCCCGCGCCCCTCCCCCGGCCCATTTCCCTGCAGTGACCCCTCGGCCGGCAGAACACCGGCGGCACGGCGGCGGCTCTGCCCGCGATCCGTGTTGTGTCTGAGGCGCAGGCCCCATGTGACAGGCGCACGCACCGCCCGGTGCCGTAGCCGGCGGGAGGCGGGGGAGGGGAGGGCGGCGAGCGGGGGCGGCCGACCCCGGCAGCACACACCTGGCACACCCTCCGCAACTTGCAGAGCGCGCGCGCGCGCGCGCGCCCAGGGGTCCGGCCCCCTCCACCCCCCCCCCCCCGCGCGCACACACACCCCCCCGCGCGGGCGAGCGGGGCTGAGCAAGGCCCCCGCGCCGGTTACATAACCCCGCGCGCCACACTATCCCCCTCCCCCCCCCCCCCCTCCGGCGGGGAAGAGCTGCGGCGGGGGGCGGGGGGAGGCCCAGGCCGCGGGCCCGGGGAGGGGCTGAGGCAGGGCAGGGGCTGCGGGCCCGCGGGCTCCCCGGCCTCCCCCCGCCCCCCGCACGCGCGCACGGGGCCGCGCTCGCGAGCGCCGGGCGGCCGCGGGGGCCCGGGCAGCTGCGCCGCGGGGGGGAAGGCGGCCGCCCCGGCAGCCCCCCGCCGCCGCCGCCGCCGCTCACCTTTCGCCGCGTCCCAGACGCACATTCCCGGGGCGCCGCCGCCGCCTGCCCTGCCGGGCCGTGTGAGGGCTTCACATCGCGTCTCCCCCCCCGCGGCACGGACGCACGCAACCGCCGCCTCCTGCCCGCCTTCCTCCTCCTCCTCCTCCCCAGCTCCCAGCCCCGGCCGCGCTCTCCCGTCTCTCTCTCCCCCCTCTTCCTTCCTCCCTCCCTCCCCCTCCTCCCCCTCTCGGTGTCCCCAGCAGCAGCCCCTCCTCCCCCCGCCCTTCCTGCGAGCGCGTCACGAGAGAGTCTCGCGCCACCAACCGCCGCTCGGTCAACAAGCGGCGCGCGCCGGGCAGGCCAGCCGGCCGGCCCGCCCGCCCCCGGGGCGCCCCCTAGCGGCTCGCGCCCCGCGGAAAGTCGCGTGCGGCGCGGCCGCCGCTCCGCCGAGAGGGCTGGGGAGCTCTCACGCCGGGCACGTGACGGAGGGGGGCGGGGCGAGCCGAGCAGCTCGCGCGCCTCTCCGGCCTTCCCCCCCGCCGCCCCGCCCGGGGTGGGCTGCGGAGGGCGCGGAGCGGCTGCGCCTCCTGGAGGCCCGACGGCCGCGCTGCAAGAGCAGGGAAGGGGGTGGAAGCCGATGCAGCGGCGGCGCGGGCAGACATGTCACAGCGGGACGCGACGGGAGCGGAGACGACCCTTGTGCCCGCTGTATCCCGGCCCTCCCAACGGCAGGGGCCGCGGTAGCCACCGGCCGGCTGCCTGGCCGGCAGAAGCGAGGGGCGCGCGTGTCCGCCCGCAGTGCGGCCGCGGCTCCCGTGAGCGCAGCCGGCGGCGGCGGGCAGGAGCCGTGAGGGCGGGCGGCTGCGGGGCGGTGGGAGCGCTGCCCCCGGCACGGGCACAACCCGCCTGCCTGCGGCCGGGCCGCGCCACAGCGGCGGGGGGAGCCCCTGCCTCCGGCGGCGGCAGCACCCCCCCCCCTTCCGGGGCCGCCGCCCAGGGAGGAAGCGGGCGGGAAAGACGCGAGTCGGGCTGTGGCGGCGGCGCGTATGGCGGGTGCCCCCCAGCCGCCCCTCGGCCGGGCCCTCCGGAGGGGCCTGCGCTATGCCGCCCCTGCAGCGGCCCCCTCCGCGCCGGGGTCCGTGTAGGGGATGGCGGGGGGGCGTTACGGCCCAGGCCTGGCCCTGCCCTGGGCCCTGGGGCTGGGCCGGGTTCAGGCCGCAGCAGCCGCGCGCTGGAGGGGGTTTCTCCCACGGAAAAGGGGCTGCTTGTTCCCCCGCTCGCTGGATACAGGAATAACGCCCGCTGGCTCCTGGCATGTGATTCTGCATTTTTAATTATGCAGGCTTCTAAGAGAAGTGCAGCGGTGCCACCTGCTCTTCCCTGGTAACTTTACAATCCAGCAGCTGTTTCAGCTCCGTTTGACAGAGGCTTCTCGGCCTCCGCAACGTGAAGGGTTACAGGTTCTGTTAGAAAGAGCAGCAGTGAGGCAGCATGAGAGCCCAGGGTAACTCGGGTGCTGAGCCAGCATGCTCCTGTGCAAACCGGTCACCACATGTGTGGGCCCTTCTCCAGTTCTTCCCCAGTTACAGCTCATGGGAGAGAACTGGGGATGCTGTGAAGTGTCTCTGTGGGGAGGCAGGAAGGACCACGTGTGGGGGAAGATACAGGGTAGGTGGGGGATCCTTGTATAGGAAAGTGGGCATTAGTGTGGTATGGGGAAGTAAGACACAAATCCTTAAGAGACCAGGCCTTAGTTGTGCTACTTACAGAAAAATTGTTACTGAGTTACCTGTTCTAATTCTGTTACATGCAACTTGTTTTATAAACAGAAAATAGTTGCAGTCCTACAACTGTATCCGCTTAGATAGATCTGCTAGGTGTCCCCATTGATATCAGGCAAACTTCCAGTTTGGCTAGAAGCGCATTAGTCTACCCACACGGACTTAGTTCCAGGGATGAAGCTATACCTGCCTGTCTCTGTAAGAAAAGCACTTGCCTGGAACCTTCCTTTCTCCACCTGCATTGCCAGAGCAGAGGAACAGTTGTCCTGGCCTGTGAAAAATGTTACAATTTCAAGAATTTTTGTGTTCTTCACTGTGTGATAAAACCAAGATCTTTATGAAGGTCCAGACTTTCCCTTATAGCTAGTTACATACTGCTCAAGGTTTTCAGGTAGGGTAAGGAAAATTCAAATTCAGGTCTACCTCGGTTAGTTGATCATCAGCTGTTTTAACCAGGGTGTCATTTCTTCATTTCACTTAGAAAAATATTTATAGGAAACTTCATAACACCTTCATGAGAAAACCCCAAATATTTGACTTTCACTCAGTATTTTAGTGAAACTCCTCTTCAAAATGTGGGTGTTCCCTGCCAGAGGGAAGCACCAACTAGAGTTTTGACCAGCTTTAACCTGTCAAATTTTGGAGATATTGTGGCTAGCCACTTTCTAATTTTCATCAGCAGTTATATTACCTGGGGGGAAAAAAAAAGCTTCTGAAAAATACGTTGTTCAGAAAAGTTATGTTATCTAAAATATATCCATTTCACTGGCCCAGCATTTTCCAGATTGCTGAGAAATGCCTCTACCAATTGCCAGTCTGGAGCAAACTAACTGTTAAAAGTATGGCATGACTGGATGTGTGTATTATTTTTTCCTTACAGAGCTATTTCTCTAGGGGGCAGTTGTGGAGCAAAAAGGCAGAAAGACAAGTGGAATAGGGATTAATTTAGGTTAGCAAGAACAGCTTTAAAATGGTTAGTCAATGATTATATTTTATTTTTAAATAGAAGCTGACATATAAGCAAATTATAAGAGGAACCAACAGTTAGTTAGAGAGGCATGTGGGGACAACTATTTTGTTTTGTGAAGTAAAGCTGGGGGTAAGAGTTAACAGTGAAAAAGCCTGAAGTAGCCATATTATACTTTCAGCAAAGATTACATACAATTAGTTAAAATGGGCCAATATTAGTTTAAGAGGAAACAGAAAAAGGAAAGGAATCAATGTTAAAAAGAGGATTAAAATAGGAAAGTTTAGGAAAAGGGCCAAATATTAACAGGCATAAATTATCTTTTATGTCTTGTAAAGCCCTCATGGTGCAGTGCATCTGCACCAGCAGACTCGTGAGCTGACAGAGAAACATCTTGGGCTGTAAGCTGCCAGATTGGGAACCGGGTCATATGCTTATTCATTGGTAAATATTTACAGGGTGAAGCCTGGCTGAAAGCATGCTGACTTCAGTAAAAGTATTCTTGCTGTCTTCACTGAGTCTGGAATCAAATCTGGGGTGGAGGAGGGAGACACTTGTCTACAGGCCTCTGTTCAGCGGGGCTACGATCTTAGCTGGGGCATCTCAATAAGGTAAGCATTATCATTGAGCAACCTTAACCTATAAATTCCACTTGCTGAGTCAAAATCTGCTCCAACTTACAAAAAGTACGCCTGATGTAATTTCAGTAACTTCAGCACAAAGGAATTTCCAGGTGAAATATGAGAGGCTCAGTGTCATGCTACTTGCAGCCTAATGTGGGAGACGTGATGGAGCAGTGGTCATGGCTGCTGTGGCCTCTGAAGGCGGCTGTCACAAACACAGAACAGCTCTGGGTCTCTTGTCAGAAGAGGCATGTAATGCCACAAACGGAAGATCTCTCCCCACGCTGATACTTCTGTCTGTTCCTTCTAGTCTCGTGCATTTCCCAGAGTGATCTTGCGCTGCTGGAGCACATCTAAACATGGGGGCCAACAGCCAGCCAATCTTTAGCTGTTCCACAGAGAAAGGAAAAAATGTAGCACTGGCTATTGCATCACCATTTTGCTGGTCTGCAGGGAGTTAAGTTTAAGGGCAAAAGCCCTGTCAATTGCTTGACTCTAGTACTAGAGCCAAGCTGAGCATGCAATAAAAGAAGGCTTGCCACCTTCATCCCATCTCCAAATGGAGAGGCTTGACAATGGGAAGCTGGCGACCAGTTCCTGCTCGCTGTTTTTCCATACCAGTCACTGGCTTGCAGCTTCTGTAGCTCTTGCTCTGCAGCAGTTGCCCGACAAGCAAACAACCAATTGAGACAGGCTGCGACGTGACAGCTGAGGGACTTCTTCCTTGTCGTACAGCAGGCATAGCCTTACTGCTCACTCTCTAGTTCTCATCAAGGACCTGTTGGAAGAGTGACCTGCCAGAATTCATGCCAGGCAGGGGACTCCCCAACTCGAGTTCTGTTTTCAGCACTAAATGCAGAAGTGCTTTTTTTTTGGGGGGGGGGGGGGGGGGGGGGCAGCAAGGAGGTGAGAATAGGAGACACTGAATTCACCTGGAGGTGTTGGCTGGGCTCTCTGGACTCTGTAATACCGGTTGGTTCAGCCCTGTAGTTCAGCAGCTTGATACAGCGCGCCCAGCCGCGCCCCCGGGTATTTTTCTAGCCGGAGCTACGGGACGCTGCTTTCTGCAGACGTGCGGGCTTGCCCCCAGCACCCCCAAGGCGACACCCCGTGCGTCGCGCAGGCTGCGGCCGCCAGCGCGGTGCTGTTCTACGCAAACACGCGTGCACACCCCCCCTTCCCCTCCCGCACCAGCCCGGTGCCCGCAGCCCGCAGCTGGCGGGGTTACCCCGGCTAAGGGCGCGCCGGCTCCCACCGCCGGCCAAGCCGACCCCCGGGGAGCGGATGGGCGCGGGGGTCCGGGGCCTGCTCCGTCCCGGAGAACCGCTCCCGCCGGGAGCCACCCGCGGCGGCGGCACCGGCACCGCACGGGGAGGCGCAGCCGCTCCGCCGGCGTCTCCCGGCGAGGCGGTGCTGCATTGCGGGCGCAGCCCGCCCCGCCCCGGGGCCGCCCCTCCCCCGGCGCGGCGTCCCCCGGCTCGCTCCCGCGGTGCGCGGCGGGGCGGCCGCAGCCCGGGCTGCGGAGGCGCTGCCGGGCCCCGCTCGGGGGGCAGGGCGGGGGGAGCCGGGGGCGGCCGGTCCCGCGGGGTCCCGCAGCCGTGCTGCGAGGTTACGGCTAAACGGCCCCGCTGAGCAGCCCGTGGCCCCCCGCCGGTGAAGGCTCGGCCGGCCGGGCCGCCGGAGGGAAGGGGGAGTACGTGCTCATCTGCGGTTCCGCGCGTCTCTCGCAGGGTCGGGGTAATTATGAACGACGTAGACACATGGCACAACTCCTGCAATGCTGTAGCAACGCAGCCTACTACTGTAGCGGTGCCCTAAACGTTGACATGCAAAAGCTGCAGGATTATTGCGGTAGTTTCCTGACCGAGCACTATTGTTTCATGGTAACCAGTGAAACGGCTGTTGTAAAAGCTCATCTGCAGCGTTTGGGTCTAGCATTAATGTGCTCATTGCTGTGCACACGTACTTTTTCACCACGATGCCAGTTTTCTTTAGCTCCTAAAACACAATGCAGCCAGATATTTTTAGGTGGAATAGATGTTTTATTACAATCGTAATTAATCAGGTCTGCTAAGCAGAGCTACTCTTGCTCTTTCAAGGGTGAAAGAAGCTAAGGAAGATTTCTAGCCAGGGATAGAAATCCCTGTCCCTCTTGCATGATTTTTGAACATCACAGAAAAAAACCCAAAAACCAAAAAACCCTGAAAAACCTCTGCAGGATAATCCACGCTTGCAAATATTTTTTTTCTTTTCTTCTTTTTCTGACCACGTTGCTAAGAACGGTTCTGAATGGATGGAACAACATAAAACTAAAACTTGCAGAGAGCAGCAACCTGCATTTGGGCCTGGCATTAGGGGAAATGGCTGTGGGGTTCTTTGCACAGAAGGAACTCCCAAGACAAGAGCAAAGATCTAGGTAAAAAATGGTGGGAAGCAAAACAATTATGAAAAACAGACAAACCTGAAAAGGCTGTTGGAAAAAAAAACAGAGCCAACAATTCGCACAAGGCATTTTGCTAATGATGGAGCAGTATGGCTGTTATGTTACTGCTGCAGTCCACGAGACCAGTGGTCAAAGGGAAAGGTGTCACCAACAGATAGTTCTGTGTTTTCAACCTGCCCAATGAAGAAGAGTGAAAATGCTGGCACGTGAGCCTGTCCTGATGTTTTGTTTTACCAACCTGCTGTACTCTCCAGTACTCATTTTGGAGTTGTGCAAAAGTGGCCAGAATGGACCAGTGCATCAGGCCTATTTTACACAAAGTGTGGATTTACTGAAGGGTCTAAAGGTCCCTCAGTCCTCTCCTCCCCTTACTCATTACCACTGATGAGTACAACACTCTCTAACTGGTGCAGATTCTGTGGTCATAGCTGAATGGTGAAGAGTCCTCCCCTAGTCCTGTGTCAGAGCTGCATCTGCCCATGGAACTGGGAAGACTATATAAAAATAAGTTTTATTTTGGGTGATTGTGTGCTGAAGCACTCCAGGCCACTGCAGTGGAACTTATTTTAGATGAAAATTGCACATCTGCAAAGATTTCTACATCATCCTGATAGGGCTCAGGCATCTCTGTTTCAGCAGCTCCCTCAATGCAAAATTGGTTTTGTGAAGAGCAAATATACATGAGTGGATTGCCACCTGCAGCCCTGTTTTCAATGAATTTGAAACCATGACTCAGTACTCAAAAGATATCGTTAGGTAATATTACAATATCTATATATAGATCTAATATAATGTGTGCCTTTATGCCGTTGACCTTTTCTTTTCATAGTCTTCCTAGGCTAATATTCAGTTATTGATTATAAGTGCTGTGTCCCTACTTCAAAGAGAAGTCGAGATGGATCCCTTCATTTCATTTGCTGTGTTTCTTGTTATAGTTTCTTCATAATTTCCAACCGAGCTTGGAGCGTTGTTGGACACAAATGTTCTTAGGGATTTTTGCCAAAAGCAGGTGCTTGCTACAACACAGGATGGTCGATCCAGAACAACAAAGTCACTGTTAGGCAATTGGAAAAAACCCCAGACCAACATCAAAATCCTAGGTAGGCGTATTGGATCACAATAATATAAAGAAATCTAAAGCTGTGTCTCTCACCTAACTCCCCAGTTTCTCTGTATTCAGAAACATGGATCTCTTCACAGTGACCAAGCAGATGGACTCCTTGCTGACTGCAGGACTTCGCAGGTCCCTCTCAGCCTGGTTTACAAGTTGCACAGGAGGAGGGTTCTTACTCTCTGAAATGTAAACTCCAGGTAGTCTGTATTTGTGTTAAGGCAGGGGAAGGGTTTTTCTTGTTACAAGGTCAGTTATCCCTGTTCTTTTTTTCCCTTTTTCTACTTGGAGTCAGTGTCTTTTCAGATTTGTTTGAGTTCTCAGTTATACGGAAATCCATACATTTTACTGCTGTTCAGTGCTGCAAAGAGTGTTGTGGGTTTTGGTGGGTTCCCGCCCCCCCCCCCCCCCCCCCCCTTATGTCCAGGGATTTAATGGATGCCATCGGCAGCATTCAAACAAGCTTACATATTCTCTTCTCTCTGCACAGATGGCAAGGCTTTATTGCTGGGCTTCTTTCTGTAAAAAGCTGTAGAAGGGCTCAGCTTTTCAGTGGTGAAAATTAGTCAATACCTTTGTTCTGTCTCTCAGGGTTCAAGATACCTGAATAATGGTGTGTGCCATATCTGCAAAAACAAGTTACAGAGATTCTATTGCAGCTTGCAGTTAACAGCCGGGAAGGATGCTGGGGTAATTTGGAAGACAGAGCTGCACTCTGCTGTATTTTTGCATGATATGTCTTGCGGTGTCTCCAAGAATTCAAGTGTTGAAAAATGCCATTGACACCAGTGAAGTGGATGTGGTGGATTTAGTGAATGCTGACATAGAAGATGCTATTGGAACCAGAAATGAAGAATTGAATTGATTTCTTCTAATTTAGGTACCTACAGCTGAGCTAACCTTGAATGTACCTGTCTCTGCTGACTACAAAGAGACCCTAGGGTGACTAGCTCATATGTAAAGGTCCATGATATTATTTTTTTTTTATTTTGATATTAAAGAAGATGAATCTTACTCATAAAAGTCAGTGTCTTATATTCTTCTCACTTTTCTGCCATGCATCACAGTCTTCTTACATGAGGCTGGATTATGGGCTACAGGATCAGAACCTGTCTGTTTTATTGAAAAAAATACAGAAAAAGAAAGTGTTAGAGAGGAAAGAAACAATTGGATAAGGCAAAACAAATGTCTTTGCTAAAAATCCAAATATCACATATAATGGCTACCTAGGAAATGTGCTGTGGGAGAAATTAATGAGTCTGAAATGAGAAAAACTCGGTAAGACAGCATCTTCAAACTCAGCTCTGGATACTCCTATGAATCCTGCAAGTCTCAGCGCATCAAAGGTGCATTAGGGGCAATAGGGACCACTTTATCCTTTGGCTGTTCTGGGCTGCTGGGAAACACGCTGACAGCTCCTGAGAAAGCCTTGGTCTGGCCTGCTCTGTCTCAGCCCAGTGTGGAGTCCCAGAGAGAGACTGAAGGGATCTAATACTTAAGGAAGGGATAAACAAGTAGAATGTGGGACATGTGGAACATGGGGAAAAGAGGACAGCGTGTCAGCAGGATGAAATGGCATGAATGCTAGTAGCAGGAAGTAGTAGAAAAGAAAAAAAGCTTGTGCTGAGACTAGAGGTAGGAAAAGATCTGGAGAATGTTTGTGAGCCAGAGGAAGAGACTGATCAAGACAGGGTTGCGGCGTTTTTTGCATGTAGGCAGAAGCCTCTGCAATGCCCTTGGAGAGAATTTCAGTTGCTTCAGATGATGAGATGATAGAGAAAATTACACTTTCATTGAGGGAATGTTTGAGTCCATCCCTTTTTGCAAGATTTCTGTCTTTCTTTCACTGGATGCAAATTTGCCAGAAGGGAAAGCAAGACTGAGATGCTGGGTTGTGTCTAAATGTTGTGGTAGAGGAGGTTTTCAAGAGTTCCAGTGAATCGAATAACATTACAGATGCATGTTCAGATCACACTCCTGAATTCCAGGCAGTTCTGTGATGCTGCATGCTGCACAAATCGTACAGCTGTGATGTACAGGATCAGGTCTAAACCAGATTGCAGGATTTTTATTTGTTAAAAAAGGCTGAATATTGGCCGTCACTGTTCTCCCAGAATGCAAAATCTTCAGATGTGAAACTAAGTGAAATTTGGCTTGGTGTTTTATTATCGTCTTAGAGACCTAAGACTAAGAAAAATCTTTCCACTCATGCCTGTGATGAATTCCTCTGGCTTACATATTAATAAAGAGCAACAGAATGCTACCATGGATTAGCGAAACTTGTTTCCTACTACTCTGTCCTAGAAGAACAAAGGATATAAATGTAGTATGGAGTGAATACTGATTTTTCCATGCTCAAATAGAGGTAAAAATTGTTTTTCAGAAATGCTGAGCACCTATAACCTCAGCTGATTTTAGGTGTGTGGAACGTTTGGCATAACATGTAGTATCTCCAATCAGAATTATAGCCAAAGGCAAGTTAGTTAGGCTGGGTGTGCTGGTTTCCTGCCTGGGAAAGGTGTAGCACAAATTATTTCCTCTGACATTTGTAGCTTATTAAAAGTTTATCTATTGTTTTGGGCTCCTAATTCAAATCACCATGTAAAACCACTATAAATGGGAGCAGCAAATGTTGTTTGAAATCAAGCCCGATCTATCTGAACCTGGTATCCAGAAAAGTCAATGCACGTCTCTTACTTGAACGTATCTTGGGTAGGCAACTGCTAAGGCCTCAAGTGTGTGCCGTGCTTTCAAGGGAAGACCAGAAAAGATCATCCAAAAGATTGCTCACTCTGGGTAATCTGAGATGTTTTTTTCCTTCAATGACAAACCAAATAAGGCAAAAACAATAGACCAGCAAGTCAGGCTTGCTGTTGCTAAGACAGAATAGAGTTTCCAAGAGAATGCCATGTGGCACATACGTCAGCACGTAAGACGTGCCCATAAACCCTGCTTACTATTCTGGTGCTCAGAGCTGGGAAAAGAGTGAGTGTCCCCAGCTGACCGCTGCTTCTTCCACACACACCTGGCCTTCCATGCATGGGGCGTTTCCTGAGGGGATTCAGAACAAGTTCTTTGTGCTAGATTTTCAGAAATTGCACTTTATATTTTGCATTTATATTTTTGCCTGTGGGGCTACAGTGGTTTCTATATGGGTGGAGTCTCACTTTGTTTCCACGTTCCTCTTTCCTTTTCCCCTTTGCCCATGTGCACACATGTGCAGACACACACACACACAAACAGGACACAAGTGCGAGGAGGACACGTGGCACGTGCCTCTCCTTCCAGTACTAGTAGTGAGAGCTGTGAGGTGGGGAGTGCAGTACGTGCTGTAACTTGGTGTGGAGACACCAGATGGGGTGTCTGAAAGCTGCAGCAGCCCATCTGCAATCTTTGGGATCCATGTTGTAAGACCATGCCTTGCACTGTCCTCCAGCGCAGGACCTGGGCTTAAAGCCATCCTTTATCTCAAGCAGCCTGAAGCATATGTGAGCCTAATTTTTGCCAGAGCTAACCCTTCTTTTCTATATGAATTCAGCAAGTGGCAAATCCAGGTGGGATGCTCTGCCCAAGGTGTGAGAAGATCCTGTGGATTCCTGTGTCTCTGCTTCTGTGCCTCAGCTGAGCTCTGTGTGTGTGAAATCTCCACTGGTTGGATGGTAAAACTGGAAGCACAGAGAGCGATAAGGAACAATGCAAGCGGATTCAAAAGGGATTTGGATCATTTAGTTGATGAGCCAGCAGATGGCAAATGCTGCTTGGTATAGAAAATGAAAAGTAATTAGTCTGGGAACAAAGAGCAAATGTAGGGAATGGGTGTAACATCCAGCACACTGCACAGACAGAGGAAGGGGTTACTGTGGAAAAAAAACCCCATAGAAACCGTCACTTCAGTGCACAGCTGCAATAAAAAAGGCAAACAAGACACTAGACTGATGGAACAGTGAGCTATAATGCACCATGGAAGAGGCAATACCATCCTCTAGAAGATGGTTATTAGGCCCCTCCAGAATACTGCATGGAGCATGGGTCACTGTCTCAGGAAGGTTATGTTTGGAGAAAGGTGCATTATAAAGCAACTAAACTAATGGTTTCGATGATTTCAGTTCTGAGGCAAAGTTAAGAGGCTCATTCTGAGGGGTCAAAGAGACCTTAAAGAGACTTTAAAATTATAGTAATGATCACTACAGTTACCAGACAATACTCATAGTGCTATGAGATTATAAAAATTAAGGAAGTGGTACTGAGCAGAGAGCAGAAACTTCATAAGCTGCTGCACAAGAAAAAGAGGGTTACCTTCTGACTTAATTGAGTTAGCTAAGGGTGAATACAGCTTCAGGAACATATGAGTGAGTCAAGAGAGTGATGCACAATTACAGTACATGGAACTGTCCTGTGGAGCAAGCAGGACAGTAGAAGCTGACATAAAAATAGCAAAATGGTTTGGGGGAAGAATCCCTCCCCAGTGTTTCATGGTTTGTTTTTATTTGGATTCAGTTTGTGAAGGTTCCTGAACTGTATCTGTCTGCTAATGGAAAGATCAATCCTTGCACATAAGCAAACCATCATGAATCTGCGTTCCCCCAGACCACAATAAAGGGAGCAGGGGGGAAGGTGAATTTGCCCTGCCCTCTTGATCCTGCTCAGGATTTCCATGCCATGAAAATAAGTTGGCTTATTAAGACAGAGGAGAGTTGTTGGGCTGCGGCTTTTGACAAGATGGGACAGCAACAGGCTGAATCTGAGGTCAGTAGGTAGTTTACAAGGCTAGGGAAGGAGGTGAAAACGAGAAGCATGTGTGCCTGCAAAAGGGGATGTAAGCATTTAAACTGCAATTAAATAGGTTTCAGGCATGTAAGCCTACCAGAACTATGTAGAAAATGTGTGCTTGGTTGTGTAGGCATCAGAGAGGCACGTGAAGTAAATATACTGACCCGCGCCGTGGCGCAGGTACAGGACTGCTGCCACTGCAGCTGGGCTGAGCTGGATGGATCCTGTAACTCCTGCTTCGCCCTGAGGTCCTGAAGCTGGTAGGTGCAGTTTAGAGCATATGGATTAATTGTATGGACTTCGAGAGAAAGCCTGAGCTCCTTTCATTTAGTGCTGTGGCCAGAGAAGACAGTATACCACTTCTGTTAGAAAAGGTTAGTTCTTAGGTGTTTATCATCAGGAGGCAGGAGGCTGATACACGCACGCCTCCTGACAGGGTGCTGCTCGGCTTAGGCCGCGATCGAGCTTTGCCCTTTCTGTAAAAGGGAGTGCAAGACAGTGAGAAGGAGCATGCGAGGCTCAGCTCTCTCAGGTGAGGTGAGGAAGGCAGCAAACTCTGTCACTCCATGCCTGCATGGCTGCAGCTCTGCAGTTGCAGCCACCCCATGTTAAAGGGAATTATGTCGTGATAAAAAATGCCTTGTGCCGATCTGCTACAGGTGGTGCCATAGCTGTATTGCTAGTAGAAAAATGCAGGTTTGAATTTGCTGACGTTGTTGCAGCTAGACAAAGCTTTTCAGGGCCTTTGAAGCTAATGTGGAAGTGGGAAAATAGAAATTGTGTAGTTCATGTAGACTGATGATCTGGCCTTAAAAGGACCCGCGTTAACTGCTTGCAAAGAAGATAGAAGGACCTCAGAGAAAGATGTGGGATAATCTACTGCTATAGAAACCTAATTTTAATTCTCCTATAGTCAGGTACTGGCTTAAAGTCTGAAATTTCTCCTGTCTTTTTGCTTCTTCCAAAGTTTAGCATAATTGTTCTGACTGGATATTCCTGTGATCCATACAGCCGTCCAATCCTTCTTTGAATCCTGCACAGTTCTTGACCTCAGTGCTTCCTGTGGTGATATCTTCCACTGTCCAATTACACATTATGTGAAAGAGAGTTTCCTTTGATCAGCTTTGAATACATGAGCACTTGATTTCATTGAATGTTCCTTTATTCTTGTGTTATGCAGCAAGGTAAAGAGAAGTGTCAGATACTTCTTCTCTAGAAGTATTTGGTATTTTATCTTACCATGTGCCTTCTTATCTGTCTCCTTTCTGACATAAACAAATCTCATTCTTTTCAATCTCTTCCCTGTGATAGTCCCTGCCTCTGCTTCCACCCCCCACTTGCATATTCTCATTCTTACCCTCTGACCTCCTCTTGTTTCTGCAGGATCTCTCAGAGCTCAGGGAGGGGCACAGACATTATGCCAGAGGAGAATTCAGCACTGATTGGTATAAAGGGAGAATATTTTCTGTATTATTCACCATCTCAGTCATGGAGGAGCTGAGCATCTTGTTAGCTGTTTGGATTGCAGCTGTACCCTGAGCAGATGTCTCCGTTGAGCTGTCTGTAATGCTTTTTAGGCGGTTGGTGCTGAGCTCATCACCTCAGACCTTAATTACTGTAACCAGCTCCTCTCTGGCATCTCTAACAATCATGCTGTCTGACTTCATTTGGCAGATATCTTGCTACCCAGAAAGTCTGCATTATCCAGTAACCTGACCTTATCTCACCTTCCTAAATCCTTTTTTCTACCACGTCAAGAAGAAAGGTGTTACTCTTATTTTAAAAGGGCCTTTTAAATGCTTTTTTTTTTTCTATCTGTCTGCTCTTATGCTGTCCTCAAGTTATTTGTGACTTCCATTTCACGTATTAGTAGTTTTGACATACTTTGCCCACACTGCCTATGTGGTCTCCATGGTAAGAGCTTTTTCGTGCCAATCTACACGATTTCTTATTATTACTACTTTGTAGTCATTCAGATCAACCTTAAATTCTAGTTTTCTGGTAATGCCTGCAAGACACAATGAAGGGCAATGATGCAGGGTTGTCTGGAATTCCATGGTATGTCCATATGACATGCCTCAATGTGAAAGCATGTGCAGCACAGTGAAGGTGGAGCTCCCCTTGTTACTTGGCAGGAGGTATATCTCTTCCAACCCACTCAGCCCAGGTTGATACATGCAGTTGGAACACAAGCAAAGCTGATTTGCGCCTTCTGTGTCAAAAAAGCCACAACTACTTCACCATATATGTGTTTGCCTGTAGGTGCTACAAGCTCTGATAGTGAGGCACTCCATTTTCTGGCTATGCTTCCTTGCTCGTGTGGATTGTTCCTTGGAAAATCACAAATAATTCATGTAGGATTAGACAGTGACCTCCGGGGCTGTTAGGGGAGTCAGGCACTCAGGCACATCTCAGTTACATAGATTATCCCACTCCCCATCCCATTATGACTCAGTTTTGGAGCTGAAGGTGTTTCTCCCATGAAACTCTTGTGGGCTGTGTTTTTTGTACAGGAGCCCTGTTTGCAAAGTCCTGTCTTCTAGAACTAACCCCCCAAACATTCTTGAAGCAGAAAAAGGATTTGAGTTTGAAGTGGGTTTTTTTTTTGGTTTTGAGCCTACTTCATACTATAGTGCTGTTTTGCTGTGTTGGCTAGATAAACCAAGGTGTCTTTCCTATTAGTATGAAATATTGGAAACGAGTAAATTCTCAAAGGCAGGAAGCTGGGAGTGAATTGAAAGTTGACTGAGTGAAGTTCAGGAGGTATCTGAAGAATATTACCTGGGAAAGTGCCACTGAGAGGATTTAGTGCTGAGATTGTGATACATTGTGCTGAAATCCACAAAGCGTCTGTTTCTGCAGTCTTACTCGAAAAGGAGTAGTAGAGGTATTAGGATCTGTCCAGTTAATTTCAGAGAGGGTAACTAGGATGGTGAACAATTTGCAACACTACTTAGAATTACGAAGATACCAGTTAGTGGAGTCTTTTTATTACTTTAATAAATACAAAGTAATCTGAATGTCACCTCTTCTCTTCATTATGAGCCAGTTGTGCTTGACCCACATGTTCTAAATTGGCACTTGTAAGCAAATGAAAAGGTGAATAGAACAGCTGAGCTGAAGAAGAAAACCCAGTTGGGTCACTGCCGTTTCTTTAGTGTAAAATTTTCAGAACACACGTACAATAAAGGTATAATCAAAAGTGAATTTTGGATTGCTTTCAGTGTTCCAACTGCCTTCCATCTTCTCAAAGCACCTATTCATACTTTTCACAGGAGCTTTATGAAAGTATGTGAAGCGGGTATCAATTTACCCCTATCTTATGCTTGGAGACAGACAATGTAGCTTTATCCTCTTCTTGTGGCTTTGTCTGGATGATGATGAGTTCTGTGAGACTGACCTAAAGCAGCAAGACAAGACAAAATAATTTTTTTTCTGTACACCTCATTCACTGACTTTAAGCTTAAATCCTCCACTCTTGCAGTGGTTTAACTCAAACAACAGAGGATACCTTGTTTTGATTAGAAACCATTAGCTCAAGCTAGATAACAGGACCTAAGCCTAGATCCTTAAATCCCTCCCCAGTGAAAATTTATGTTCTGACGAAGAAAGAGCAAATTATGTCTGCTCCATCTAAACCTTTCTGAAGCTCTTACTCCATGCAGTGTCACGAAGAGAGCCGTAAAAACAATCCACTGAGTCCAGCTTGTCCAGGTTGCAGCCACTTGCCAAAACAGATGACACCGGGCTTATTGTTTTGTGTCCTTGAAATTTAAGGGGCTTTTATCACTTTTGACTTCCTCTCTTTTCAGTTTATTAGTGAGTTTAGTACGTTAGTAAGAACTACTCTACTGAGCACATCAAAGGACCATTTAGCCTAATGATTTTTTTTCTGGCTGCTGCCCATGTGACATGTGCAAGAATGGAGGTGAGGATGGAGTGCACACACTGTGCTGGTACGTATCCCAGGCACTTAGCAGAGGGAATGCTGCGGCTGGTGCTGGGACTGTGAAGCCTGTTTTGGGATTGTGAGTTTCTACTGGTTTGATTTTCTACAGTTGTTTTCCAAACACCAGTATTACAAATAAGTACTTGGTCACAACGTGCAGCTTGGGAGTAGGGTCTCTCTGTGAGAGAGGTCCTATTTATGTTAAGAAAGGTTTGCTTGCAGATTGTAACAAATAACCTGCTGTACAGACCTGCAAAAAACCCTGGAACTATTGCCTCCTGTCTCACTCATTTCCTAAAAGGTTTGCTCAGTGCACTGAAGAATGCCTGTAGGAACATCGTTTGCCTAAATCTGAGTGGAAGGGCTTGTCTGGGTGCTGGTGCTTTAGAAGGGCCTGGATTTTATTGCCCTGCTCAGGCACTGCTAGTTGCCTGGATCCAGGAGCTCTTCCCTCAAGTGAAGGTTCATCCAAGTCATCCAGATCCATCCACATAGTGCATAGGGTGGCCTGGGGCCTGACCCAGGGTTTTGTACTCTGTTTGGGTCCAAGCGCCTAAAATGATGTGACTTGTTACAATGCCTAAACCCTTAACTAGCCATAGCTGCAGAAGCTTGCTTCGAGTACTTTCTGAGAAGCATGCTAGCAGTGAGAGGGCTGGTGTTATCTGTCAAGGCAATCTTTCACAGATGGCTTTTCAAAATGGATATACTCCTTGTGCTTAGTGTCCATTCTCTGTGCTTTACCTGGAAGGATTTGTAAATCGTAAGCTGTCCGTAGCACTGCAGGACTGAGACATTCTTTACGGGAAACAGGAAAGAAAAAGAAAAAGAAAGATCTGTGTCTGTAAGTTTGGATTCTCCATTATTTTAAACTGCATGTAGATGTATATGCTACCAAGTCATAGTTCTCAACATACGTAACCTTAGCTTCTTCTAGCTGATTTGTAATACTGGTGTTTGAAACGTGACTACAGAAAATCAAATTAGTAGAAACTCACACCGTCAGGAATTGCATAAATGGTCCTAGGAGATACTATAACAGTATAACAGTACATCTCTACTGGTTTGTAATTCCTTATAGTACAGGAGATTTCAAGCTAATAATCCCTACCCAGACAGTTGGGTAGCCTGGTTGTTATTTTAAGAAACACCCACACATGCTGCTGGTTCCTATTCTTACATTAAAGAAAACATAAGAGTCACATTATTATGAATGTGGGCTTGGTGCAAATGCGAACGGATCATGAAGGGGTCCACATTTTAACAGTGCTTGTTGCAATGTTTTCTTTTGTGTTTCGTCTGTGGGCTTGCTTGTCTTAGTGAATGAGATCACAGCCTGTTTTATTTCAGAATGGCAAATACTACTGTCTATACATACTTTCCTCAAATTCAGAGCAGAAACTCCCTTAAAATGCAAAGTTTCCCTATAATTTTTTTCCCCCCTTTCTTTCAGTACACATATTCCACTTCAGGTTTTGCACTTTCTTTTTTTCTGTTTGGCTTTGCAGTCAGCTTTGATACCATTCAAAGTCAAGCTCTGGGACAGAACTTTTAGCAAACAGCGGTCCAAGAGCTATGGTTAATTCTTCATTGCTCTGTGTCTTTAAATCAAGATTGGTGCCTTAATAAAAGGTTAGGCTTCTCTTCATCAAGTTATTAGCCTTTCATAAAGGAATCCCTTGATGAAATGTTATGGCCTGTGTTTTCCTTCAAAGTAAGACTAGATCATCATAATGGGCCCTCCAGGTCTTCAGCTCAGTGGTGCCTGATTTCTTTCCTGACCTTGAATTACGCTGAGAAGAGGAGGTTTTTGAGGAATAAGTCAGTAAGTAAAATTCTGCATGAATTTTTGCAGGATTACCAGCAAACCACTGAGGCGTTCAGGGAGCGAGGCAGTGCTGAAGCAAGCAGGTCCAACCTAGAGGAAGTTAATGAAGCTGTGTGTGGTGTGTGGGACTGAACCGGCACTGGTGTGGGAGATAGCAGTGGGCTCACTCAGAGCCTGGGTGGTCTCGGAAACCCAGCTACATGTAACTGTCCCTCCGGTGCGTGGCGTGTCAGCTCCTCAGCTGCTGCAGGCAATGCCTGGGGAAGCTGTCCCCGTCCTTTGATGACAGCAGTGCCTGGGGAGACCATTCATTGCCTGTTCTCCTGTCCCAACAGGAGACCCCTGGCAGTGATGGGGAGCAGCACTGTCCTGTGCTCATCATGAGTCATGGCACTTCGTAAGCCACAACTTGTTCCTGAAATACATTCCTGACCTCAGCAGCAAAAGCTCTCCGTTTGTGTCCGTCAGTATGTGCTGGTTACAGTCCATGAAAGGCACACGTTTGTGTATGGTGGTGAGTCACAAAAGGGCAGATCATTTTTTTGGAAGCTCATTTCTTCTGGCCTGCCCCTGAGATGTTCAGCCAGAACCTGCCCTGGCTGTCAGATGCTGATTGGGAAAACATGATTTCCCCAATAAGAAGTAGGAAAACATCCAGCCTCCAACTCCCCAGGTATTGATCGAGCAGAAAAGAACCACCAGAAGCTACCACTTGCAAAATGGTCATGTTAAACTGGCAGCATTTGGGCCCAAAAAAGCATTCTGGAATAAATACTTCTGAGAGATGGCAATCCTGTGTGGGAAGAAACTGTAGGAATTGGGAAATAATTGGGGAACAATGTTTGTGTGTGTGAACAGGGGAAGACAGAATGGAGAGTGACTTGGTACTTGTATTTCTTAGTGGTTTTGTCATAATACTGGCCCATAAATTGTGAACTGCTGCTCTGCAGCTGCTGAGATCGTGGTTCTCTTGACACTACTTACAGATGTTAGTGGTCTTAGGGTAAGGGGGCTTGTCTTCTATGCTTAAATAAAGAAAACCGTGGCTTGGTTATGAGCTCATCCAGTGCCTCACTAAAAAGTAGCAGTGACTTTCTTCTCCTTCCCCCAGAGCTGCCTCTTTTCACATCTTTGGTTCTGTCAGACACCCCAGTTAAATCCCGTGCCTTGTTAATGATGCTTTAATGAGCTAGCCTTTTCTCCTTCTTTGTGCAAAGGTTTCAAACGAGCTCACCCGTGAAGGAAGTGTGGAGAAGGGTAGGTGGCTTAGGCAGGAGCACAGGCGATTGCGATGGGACCTGAAAGCCGTAACACAACCCCAGGCATTTTTTCCCCTCAGAAAAAGGTTTAAGAAAGAGACAGATGAGGCGTAATTGAGACAGAAGGATGTTGATTTCATGGTTTATTGTCACATTAAAAAAGTAATCTTACTGATGAATTAATATTTGCTTTTTAATATAAAAGTGCTTATTCTTACAAATCCTTAAGGCTCATTCTGTTACATTACAGTAGGATTTTTCACCATCCCAGAAACTGTGCTACATGAGTTTTATATGAACCGTGGACATAGCAAAATCTCCAAACAGTAAAACAAATCATTAATAATTTCATTGCCTTTGTATGCACTAACCTGTTTAATTGTGTAACATAATTTAACATGAAAACAAACACAAGCAAAATTTTCTTGTCTTTTCTAGTTTCACTCGGAACTGATCCCCAAAAGATTTCCATCTTGATTGAGCGAATGGAACAAATACAATTGATTTTGAATCGCAGATTTTCACTTGTCTAGCAAAAAAGAAGGAATGAGACAGAGGAGCATTACAGGTGTAGTGTTTACCCTATGTTTCTTACTAAAGAGAAAAGGAATGACTACAAAGCACAAGTACTGTTCATATGTGATATATTTATTTTTGTAATGTCCCTCTGTTGTACTTTTGCTTAGGTAAAGTTCCCACTGAAGCCAATGTGAGTTTTGCCTGAGGGAGGAATAAGACCAGGGCTCCCATGGGCAATATTTTAGATTAAGTAGTTTATTATTTTTTTGTCTCACAATGGAAGAATGAAATAGGTGAAAGTTACTAAAGCTCTTGTTTGTATTGATCACAAGTGGAATATGATTTCTGGCATATACTATGATACACAGATAAAAGATACCATATTTATTTTTAATTATAATCAGAGCTATATTAGTTGGATGGGCAGTGAATTTGCTATTTCTACTTAAATTTTAGATATCTATTTACTGTAAAGAGCAATACTTTTTTTTTCAATATTTGGGTCAAAATGCAGTAACTAAAAAAATACCTAATGCAAAAGATAAAAATAATTTAAAGTATTCTGGAGCAAGGGGGGAAATGCTAACCAATCTAATAAATAAGGCAATTTAAAGCATTTGTGACTGCTACTGTGATATATGTACATACTTTACAGCATAAATTACTGTACAGAATACTCCGTTTATTAACCTGTGTAAACAATATTGCCTGCTGTATGGGGACATATTGTGGGATTATGGTCAGTGGGAAGATAAACCACTACAGCTTTGGCTGGGTGGGGGAAGCCTCAGGTAACACGTCCTCGGAGAGAAACACCAGTGATGTTTTATGAGCTGCAAATAAAGCCACCCTGACTCAAATAATTTTACAAAAAATCTGCTGACGTTTGTTGCTATAAATGAAATACTTAAATGCATCTCTGTGGTTTGTTACAAAAATAATTCTGGTCATAAGCTGATCTTTACATACCTCATATGGCCAAGGACCCTCACTTATAAGTTCACTGCATGAAAAGGGGAGGTGGGGGAGTCACGACACACCAGTATCCCGCCATGCCACCATCTGCATGGCCAGTGTGCCCATTAAGAGGATGGGTGGTGGCTGGACCCTACACTGGACCACTGCATTGCCTCTTCAGCCACCAGTGCTACGTGCAGCATGGGAAATGGGGAGGGAATTAGGACTACTGTGATAATTGCAACTGGCTGGAGAAGTAAGGACAAATTTAAGCATCCTGTTGGTTTGGGTGCCCTATACTGTCTGCCCCACCTGTTTGTTTCCCTCACCCACCCACAGCATGGTTTGGTTTTGGCTTCTGCATGGTGACAACTCCATGGAAGACAGTCTCCGTTGGATGCCTACTGCAACATGGCCCTGGTCAGCCGACACCACTGCAGTCCAGCTTCCCGTTACGCCCAGGATATATAATATGCTCAGGATGGCAGGGAGCTGCCGTAAGCAGGAAGTGTGTGTGTGTGTATGCAGCCATGATTTGTTACACCAGTTGTTGTCTCCATCTGCCGTGGCCAGCATGGGGTGATGTCCCCGCGCAAGAGAACCAGGGGTGAGACTCGAGCTGCCTGGAGAGCAGCTCTCACACCACCTGGCTCCTCTGCTTTAACTTCTGCTCTTTCTGGTGCCGCCTGTGGAAAGAGATAGCTTCCAATGGCACGGCAAGCACACCTTCATCTGGCTGCTCTGAACCGGTCAACACAGCACCGCTCCTTCTGCCTCCACCGACAGCAAGGGACACTGCCTGGCCAGCCCTAGGAGCTGCTATGAGGCTGCGGGGCTGCAGGTGGGCCACGAGCTTTAGGTGGTCCTGAGTGGCCTATAGGCTGTTCATCATGGATAAAATTGCCATTTTCATATAATGAATTGAAAAATGCTGTTGAATTTCCATAAAAAAGAGTAATATTGGCCTCGTGGGCTCACAGCCAATCTCGTCTCTTTTACCATCTACAGAAAAACTGTTTCTTCTGTTTAAAGGAAGACAGTTCTACTTCCAGACAAAATATGGAAAAAGTGCCTGTGAGGGTTTAGTAAACTGCAGAATATATTTTCTTGATATTTCAGTAATCTTAATAGAAGAAAGGTGCACATTCAGTCCTCAAGGAACTACTTACTTCTTTGGATTTGGGCCCAGTGAATTAGAAAGTGGGCAAGAGATGATCCAGGTCTAAAACGTATGCTTTAAACATCTCAGAAATAAATGTGTTTACTACATACCTATTTTCCTGCATATCTGCTCCCTCCCAATGTGATCTCAGCCCCATCCTGCATCAGTGCATCCTAAGTTATTTACCAATTTCAGCAGGCACTCCTGTTAGCAACAGGTAAAACTGTAAACCTGGGGTGGGATTTATAGCACCTCTATATCTGAGCTCATCACCTAACTCCTCTTTGTAGCCAGTGGACAGAAACAAGTACTTCTGGGGTGTGATTCATTGTCCTTATTTTTGACCTTCAATGCAAGATGAGGTGAACCCCAATTTCTATGTTTAAACCAGGACATTTTTGCTCTTCCCATTCCACCTTCTCTTGCTATTTAATCCCAGCAAATTGTTACGAGGCTGATTGTGTGTCCTCAAAGGTGCTCGCACAGGTGTGAGACCACCAGTTCCCGCTGGTTCTACTGCAGGCCCATTAAGTGGCAATGCTCATTCAAGCAGATCAGTAACACAACGTCAGACAATGGTGCTGGGCCAGGAGATGCTGCTATAACCCCTCCAGCTACACTCCTGTTTCCCATGGGATATTTGAGTCACCAGCACCAAGGGCTTTTGGACCCAGATTACTGGTCTCTTCCTTCTGACACAGAGAAGAAAAGCTGGTCAGAAATTGTGCATGGGTCATCAGCACTCACTGTCTCTTCCTCAGGAGAAAAATGAACTCTTTCGCTAGGAATAATGGCAGAAGGTGGGTGCCAGTCCCACAGGTGAGGTGGGAATGAGAAGAAAGCAGAAAGGTCCTGAGATGTTTGGAGCAGCCTTGCACTGCCCCCCATCTTTTTTCCTGTGAGTAATTTCAGTTCTACCTTGTCCTGCATGTCCTAAGCCAGGGTGGGAGATGGGGTTGAGAAAGAAAATATCTGTAACTGCAGGAAGAGCTGACTGTGGGGCCAGGAAGGCAAAATGAAAGGCTGAGGAAATAAACAATGAATTGATCATGACACTAGTTAGCTATGTGTGAATTGCTGGGGAAAGCCAGAAGTCTTCATCTTCCCATATAGCACCTTATGCAAATGGGAGATGGACTTGTTTGTCATGACTGAGGGCAGACCCCCAAAGTGACCCTGACATTCAGAGGGACCTTGACAGACATGAGTTGAGGACCCGTGTGAACCTGATGAGGTTCAACAAGGCCAAGTGCAAGGTCCTGCGCCTGGATTGGGCCAGGTATCGATACTGATACAGGTGGAGGATGTACTGATTGAGGACAGCCCTGTGGAGAAGGCCTTGGGGGTACTGTTGGATGAAAGGCTGGACATGAGCCATCAATGTGTGCTTGCCAGCCCAGAAAGCCAACAGTATCCTGGGCTGCATCAAAAGCAGCGTGGCCAGAAGGTCGAGGGACGTAATTCTGCCCCTCTGCTCTGCTCTGGTGAGACCCCACCTGCAGTGCTGCATCCAGCTCTGGGGTCCTCAGCACAGGAGAGACATGGACCTGTTGGAGAGGGTCCAGAGGAGGGCAATGAAAATTGTCAAAGGGCTGGAACAACATCTCCTATGAAGAAAGGCTGAGAGAGTTGGGGTTGTTCAGCCTGGAGGAGAAGGCTCCAGGAAGACCTAGTTGCAGCCTTTCAATACTTGAAGGGGGCTTATAAGAAAGGCAGAGAAAGACTTTTTACTAGGTCTGTGTGACCTAGTGACAGGACAAGGGGCAAGAGTTTTCACCTGGAAGAGGGTACATTTAGACTGGACATGAGGAAGATTTTTTTACAAGGAGGATGGTGAGGCACTGGAACAGGTTGCCCAGAGAAGCTGTGGATGCCTCATCATTGGAAGCATTCAAGGCCAGGCTGGATGGGGCTCTGAGCAACCTGGTCTAGTGAAAGATGTCCCTGCCCATGGCAGGGGGATTGGACTAGATGACCTTTCAAGGTCACTTCCAACCCAACCCATTCTCTGATTCTGTTAAATCTAAACTGCAAATGAAAATATCCTGTTCCAATACAAACATTTTCCGAAACAGAAGTGAGAGAAAGACTAAGGGTCTGTCCTTTGGTAAATGTTATCTACATCTAGTTTGTTCCTGCAGGAAGTGTTTCCTTTCATGTCTGTTAACAGGCTGAGAACTCCATATCTAAGAAAGCCAAGTGGAGGAGAAAAGGATAAGTAGTGCTAAGGAAGGAAGGATTTGTTAGTACTGCCTGAATAACACGAACAGCAATAGAAACATTTTGTTGATTGACTGGTGTTCAATCCTTGGTGAAGTGCTTTATTGATGACTTCTAGAGGTAATGTGTCAGAACAGAGCTGGGACTTTGACCTGGGGATGCTGGCTAATGATGGTGTGACCTGGGAAGTAACTCCCTAAACATTCTGCTCCCAACATATCTGACTTCCCAGCTCAGATACTGGCAATATGCATCACAAACAGACACATATTTTGTTATGAGAGAGACTTTTTTTTAAATGTTTGTTAAGCAACTAGTCCTCTCTGCAATGCACCATCCCAAAAGAAAATTTTCATTGATTTGAAATTATTTGAAGCTGGATTTGGAATAACAAATGCTTTGGATACTTCTGAGGCTGTTAGGAGAAACGCACTTGGTACGACCAGGGAGGCAAATTTCTTTCACAGAAATACAAAGTGGCTCAAAGATATAAAAAAAATTGAAATTCTTAGGATGGCTGCACAGCTCTTGGTTAACCTGCACTGTTTGCCCCATTATGTACTGTTGTAATTCTTGCTCTCTACCAGGATCGAAGTTATAGATACTCTGGGAATGGCAATTCCACCTAGGCTGTGACTCCCCTCAGTGCTAAGTACAAGTTTTATATACTCTGGTGCTTACATCAAGAGCTTACATGGTATTTAAGGATTTTGAGGGTCTTGTAGCTCTTGACTCAGGGGTGAAATTCATCCAGTGTACTTAGCAGTTTTTTCCCTAGCTCTTCTACAGCACTTTCCTTCTGAGGATACAAAGTGATTTGCAAACATTAATTAATTCTCATAAAGCCCTATGAGGCAGATAAGTGTTAAGTATCCCTGTGTTAGTACATATGAGAAACATGAGACCTGAGTGCCTTATGATCCATGCTGTTCTCTATATTCACTTCCAAAAAGGAATACGTGCCTTGGGACAGAGGAAATCCCCGTTTTTTCGTCATTCTGTTGTTTTCCTTAGACCCTCTGGAGTCCTTCAAGGGCAGCAGGGGTAAGGCTGGGATTCAAGCTACAGCATGTGAGATTCAAGCTACACAGATTGGAACCGAGAGGGAGCCTTGCTCTAGTTGCTGCTGGCTTTGTGGGGGAAAGCAAGTCCCTTTATGCAACCTGTGGGTTACTTGCTCCATGCTGCGGCACCCTGTTTGAGAGGCAGAGGAACTGAAGAAATAGCCGCAGCTGAATCCCACAGTGTCCCACCACTGTGGAAAACCACAGTCTTTTGAAAGAATGGTGGAGCCCTGGATGCTCCAAATATTAGTGTTTTTCTTCTATGTAACTCTGGTGAGGTAAGCACAAACAGGGCCTAAAATGACTTTCCCAGTTTGTTAATTAACCTTAAGAACAATTTCCAGCATGGCAACCAGTAACACCAGAAATAGAGTTTTGGCCTTATTGAGGGCAAATGGCAGCCTTATGAGAGACGTTAAAGTAGCCAAATTTTCATGCTAACAGTATTGGGTGAGGGTCATTGGTTTCCAGTTTTCGAGGCAGACTAGACATAAGATCATTTAAATGCTTTTCTGAATGCATTCTGACAAATTTGTCCATAGTTACAAGCCTTTCCAGCCCTTGGTGCACAGCACATAAGCTAATATAACAGTTATAATTATGATAGTGATCAGGCCTTTTTAAGACATGAAAATCAGACTAATTCTCTAGTTTCAAACACAATGAGTTCAAATATGTGATATAAATGCTAACAAAAAGATACCAAAATGAGAGGCATGTTATGTCTGTGCCAGCCAAACTTCTATTGTTACCTTAACAAGTCCATATTCTTCAGGCATTGTTTGTATTTCTATTGTGCCAGGAGATTTTATTCCTTAGTTTGAGGATTCTCCCTGAATGGGGGAGGGAAATGTTGCTGTTGGTGTGAAAAAGAAACATTTCTTTCTGACATATTAAGAGGATTATGTAAAGGCAAGGCATATTGCAGAAGGAGATGTTCTTAATATAGCTTTTACCATGCACCCATGGCCCTCCAGAAAATTTAGGAGAGTTAAAAAACCTATTGCTTTGACAATCTTTTCATTTAAAAAAAATCCTCTTGTAAAAAGATCAAGGAATTAATTCACTGTTATTTATATAAAATTCAACCTTTCCTGCTTAAAGTCATGAATCATTTAATGTCACATCTGCAAGTATATCTGAAGCAGATGCCATTAATCCAAATCATTTCACAAATTCCATTTTCATTTGGATTAAAACCTACAACTAAGTCAGTGAATAGTATATACTATATATGTGTTAAGGCTGGTGATTACTAAAGTCTCTTGGGTAGATGAACTGAGCACAGATTAGCCAGGTCTAAGTAGATGTCCTCATCTAGCCAAAAAAAAAGTTAACCTGACATTTCAGTGATTTAGATTTGAATCAGTAGCATGAAAAATGGTCGAACATTTGTATTACAAAGGAGATACTATGGCACAGTCCCAAAGGTGCATTTCTTATAAATTAATTAGTTACACAAATTATTTTGATAACAGTTACTGCACTTCTGAGGTGATATGGCTGCTCGGTGATGAGTACTTGATGATCAATGGTAGGCACTAGTAATAGCCTTCATGCTGAGTGACTTTTATTACTATTTAGATTTACAGTATATACATATGTGTTTGTATCTACACTTAGGGCTTGATCTTCTTAACCTCCTTTACCTAAGGTCCTCTGCTCACTATAATCTCTTCCTTTGGAACCCTGTAATATTTGGATGAAATGAATAGGCAAAAAAGGGGTTGGGGTATCCTGCCATGTGACAGGGAGGACCATGCTTGGCTTTTGGTCACACTTGAACCTCTGCATATGCTTTGTTCTTACCTGTCACTCATGCCGCTGTGAAATACTATAAAGGATTAAGGCCAAGGGGTCTGTATGTTCCTGCTGCCTGTGAGGATCCTATAGGCTGCTTTACCAACGCTGTCTGATTGAGAAGCCTCTGTTTGTAAGCAAACCTCTCCCTCCAGGCATAATCCTTCCGGATTTGTACAGAATGACTTCTTACTTTCCCAACACGAACCTGAACATTGCTATGGTGTAAAGAAGCCTGCATGTTCCAGGACTTTTACAGCAGATTAAAACAAGTCAGTATCTTTCATGGAACTCTGAAGGACAGTTTCCTCTGGTGCCATCCAGAACACACAGAGCATCTTTGACTCATGATGAAGTGCCTAAGACTGTTCAGGTTCTTAAGGTGGAGCATATGAATAACTGGACTAGATCTAAATGCCACATGCACTTTTCCAGACCAGACTCTAAGAAGATGAAATGAAGTATTGTCACGATGCCACATTCGTTTATCTAAACAGCAGCAACCATATACAGCAAATAGTCTGCACAAAAGAGTATTCTAAATAACCTCACCAAAATAGTATAGCTGCAAGAAACCTGATGGGGAGAAGGCCAAAACCTCTAATCCATTTATGTGTCTAGTTGGTTTAAGTGCCTGCTATTTCATCCTGTTACGTCACCAGAAGTTAAGGCTCAGTGTTCTCATCAGACACACAGATGATGCCAGCACAAAAAATAAAAACCAGTGTGTTTTTCCATGGAAGCAATGGGTATTTTAGCTGGAATAATTCGATATGAGAACAATGCGCAAGAAATGACAATCATCTACAAGAGATTCTTAGTACTTGGAAATGTTACATCAGGACAGCATTAATTCTTGCATTTCTTTGAAGTTTCTTGACATATTACATCCATACAAAGAGTTCATTGTGATTAAGAAAAATACCCCGATCTAGTAAAATAAACATGCTTCAGAGTTCCATATTTGAAACTCAAATGCCACATGTCCAATAAACTAAACTCCATTTAAGGCAAGTAATCACTTCTAAAATTTCTCAACATTAAATAGCAGTAAGGGCTCCCAACCCCCAGACTTATCTGAAGATAAACATCATAGGCACTGTCAAAGAAAACAGAAGCTAATCTAACTGGAATTTCACTTTCCTGATCTGAGGAGAAATACCACAGTACCTTCATATGGTATTCAAGCAGCTGACAGAATCCGTTGCTACTAGTCTAGTAAATCATGACAGACATCCACAGCTGGAGATCAGGCAAGTCATAAACAGAAAGGCACCGATCAAGTTCTCCACAATACTTGTGACCAAACAAATTTTGTTCCTTCTGGGGTGGGTAGCAGCCAGAGTTAAGAGCAATGGGAGGATTTGGAGGATGTGTGTTTTGTCATTTAAAGGCAGGTCCGTGTTCACTCTTAAAGCTAGCCACACTGCAGCACTCACGTCCATGCTAAGAACTGACCACAGCCTGAGCTCAGGACTTCTCTTTGAGGGGAAGTATCTGAGCATGAATGAGTACCTAAGTATCGGATGGCTTGGGGCTGAGCAGCTCCTCAGTAGCTACGCTGCTGAGCTGCTTCAAATGGGGTGAATGCTCTGAGTCAGAGCAATACCTGGAGGTATGGTACGCAGTCTCAACAAAAAAACATGCAGATATGTGGGGCTAAGTGTGCTCTCAAGCCCACTCATTACCACAGGGTACAGTCTGTGTTAACAAAGATGTTTTACTGAGAAAACGTGCCACATTGTTTGGTATCTTTTTTTTTCAAAATGGAGCTCTTAAAAAATGGTGGAGGAAAAAAAGGCAGCAGGGACCAATCAATCAATATCAGTGGCTAATTCTGCTTCTATTTTCTATTGAAAGAGACTTTTGTACTCACATTTCCTTAATATGTAAGTAAATTAGACTAGAAAACAACAATCAAAGGCTTCAGCCAGTGACTCGGACAAGAACAATCCATTGAAAGTCACCAGAGCTGCTGACTTGAGTAAAGGCTGCAAATCTGATTGCAAAAAAAAAAAAAATATTTCCAATACAGAAAAGGAAAACTAAGTGTGTGAAAACCACTGAAAATGAACAAAAATGCATGGAATGATATGCACAGTTGATATGAACTGGCCTTGACCTCAGCTGACCCAGATTAAACTCCAATTATTGTGGGATTAATTCTTCTGGCATGAAAAAACACAGCTTGTCAACAGGAACTGAAAACATCCCATAAATCAAGAAACGTTAAAGCCTAGTTGAGGATTATGCATGAAGAGTGAGAGGATTATGATAGGAAACAGTTCTTAGCCTGATGAGCAGCAAACTCAGCTTCCTAGATAAAGGAAATTGCATGTAATGCTCCCATACAGCCTAGAAGAAAATACTGCAAGCTTCTGCTAGATGAAAAAGATATGAAAGTCAAATCTGTGGGATGAAGCCTTCCCATGCAAAGCCAACAACTGTTACAGATATATCCTGGTCTCTGTGTGTATGCAGCTGAAATTAACACATTTTCTTGACTAAGTAGATTGAAGTTTGCCATTTTTTTTCACCAATTATCTATTTACTGTCAGTAACAGAATGCAATTTCCCACCATCTCTTTTAAGTTCTTGCTATCAGCAAATCTGTTTTCAGGCTTTTTGCTTGATACTGTAGGTTATACTGTTGGTGAGGAGCTGAACAAGAGGTAAAGTTATTTAAAAAGACAGGAGATAAAGGAATGCATGCAATTTGTTGAAACTTACTGCACGTGAAGGAATGCCGTCTTTCTCCAACTTAATGCAGACTACACAACTCCTCTGTGCCCCAGTGGGGAAGTAACAGGGAGATGGCACATTCGTATGGAAAATTCTGTGATGCGTCCATGCTTGCAGTAAAAGTTCTCCATGTTTATGATTTGCCTTCGTTCATTCCAATTCAGGAAAGCCCTTGTGTATGTGCTTAAGCTCTGCTGAAATCAACAGGATTTCATTACAAGCTTAAAGTTAAGAATCTGTTGAGTGCTTTCCTGAACAGGGATCTGTGCTTATTGCACTTGGTTCAATCAACCCATGAGATTTTGGTTTCTGAGTTTTTCAGTACAAGAATAGAAAGGGTATGTTTTGTGCATTAAGATCAGTTCTTTCCAGTATTTCTAATGTATGAAAATGTTTGGAGAGTGGTATAGAACAATTAATCCTGAAGAGACATCATTGTATACTGTATATATGCACACATACATGTCTACGTTCAGAAAAATTTTGCTCAGTATTGAAGAAATATTCACCTTTGTTTGGATCAATGCTGTGGTTGACTATTTCTGTAGCACAGTGTCCAGAATAACTGAATTATCCATGAAAGGAATACTGTCCATGTGAATGGCACACAGTCATTATGACAAGTGAGCGCTATTCCGCACCCAGTGAAGTCCTTGTTGAGTATACTGAACTAAATGCTCCATACTGCTGTGCAAAGTGATAGGTCCCATCAATGCATCCAGGTCATTAAAAAAATCTACAGAAATAAAAAAGATTCAGCATCAGAAGAGTGAAGCTGTATTTGCCACCCTTTAATAGATTTTATTCTCTTACAAATTGAGTCAAGCTGAACATTTCATAGGAATGAACGTTTAGTGCTGGTGAGATTAATTTTAAAGCCCTGTGGTTTATGATCTTACAGGCTGACGCACAACAATTTTCTTTTTAAAGAACAAAACAGTGAGTTCTTTGGCTTTGCTTTTCATTAATTTCCATTGAGTCTTGATAAAGCAAACAGATGCTCGGCAAGATTTATTTTTAGATTAAGGACAACTTAAATCAAAAAGTCTACACATAAGTGTCTAGCTGTACATATGCTAGACATTTAAACTACCATGACAGAGAAACAAAGGCCTGTACAACATGGTCCACCCAGCCTAAGGAAACTAACCACTAGGGATTTAATTCAGTTGCCTACTTAGAGGGATGTAGCGCCCATTTGAGATGCTCTTAGGCAGTTGATACGTATAGTCTGAACTGGCAGATCTAACACAGGATGTACAGGAGGCTTCTAGAGTGGCAGTGTAGGTAAGGATGCCTCAAATGGCATTTGGCAGCTATGGTTAGGCAACTGAATTGTATCCCCGCCTCCCCTTCAGGGTGAACTGAACAGCTGTCTGAACTCTGCTGTTTGTATTGAACAAAGCTCTATCAGCTGCAGTGAGCCCCCACAACTCATACATACGCACCTACACTTAGGTGTCCTCATTTTGATTTGAATCCTGCCCCCGCCTTAAATACAGAAATTAACCTGAAAACCAAGGAATACTTTACCATCAACTCAGATGCCGAGGCGATTGCTTATGGAAACCAGTTCAGCTGAGAGAAGTTTTCTCTGAAGAGAGAGTGAGGCCCCTCATTCCCATCTGTGTCTGCTCAGATGGGGGGAGGGCCAGGGGCTGTTCATTCCTTCTGCAGAAAGGAAGGGTGCTCCTGCTTTTTGACTTGGTCTGGATAAGTGCATCACATCCAGCTCCACGACTTTGGGGAGTAGGAAGCTGCCTTGCTTCCCACAAACCTTTCTCTCCAGAATGACACAGATGGCAGTGAATGCTGCCCACAGCTATGCCTGTGACCTGTCTGTCACCAGTCCTGACCAGCCAAATAAAGAAAAAAATCAAATGCTTCTGAGACAGCTATCAAAATTGCTGGTGTGGGCCATTTTGGAACAGACTAGGAGCAGACTGAAGAAAAAATCACCTCTGCAGTCCTACCTTGCAGTCAGGATTCCTGCCAAAATAGTTATTTTCCTGATCAAAATCATGTGACAGTCTTCTGCAATAGTCCATTGCCTTGACTCACTCACCTCTGTTTTCCTTGGCCAGGTTATCAGCCATCTCCCAGTAGTCATAGCTGTGCAGGATGCTGTTGGTGATACTGACGTGGTTGGCAGCCATCTGATGAATGCGCTGCGGGATGCTGATGATAGGAGATGGAGAAGGGGCCCCTGTGCTCCCCTGGGAACCCACAGAGCTGACTGGAGAAGGGCTAGGGGACATGGGTGATGGAGTTCCTGTGCTCCTGGAAACAGATGTCAATACAGTTACTTAAAAGGTGTTGGAATTAAAAACATGAGACAATCAGAACACACTGTAGGTAAGAAAACACAATTTTCTGTACATACTGCCAATCTGATGTAAGTTTCTGTGTGACTTACTTTCCACTGGCACCCCAAGGAGACGGATTCTGGGCAGCTTTTGATGAATTCTGTGAAGGAAAAAGTATTTAACAATGCATATAATTTATATAAGACTACAAAATGAAGAACATTAAACAGTATAAAAGTAAAGAAAATTAAAGAAAAATTTGCATAGATACAAGTATTCAAGTCTCATGATGTAATAAACCCACTCAGCCTAGTTTGGTGCTGTGATGAAGCAATGCTGCAGCACAGACACAAATCACAGTCTATTAAACACACTGGGATGGGGGCCAATTAGGAAAACATGTTAGCTGAAATGGAAACTTTTCCCAGAAATCCTAGGCGTTCAGAAGAAATTGCTGCCAGAACTCTGTGAAGTTTAGGCTGGAATCTCTTGTGATAGAGAAAACAAGGTTTTCCTCCCACTCTCCTGCCCTCAAAGACAGATGTCATTTCCCTAGGACCTGCAAGGCTCTGCAAGTCTGCTCAGCCTGGCTGACCACAGGGATGCGAATCTGAGTTTCCCTCAGCTGAGATGGGTGTTTCAAGCACCAGGCTCAAGATTCTCTTTCACAATTGCTCCTCTTGGAGCTGTTCGCCTCAATCTGAATATGGCAGCATTCACAGGATCAGAGACTGCCCTTGTAGGCTGGTGATTTTTTCTAGCTGAAGGGTTCCCCAGAAGTCCCTGGAAGGGGACATTAGATCATTTAATGTGATCTCTTGTATACCTGTGGTCATTAAGACTCTCCATGGTGCACTGTGCTTAGGCTAAGGAATTTCATTGCTTGAGGAAAGACTACCTTGTACAAGCACTATGTTTACAGAGCAGGAGAAATTCAGGTGTCTGCAATGATGGAAACTGAAAGGCTAAAATGATTCTAGTAGTTAATCTGCAAGAACTGGTGGGAATTTACCGGCAGGTTCCTGCCCATTTGACCTGTGGAAAAACTCCTCCCCTATCCCAAGTGCAGTGGCTGATTTAATCCTGGGCCTATGAGAAAGAAGGATGTGAAAACCAGAAGTCTGAGAAACAAAACTTCTCTAGGCCGTGCCATCCACAGCCTCATATTCAGCAATGGCCAGTCTCTGATTCTTTAGAAGAAAGCGACCTCCTCACATTCTCCCCTGAAACCATACAAGCAGGTAATTGTGAGCTGAGAACAACCTTCCCTTCTGGACAACCACAGGAGACCGATGAAGTCCTGCAGCTCAGGATCTGTCTATGGATATTATTGAAATGCAAGGCTGCAGGTGTTGCAAGCTGCAGGAGTTAAAAACATTAACAGCAGTACAAAACCTCTCGCTCTCCCATGGCTTAGGAAGGAAAAAAAGATAAAAAAGGGGCTTCAGAGCTTCATGGATTTAAAGGCCAGGAGTAATCCCCCAGGACACTCAGTCTGTAATTTCCCTTTGCCACCAGTCATGGAACTTTTACCAGAAGCTAAATTACATTAAAAATGTATTTTATTTTACTCTTTTTAAAAAGGATAGCTAGTAATATATAAATCCTAAGACACTATTTATCCTCCTTGTTCTCCTGTGTCCTGTTCTAACGTTTAGCAGGCCTCTCAGTTAGAAAAAACAGATTCTGTTTCAGGGTTTCAAGATTGAATTTTCTTAACTTCAGTACTAGCTTTTGGATTTTGTTGGTCCAATGTCAGAAAAACTGCATGTTGCCTGGTACTATCAGCTCTATTTCCATATACACAATGATCACATCCTCTCTTAACCTGTTCTGCAGTAAACTGGACACATCTCCTGAGACTCTCTTCAAAAATCTTGTTTTCTTAGTTTTGATGTGTTCTCTGAACTGCCTCTTGTGTTCCCACATCCTTCATGTGCACACCAACACTGGCTGTATTTTAGCAGTGATCACGTCAGTGTTGTACGTGCCCTGGCATTCTTCCTACCTTTTGGCACTGGGCCTTCTACATCCCAGGTAAGTGGTATGAAAAATAAGCCTTGCAGTGTAACAAAGGGGCCTCTTCCTTCAGTTTCTTTTTTTTTTCCCCCTTCTTTTTGTTTTTAGCAGGAAGGGCTAAGGTGTGAAAGGAAAAAAATGAAAAGCTCTTACCATCCTAAACAGAACCAGCCTGGGAATCCTCGACATTTGTTCCTCTTACAGAACAGTTTCTTTTTTTCCCTTTTCTTTTCTGATCTGTCTCAACTACTGGCCTTCATTTTTCTAGTGTAATGGAAACTGAGTACATGTTATATACTTACAGAGTTGGAGGCAGGAAAATATTAAAATCAAAGTGGAGTCAGGGATACTTCTGCTATAAATGTAACTAGCCTCTGCCTTACTTCACAACTTTCCATACCTTTTTTCTCAAGTTTTAGGTGTATTGCTCCAGCTTCCTCTCAGTTCTGCACCAGAAAGGTGGGGGTAGGGATTTGAAAGAGCGTAATGTTGTAAGAGACCACCTCTTATCCAACTCTGCTTACCCATTCTCCTGGTTTCTTTATGCTCTCAAATGTGTCTGTCCCTTGAATATCTGTGGCTTATTTTGCAGTATTTTTTTTATAATGGAAATAAAATACTTAAAAGGAGATTTAAATAATCATTTTTTCTTTTCTAAAAGAAATGTGTCTAATTTTCCCTGCAAATGTGTGTGACGAGGTTTAAAATCTTTCTTTGATTGATAATATATGTGGAAGTTCTTAATGCAGTCAGCATTTCACGTCACTTGGTTTTGAAAGCTTTTAGATACCAAATATGAAATGAGTGGAGAATTGGCTTGTTTTCCACAGAAAATTATAGAAAATGGATTTTTTCCCCATTTTTACTTTCAAAGGTGAGAATACTTTCTAATGTGAAACTACGCTATCATTATATCAGCAGGAGCTCTGCAAAAAAACAAGCTCATCTTGACTACAGCAGAGTGTAAGTCCATTTTACGTTTACTGTGAAACAGTTTCTGTCTGCTAGTACGAGACATTTTACATGGTTGAGAGCCTGACCATCCTGTTCTTAATGCAGGTATTCTCTGAACTGGTAAAGAAAAATAAAGTACTGTAATAGGCACATATTTCTTTCCCCTGAAATCAAGTCATTGTTAGAGAAACATAACGTGTTGAATTATATATTGCTAAAATTTTAGAAGCAATTACAATGACTTCAATTTCAGTTTGACAATAACGGATCTGTCAATTTCCTTCACTGTCTTCATGTGTTCAGAATCCGGTCATGAGCATTTGTGCTTGTATTTGATTTTTTTTTTATTAACAAAATGTCGAAGGATGGATGTTTTTCATTTCAAGGTACCTCCTTCTGCAAAAAAAGCCCCAACAGATGTGTTCAGAGGCAAACAGCTGTTCAGGTCCCCAAAATAGGTTGTCTTAAAGAACTTGTATGCTTTTTTTTTTTTTTTAATTAGAATGATAAAGGCTAATTTTGTGTTTGTAAATCAAATGCTGGACTGACTGACTCCTAGGTGAGCTCCACCTGTTTTGTTCTTGAGATACTTCCCAAGGAAAGGTTGCCTGTCAAGTAAAATACGTTAAAATACTTTTAATGACTTCCTTATTCCTGTCTTAGTCATAATAACCAGGGTTTGGACCTAGAAGAGACTGGAGAACAGAAGCAGTAGCAGGTGAAGCAAAGTGGGAAGGGTGAACCAGCAGTGCTGTGTCAGTCACATGGCAGGTGGTTTGGTTGCCATCTGATGCTTTTGTACAGCTCCCACTGAAGTCAGTGTAGGCTGTTTGCCAGTTCCTTGGGTAAGAAGGTCCCACTGCACTAGCCTCCCTGTTGATGCTAAGTGGAAGCCCTGCAGCTGACGACTGATCTAGATCAAAGTCTTCAACTCACAGGTAGCCTAGTGGGAAGTGTAATCCTGGAGAGGATTCTTAGAGCAAAATCTGCAAAACCTATTTGCCACAGAGCTAGACAGCACTAGCCAATTGACCAAGAATAACCTGAAAATACCTGTTTGTTAGTACAATAAATTTCTTATCCTTTGTGAGGGGACGTGGTGTGTATTTTGCAAAGAGGAGGCCTAGTGAAGACAACAGAACTGACTAGACACCAGGTGTTGCCATGGGAGTCTGTGGTAAAACCCTACTGTCTACTCAGGGAAAGACCTAAGCCCAGCACAGCTGCTGTTTTAGTAAGATGCTGTATTTCCTATAATGACATACTGATCTAAAAATATGCCATAAAGAATGTACCTTGAAATACTCAATAAGAGCTTTTGAATACTTGACTGCATGGTCTCTCTTGAGTCGGAACATCCTCCAGTACAGAAGGGCCAGGCAGCGGTAACTAGAACAAAAAGCAAAGCAGAAGGTAAAGTGTGTCCCCTGAAAAGAAATCCCAATGAATTATCTTAAATTCTTAAACTAACACAGACTGAAAGGCTGACAGCACATTTCTGACAGTTTTTATTACCATTTTTTTACAGTACTTCACACTTTGCCGTGGATTCATGAGCAAGGCTAGGTATTGCAGCCAGGACGGGTCACACTGACAGCTGCTACCAGTGAGGTACTAAACAAATTATACTCAGAAAGGTTTCCACGTTTGGGTACCCAGGCCTTGACTCTGACTTGAAGCCTGCACACTTGACCAAAGGCCTCTCCCATGAAAAGGTCATTACAGGCCTGGAACACAGCACACACATTTTTTTGTATTTCTTTTTGTAAATGCAAAGGCAGTCTTTTGGGGTGCCTGTAAAATGAACTAGATTTACAATGGGTGTATTTTGTGTACACGCAGTGGTGTCTTCCAGCAGCTGGAGATGGCTGGGAAACCTCAGACTTGCCCAGATTTCACTGGCCAAACTCCTCTGTGGGAAGCCAGAATGGAGATTGTGTTGGAGCCTGGAGGCCAGAGGGAACCAGCAGCTGGCTGAAAACCTCAACGTGCTGTACTGGAACTGTCTGCTCCCATGGTCCTCATTAGTCTGCAGAGTGCCACGCACCTTCAGTGTTATGTAATTAAATAAGAGTAATAGCTATTAACTATAATTATACTTCACAATAACTGATAAGCAGCATTCAGGGGACACAAACTCTTTGCTATTGGCTTTAGGTGTACCGGTCTATTTTCTGAACCAAGAATCACCACCCCAGCAAGCTTTTTGACTGGCAAGTGTGGGATTGCCCCACAATAACACAGTTTTTGAAGCAAAAATCTGTTGTGTTTTGCTTTTCCTTTGGCAGCAGAGGCCTTATTTTTAAAAGCAGTATTTAGTCTCAGAGCCGAACTGAAGCACCAGAAGGTGCTTTGAGTTTGGGAGCGCAGAGCGCTCCCCATCTCCCCGTGCCCAGGAGCTGCCCAGACCTCAGCAGCCCCCTCGAATTAGCAAATTGCTCTTGGAAAAAAAATCCCAGCCAGGGTTTCTCAGCCCGTTTGCCTCGGGTCCTGAAAGCAGACGGTGAATTTCTGCCTTTGGCCGCTGGAGGGCAGTCTCTCCCTAGGAGAAGCGGAGCGGGGCGCGCCGGCTGCCTGGCAGCCTGCCCGGCGGGCGCTGGGAACAGCCGGGGGATGCGGTGGCCTCGCAGCCACCATAACTCTCACTCTGTCACCTTCACAGGTACAGCACATATGCAAATGGTGTCAGCTCATCTGCTCGCTGGCAGACGGTGAGTTAAGATTGCTATTCATCGCCCAGAGAAGGCACCGTCTGCTTTCCCTCTCGCTGACCTTTCTGCTGAAACAGATGCAGCAGCTCCGTGAATTTGGATGTGGTTCCGCACACACCGAAGCGCTCTGACAGTTCTGAGCAACCCTTCGTAATATGGCTTTATTTTTTTTTTTTACCGTTCTTTAGTCATTTTCCCACCTAAGCGTTTTTAAAGCAGTTGCCATTAACGCATTCTGTGCTCCTCCCGATGGCACAGCAAACCAGTGACAAAGAAAGGGCATTTAAAAAGAAAATGCATCTCGATATTTTCTTCTTTTTTATACAAATGATTAATTAGGAGTCCTTATTTATGGAGGCTAAAGATGCATTTAATTTGGATTTTTAACAGATGGTTAATAGATGTTAAAAACACACTTGCTGATTGTAAATGTCCACTTACTGAGAATCAGTAACCACATAATAGGTATTTTATGTATTAACTACATAGGTATTAAATTAAAATTTGATTTAATAACATTTTAGTATTTTACTAGCAATCAGCAATCATCCTATAGAATCTAAGGTGCGTGCATATATAGCTAGAAATCTCAATTTAGAAGGTACTCCAAAAGCCTTAATTATCACCATCACCATATCTCCCTTCATATAATGTAAATATAACTTATGATTATTGAGCCTAAAATGTCAGCCACAAAAGAAATTACCGAGCTATTGGTACAAAAGTATATCAGTCATAAAAACAACAAACCATCAGGCATTTAAAAATTAATTACGCTGACATACCATAGCTGACCTGTCACAGCCAATAAGTATGAATTGCTTATTTACAGAGACAGAATGCAGACCTGCTACAGCGATACAAGGGCTGGGCCTTCCCAGAGCACAAAGTATTCTCTTAATTTCAATAGACAACATAATCCTATCTGGCTGCATCCAGCATCTGATTTTCAAGAACTGGCTTGCTGCAGAAAAGAAGCCTTTTGAGGAATTCTTGATCTACTAACCATAATGCTGCCAGCTGTTTGTCTTCTGGTGTGGCGCTGGGGCCTGAGTGGGTTTTTAGTCTCACTGCATACCTTTAGCAAAAGGAAAAAATCCAATGTGAGTTAACTGAGACAGCTTTATATCACTGGTCAGAGAGCTAAGCTGGCCCGTGCCATTTAATCTGCCCCCTTATACATATTTGCTCAAGTTACCAGACATATATGTGCTTTTTCTGGTTGTGTTTCAGAGCTCTTTTGCCATTAGCAGTGCCTCCCGGCACCTTTTTAAACAGCAGTAACTCCCTTGAACATCCTCCAGTCCAGAGGGGAGCCTAGCTGCTGAGGTGATGCTGTCCTACCGAAATAACCTCTGCTGCTGTGGAGACCTGGTTACAGAGTTCACAGAGAAAGGCTTTCACAGCGTTTGAAGGCAGACAGCCTGCCTTGAAGCTGGTGCTGCCCTCACCCTGCCAGCTCTGAGTGTGTCTACCCAGATTTGCTCCTCCAAGCAGAGCACAGCAGAGTGGGAAACATGTGGCTCAGAGCTATTTTTGCTCATATGACATTACATTCAAATGCTATAAATATTAAACATCCACAGAGGTAGCACTGCTGTTTCAAGAGTGTATGTGCTATGCAATCACAAATTAGTTTCTGTAAATCTCAGCTTCCAGCTGAATACCTGAACAATGGATAAGGTTAGGACAACACACAGCACTTCCAGGCTCGTTACCAGAAAATACCTGTTCTCCATAATTAGCTGCTTGTGTTTTTTCTTATCTTTACTTTCAAACTTTAATTCTGGTGTCTGTGCAAAGATTTGGTATGAACATTTTGTTTCAACAGGCATACCTAGCAAACCACTTATTTTTCTGAGCTGCGGTAAGTGAGATCAACAGCAATTCACACTAACACACAACCACAGCTACACACATTATTGAAAGCTATGGATCTGCAAGCAAAATTCATTTCCAAAGTTAGGACCATACGTTTACTACTATGCAAAAAGATGGGGCAGGCAAAGAAAGAGCTTTCTACCATTTGGAAAAAAGAAGGGAAGAATTGCAGAGACAGAATGTACTATACTCTCTTACTGAAAAAAAAAATAAAATCTGTTTAATAACCTTCCAGTTAGAAAGCTGGCCTCAATCCACGAAATGCATGAGAAGACAGCCTTAAGTGGAATAAAATGCCAATGGAATTGTTAACATGAAAGAAAATCTTCACATCAACACTAAGTCCAAAAGAATGCAATTGTTTTAGAAGCTTTGCTTCATTATCAGTACGATTAAAAATTAAAATGTTTTACTTTCTATAAACTTAGTCCTGATGAAAATTGTGTGATTGATTGTCCTGAGGAATGATGCCACGGTCACTGACAGTGCAGCTTTCTCTGCTAGTGTGGCTGGGCGGGCTGGCTGTCTTGTGGAGAGGGTCACTGAGCTGCTGGAATGATTTTGACCTTTGTTTTTCTCTATTGTCACTGTCACTAATGTTAACTGTTAGCACCAACGGTAACAGAGAAAAGGACTTAAGAGTAAAACTTTCTTCATAGGGACTGCGGGTGGGTCTGAATTCTAGACTGTCCTGTTTGGAGAACTGTGAAGGTGCCCAAATGCAGGGGCAGCATTAGTGTGAGCTGGACTGCTTTTGTGAGCCCATTTGCTACAGTAGGAGGATATACACCAAATGGACCTTGAGTGTCCATTTTTCTATCACTGCTCACATCTTCTTTCGGGTAACCTTAAAACTGCAGTCTTAAACATGTTACAACATTTTGCAAACTACCACTCCATTATGAATGTTTTGGTATTATATATTATTATTTTTCTCTTTTGAGTAGCATGGGACTTATATCATGAAATGAAGTAATTTGCAACTCAAGTAATATGAAAAGCTTTGGGGTTCTTTTTTGCATTCTACATAGTTTCCCGATTTAATTTCCATAGAAATCACAGATAATACATACACATCACATATGACTGACCAGGCACTTGGGAGGACATCACTTCCTGCCTTTTACTCTATCTAGGAAATTATGTGATAATGTAGATAAGCATGTTTGCACAGAGTAACCCCTGAGGTCATCTCCTCCCTTCCTACCTGATGAGTTCAACTGTTTCTGAATACATTGTGTAAGGGGATTTAGATTCCATTGGGCCTTGTTCCATTGCATTTCCACACTCAATAAATGATAGTGCTGCTTCTGCATAATTCAGTGCCTTTCCAAACTTTTCCACCTAGAGGGAAAAAAATAAGGACACAGAGAAATAGTGTAATCATCAAGTTATGGTTACATTTTCCTCAACATAAACTGTAAACTTGCCAGAAGTTGGTATATCTTCATAATCATGATTTTTCCTAAGAAAAAGCTAAAACCCCTCAAACCCTGTGCATCAGTGAAAAATCATAAGGTACAGAAAGTAGAGCGTAAAAAGGCTATGAGATGTTATTTGGTCCACATCTTTGTCCAAAGAACAATCAACTCTGCCTAGGACATTCCTGACAGATGTTTATCAGAGCTTCCTTCCAGTGCTGGAAATCCCACAAACTCTTCAGGCCTTTCGTTCCAGCTTTCATTAAGAAGGGTTTCACACATCTTTGCAAATATAGTTTTCATCGCTTAGCAAAGAAAGGTAATGATTATCTTGACACAAGGGAATGAGAATTAAATACTTTGACTACTCTTATTCAAAGGCTCATGTCTGTTCTTATGTCTTCTTTATCCCTGCTATTTTCAGCACTGCTTGACCATACTCTTCTCTTGGCAGGAATTTGTTTTCTATATCCTCCTCCTATTTCAGGGACTGCTCTGCTCCCTCAGCTTTTTCTGCCATCGTCCTTCCTTGTCCCATTTTTTTTTTTCTTTTTTCCAGTACTTTTTGACTCTCTGTGTACTTGTGTACTTATATGGATATATATGCATATATATACTTTCAGTGATGGTGTATATGCAAATGTGCACATAATGTTCATATGTGTACACTTACATACCACTTATCTGCCCTCAGAATTTCATTTTCGATGTGGACAGAGATGAATCATACTAATACCTCTCTGTTCTGACTTCTCTTTCCTTCAATCAGAACTCCTGCGGTACATAAAGCCCGTTAATGGAGTGGATGCATTTGGTTGAAATCTGATGCACACAGTGAAAGGTTAATGGACCTTATTCTTTTCCAAGGGATAAAGATTTTAAATAGTAACTTTGGAATGGCACACTGGCTTCAATCTATTTTAGGTTCTTATACGACTCCCATTGCGATCATATGGGAGAACTTCACAAACTTTTTATTATATTTCTTTCCCTGACGCTCTTGTGCAGGTGGAAGTGCTATTACCCCAGTTTCACAGCTGGGGGACTAAGGAGCAGAGAGACTTAGAGTAATTTTCAGGCTGCTCACTCTAAGTGCCTATGTTAGGTATTGCAGCACCGAAGTAGGAGGTATCCAGGCCAGCAAGGTGATTCAAAGAGCCTTGGAGGCACTTTGGAAATATGGCAATTCCTCCAGGATCCCTACATATTCAAGGAGAGAAAGGAAGTACCTGCAAGGGGAGATTCATGAGGTGTAAGTAAGGTGCTGGTCCACTGTGCAGGGAAGCAGAATGCGAAGAATATTTCAATCACCTAGTACTGATGGGAGGCTATTTAAACTGTGCCTAAGAGACTTTCATGCAGGAAACTTGTGGCACAGCAGAGAATAATGCTTGCACCTCCTGTTTCTTGGGAGTCTACCATAAAAACATTTCAGGCTAAGAATTTCCTTTGCATATTAAGTGATCTTTTCCATTCTGTTTAAAGCAACACACTAAAATGCACCATTTATACTGCTCTGCAATATTTTCTGATTTAAGACTCACTTTAGAGTAATATGGAACTGAATAAACCATGGAAATTTGCACTAATAAACTCAGGTAGAGTGTAAAACTCAGTGTTAGTGTCCTAAATTAAGGGCCTGCTTCTGCTTCCTTGGCCTTTTTACATTCTGCACAGCTGAGAGAAAGAGGTGAAGGAACAGAGGCTCTGAGCTACCTTTCTTATTTCCTGCTGCTCTGACAACGAAGTGTGTCGGACAGAGCAAGGCAGGACTGCAGCTACTCCCACCTGCAAGATAGCCATATTGATGCAGGGTCCCATTCCATTTATCGCGTCTGCCATCCCAGAGGCCTAATGTTTTTAAGGCTGTGCTAGCTTATTCATAGAGCTGAACAAACGTAGCCTTGGAGAAAGCTGAGAGATGGCTAAGCGGAGCTCTTCTGGAGCACTGCATAATTTGTTGCACCCATTTGTTTGGGATGACAAGCGTCTCTTTAATTCTCCATACAATGCTGGATTCCCCTTTTTCTTGCTGGCCACATTTTTAGACAGGTCAAAGCCACGGACAAGAATCTGTTTGTTGCGACAGTCCTTTGTGTGCAAGGTGTTCCTCTAGGATTTTGCAGAATCTTTATGCGTTTCTGGTTGTGTTAGGAAATGTCTGCCGTGCAACCAGCATTCTTTTGGCACTGAAGAGCCAAAGCTCTTTAAAAACAGTACAGATACTTCAGCCACCAGACCAAATTTGGTGACACAATTATAGGACCTAGCCAGCTAGTTAAACTGAGAAGATAGGAATGTGGATCCCTTAAACAGCTTCCATTACTATAGTTACTAATTAAAGCAAAGGAATAAATGGAAAGTTTTATTTATCCAGGCCTTTATCTCAGTAAGTCATTATTTGTTAAGTCATAGTTTATTGGGCTATGAACATTTGATTATATAAACATTTCTTAATTTAACAAGCCTAGCCATCCTTATAATAGATTTTATAATTACCCCAGCAATACTGCACTGATGAAGAAACTGCATTACAAAAATAATTTGGAGCAACATAACTGGAAAGAAAATGTTCTCACCATTGCATCTGCTTTATGCTTCTTCCGTTTAGCTTCCTGCATAAAGTAATCTGCATTGTGTGGCCTACCAGGGGAAAATAAGAAGACATTTTATTATTTTCTGAAGTGCAGAATATTTTTAAGTTATTTTCCCCTTATTTTAAACCTGATTTGCAAACATTTTTTTATGAAGAAAATACACTTATCACGTAACCATGAATCTTCTATTTCCAAATTGCTGCCTGTGGAGACAGTAGCATTTATAGCTGTTCTCATTCTTTAGAAGTCAGTGATTCAAAGCAAAAAAAGCTAATAAAATGTGTTTTTATGGATTATATAAACTGCTTCCCAAATTAGTGCAGTTTTGATCTGCAATACAGATACAAGTGTTAAGCAGAACAAGTTATTCCATCTTGTCCTCTCCCTAGTGCTTGCTTTCTTCTTTTTCTGCTCCTCTCTGTATGTTGTCATTTGCCTTGGCTTCTCCCTCCTCTAAAACCAAGTGTGTGTTTAATCTCTCCACTTTGAAAACACACATTGAACCTGCCTGCCTCCACAACTACCATCTCACCCCCCTTCTCCCTCTTATCTGTAAGCACGCTGAGAGTGCTGTTTACTTTTGCTGCCTGGAGTTCATCTGTGGCTCGGTGCTGGGCTGCCTGCTGCAATTCCACTGGTGTTGCTCGTGCCAATTTCTCCACTGATTTGTCCTCAAACAGATTTCAGAGACACTATCCCTTCCTTAACCTACCTGACCTACTGACTGCAGGGCATAAATTCAACTGCTGTCTCTGCGCTGAAATTATGTCTGTTTCTGATCCAGACTTATCCACTTCCATACAAACTGATGTCTCCTTGGTAATGTCTGGTCACCACCTCTGTGAACTCCTCATGGCTGAAGCAAATTTCCTCATCTCTTCCCACAGCCTCTCGCTTTTGCACCTTTCCACGTCACTGTGGAGGACAGCCATTTGCCATGTCATTTCAGGCCACAACCTTGCATCTTCAATTGTTGCCTCTCATAAAAGTCTTCACATTTCCTGACCCTGCAGATTATTCCAGTCTCATATATGTGCGAGATGGCCGCCTTCTTTCTTAACTCAGCAAAACCATGTCCTGGTTCTTCTCAGCTTATACTGTGGTTACCGCCATATCCTCATCTCAGAAAAGGAAGTTTTGCCTTGCAAAATAGTTTTCTTAGTGTTGGATGGAGTGTCATCCCTTTGCCCTTATCTAATGAAAATGAGATATTCCTGAGTAGTCAGAGTAAGATTTCTGATGCTTTCATCATGCATGCTTTTAAGCACTTGGTGTTGTAAATGACATGGTATTATCACCACTCAGCATCTGTTGTAGGTTAAACCTGGTAGGCAGCTCAGCCCCACACAGCTGCTCACTCTCTTCCCTCCAGTGGGAGAGAAGGGGAGGGAATCAGAGTCAAAGCGAGAAAACTTGAGATAGACTTATAGGTAAAGCAAAGCAGAATAAGGAATTCAGTCACTGTTTCCCATCGGCAGGCAGGTGTTCGGCCATCTCCCATAAAGGAGGGCTTCATCATGCTTAATGGTGACTTGGGCAGACAAATGCCATCACTCTGAATGTTCCCTTTCCTCCTTCTTCCCCCACCTTTTATTGCTGAACACGTCATATGCCATGGGATATCCTTTTGGTCAGTTGGGGTCAGCTGTCCCAGCTGTGTCCCCTCCCAACTTCTTGTGCCCCCCAGCCTGCTCGCTGGTGGGGTGAGAAACAGAAAAGGCACTGAGGCTGTGAGAGCACTCCTCAGCAATAGCTAAAACATTTTGTTATCAACACTGTTTTGGTCACTGATCCAAAACACAGCACCATAAGAGATGTTACGAAGAAAATTAACTTTATCCCAGCCCAAACCAGTACATGTTCCTAAGTAATTGTTGATTGGTTTGTTTTTTTTTTTTTAAATTGGGATTTCTCAGCACATGTGTTTAAAAAAATGTTTTGCGTCAGTCAGAGAAGATACAGATCTAAAACCTGAAATCAGTGGGATGGATGAGCAAAAACATTTTGCTGATACCAGCAAGAAAATGCTCAGATCCATAACTGAGATCAGTGGGAGCAATGGGGAGCCTCTTGACAGAAGAGGAGAGCCATACGTACTTCCTCGATACCATAAGGCTATTTGGCAGTGCGCTTACTTACTCTGTTTCCTTCTACTTACATGCACACAGTTTCAAGTTACTCTGTTTCCTTCTACTTACATGCACACAGTTTCAAGGACATTTAATTACATCAGTTTTATGTAATTATTAATTATTACATAAGGTTAGTCAACCTTATTTTGAAGAGGAGGAAGGCTAAATATCACTAGATGGAAGTATTCAAAATCTTGATAATTTTGAATGAGCTCTGCCCCAAAAATCTTGTTGATATGAAGAAAAAGAAAGCAAAGTTCCTTTGCTCCTATTTTCTTTAAAATACTGTTCTTCATCAGAGTGGAATCTCTCCCCAGCTCACGCTATCCAGTAGATCAGCAAAGGGACTGCAGACAGGTTTGTGTCCCAGTATCTCATAATCTACTGCAGCTGCAAATTCTTCCTGTGTCCAGCAAGATGCTAACATTATCTTAGTAGTATGAACCATCTGGATTTGGTCTTGGTCAATTATGATATATTATATTATATTATATATTACGATATATTAGACATTGAAACAGTGTTAGCTTTATATAGAAAAATAAGTATGTTTTCAGAACCACTGAAAGAATTCCTAAAATATGTTAGGTCCCATCTTTCTTCATCTTGTGCAATGACCTAGGTAAGAGGGTTTACTAGGAAGTGCCAAAAAGCAAAGCAAAGCAGAGCAAATCAACAAAACAGTGGTCTCATAGCTCCTCTCTCTGAAATGATAGAAGTGATGAACCTTTACATGATCCTTTCAAACTCAGGTCATTACAATATGTCCTTTGCAACATTCCCTCCCATATATCAGCCAGAACTATATGTCTAATTTGCTTGTCTGAAGCATGGTAAGAGACTGTAAAAATGAAGTGAGATAACACATGTAATTATGGTCTTCTTATAAATAATTTAATTGTAAAATGGTTTTCAACTCGTAGCAGGATTTATTCTCCCTAGTTATGATTAGCAATAAGGGAATTAGGAAGAGGCATGCGCATTACTGAACTGAGAAGCCTGTTTTAAGGGCCCCTCTATGGGTTGGTTAACCGTAATGCAACATGCAAAAAATGAAGTCATTGGATTGTCCAATTGTTTTTTGGGAAGCCTAATATAAAAAAGAAACCATTAAAAGGCCACTTTAAAGCAAAGCATATATATTCTCAATGTGAATTTTTAGGTATTCCCATAGGAAAAATATAAGATTGATTTACAAATCATGGCATGCCTAACAGAAATTAAGATTAATTGGAAAAAAATGGATAGGGTATGTTTTCTTCTGGTTTCTTAAACAGACCTTGTTCAATAGTGTTAATAAACACACCAAGTCAAATTCTGCTCTCTTTATGCCATCAATGAAATATTATCTCCAATTTATCACTACATGTTAATAAACTTCCTATTCAGATTACTAATGGGCATGTTGGGTGAAAATGGAAAGCTGAAATGTCCTATAGATTTAATGTATATTTACATACTTTGCATATATTTCTTATATCATTTTAGTAACAAAATTAGGATATGCTTGAATTTAATTATTTTCTGATTTCAATGAGAAAGGCTTCAGATTCAATTTTGTTTAGGTTCTCTCTGCACATGAACATAATTAGTCTTTTTAAATCCAGTATACTAGTTTAAATTATTATGTCATGAAGTGAAGAAACAGTAAAAAAACCCTCTTCTATAGGCTTCTTGAAGATAACAGGTTACCTCAGCTCATGGACGTATGAAGACACATGAGAAAGCTCATGCATAAATTATTAGTCAGGATAGCTCTTTTGCATACTGCACATTTTGTATCTATGAGGTTCACACAAGATTGTTAATCAAATTCTGATTTTATAGATGCTTAAATTACAGTTCTGAGAACCTATATCTGTTACAAACACAAGGGTCCACCCAATTTTCCTCTACAGCTTGGCCTATTTTGTTACATTGTTGATAATATCAGACTGGAGAATTTGCAGGTGATCTCATTGGATGCAAATTTCAGATACTATATTGATGAGAGGCATCCTGAGAAGAAGGAAATCTGTTTTCCCACTGATGGCATTCAGAAAGATCTGTGGCTAAACCCTTTTCAGGTCTTTGATCTAAGGTTTGCAATCCCTTTGCAGGTCACAGCCTCACTACAGCCTAAGAAAGAATAGAGAAAAATTCTATTTTCTATAGGTTCTATAGGGTACAATCTATAGGATTAAAATGGTACCAGACTACTGGTCGAACTGGAGTAGATGTGAGTAGCAGAAGAGTCACTGGAGTGTCTTTGTTAGGCTTACTGGTCATGAATGTAAACCAATGTCCCATGGAATATTATTCAGTGACCTCTGTTTTTTGGACAATTGAGTCAGATTCTCCTCAAGTTATTTACAACTGTATCTATCTATTGGTGTCAGTATTGTCACTCCAGATTTACAAACAGAATTTGGGCCTCTTTAAAAAAAAATAAAATTAAAAAGAAGTCTGATTTCAAATTAACAGGTACAAACAAGTGTTTTATCTCTATTAATAATTTTGACTGCACAAGGAAGTCTTTTGTTTCTGAATATCTGATTGTTGGTACTTTTAGAAATATAGTCCTCTTCGACAAAGCCAAAAAGGAGCTCTAATACACTGCTCTAATGCATGTCATATATCTCTCTGAAAGGCAAGAGAAAGAGTGTAAAGCATCAGTGCCAACTAAGTCAGGCCGCTGGTGAATTCTCCCTGGGATCAAGTGTCATTATGTGAAACTGGCTGCTCTCGAGGAGAATTTACCCTACTATGTAGATTGGGGAAAGCAATCAAGTACTGCTGGAACCATTTCAACGCATTCTCAGTCAACGCTAGCCAGTCACCTAGGCACTGCAACAGAATCCAGCCTTTTACAGAATAACCCCCCTATGGCTAGATCTGATAGTACAAACAAGGCCAGGCTTCCTTTTCAGCAGTGGCATTCAAACCATTTATGACTTTGACAAGGGCAGCCTCAGTAGCATGGCTGTGGTTGAATCCAGGATGAAATTTATCAAACAATCCGCTACTGTCCAGAATTTCTCTCAGTCGCCTTGCCATCACTTTCTCTGGGAGCTTGTCGAAAACCAGCAGGAAAGACAGCATTTCCATTGCTTGTTATGTAGCATGGGATCCCAGCGTGAGGTGAGATGGCTGTGGGCTTTGTAATTACTCCCCTTCCAGAAGCAGCCTTTCAGAATTTCCGGGCTGTTGAGCTCCTAAGAGTGGTATTACCATTACCCAGGTGAAATGCTTGTGTGTGTATATGTTTCTGTCATCCTGTTTAGCTCTATGTCATTACAGTGCATCTCTGCCACCTTTGTTTTTTGCTGCCTTCTCTGAATTTAATTTACTCCAGTTTAGCAGATAATTACAAAAATGTAAACTCATGCAGTAAAAAAAAGGGAAGAGAATCAAACAAAGTGGATCAATAAAAGCCTTACTTTGTACAGTAATTTATCAGCATCTACTGCAACATAATCTCCTTGGAACTCAGAGCAGCCGCTGGTATTTACAGAGTACGGTGTAGCTTAGACTCCAATATACAATTTTAATTATAACTGCATTCAAAACCACATTTTTCATCTAATTTTTATATTTTATATGAACTAAATACTAAACTATAGCATTTTCTGCTTCATTTACATAATCTACCGCTTGTACATTATTTCTTACTGTGGTATGGTGCTTTATGAGGATACATTAAAAAAAACTAATAAAAGTTCAATTAAACATCATAAATGTAGCCAAGTGCATATTTTAATACCCTTCAGAGATAATGCTGTTGAAGTGCTATAAAAAAGCAAACTAGTGCTTCCTCAGTGTACAACAATTGCATGTAATAAAAGCAGCTTAAATCATAATTCTAAATATAGGACCAGTTTCACAACTTTAGTAATCTAGACCCTAAAAAAGTGGGTGTTCTGGAAAGGAGTAGAACAGCAAAATATGACTTTTTAAAATTTGATCAGAGCTAGGAGCAAATCAGAAGAAACTGGTATAGCCAGGGTTAGCCCACGTCCAGTTTTGAAGCTGTGCTAGTAGGCCCTGAACTTTCAGTCCAGGAAGAGAAGAAGATCTTGTAAGAGCAAGAAAGCCATGTAAGGTGAAAGGTAGGTGTGTACAGCCCAGCTTGTTTGCCGTTTCATACTGGGACATGTGTCAGGAGCACGTCTGACATGTTGGGTGATAGATAAGGGTGGTCATCTTGGGGATAAAGGATAGAGCTGAGCAGGTATTACTGTACAAAATAGTGTTCTTCCCTGATGTATCATGGCCCCCTGCCCTTTCCGCAACTTAAAATAAATGCTGTTTTTATGGGAGCTGGCACTGCTGTGTCTGGGGCATGGCACACGTGGTGGCACACAGGGTGGGGGAGAGCCCATGGCACTGTACAAGGTGAGTAGCCAGTTACAGGAGTCTCATGCTCACTGTGGCAGACCCAGCAGGTCTGGGAAGTTCAGCAGGGGAGCACACAAGTGAAGAGAGCAGAGAGAGTATTTGTGACCCATTTACATAGAGCTGTAGGCATTTCAGAAAGACATGAACAAAAGATCTGATTGGAGTCAGGCCAAACGTAAGAAAAATTTTCTCAGTCACACAACTACACAACTACTATCTTATTGGGCTTAGTATAACAAGGTCAAAAGCTTAGATTAGATGAATAGATGAATAGTACAGATACCTAGAGAGGGAGTTAATGATGCAAAAAATAGCAGACAGAATTAAAGCCTGGCATCTAATTTAAGTGAAATGAAGAAGAATAAAATAAGTGGGGGTTCCTATTTTGGCAAAAATGCAAAATCCCCCACACTAACCATGTCAATGTAATGGAATACAAGAGACCATGAGAAGGAGTCAAAATCTACTACAAATTCCTGGGCATGACCCAGATGTATGACTTAAACATATCCATTTGAAATCAGAATCTAGACTAAAACATACAAGGGCAAAGTGTACAAGTGAAGAGAGAGGAATAAAAGCAGTATTAACAATACTGACTTGAGTTTCTGTATTAAGAGCAGAGGGAGAAAATATTACATCCTTGCAGATAAACTACAATTGTTTCTCTTTCAATGTATGTTAAATAGATATTCTGAAATCAAATAATTCATGTCAAAGGTGGGGTGAAAGCCGTTACAGTCAGACCTAGGGAGAGAGGGCAGGGCCACAGCACTCCAGTTCTATATTGCTTTAAAATACAATGGAATCACACCTTGAATTCTCAAAAGGCAGCTGAAAAACAAAGGCAGAAAGATGTTTCTGGGAGGAGGGACTACCTGGCACCCAGCTTTGATGGACGTGAGTAAAGACTGGGAGAGACTGGTGGGAGAGACTGTACTCTGCTGTCTGAGAGATTCAGCTCTGCTGCCAGGACCTGGAGGAGAGTTTGCTGAGCCTGATTAGAAGAGCCTTGTCCCGGTCACTGTTATGATCCATTGTGGACTAAAGGTATTTTCTAGTTAAGCTGCAGAGTAAGAAAAAGGCACATGAAAATCAATTGATGCAAACAAATCCTCTTTCCTGAGTGGCAAAATTATCAGAGGCTATTTCAGATCTGAGTCTGCTAATAAAACCATTCCTTGGCTATGTCTGCAAGTGAAGTAATCAGGGTAAGCATACCAGCTCTGTCGTTTGATCATCCATGCTGTTTAATTGCTAATATTCTCCTTGGCATAGTTTTGAGCTCAGTCCTAGACAATGCCTGGGCACAGCTGGGAGACAGCACAGGTCAGGGACTGTTCTCAGGAGGTAGTGTGTGTTCTTTGTTTTAGGGAGTGAAGCCAGTTTATTCATACAAACCTATAATAAGCAGTGGTGGACCACTTGCCTATAGGAACAGAGGAGGGGCATGGATGTAGCTTGTAAATTCAATAAAGGTCCTCAATTATGGCTTTTCTTTGATGGCAGGGAACAGTGGCCATAAATTCTTTACCCTGTGAGAGTCTCCTGCTAAAGCTGATTAGGCATCCATTTCCCACCAGATGAACTTCTCAGAAAGTGTCCCCAAAAAGAAAGGGGGTGGGTTGTCTTGCAGAGAGCAGGCAGCTTCATTATCTAATCATGGGAGGTAGTGTCTTCTGCCTAATACCTCCAATGTTTATTTTCTGATGGGCAGCGCACACATGAAAGAATTCAGTTCCACAAGTAAGAAGGGAAGGAGTGGAAGAATGGGATGGGCATATAAAGTCTTGAAATCCCCCAAAGCCAAGAAGCTGGGAGCAGTTCAAAGTAAGCATATGAATTTCTGAGGAGCTTAGCGTAGTAGATGTTAGTCTATCTGACCAGTTATTTTTTTAGACTGCTGGTGCGAAGAAAGAGGAGCCAAGCTCTGTTCCTTAACTGTGCTCCTGAGGATGTGCTCAGCACTACACAAGTCTGTCTACATACTTCAGAAGACCGGAGTCCTTGAGGCATTTTGAGCAATGCAAAGTGAGATGACTTCCAGATGTATAGGAGTCACAACCCAAGAGCACCTTTTCCTTTCCTTTCTGAGGCAGAAGAACAAGGAAGAGGAGACTGAAAAGGGCAGACTTGGGGTTCAAGCCAAACTAAAGAGATGCGACAAGAAGTTATCTTTTGAGCTCTTTATAAGTGCTATGCTTAACACCTTTACAGGTTGAATATTTTTGGGGTATATGGTTTACTGGTTGACAAACACAGGAATGCTGTCTCACAGCAGGATATGTGCCTTGGACAATGTAAAGCTGGTGTGTGTGTGTAGCACCTAAATCCATAAAGGTGGAACAAACATTCAACAAAATATGAATTAAAAAGAAAAAAGCTGAAGAAGCTGAAGAAGCTGTATTATCTTGCTCCTATAAGTCCAGAAAAAAAGGAAAATAAATATAAGTGAAGAAACATGACCCCCCAATTTGAAAGGGTAATCCACAATGCAAGTGAGAAAATAATCCTGGGGACCATGTTCTGATTTAGCCATAAGGGAAAATGAGAAGCTGGGTATGCTCTGCTCTTTTTTATGCCACACATGCAGCATTTTGAGGAGGCTGTGGGACTGTGCCCTCAGGCACCCACAGCATGCCTGTGCTTATCACTTCAAGGACAACAGACTTTGTTCCTAAATGCATTTATTGGGAATTCTATCATTCAGTGAAATTACAGCAGGACTGAATTTGGCTTGAAGCATTATTATGTTGCCTTGAAAATGTTCTCTTCATGGAGTCAGAAATGGCCAAAAATGCAGGACATCTTATTAAGAATTAACACTGGCAACAGCATTGATGTCGCTTAATACATGTGGCACGCTGGGTACCTTGAAGCGTATTTAGAGCAGGCAGTAAACAATGGCAAAGCAGAGGAAGTAGGATTTTGCCTGCCTTTTGAAGACTGTTAGCTATATTTACTCTTATATTGCAATGTATGTGTATACAGCACTCTGCCAAGCAAGATACACTTTTTATTGACCTACTTGTGTTCCAATTTATTGCTAGTGACAGCTGCTGTCAATGATCTGGAGAAAATAAATTGAGAATAAAGCAAAGAGACACTGATTGGTAAAAAAAATTAGTTGCTGTTTTAAATCAAATATAAGGGATTTAGTCTCTTAAAAACTATAAAGTCTGATTAAAATGAAGACTTTAAAACCATGGCTGGATTACAGTAATTCAGAACTTCATGGATTATGAGATGAAATACTTCATAGGCATTATTTTGGACAAAAGCTGCCATTAGGATTACTACATAATTTTAGACCTACTGTTTTGCATTTCTTCAAATCCTCTGCTGTGGTACTATATGAATTTGAAAGACACTGGCTGCCATGTTTAATCTGATCCTTCTAACAAGTGAGTCAACTTTGTTGACATTTAACATTTGCAGCCGGTCTAATCTGCTACATTTCAGTGACTTCTTTGCACAGTAATTTCAGAATCAAGGTCTAATATAGCTGGTATTCTGGTGGTGTTTCCTAGATACAAGTTGTGGATGACAGCTGTACATGAAAATCTCCCTCCTCTAGTTAGCACAACAGGCATTTAACCATTTCTGGTTTTTAAGGGCAAATTAAGACATATTTGATTCTGTGTTTTATCTTATTTGGCTTTTTAGATTGCTTTTTTTTAATGGGCCACAAGTTGCTTGGGGACATTCTACATGGAAGGCACTATACACAAACAGTTTAATTGTATCTCTCTCCGAAAAGGTGAAACAGTTTTATTGAAGATGCCTGCCAGAGAAATCACATTTATCACTAATGGAGAAAGCAAGTGATAAAAGCCTCTTAGATGATAGAGATGGTGAAAAAAGCAGTTTTCCTATGACAGTATTCTAGGGGAAAAACGAAACAAACCAGTCCCCCTGTTTTTTGTCAGCATCTTGAGGGCAAATCAGATGAAGATATAATAGTTCTGTTGCAGCTGTTTCTGATTGTGTTTTTTTTCTAATCCAAACAGATGAGCATGCCCTACCATTTTGACTTTTATCAGGCACACTGATACCTTTCTGCCTTCTATGTACATGTTTAAACAGCAGAAAAATTGAACAGTTGCAAGTAAATTATAGATGATAAAGTATTTTAAGAGATATGAAGAGTTAGGTAGTACTTCTAAACAGTTTCAAATTTCCTCAGTGGAGATCGTTGAATTAATGTCCTAGAAGAGTTAAAAACAGAGAGAGAGGTGGGAAAAGAGGGAAAATAAGACTGTATACAGAGGGGAGAGTTTTCTCCAAAAGGGGTAGAAAAATTGATTACATTTATTCAACTTATATCTCCTTATGACTTCCATGAATACACACAGAAATTAATCTCACCAGCCTTCTTTGCTTGATGTACAAAACAGTTACATCCTTTTAAAGTCTATGGGAATTATTTATACCTTATAGTAGGAAACCTACTATTTCTAGGAAGCTGCTGTCCCCCTAGTTGTCCCTCAGACCAGGTAGTGTGAGGAAACATTATTATTATTATTGCTATTACTATTATTATAAAATCCCAGTAAAGGTAGAAAGCAGTTCCTGAGGAAATAAGGCTGTCGTCCTAGGGTTTTCTTTGGTATAAAAGAGTTAGAGATGTTGTGGGTGAGTCTGGAAGTATGAAAGGTGTGTCAAGGTCACACAGCTTACAGAGCTCCAGGCAGTCTGAGGCATACCTTGAACAGAACTTCTATGCTAGACAGAAAAAACCCACTATTTTCAGGCCAGAACATTACCATTCAAAAAGAATATGGATTTTCTAGATACTAGGATTTCAACTTTCAGTTTCACCTTTATACCCTATCTAAATAATGCCATATCCTAAATGACCTTGGGAAACAAAGCAGCAATTTTAATTTACGAAAAAGTACAGAAAGGCAATTGAAGCTTAAATTATTTTGAGAGGAGGAGAGCAGGGGATGTTTGAAGGATGTAGTGGAGGTGGGGAGGGCCAGGTATCCCTCCAGGTACTCATGCTAACCAGTGCTGCTTCCTACTTGCCCTGCCTCTGTGTTACCTTTTTCTGAGCAGCAGTAGCAACCATAGGTCCTCCCGCCTTGCTTCAAAGGGTGCGCAAGAAGGGTGTCCCTCTCACCCTGTCTTGCTATTGTTCTGTATCTATTAATAGCCTGATGTGTGCATAATTAATGCCAGAGCCTCAAGGATACTGATAAAGCCTTAATGGCCCTGACCTGCCCCATGTGGGGCCTCCTCCCTCTGCCCACGGCCTAAAGAAATCCATTTAAGCTCAGGTCTGGGCTTTCACTCCCTGCCCAACTCATTGTAAGTGTACGTGTCTCCAGCCCTTTCACAGCTGTGCTTCTGCCTGGCCATGGCCCCCACTGATATGGATCGTGACCTGGGGACTGTTGTCCTGGTGGGACCTCAGACCTGCCTTGTCACTGTGCATGCCTGGCAGTCCCTGGGCTCTGTCTGACCCTCATGGACCTGATCCTGACCTGAATTCCTGGCCTGACCTTGGACCTGCCTCATCACCACAGACTTGCCTGAGGATCTGGGCTCTCGATTGAACCTGCCTCCACTCGTGGGCCTGCCCTGCTCACCTTGCTTGAGCGCTGTGGGACTGGACCCCTGGCTGGCACAGCCCTGGCCCTGCCAGCTGCATTCTGCCCCTGGGCTCCTGGCTCCCCAGCCTTCAGGGAACAGCCAGCCCTCGCTGCTCCATGATGAGTTGCTCCCTACAGCTGCCTGAGAGGAGGTTGTGGGCAGGTGGGGGTCGGTCTCTTCTCCCAGGTAAGAAGAGACAGGGCAAGAGGAAACAGCCTCAAGTTACGCATGGGTGGTTTAGATTGGATATTAAGAAAAAATTCTTCACTGAAAAGGTGGACGAGCATTGGAACAGGCTGCCCAGGGAGGTGGTGTAATCACGGTCCCTGGAGGTCTTTGAAAAATGCATGCATGTGATGCTTAGGGACATGGTTTAGTGGTGGGCTTTGCAGTGCTGGGTTAATGGTTGGCCTTGATGATCTCAAAAGACTTTCCCAACCTAAATAATTGTATGTTAAAAGGCTTAATTTATGATGAAAAATTAGAGTTTATATACTATGTCTCATTCATTTCTCAATGTACAGTATTACTAGAATACCTCTGGACATGTCTCTGTTCCTGTTGGATAAATTGTATTTTTCTCTCTTTAAATGTGGAAAATAGCATTGTTTTCTTTATTTTAAAATCATCTGTACTTACATATCATCAAAGATAAGCTTTGTCCTTCTGCAGTCCCTGGGCGTGCTGGACAGAGGTGACCAAGGCTCTGTTTGGGACTGTGGCTTATTGCAGAGAAGAACATTTTCTGAATTGACGTGAATTGCTTTCTAGACAACAAACAGCAGAGAAGACATTGAGGAATGGCTACTAACTTCAAAAAATCAATTAATAAACAATAGAGTGTCTTTGCATTGTGTTGTAAATTGGCAGTTAGTTTTCCTACTATTTCAGCAGGGAGTATGTACAACTGTCCTGTCACTGGTAGCCACAAATTCAGAGATACTGACTGCTCAGAGCACTTTGTAAAGGGCTCAAGTTTCAATGATTTACAGAAGAAATTGAGCTGAACTGTTAGTAACTATCAAAACACCCTGAAACACAGTAAGTGAAATTATTAAAGAATAGGTCTGTTGTGGTCATTTAGAAGTTATATCTCTTATCTTCAGCTTTCAAACTAGCATTGCACTTTGCCTCAGGAGAGCAAGGCTCACTTGTTTGACTTGTTTCACGCTGCACTGCTGATGTGCCTGCGTGGTATGAATTTGTAGCCCAAGGTCCAGGTTTCTGCTCTGGGTCTCTGATCAGCTTGAAAGATCACTGCTCTGTGCCACAGTGGGCTCACATGCCTTTTGGCAGGGTCTCATGCATTCCCTCCGCTGCAGCCCTGTTCTTCAGGCAGCCTCATGAGCCCTTCATTCTACCAAGTGACCTGCTGTGTGGGCGACTATGCACTGGTGCAAAGCAGAGGGCCCCAGGTTGGTTTTGTTTGATAACCACTGACAGAAAAGACTGTTCTGTCTTCGTCAGGATGGACAAAAAGGTCAAACGGATAAAAGCCACTCTCTGGCTTGAGGTGTCTGACAGACCATCGAAGGACTACTTGGGCGTGCCAGTTAGGTGCTAGATGGGATAAGACGGGATAAACCAAAGCTAACTAACATTTATAGTTCATGAGCTCTCATCTTCTGTATGCACATCCAGATCAGTTCAGCAGGCTAAAGGTTTCAGATGAATAACTAGATACATAAGAATTTTATTGCAAAGGTTGTTAAAATGTTGACCAAATGGTACATCGCTAGGCTATGCAGAAAATCTCAGTGAAACACATTTGCTAAGGGTGTGGGTCATAAAGCAATCACCTTTTACTTTTGATTTCCAGCACATTTGCGTGTGAAGGAATTTAAATTGTTTTCAAGATACCCAGTGAAGAGCCATATCATTATAATTCTGAATGGGTTATAAACCTCTAAGCTTATATTTTAGGAGTTAAAATGTTTAAAAATTTACATTTAATCCATGAAAAGTAGATTAATGACTATGGTATGTTAAAATGCCTTTTTATTGGAATATTTTAATGTAATTAATTTTATTTCAGTTTACCAAAAGCAACTGTGAGATATTCTTGAAACACACAATTTGTAACTTGTTTTTTAAAAAGTGTCCAAAATTAAGTTTATAGTTACTACTTCCCCTTCCACTCTCAAAAAAAGTATTTATATTTATATTTAAGTATATTTAAGTATATACATATATACTTAACATCTACTGTGGGGCCAGTTATGCCCACAGGAAAAGTGGTAGGAAGAGACCACTGCTACAGCTCAGGTAGTTTGTTTTCCTGCAAGTTACTTAGGCACTAATATTTGGGCTTTTGAAGCTTCTTATGTATCAAATGACAAATACAACAAATAGATACAGGATAAAATATATAAATGCCTTGTGTAGCAAGTAGAGAGGCATGGGGCTTTCTAGCAGCAGCAGTGCCCTAACAGCTTGACTACATGCTCCATCAGTGAACACCAATATGATGGTACCCAAATTGCTTCTAGGTATTTCACACAAAGCAGAACAGCTTCAAGAGGAGGACATGGCAATATTCTGCTCTTGATCTTCTACCAGCAGTATCCTGTAGGCTGGAGGGTAGGGGAGGTGAAAGACGTGAATTCCCTCAGAAGAGCTAACAGGCTCTTTACTCCAGCATCCTAACCACAGAACTGATGCATAAACGGGGACAGCACCTACTCCTGTCTCTCTGTGCGCTGAAGGTGGCAGCTACCACATAGTGTAGTAATATGGCTTTATCTGGAAAAGTGATGTGGGCACATTTCGTGTGAGCAAGGCTCTCTGATAAGTATCTGAATACCTGAGCTCTGATGGAGCTGGGTTGTGGGGCTGGCGCTAAGCTGTTCACCGGTGTCAAGATAAAGTAGGAGTGCCTGAGAAAGCTGGTTTAAGACATGTAGAAGAACTTGCCTGCAGGCACATTCATGGTTAGGCAGTGGCTGAGTAGAGGCCTTATACAATAGATGCCTTATGCACTGCACTTTTGGACGCAGGGGACTGGCATCACGACCGAGTAATACTCTGGAGGCCTAAAGCCATTCATTTTGGGCCATTAGCTTTTACCTTTTGCTTATGTGGCCTTTGTTATTTGCTCGTTTTACAGCTTGCCCTCCTTCCTTTCTTCTGTGCCTTGCTACACTCCAGACCAGAAATACTGAACTTACAGTACAACATTATTCCAATATTTTTTTTTGCATAACATTCTGCAAAACTATCACAGACTGCAATACAAAGTGAAAAATATACACCTAGGTTTTATATTGTGAACAAGAGCATAAACTTACATTGAAGTCTCCGGAATGTGGCTGTGACTGGATTTCACCCTTATGTTTTTTGGTGGAGGAGATGGAAGGTAATAGACTGCTGCCGTTAGGTCTGCTAGAGGAAGTTAAATCATCGTTGGAGTATTTGTGTTTTGATGCATCAGAGAGAGGAGAGATGGGTGACCGAAGCATTTTCTCATTTTTATTTATTGGTATTGCCAAGCTGGAAATGGAAATTACAGTAATGGAGTGTCACAAAGCTGGCTTTGAGAAAGGTAAATGTTTTATATATTACCAAAACTTTGAATTTAAAACCTGCTGGCAAGATGAAGTCTATTGGTATCTGGAAACAAGCTTACAGTATTGGGACCAAGAGTTCATTTACAAATTTGTATCATGTTTCTTCTCTTTCCCTTCAAGGCAAATTGTAATTCTGGAGTTAATATAAAGTCTGTATCAGAGTACTTGAAAAAAAAAAACCCCAGAGATAAATGGCCACTTGCTCACCATTTCTTAAGGGATAGCCGGAGACGAAGATTAGGCTCTGTGTAAGTGTAAGTTCAGGTTATGGAGCCCTATTTCACCATTAGAGGTGACAATTTATAAGCCATGGCAATAAAACCATATGTGAACTAAAACAGGAAATGTGTTTAAAGATGACTAGCTTGCCTTTGCGCTCAATGCCCAGCCTTTGGTAGCACTGTTTATACTAATCTAATACAGATTTTGAAGACAAAGAAAGATAGGCTGGTAGTGCAGACAAAAGGAAACATAGGCGAACAGTAGCTACACACAGAGAAATATGAGCTGCTTCATCTTCTAAAGAAGAAAGCTGTAACACTGAGAGTATTTTCAGCTTTCATTTATTTGGGAGAAGGTTTGGATGAAGAGAAGTCAGACAGACTGTAAAAATATGCCCAGAAATAAACTTCAGATGCACTAATTTGAAGAAAACATTTAGCTGAAAATCTTAAAGCAACACATACAAAATAAAAGTTTTTTTAAGGAGACAGTTTGCATTAAGACTAAAACTGTGATTAAGGTCAGACAGACTGTTTTAACACAATACCTTGCCCTGTCACATTCCCCTTTATTCAGCCTATTACTTTTTATAGACAATTCTCACTTCTTTATAGTTACTGTATCAGACAGTATACACTTAATGGAATCACAAAAAAGAATATGGTGCAAACTATACTTTATTTTTGCACATAATTTCAGGGAACAGAGCTAATTAAATGTGCTCTTATCATACATTTGTCCATTTATCTGGCAAGTCTTTAAAAACTAGCTGTGAAAGAAGCCATGAAACGTAATTCAGAACCTTTGCTGTTTCCCACAGTGTAGTACCTTTAAAACACGAAGTGAACTGTTTCGCTTTAATGACCAATGCTGTTTACAAAAGCAAGAATCAAGGACAACTGTGCCCTTCTTCTCCCCCTAAGAAAAATGAGATCTTTAGCACTATTTTGAATGTGCAGGCTGATGCTGTAATTTCGTTTCCTCTTTTCAAACATAAACCCATGCCTTGGGTAGTCACGTTTATACATCACTGTCAAAGTGCAGGCTTAAAGCATCCAAGAGAAGCTAGAGCTCTTTGGAAGTGTACTCAAGCCTCTAAACTTTGACCCAGAGCTTCTGAGGAGTAGCTGCAATTTCTAGTTGTGCTGTAGACTTTCTACACGGCCTTTGGCACATTGTGTCGGACCCAGCACAGTCTCTTTACACTGAGAACCCACGCAGAACAACCTGCAGTGAGCTGTCATCCGCTTGGACCGGGCAGATTGTGGCATTCAGCATAGGTGCAAGATATTTGGGTTATCTCTGCCTGACGCTGCAGCCTTTCTTGTCAAACAGGGCCTTGCTTAGTCTGCACCTCAGACTGTAATTACACAATAGAAAATGCTCATGTCTGAATGTATTTTTGCTCCTCTCGTTGCTACCAGCCCTCGGCTGTGCTGACAAAACTGTCTGTGTGGCTCTGCTGGGAGCTGAATAATAATAACTCGATCCAAAAAAAAAAAAAAAAAGAAAAAAAAAGGAAAAGAAAGAGTTCTGGTTTCAGGTTTCAGACAAGTTTCTTGCATGAATTTACAGAAGACCCTCACAGGCAGCTACAATGGCATAACTAGAGGGGGGCTGTGCCAGCATCAGCAGCTACTGATTGCAAGATGAACAGGAGGTCCTGATATCTGACCGCTGGTTTAGCTACAGCCTCAGTAGCCCATCCTTAGCTGTGGGAATATTAGCATTCGATAACATGTCCTACCATAGTAGCATAAACCACAGACACATCTGGGAAGCAGGGCAAACTAGAGAAGAATTAGGAGGCAAATACACATTTAAGACCTTCTTCTTTGTTTCTTTATTGTACAGTTGCTACCAGGAGTACTGAATTTAATGTCAAGTAAAACACAAATTATTGTTGTGCTTCCAGGAAGAACAGAATTAACCCTGTGACACAGCAAGCTATGACAGCCATGCTATTCTCTGAAAATGAATGCGATGTAAAACATATGACACTGTGGTAACGGGAATGGCATGCCTGCATGCAATCACCCACAATAAAACAAACTGTTCTGTGTATTGTTTTCACTTTATGAAACATATGTGACATGTCAGGACAAAGAAATTGAATGCATACTTTTGAATAAGCACTATATATATTCGTTTTCTCCATGATTTTTTCCAGCATTAATGACAAGAATTGCTCAAACTCATCAGTGATGTGTACAATAGAAAAGACCGCTAGAATAAATACAAATATTTTCTAATTTTAGCAGTTTTACCCCAAGAGATACCCTGATACTAACAGAAAATGATATTTTTTTAAAATACTGATGACCAGCATGTACTAAGCAGCATGCGTCTGAACTCTGAAGAGATGTGTGTCAAAGTTTGACTGCTGGAAGCCTCCAGAAAGTCTCTATGATTGATCTGACATTGATAGGGGTCTGTGTGCATAAGCCATGCCAGCAAATGTGAAATACTCAACATTTGTTTCATGCCCCGCATACTTTGAAAATTATATTGTTTTTAAAGTCTGAGTTCTTTGTCCTAAAATACTTATTAATTACACAGAATAGATTGCTTGTCATCTCAAAAATATTGGATCTCAAATATATTCTGGAACTGAGTATTGCAGGCATTATTATGAATATTTTTTTCAATCTTGTCCATAGAGTTTATAGATAATTGTATTTATACAGCCAAACTTTAAGTTTGAAACTCATAACACTGTAAAGAAAGAAAAGGCTAGAAGATGGCTGCCTATGCGAATTGGTACCTACAACACAATGTTTGGGAATATGTCTTGGACAATCGCACTGGTCTAACTATAATTACTTATTCCATGAGCCTCAGACTTGAACTCACAAATTCTTTATGCCATAGGACAAAAATGCAAGTATATGAATGTGTCAGCAGCTGCTAACTTGTTCATTAAACCAGAAGAAAGGAGAATGCAGTGGGCAGTTTTTCAACATAAAATGTGTTAATTAAAAAATAAATTCTATTAAAGGAAAAATAACACACAGCATTAAACTGCAGCTAGTTGTATGACTCAGTGGTAAATAAGAAGGAAAATGCTTACCTATTTTCGTTCATATTGCAGTGATTTGCTGCTGTGATGCTTTGAGCAGAGGCAGCTAATCGTGAAGAACTCTCTCGCTCTAAGTGAGTCTTCTTGATGTCTCTGCACTCTTCCTCATTCTCACACTGAATGTAGAGAAAAATAATAATATGCTAGGTTGTGGATTTACTACAGATCCAAAACTACTTGGCATTTTCTGGCATTTGGTATTAACGATGACACTTTCTTTGAGCATATGCGTAACACAGATCAGAGATGACTGGTCCATGCCCTAAAACAAAAATAAACTAAAGAGGCAGGGTGTAAACAAAGGAGTAGAATATAAAAATTGAATTGTTTCCACCACTTCCGCACTTGCACTTTGGGATATTCTTTCTTTATATTGCCCTCTTTGCCCATTTCCTGTGACTTTTCTCTTGTCTAGTCCTCAGCCTCATACCTCTTTTGCCTCTCTTGCTCTGTTCGGTGACTATGCTTATGCTAGTAAATACAACAGATCAGCAACTGGTCCTGAGGCCAACGGGCATCGCACAGCTCACACCCATGCACTCATCTTGCTCCTCCTTCAAACCGGGGTATATGCTACATTCAGATTGCCTTTTGGGAAGGGACCTTAGTCTGGTCCTGAGTGAGGGCCAGACACTGTCTGGAAGAACAGAAGTTGGTGCTGACCAAACCTGCATTAGCAAGCATGTTAACAGTTAAAGCAGGTGACTGTGCCACTTCTTGGGACTGCAGCCTGGCCCTATCTGGCCTACTAGTGTGAACGTAGCCAATGTTTCCAACCAGTATTTAATCTCATGTTATGTTCCTTAGGTTCTATCATCAGCTCCCAAAGGCTCTGCTTTTCCAACCTCCTGCAAAGTCCACATCCTTTCCCACTTCTAATGCTTCTTCAGTTTCCAGTGCTGGCTGAGTTTTACTTGTGATCTGTTGATTCTGCTGGATTTACTGCCTCGCTGCATGGCAACAACATATTCTGTGTTATCCATTGCCACTGCGGCTGCTGCTATTGGGTTAACATTGTAGCTTACACTCCACAGGAGTGAAGATCTCACACCTCAGTGCTCAACCACCGTCCTCTGTCTCTACTTGTCCATCTTCTTGCGATCACGACAGAGGTGCAAGTGATAATGACCACTTTCAAATTTTGCTGTTATGCCCGATAATTCATTCTTATTAGTCTTATTCATAGTGTCTTTTGGGAAGGGGGATCATGTATTGTGAGCTTGCATAGTAGCTATCCCATTGAGGGTCTTATTCCAGGCTGAGGGGCAATATGGTACTCCAGGAATGCCTTGTATTTGTTATATCACTAAAACCACCAGCAACAGCAGTGCTTTAAGACAGAAGAATAAAAGATAATGTGCCACAGGAAGTGGGATTAAGCATTTCTAGGATGGCTGTTTATTTTGCTCTTCTGTTGTTTCCTCCTGTTTCCTTCTGGGTGCGCAGCCTGGCACTGTCACATTGGCATCTCCTGTGGCCTAAAAACATATATATTTTGCTTCTGCCACTATTTCTTGACCTGCTGCCCATCATTTTGTACTGTGCAGTTACTTCCACACTACTTCCTAAAGAAAATGCAGACAAACATATCTCAGAGTTTATCAGAGCTCTCTGTTATGGCTCCACCAGTGACCAGAACAGGGTTGCCACCTTCCAGATATTAAAAAAGAATCTGAAAAAAAAAAAAAAAGATAAAAAAAAGGGAAAGACTGCTTTAGAAAACAGTCCTCAAAAGTATACAGATCAATCTGCACACATACAGTAGCTCTGAGGGCGACCGATGACTGCAAAGTAAAACTGTCCAGAAGTTGGGTAGATGGCGATTCCAGTTTGGAGTGACTTTTGGGGTCAGATAGGTACAAAAAGAAAGCAACCTCGGTGGACATCTATGGCCATGGGGTGTAGGGGGATTTCTCCTCGGCACCACTGGTGGCTCAGAAAGTGTGTGGGAGAGGCAGGGCAGAGGGGTGCATGTGACTAGAGGGCAGTGCCCACCTGGCTGCTGTGACAGTGCTGCTGGGGAGGGGGCAGCTAATGGACTACACTAGCACTTCTACACCTGTCTGAGAGCCCTGAGGTAAAAGGGAGCCACAAGAGTGTGAGAGAGGCAGGTTGCAGAGGAAGGCAGGTTGCAGGTCTCTGTGAACACATCACACACAAAACCTGGCCTCCCTGCTGGGACTGAAGGGCTTGCCTTTTGTCAACAATCTCAGGCAAAAAAACCATTCTGCCTCTTCTTTTTCTACACATGCAGTGATACTGTGCAGACCGTGACAAGATAGCTGATAGTCGTCCTTTTGCCAGCTTAAGCATCACCTCCAAATGCTCCAAATGAAAGAATCCTCAGAAGAGAAAACTATCCTACTAAAAAGGCAGTGCCTTCACTAAGGCATGGAAAGTTGTGTGCCAGCAGCAAATGCTGTCTCCAAGGGGCTGTGATCCCTCACAACCTGTTTCATCACCTCCTGGGATGGCATCTCCCTGGGGCTTGGCCAATTCCTACATGGTGAGTGGGGACAAATCCCAGCTCTGAAGTGCCAGCCTGGAGAAGACACAGCCATTGAGCACTGGATGAGGGTGCAAGTGGTGCTTGCCTCCCACTTGCTGGAGGCCCCTGTACCCACCCCGATCAGTCCCCCCAAAGCTCACCTTGCGTTTCCTTCTAGATTTCGGTAAACCCTTCTCTGCTGGGGGGTCAGCACTACTACCCTGCGGGAGGCTGGCCGCTTGGTTTGCTCCGGCGCTCATGGCCAGCGGCTCTTCGGGCAAACGCTCTGGAATCCTGGACAAAAGAGCCAAGTCAATGTTGACCCACAGCGATTTTACCTCATCACTGTCTTTCAGAGGAGACAGGAGCTCATTCCTACCGAAAGGAACTAGGGTGTAAAACTGTTCCTCCAGCTCCTTTGCTATTTCACTACTAGTCCTGGCATTAATGGAGCCAAAGGCACTGCAGCCGCCGTGGGGTTTGTTGGCGGTGCCAGTCCCCGCATCCTTGGCACGCGGCTCGGACCCGGCCACCGCCGGCACCTTTGGCAGCGGGCGCTCCTCCCGCTCGGACTCAGAGCCCGAGTCGGAGGAGGATGATGAGGACGAAGACTCAGTCTCGATGAACTCTTTTGATTTGGGTGCCGTTTTGCTCGGCCCCCGGGCCCGACGCTTCTCGCCGGCTGTGGCTGAGCGGGGCTCCCGGCGATGTCCTGCTCTGCAGCCACCGCTGCCACTGCTGCTGCCGCTGGGCCGGGCCCTTGGTGCCTCGCCAGCAGTGCCTTCTGGAAAGCTGTGGCTCCCAGGGGGCTCCTCTGTGCTGGGGCAGTGGGCGCTGTCCCCGGCAGAGGCCCTCTCGGCCCGCCGCGGCACTTTCTTCCCTGCCGCCCGCCTTGGAGGCCCGCCGTCGGCGGCGGGGGGTGACTTTTGCCGGCTGCCCTTGCTGCCTGGTGCTTTGTTGGCGGTCCTGGGCCGTGGTCCGTCCCCGACGGTGGTGGCGGCGGTGGCAACGCGGCTCTCCCCACTGCGGTGCTCGGCTGGGCCAGTGGCCAGGGTCTTCTCGCTTTCCTGCCGCTCTGCCTTCACACGGCCATAGTAGGGATGAGCCTCCAGCGCCGGGCCATCATGGTGGGTCAGGATGGGTGCTTTGTGCGGGGTGACTTTATTCAACCACTTGTCCAGCTGCCACTTGTTGGATGAGGGTGGCTCAGGCTGAAAGGGAAACAGATGGCAACAATCTTAGTGCTGAGACCGTACTGCCCTCACCCAGGGCTCCCTCAGGGACACCAGAATGCTGGGTCCCTCCTGGTGCCGCAGAGATTTTCCTCTGGTTAGAGCTGCCCCTAACTGCGGCAAGCCCCTGGCACTGGCCCTGGGCGATGGGATGGAACACAGGTGACATGCCATGCAAGCAGGGATTATTTTTGGTTTCAGAATGAGTTTGGGAAGGAGGAATGGCTTCCATGTTTCATCATTTCTGAGGATGATTCACACAGCGCTACTGGCAATGGCTTTAGCTGGGAAATGCTCCCAAGTTTCTAAACAAAAGAAAATATAATGGTGATAGGAAGGGAGGAAAATGAGGCAGGGATAGGGCTGAGTCTAAGGGAGGGTAGCTAATAGGAAAGCTAGGGCTACATATCTTGTGTCTTGTGCCATTGCAATAAATACAAAAAGCATTAAAAAAGCATACAAAGAGGCATGTAGCGGGGAGCTGGAGGCCTAACTAGGTGGCTCATGTAATCTGTCTGGTATTGATGTTATAATCCTGTGAGATCCCACAAACATTTGTGCCGTGGTATTGTCAAGTGCTCATTTTGTGAGTATTGTGTGGCTGTTAGTTTTTCTGTGTAACAATAAAGTTATAAGAAAGCATCTAAAACATAATAGTGTTTGGACAGTGAAGAAGTGGGATAATCAGGATTTCAAATGTAAACACAGCTCAGACAATGTTATTTCAGAACAATGTGCAAGTGTTTTTTAGTGCTTCTTGCAATCAGTAATTTGAATGTAACAAAATGAAGAGGAAAGGCAAAAAACCCCAAAAGAAATAAATGATGGAGTAGATGGCCAGCCATAACCTAACCCCACAGCATCTAATGTGAAAGGTGTCCTAAATTCCTTAACTGGAACCAAAATTTGATCCACTAGGCTACTGTATATGCATAATCAAAAAGTGTGTCATGAGTCTAACATGAAGACCATCAATGCTCTGGAAGGGTGTTTGCTCAAGAGAGAATATCCACAGTCTCTAACTTCAAAGAGTCTCTTAAATCCTTATTTAAAGTAGGTGTCTGAGGACAACAGAGGTTTCATGCATAGCCAAAGGTGTCTCCAGAATTACACACTGGGGGTTGTGTTCACTCTACATGGGACAAAGGCTCCTAAAATAAACAAAGTTAGACATTGGAATTTGTATGATACAAACACTTCTTCTTGCAAGTATCTAAATTACTAATTATCAAGCTAGCCGATACCTATTGGAAGTTTGCTGGATTGTTTTAAGTTTATTTTTTCTTACTCATACTCCCTAATATCTTACATGAGGAATTTCTTTCCTGAGCTGTAAATCTTGAAAATGGATGGGCAGTGTTTCTCTCGATGAAGATGTATTTTTACAGCTCTTAACTCTTTACCTGAAATACACAACATTTTTTTTTTTATTACTGCTGAAAATACAGACAGATTTGTTTAGTGCCATTCATTGTGTACATACCGAATGTACTGGGTATTTAATAAAAGGCTCACTATACATGGAAGTCCTTCCACCGTTCAGGTGTATTTAAGAAAAGGACATACATCAGAAGCATATGGGGAAAAATATACCTCTGCCCATAAGTATAGGTCAGAATGAGGGCAGTGTAAAAGTTCAAAAAAACTTCCAGCTTCCCTGTTACATTCCATTCTGTTTATGTACCTTGTAATTCTTAAAAACAGTGGTTCACAAAATACGGCTTTCAACGGATCACAGTAAACCATCAGAAATCAGTGATTAACTGCTACAGTGTCATAACTTGGCAATGTGGTACTTTAGAGTGGTATGTCTGCTATTTAGGCAGAATATCTACAGTCCCACCAACCTATAAGCCAGCTATGGAGTCTAATAAAAAGGATCAACAATGTTGCCAGCTTTACTAATTTTGTCAGGAGTTTTAGAATACTCGCTATTTTTTCTTAAAGCCTCAGCTCTCAGAAACATGGGCTTATATGCACTTCCAGGGTTTATTTAAATAAAAATTCAAATCCTTGTGGCTGTTGAAAAAAGACTTAAGATGTGTCTGCTAAAAAAAAAAAACCTCTTTAAGGTGCATCTGCTAAAAGTAAGAAGTCTGCAGCCCATCAAGTAAATTAAAAGAATCCAAATCTAACAAATCAGAATTTTAAAACTTTTCTCACTGTTTTTGGGCCCTGATACAGTTTTGGAATATTTGAGATTGTCAGTGTACATGAGTGATGTCAATTCACTTTAGGAAGTAATTTATTCAATTGATTGCTCTAACTGAAAAGTACTGTACTTTGAAATCACTTAAAAAAACAAGACACCTTGCGAGAGAACAAAATCATGACAGCCAAGAATGAAGAATAGGCCTGGTAAAAAGAGGGACTGGGAAAATTCACTTGAAAGTTTTCACCAGTACACTTTACATGCCTAATTGCAATTATTTGTGGGAGAAAAAGAAAAACCCTAATTCTCCAGTTCACATCACCCCCCTAAGCATGTCACATACCATTCCATGGAAGAGAAATTGGTTTGCTCAAAGTGAGAAATTTTCAGCAGCATGTAAGGATGGAGATATATGTGAAAATATATCCAGAGTGATCCGATTGCAGAATGGTCTCTGTCCCTTGGGTTTTGTGTCATGGAAATATGCTGCCCTCAAAGCCTTGTAGAGATTTGGGTAGTGTTTAATTGGGGTAAAGCCGGTGGTGCCTAGATGGGCAGCAGTAACAGGAATAACAGTCCATGATGAAGCTGACTTGCAATGAAATACAAGTTTGGCGTGAAAATTCAAAAAGGGAACTTTGAGACAAAGATAGTTTCTGGGACTAAGGCACTGCAGACATACACATGTGCCAGGCTTCATTGAAAAACAGAAGGATGTGATAAACTTCCTTAAAAATTGTGGGTGGATTCATCTGTACAACATAGACACCTCTATCTGAGCTAGTCAACGAGTTCCTTCTCCAGTCAGTGGACTACTCTTCTAGGGTGTGAAAAATTCCCTCTTGAAATAGACATCCGAAATAGGCCAGATGAGCTGGGACCTAAAAATGTCTATTCCTTTCCACTGACTGTAAAGGGGAGGCTTAGGTGGTGAGCAGATGTAGGTATCTGCAGTAGAAGTGTCCAAATTTAGATGGGATGACTCCCACACAGCACGTCTATGTATCTCAGATCTCTTCAAGGCTACAAGTGCAACCAGAGGCATGAATAGCATGTGTCTAAAAGAAACCTTTGTCAAAACATTATGCAGAAACACTTTCTGGAGTAAAGGGCTGTTAAACAATGAAGTGTATTGGGGTCATTCTATGCTTGTTATTACAAAGAGGGATCCAAGGTGTAGTAATACCACTGTAAACTTGAAGCATGACATCACTTTAATTGAGAGATTGGATAGCCTATAATATCTGCGTGTACTCAGCTCACTGTGGGGTAGGACTGAGCTACCCGCCATCCCTGCAGTGGACTCTACCTATTGTAAATCCACATATTAATTTACCCTTATGATACCTTGCTTGTGCTGCCCTGCTATCAAAGATTTCCCTCAGGGCAATGCCCATACAAATGTGGTGCCTTTTCATTGTATTTAAGGCTTAGATGATAATGATGATGATGAAGAAGATGATGATAATGATGTTTATTATTATTACCACTACTACTTTATTGCTACTAACACTGCTGCTAGCACTTTATCAAGAACTGGAAATTCCCATGTGTTAGGCACCGCACACATACACTCGAAGAGGTGGCTCCTGCCACAAAGAATTTTCTGGAGGGAAGGGAGAGTTTAGTTTGTATTCATTGCCAAAAATAGTCCACAGGACAGCTAAAGCCCATAAATCCTATTTTCAAAGGTAAAGATGGTGTCTACAGCTGGTCTGGTGGTAAAATCCCCTTTTCTGAGTATGCCAGTGAGGAAATCGGATCATGGCTATACTTCAGATGGGAAGCAAAAACTTTCTGGAAAACAAGACAGATAAAGAAAACAAACCCCTCCTACCCTGCAAGCCTAAAACTACAACTCTTCTTCTTCTGTCTCCCAATGAAATCTATCAGTGAAGAAAGGCTGGTGAGGTGGCAGAAGCACGCTCACCAGTTGACTAGTCTGTTAGATACACATCTCCTTCCTATTTTCTGAGCTAAAGAGAAGAAAGCCAACGCCACAGGGCACCTGAGGGAACTGCAGAGGTTCACAGGCAGTGGCTCCTCAGCCACTGGTACTGATGTCCAGGCACTTGAAGCACTTGATGCACAGTGGTCAGGAGGTGGCTCTCTGCTGATGAGAGGAGGGTGGGGAAGAGCATAACCCTATAAGTCACTTCAACTTTGACCTGGTCAGTCACAATGTGGGGACTTGAGCTGAAAAGGTATACCCTGTGATGATGGAATAAGCATTAAAAAAAAAGTATATGTGAATCTTTGAAAAGAGAAAAAAACTTTAATGGTTGTGAGCTAGTCACAACAGCAGAGGCTGGCTGTAAAGGACATTGCACCCGGTGTGTGGGGCTGGCGGGGCCCAGGACAGGGCACCTCTCTACTGGCCTGGTTACTGTTGACTAGCCACTGATGCTTTGTCCCATGCGATGGCTTCTCTGTTTCTTTCCTGCACATTCCCCACTCCAGTCCTCCCTGCATAGTGGGAATTCCCAGCTGTCTAACCAGATTCAGCCTTATTAAAGGTCTGCAGGATAATTCAATGGAACAAAGAAGAAACAAACTAAATTCTTAGCTTTTGAATGTAGCCCTTTCTATGGACTTACATCCAAGGTTTTTTTCTACCATGTGAAATAATTGCAAGGACAAGACATCATTGTTTTCCAGAGTCCTCATTTATGATGTTAGTTAAGGTCATGCAAAAAAATCATGACTTCAGCAAAGAAACAGGAGATAGAAGCCTCAGTTCCTTGTTCGTAATTTCAGGTTTGGCAGTCCACAAAACTGTAACTACTCACATTAATGTCTGAGGCACCTTAATTTGTCCACATCACTGAAACCAGTCTGAATGTTGTCTCCTGTTCTAGCTCAGCCATTATTCTTAGTTTACTGCAGACATAAAGTGTAGATGGCTGAGCTAGTCACTACAGGCTCTAAATAGTCAATGGAAAGAAACAGACACTTTTAGGGTGCAATTAATCTAATCTATTTTATATGTATACTTTACAATGAGCTGCTTTTACACTCTAGGCAACTGCATTTAGATACCTAAGAACAACTCAAAGATCTCAAAATGAGATGAGGAAAAAATCACAGAAGAAATGAAACAGCAATCACATTTCTATATAAGCTCAAATCAGAAGACACACTGTCCTAGAAATAAAAATCTTTGACTACATGCATAGAATATTTCAGATTATGGAAAGAAAAAGAATAAAGGCTTTGTAATAGTCTTAATGATTTCCAGATTAAGTTCCTTCCAACCTGGAAATACGGATTTCCTGTCCAGCCTTGTGGTGGAGCACTCAAGTTCATTGTACCTGAATTTACCAGTTTATGCTAAAGCAAAAGCAAATTGTATTTGCTTTTTCTGCCTTATCCAATAGATGAAATTAATTTTAAGACTAGGACTGGAGTTGAGTCTGCTACTCAAATTTAGATGGACAAGAGCTTCTGAGGACCTGTCTCTCTCCATTTACTGGGTAAGAACATGGCACATACTTTAGAAAGATGGCTTCACTGGGTGCGTAAGTATAAGTTAAAGCATTAATGCCAAGCAGACAGGATTTCCAGTCAGACACATCACGTAAGTGTGTTTTGAACTGGTGCCATCAGTCATGCGATGAGTCTGGGAAAGCACTGGCCCTTTGGGAAAGTACAGGTATCCTACTTCCCTGGGACACCCTGACCCTATTCATGTGTGGCCTCTCCCATATCCCATCAAGGCATGACCCTATGAAAACCACTGCAGCCATCACATTTTTTGAGTCATTTACATTTTTGTATAAGCATGTTTCATACAGCATGTCCTAGAAGGCAAACCACACAAATATAATGCAAAGAGACAAGCAATCTGTTGGAGTAGTGTAGCTGTTTCGTGACAATGATCGCTGATAACTCAGGCTCTGTGCAAAAGTAGTTCCACAGATCTTGAGAGGATATGTATCAAATGCTTAAAAGGAGGCACTTCCTCCACATTTCTATGACTCTGAGTCCCTTGCTTGACTTTAGGAAATCCATGACCTGCCTCAGTTAATTAACTTCCTGCATTCCCTGAGGAATTGCTGCTCTCAGGTCTAAGCAGCACGGGTATCTGCCTAGATAATAAACAGTCCCTTCGTGGGGTACTATTCTTCTCCTCCTTTTATTTCATATTTCCTTTCCCCTCCCAATGGTTCCTTCTCTTTCTTCTCTTTGTTCATTTTCTTGCACCTCCCAAGATCCCACAGGGAGAAGAGACACCGAGTGAGAGATCTCTGCGCCAATTCCAGTGGGGAACTAGACAGAGGGAGAAGACAGTCTTAATGGGTTGGATGAGAGAGCTCCAAGTGGGAAATAAGACATGGGGTAGCACAGAGAGGGCAACAGGGAAGAGAGACTGTAAGGAAGAGAATAGAGACAAAAGGAAAGACAATCAGGGAGAGAGATTTAGGAAAGGGACAAAGTGAGAGAGAAATTAACTGGAAACGGATCTGAAAGTACTGTGAAGGAAAGACAGAAAGGAAGATAAGTGTTAAATAAGGGACAAAAAGGACAGAACCTGAGAAAAATATATTAAGGATGTTTCTGTGAGTGCTGCATTTTGTCTGGTAGGAATCATGGACCCAAATAGCCACGCAAAAGATGAGGAAAAGCTGGCTGGTTATTCAGTATAATTTTTCAGGGTGAGAGAATAGGTGAGGCATAATTTTGTGGGGAGGAGTCTGGTGATTGGATGCTTTATGTGGAGTAGGAAAATACACTGACTGTATTTCATGTGTATTTACAATCTTGCCGCTAGATTTTTGAATATTTTTACATACATTAATGTGTGTGATGTGGCTGTGGAGTTCATAGTTTTATACTAAAGGTGTGCATTGACCAAAACATGTGAAAACATCAATGCTGGTAGAAAAGCTGAGCAGAGAAAGCTGCCTTGTCATGTTTGTTGAGCACTCTGCACAGGTGAAAGCAGAAGGTGGCATAGCACTGGCAGCTTAATTGTAATTTGGCTACGGCTTGTCTACATGTGGAAATTTTCAGTACTAGCTTTCCAGATGACAAGTTTGGGCTTAATGTTTTGCACCATGAGTAATTCAGTTTAGTCCATTTTGGAGGCAGATTAAAATAAATCACACAAAGGCAGCAGTAGCAGAGAATAATTCACTTATAGAGTGAGGTGAGGGAAGTGCGTGAGTGAAAAACAACTGCTTTGCTTTAAAAATCCACCCTCAATCTGATTTTATAATAGCTTCCCTGTGTAGAGAAGCCTTTAGTTCTCCTGTAGTGCTAGGAGCCCCCATCAGGACTTACACACTAAGCAAGTCGTTGCTACGGAGGCTGAGTTGCATAAAACTTCAAGCAAGCTGTGAGCCTTGCAAGGCGCTCCACTCATCTTCAATTTGAGGAAAATACCACAGGGTTATTTCTTTCTTCATTTTTGTTTCAAATGCTTTAATCTGCCCCAAGATCCCCTGCCACTTGCATTTCACAGCAAGCCAGGGGGAGGATCCCTGGGCCTTTCTCTTGCATTATTTTGTGCATCTCCCCACAGCCTCCTCGTGTTGGTTTGGCTGGAAAAAGGTCTGAGTGGGTGTAACAATGGATTGCTGCCCTAAATCATACCGAGCAGAAGCCCTTACCTCTGGGCTGGAATAATGCGAGGGCTTGCTGCCGTCACTTTCACTGGAGCTGCTTTCACTCTCCGAGTCAGACTCTGAGCTGGTCTCCGATTCACTGGAGCTGCTGCTGCTCGACCCCTTGCTGGAAAGTCCTGGGGCTCTGGTGTTGGACTGCGGCACCACCAGGCTGACAGCCCCACATACAGCCCACCAGGGAGGGGAGAGGGAAGAGAAGAAAACAAGAACACAAAATACCCGCATGTTAAAACCATGGTGTTTTAGGGAGCATACCTATCTGAATGCCTGTGAGCTTGTCTCTGCTGCTAGCAAATGGTGAAGTTCAACATTACATTATTATAACTGAGGCGAAAATATGGGGTTACCCTCATATTCATTTAAAACCATAGCCTTTGCCATCTCTTCTTCATCTGAAGGAGGGTCAAGTTTTCACTTCAGCTTGTTTCTTTTCTCATTCAACAGACATTTTAGGTTATATTAAAAATATCAAATGTTAAAAAACAGAGTACAGAAAGCAGTCTTACACTGTCTAATGAACACTCTGCACAGAGGTGAAAGCAAGAGATGGAAAAGGTGAACAGTTAAGAAACGGAGTTGAACTCCACAGTACCAGTCATTTATAAATAGTAATAGCAATAACGATGATAATAACAATAATAAGACATCCTCACTGGAGCTTCCAACCCCCATCTTTTGTTCTGCACACTTCTTCGCCTACCCATAAATGATGTGGTTACCTGTACATACCATCTTGATATTGACAGCCGCAAGATTTAAGACTCTGATCCTGCAAAAACTTGAAAAGCTCAGACCTGTGTTTTTGCATGTCAGCAGTGTGGTGCTGTCAGCAGAGCTACTTGCCTTCTTAAAAGTTATGTTTGCATGCAAAATGTTTGTATTATCAGGCCTGACAGGAGAAGAAATGTGTACTTTCCTGAAATAGTTGACCATGCATATTAAAAATATCATAGTCATAAAGACTTGAGTGTGAAATGTCCTGTTAAGTCATCCAGCTTATTCCCCAGGCAATGGAAGATTGTTCCCTATAGCAGGGTGCATTTTCTAGTGAGTTGTCCAATTTGATTTTAAATGACTTGAATACAGCTTTTACTTTTACCCCTGGGAAACTTTTCTGCAAAGTAACCCAAATTCCACTGTCAGAAATTTCTTCCTACATTCAACATGAAGTTGCCCCTTTTAAATTTATTGTTGTTACTTATTATTTCATCCTATTCCTAATAGTTACTATGATAAATTATCATCCTCCCTTTTTGCTTTCACATATTTGCAGACTGTTTTCCTGCCCTACTTCAGTCATCTTTCAGACAAGGCCTTACACATTTACTTCTTCTGATCTTTCTTCATAAGTCATTATCTCCAGGGATATGGGATCATTTTTATGGCTCTTTTCTGAACTCATTCCAATTTGTCTATATCTCTCTGATAACAGGATGCCCAAAACAGAGTGCAGCATTATAGATGGGTTCTCACTAGAGCAGTACAATGAAGGGCTATTACCTTCCTGCTCCTTGATGCGTTGCTTCTGTAAACATATACCGAGCTGTGATGGAATATATAGTCCATTAACACTCCTACATCTCTTTCAACACTGCTTTCTCCAGAATTCCTCTACTGATAGCTACATTTTAGATTATTTGCTTCCAGAGAGAATAGCTTGCTTTTTTTCTTCATACCAGATCTCATTTTCTTCTTTACAGCACATGCTTCTAGCTCCTTTTGATTTATTTCTCTGCCCTCAGAGGTGTCTGCAGCAACTTCTAATTTAGTATCAAATGCAAACTTAATTAAATGGTTATTCACTTCCTTTTCCAGATCATTAATGAGACTGTTAAATAAACCCCACATGAAACACACCGATACCCTAATAACCATCTCATCCCAATTCCATTCACCGTGTTTATCATCACCCTTGTTTATGCTCCATCAATCCAATATTGTAGCTAATGCAATGTGATCTTGGAGTTACATTTTGTGACAAATAATATCCAATAATTAATTACAGTTCTGCTATGTTGCAACTAATGAATTGTATTTACCTGTTAATGGTGCATTTCATTCTGGAAAACTGGTACCTGACACTTGACACGAGCAACATATGACAGGCAATTTCTGGAGCTTTGAAAAGAGGCCATGCCATCAGAGATGCAGTTTCAGCCCCACAACTCCTCATGGCTGTGCACTTCCTGGCACTATCCCTACCTCCCCTAACATATGTCAACCTCTCCCCATCGGAACACCTGTTTTACACAAGCCAGTACTCCCACCTCATTACCTTTGCTTATTGCAAATAAAAAATTGCCTTTTGCAAGGTATTGGCACAGCTGTCCATGGCTTTCTTGCTCCAGAGAGTTTGTGGTTGCTTGGGGAACTGTGCTGCTGTTGGGGAGCTTTCTGCACCCTTTGAGGCACAATGGGGCCAGGCAGTGCAGAAAACCTCACCTGTGATCTCACCTTACTATGTAAAGCAAGTAAAATAAATAGGAGAGGGAGGAACTGACATCCATTTATCTTTGTAGCCTTTATTTCCATTTTTGTAGCCATCAGGCTGTAGAGAGAAGCAACAGTAAAAGCTCATGCTCCGGCAGAATGGCTCAGTACTACATGCATGTTTGCAGAAGTGCCTGCCAACTATTGGAGGCAAGAGGTCTGCCATCATGCACAGGCATTAAATGTACCATTTACAAGGAATGCCTTTAAAAACTCACTTGCTGCTATTTTTGTTGTTATTCATGATGTCTCTTTGTCTAGCCAGGTAGCTGTGGTAAATACAAGATTTTCAGGCAGCTTTTTGTATAACAACATTAAGGCGCAGAGGTGCCTGAAACAGAAACAGCTTATAAGCTTGTAAAAATTTTCCTTCCCAGAGAAGGAAAATTAATGTTTTGTGCACTGCTTTGGGACAATGCAGTTTTCCACTTGTTTAGGTTGCCCAGTAAACTCTAGATATAAGTTGCTCACTTACATTAACAGATTGCAGTCCATCCCTTGCTAATAAAATAGTAAGAGATATAGAAAGGCCATTGTGCGTGGGTTTTCTGGTTTTGATTTTTTTCTTCTCTTTTTTTCTTAAGGGAATATGAAAAGGTAACTGCCTTCTCTGACAGTGTAGCTTAGGGAATGCTTTTGACAGTGCCCAGCTCTGATGGATTTCTAGTCCTCTCCACAACAGCATAGTGACTGTTGCCTGAAAAGTTCTTCAACATCACAAAACATCTGCACATTTATGTCCTGCCCTTAGTGGCTGTGGTTTTAATTTTTAAACCATCATTTTTGTTTGGCATTGACTGAAGTTTTCAGAATTGCTATATAGGGGATGAGGGAGAACCCCCCCCCCCCCCCTCCAGTAATATTTCTTTCCTGTTATGACATGAAATGTTTTTCTAGGCTGCTGAATAGAAATTGTTACTACAGCCACAGATATAAAATATAACTGTTGGACCCTTCACAAACATCTGGAAATCTATGTTTGCTGCTCTAATGGTAGACAATATACTACAAAAATTTAACATTATAATATTTTCCCATGTATGCTGATACTGTTGAAATCTCCTGTCCCCCTTCTACCTTTTCCATTTTTAAATATAGCATATTCTTATAAAGATCCTCATTATATTATGGTGATCAAGGTGGAGTGAGTTATGTGTTTCTTCATGCATTCTTGTTAAAAACACAACCATTATTTTAAATTGGCACCTTCCATTTTGGGCTGTTCTTTCTAAAGTATGTAAGCAAGATCATGCAGTCAAAATAAAAGACCAATTTACATTTTAATGACTGTGGCACATAACATTCATGCATATTTTGCTACTGGCTTATGCCCCAGAATTAATTACTACATCATAGAAATGATATTTTTATTTTAAGCAATTAAAAAACAATTTGGGTAAGAACCACTTTTCTTTAAAGCCCTTGATCAGAACATGCACTCTCTGACTCAAAAGAGAGAGTAAGTACCTGTAAAGTTGCCAGAAGTTCAGTAATGAGATCACTTAACCCACACACCATCTGAAGTTTCTGATCAGGTATGTCCCACCATCCTGAATACATGGGACTTGGGCACCTAAACACCATGCAAGTCTCCAACAACCTATTATTTTCCTGCAGTGCCTAGTGGAAAAGTCACCCTTCGCTGAAAAACTACTAGATACCTTGCAGCCTTAATTTTTCTCAGATGTGCAGGTTCAGAAACACAGTGATTTGGAGACAACAATACCTCTTCCCTGCTCAAATCTGTGATCCAACAGTAATCTGACAACAATCAAACAGTAAATCTGACCTAATCTGTGATCCAAGTTGAGAGGTTGGAGCGATCTCAATCCCTGAAGAAGCCTGAGAGGTTAGTTGTGGTGTGACCAGTTATTAGCTCCATCAGACTGCACGGCCATGGCCACCCTTTGAACGTCACCATGGCGGTGTAAACACTTGCGCAGGAAGGAGCAGCCATGTGCTATTCAGTCAGTGGAGACAGATTCCCAAATCAGATTGCCTCAGCGGCCCTCAGGAGACCTCTTGAGGTTAATCACGCTGGATCTGGGTACTACTCTATGCTTTATATTAATCTGCTGCTTACAGCTTCACTACTTTCCATGATAATAAATCATGAGGTTCAGCACCGGCCACAAGAAGTTCCTGGGCAGCTAGGCATATGCTGCATTGCAGGAATTCAGTCTCAGCATGTCAAAGACAGACAACATGGATGCCTGATCAAGGTACAAGTGAAACAGATGCAGTTCTTTACCAAACTGCAAGCATTTGGTAACAATAATTAATGAATTCAAAAGAGAAAAATCCCTGCTGTGCTGAAGAATTTGTGATCCCACATCTTTATTGCATTACAGTACGAAGGCACTTTATACCTACTTTACACATGTGTGAATGATGATCAAGACTGCAAAGCAAGGTTGAATCAGGCCTTGAAGAAAAGACTGTGACAAGAAAACATATCAGAGTGAGCCTCTGGAAAACTCTTCCAGCAACAACAAAGGCTATGCAAATGCTCATGCTTCATATTTTGGAGTCCAGTCAGTCAGTGTAATTTCACTTTGCAAGAATTGTATTCAGAGACTTCTTATCAAAAAGCTCATTAGCACTATCAGACACTATTGACTGTATTTGTCTTTGTGTCTGGAGATGGGACAATATTTAGCCAGTGTCATCTGCATAGCTGTGATCATCTAAACTATTTTTCTTCTAAACTGCACCCTGTGGTACCATCCATCAATCACCAAGTGGTCCCGGCTCCCCATCAGAAAGAAGAATGCAACAAGTAGTGCGAAGAGCTGACATGAATAACAGACGACACTGTTGGGGATCACATTGTCAACATCGAGAGGTAAATGTGGAGAAGGTGAACGGAATTTGCAGATGTCACAAACATTTGAGAATATTCTAAGAAAGGCTGTATGTATGCTTGCAGTATTTAAAATACCTGGTAAATCTATCACCATCTGGAAGATCAAGGCCAATTGTGGGAAAACAATACTCTGAAACAGACACCAGTCACTTGGCTGGTATAAACTGTCACGGCTCCATTGACTTCAATTAGGCTACACTGACTGAAATCAAACAGTAAATCTGACCAAGACTCTGAAATGATATTTCAAACTCAGTGATGGAAACATATTCCATGGTTTAAAGCAGCTCCGTTGGCAGAGTCTCTACCTTTTTGTTTCCAGATTAAAGGATCTGAAACACTACTTCCTTCTTCCCTTGAAGCCAACCTGAAACCCAGCAAAAGTCTTGTATGGAAAACTCTTTATCCCTTTGTTGTGAGAAGCAAATTCCACATGGTGCTTCCTCAAAACACAGACTGAGAACATCATGCCAAGATCTGTATAATTATCTCTGCTGAGTAGCACTGAAGATTCTGCATGTGTCCCATGCACACAGCAGGGAATTTCTATGGTGGTAATTGTGAGTGAATCACAGAGGCAACGGAAATGCCCACTTCTCACCGTTGCCCCTGTGTATTTTTCAAATTCTGTTTCAGTGAAGACATCTGAAGGATGCTTACCACAGGGGTCTATCTGGTCTTGCAGATCAGGCCATCCCAATGTCGTAACAGAACATATGGGACTATTTTCTGCAACTGTAGAATGCCAAGAAATAGCACCATCAGGACAGCCTACAGAATGAATGTGGACATCATCCATTCATTTCAGGCCAAAATCATGCTGAGAAAAGGGAGATGATACCATAAACTGTAGAATATGCACCTGCTTGAGGACAGCCAGATACTTTCATAGTTTAAAACAAGAAGGCTGGTTCTGTACTTAACATACAAACATGAGTATAAGGAGCCTCTGCTCTAATTTTAGCACTGTGATGTCGAATCTGAATGACCAAATCAGTTGACCGGGCTCTGGGCACCGTCCTAGTCCCCCGTACACGGGGATGACTGAATTTGCCTACGTTCAGTGTGTTAGGAGATGTCCTTCTTCATTCTTTAAAAAGCACTTGGATCTGAACACAGTTCTGAACACAGTACAGAAGCAACACAAATTTATGGTTTTGTACCTTTGCTAACCGAGAGCATGAAACCAATTAACTGTCTGAGTTCTTTACAGTTACTGATTGTCAAAACCTATCGTTCACCAACAAAAAAAGCAGCTAGCCCTGCCACAGTCGGCTGTTTGGGCCTGAACGCAAAAAAATGAGGCTGGGCACTTCCTTTTCTCCAGGTAAACGATTTCCCAGGAGTCTGTTAATACCTTTAGGAAACAGAGAAATGTTTTCATACCTCATTCCTATAATGGATGAGGTATGAAATGGGAGTCCTGATGAGTGAGAGTCCTGGAGGTTGTTTGGCTTGTCACAATATATAATGCTTCTGTGAAAGCACCGCATTACCTTAGCCGCACCACCTTTGCACAGCACAACTAATAAAGCACAGCTGCCAAGAACAGAGTTCATAGCCTCCACCTATATTTTAACACTGTCCTTGGGAGCTGCTTAAATAGTTTGTGCTGACAAGACTACAAGTATCATCTGATAATGCAAACCTAAGGTAAATCGGGTCTCTTCAGAGAGTCAGGGGTGCCCTGTGTGATTGCAGCTTAATTGCCAGAATAGTCACCAAAGAAAAACAAATTGATAGGAAAGGCTGATTACACAAACAAGGTATGAGGCTCATGTACACACACATACAAAAAACCCTCAACAAAATTCGGTCTGGCAAAAGGGTATCTGCTTAAGGCCTGGCTGGTACTGGAAGCAGCAGAATCTTAGCTCCCACCTTGAAGGAATATGGTAGAAAAGAGAAAACTGCTGAAAAAACCCCTGGCTAAAAAAACCCTCCTAAAATAAAATGCTAGATAACAATTAATAGTGACACCTCTGTATAAACAGCTCAATCAGGAGGAGCGTGTGCTGGGGTATCTGAGATGAAAGGGTCCAATAGACCTGGAGCAGCATTAGCATGGGGATGAAGTGATTAGTCAGCAGGATGACAGCTGTGCTAGGAGCCTGGTGCCAGATTCCAGTGTATGCTTTCCACTGCTGCCAAGTGTTTGCTTGTCGCTCCAGATAAATGGAGCATCAGCAGTGTTTTATTTGACCTGCTCACAAGAAAAATAAAGCAACTCTGACTTCCTCCGTGTGTTTGTCGTTGACCTTGCATCAGCTGAATATGAGCAGAGATTCCCTGGTCCAGAAAAGTTAACCCTTTAGTAGAAGAGGAGTGAGAGAGTCTTTTTACCTTGGTAGTATAATTAATCTCTTAATGGCTCGAAGTCCAGTGACTTAAAAAGTGACAAGCACAACCTATGTGTCCTATACTGTTCTTGGAACGTGCCCTTGGACCAAGGGCCTGGAGAATGATGAACAGCTTTAAGAATAGTCTGTGAACAGCCACCCTCCTGCTTCCAGTATGAATTCAGGAAACAATTTCTACAGGGTCTTTTTTTTTGTGTGTGTGCGTGTGTGTGTGTGGCAGGGGGTGGGGCAGAAATAAACTGTAAGTGGATGAAGTTGTTGAGAAGATTCAGTCAGACAACACTGCTTTTGATTTTCTCCTGAAACCAAGGCAATGACTTTTGTGTGTTTTCCTTCATATGTATCCCAGAAGTTTTATTTTTCTCTCGTTTCTTCATCAGTTTGGTCATGTTAGGAACATTCTGTCCAAGATCCTCTCCACTGTCTGGTCGAGGTCAGCTTCTGCTGCTGGAGGGAAATCAGACACAGTGTCTTTGAATTACATGTCTGAAAGGGAATGTAGAACACACAGTTTCTTGACCTTTAATGCCCTCGATGTGTGAAGGTTCTCCTTCATAGTGGCTAAAAGTGACAACCATATTCTGGAAGCAGCGTTACTCAAAGGACTCTCTTGGAAGATATTCCCTTTCCTCTTCTCCTCTAGGAATCTAGCCCTCACATCAGATCAAAAGGCCGAGGCAAGGGGTAAGAAACCCAGACAGACTTTGCAAGAAGGAAAAAAGACTCCTTTGAGCACTTGTAGATATATGGTACTAATGGCTGAGACTGTGGTCAGGCATAGTTTTTCCATATTCAGTAATACTGAAGCTTTGGATGTCTTTCTGGCACTCATTAATTGCTTCTAATAACCAAGTGCGTTCTTCTGGACACTGCTACTTTCCAATCTTTCCTCTTTTCCGCCTGTGCCTGTGTCTCCTCCCCTCCTCACTTTGAGGAAGTTCCTATCCTGGCAGCACCAGGAGTTGCTGCATACAATTGCCGGTGGTCTCTAGAGAGCATGAGTTCATTTGCCCAAGGCAGGTGAGATTACTTAGGTTCACTGAAGAAGGTAAATATCACTAGAGATGAGCTTTGTTCCACTTCCCATTACATGAGTTAAAAACATGACTGAATTTCATTGGTTTGCCTGAGAAGTCAGATATGGAATAGGAGCTCTGGGCTCAGCTGTCATAAGGTGTCATAAGGGTGGGCTACTGTGAAAGTAAAGATGTCATGAGGCTCTGCGCAAGTTCTTTTTGTTACAGGGAAGCACTCAAGGTGCTGAATCCTACCATCTGAAGAATGCCTTCTGGATCAATGGCTCTTCAAGAGAGAGGAAGAGTTCCATAGGGGTCTCTTTCTCACAAAATCTTGACGTCACATATGACAGTAGGAGGAGAGATCCTTATGTGTTAGCAAAATAAAATATTAGGAAGTTACACCTGAAATCAATGAAAATAGTAGGAAAGGCTCTAATTTAGTGAGGGGTGAAAGGAAATACAGAGTGTAAAGAGTGACAAGGACTAAGGACTGTTTGAAGGTCAGCTGGGTGGTCACCTCAAGACCTCAACCAAACCAATTTTCTGACTTTGTGAACAAGTAAGTCATGTGATTCATACAGTCAGGACTCCACCTATTGTGCTGGACTTAAAAAGACTAAAAAATAATATAGCTGAGTTGAATCATGGGGGAATTGGAGCATCTTGGTCAGACCTTGATATAGCCGGTCAGTGAGGGAGAGGATAGCAGGACTGCAGGCATACAGCTTTTCCACCCTTAACTTACAAGGGTATCTATCTAACCGCTCCCTAATTCTATCACTCAGAAATGCCCTGTGGAGATTCGTACCTTTTCTGATTGGCTGGAGGGAATCTAGGATCCTAAGGATCGCCTAAACAGTATACCTAGTATGTCCAACACCACATACATTGTGATCTGTATGGAAAGCAAGAGAGGTTTAGTCCAGATTCCTCTTCATAATTTCCCTTCCAGGGTTCGGTCAGCTCTCTCCACTTGTCCTAAGGACTGGGAGCAGCATGCAATATGAAGACCTACGTCGATTCCCAACTCAGTACTCCATTATTTCATTAGAGCACTATTAAAAGCTGTTCCCCTGTCAGACTCAATGGCTTCAGTACCACCTGTCTCAGGAATAGATCCTCCACTAACATTTTGAAAGTGATTCCAGTGGCTTGGTCTTTGGTGGGATAGACCTCAACCTGCTGGGAGAGACGTTGCAAAGATAAAGGTAATTAAGCACTGGAACAGATCACCAGTGAAGATATGGAACATCAGTCACAGCAGTTTCAGAAATGAGGTTAGGCAAAGGAGTAAAGCAAAACAGTCTTTACAGTGGCATTAATCTACCACCCTCAAAATGTCTCATCAGGAGAATTTGATATCACTTCTGTGGAAATTAGCCTGGCTGTTGCTTTTCTTATTTATTTCCCAAAACATGAACTATAGAAGTACTTCTATCGAAGAAAACCACAATTTTTGCTTGTGAGTGACAGCTTCATTAAGCGGCAGAAGACAATCACTGCATTGCAGACCAAGAAAATCCTTGTTTGCACTGGCCTGCCATCACCTTATTTTAGAGTTACTGTTAACATAACCCATATTGTGGCTGGCCATCTAAACAGACAGCCTTTTGTAATCTTCAGGCACGGTTGCATCTCGCTTCAGCACAGCAGTCTTTTGCCTCAGTCAGCAGGGCCCTCGGTATGGTTCTGCCTTGCAAGACCCCTCGCTAAGCTCAGAGAATCCAAATACAGATGAACTTGTGCAGATAAAATTACTAACTACCATAATGGCTGTCCAAATGGGTGCAATAAATTTCAGCGTGAGACAAACTCTCTCAGGTTTTACTGACTCTTAATGTTGCTGCTGCCAGCTTTAGTGTTACTCTTTGACTCAAGCCATATTCTGTTGTCTCCCAAAGGTCTTTTCGGCCCGTCAGCTCTAATCAATATGCTGCCTTGAGAAGGAGCTTGTTTTAAGTAGGTTTGCTCACCATAAAGAACCATATAAAGAAAATTTGACTTCTACTCCTTGTCAGCATATATCACTCCCTATGCAGAGCAGCATTTAGATGGTCTGCTAGTTGAATCCATGCTGTCTTTTATATGTTTCAAAAAATGAAGAATGCCTGGAAAAAATGCATAGTTGTTCTACAGAAGACATTAGGCAGGCTCAGGAATGGCAAGCAGAACAGCTAATAAAGCCCAGAATTGTAGTAGAGAGGATGTTAAAAGCTAATTAGTTTGATATTATTTGAAGACTCTTAAAAGGTTCTTCTGTTCTCCTTTCTGATGTAAGTACAGCCTGATTTCCAGCAACGTCCAAAACTATTTTGCTACGTTTTTAGAAAGAGTTACCCAGGATATGCTGTTTACCTATTACTGACAGAGTAGCTCGGTTTAAAACCAATTTTCAACTCTTGAATATTTGCCTGTGGTGCAGCCTTATGTTTTCAGGGGTCTGAGTCACTGGGAAGAAAAATTCTCCCATTCTGACTGGGCTCAAATTCTTGACCCCTTATTCTGGTAAAGTAACATTTCATTTTACAGCTTGGTTTGGAGTACCCAGAAGTGCTCCTGAAGAGCGGGAATGGTCTGTCAAGTGAGGGTATCAGGATCTGACCCACTGTAACCCAGCAACATGGTGTGCAGTTATTTGATGAAGGATTTTAAAAGAGAGCAGCCCCTACTAGTAACCTTTGCTGTGCTTTCCTTGGGTATAACGTGGCCTGTGAAAACAATTACTAAGTATGATAAGCAAAAATATATATACCTATGTTAAGAAAGAGTTATCTAAATTGCCCTTTACAATTAAAAAGAAAAATCAAATGTGAATTGCATCCTTTTGTTAGATGGCTTCCGTGGAAAGCAAACTTGATGTTTGTACATGCACACAGAGATGATGAGGGGAGGCAGAAGTAAATTATAAAGTAAATACAGTTTTATTTGCTTTATTAATCTAGAATGTGGTACCAATGTGTCTGGAGTCAGTGGCTCCCCAGCTGCACCCTCCTGCAGGGTTATCAATCCTTCATTTCTGTGAAATACACTACCAACTAGTAGGAAAAGCACTAGAATTGTATGACATTTTAATAAAAAAAATTGGTCTTACACCATCCTGTGTCCTGATGTAGTTAAACTTGTATCTTCCAATATACCTTTCAATCCACACCTTGTATGTTTTGCTGTTCATTAACGGCCATACATCTTTTTAGGTTTCTTACAAATTTACACTATCACTAAGGTATGCCTAGGTGCCTTTGCCTGTTCTTTAGTACATTCTTTATTCTCCCTGCCTCTCCTAGGGAGGCAGAAAGGAAATGCACACAAGAGTGGGGAGAGGGCACAGGTACAGGGAGAAATATTGCTCATTGGTGCTGTTTCTTCCTCCCAGGGCCACAACAAGCTGTTGCTGCCTTCTCCTCTTTCTACCCCCAGGCTAACATTTCCTTTCTGGCACTCCAATCTTACTGTAGTATCTCAAACACCCTTCTGCCTGCCTGAGGTCCTACATGGTCTAGGATGTGCTGCGTGAAGTGGTGGGCCTCTTCAGAGCATGAATTTTCATTTAGCAGCCTGATCCAGAAGGGAGACTGTTGAAGGTGTAGGAGTCAACATGTGCTGCTGCTAGGAGTTCAGTGCCCAGCTGTGAGGATATACATTCAGTATTTTTTGTAAAAGTGTATCAGGTCACCTGCCTGCAGCTGAGAAACAGCTGGGGGAAAGCAGAAGATTGTGCACAAGAGCTTTGCAGAGAAGATGAGATGGGCAGATAGATTTCCAGGAGAGTATGGTTTTCTATAGTCAGTGCAGCAAGAAAATAACTCATTGGGATATTTTTACCACCCCAACATGACTCTAAATGCTGCTAGACAAGACTTAGCTTGAGGAGGAAGATCAGGTGTTCGGTGTTTGCCATTAGCTTAGATGCTAGGGGAAAGAACTTGATGACTTTGTTGATAACTAGCTTGAAGACCCCAGCAGGCCTTCAGACAGTTTTATTAATCATAAAAGTCATTAAAAATGGCCAGTTCCTCAGGGGCAAAGTAAAAACAAAACCTCAGAAGAATGAATCAGGGCAGGCATCTCCTATTCCTAAGAGTACTCTGTTCTCATTCTGCCTGCATTCTGCGCAGGGAACTGAAAGGGAATACCGAGGGCTGAAACTCCCAAGCAGTATAACCAAATGCTTTCTCAGGAAAGGGGCAAGCACTTTCTTACGGGCTTAGATTGCAACAAGGAAAGATATTGATAGGCTTTGCGTACAGCTCAGAGGCACTGAACTTTCAGACAGTGGACTCTGAGGCTTGCATGTCACATCCAGAATCAGCAAGGTAGTTTCCCCCTCTGCCTTTGTGATTGGCCTTTCCTCTTTCACCTTTTTGCTTTTGCCTTGCCTCTTTATTTTCCCCTTCTCTTTCTCTTTTCCCCTTGCGTTACCTTGCATTTTTTTTTTCCCCAAATGGATGGAGGTAACATTTGTTTGCCTCTATGCTGCGGTTCAGTGCCTGTGCTCTATCTCAGCAGTCTTTAGCTGCTTTTGCCACATGCATCTGTCAGGCCTCTAAAGATGTCTTACATATCTTAGGGCTTCTCAAGTGACTTTAGATGCCTGTGTTAAGGTACCTGAATCTCATCTTAACTTTCTCACCTCACTGTTGTGAAGAAAACCTTCCAAAGCAGCCCAATGCAAAACAAAGCATTGTTATCTTCCTGGGTCTGCAGACAACCAGAATTGATTCTGGTTTTATTTCTTGATAAAAGGTATAAAATTTCCCAAGAAAATTAGCTTTATAAAGATGTTGGCTGCAAAATGCAATGGTAGTTTAAATGTAAGCATTCATTTATCTTATTTAAAATGAATGAAGAAGTGGGACATAAGACAGGCAAAAAAGAGGATGGAGGAGAATCGTAGGCAGTGGGAAGGAGAGGAAGCTTGCAGAGCCAGTTTTTCTGTGGTCTTGGGCCTGGTGGCTGAAAAATGTACAGTAGGTGAATGATGCAGATCTTCTGCCCAGCAAGGTGCCCCCCTCCAATGGTAGACATTATTTATGGACTTCTGTGGCCCAGACTTAGGAAGTCTGAAATGAGATTCCATGTACCAATATAAGCAAAGGTGATAACTGTCTGGAAAGTGGCTTTGCAGACAAGGCCCTGAGGGTCTTAATGGACACCAAGTTTACCATGAGCTAGCAATGCTCCCTTGTAGCAAAGGCAGCCAACAGCACCCTAGGAAGAGTAGAAAGAGTGTTGCCAGCAGGTGGAGGGAGGTGATCCTTCCTCTCTGCTCACTCCTGGTGAGACACATCTGAACTACTGGATCCAGGTCTGCGCTCCCCAGTACAAGAGAGACATGGAGTGACTCCAGCAAAGTGCCATGAAGATGATTAAGGGATTTGAGCATTTTTCACATGAGGAGAAACTGAGATGACTGGGAGGGATAAATACCTGATAGGAAGAAGTGAAAAAGACAGCCAGGCTCTTCATGGTAGTGACAACGCAAGTTGCAAAGGGCACAAATTAAAATACAGAAACTTCCATTTAAATACAACAAAAATGTTCTTTTTTGCTGTGAGGATGGTCAAACACTGGCATAGGTTGCCCAGAGAGGCTGTGAAGTCTGCATCCTGGGAGACATTCAAGACCCAACTGGACACAGCCCTGAGCAATGGCTTTAGCTGACCCTGCTCTGAGCAGGGGTTGGACTGGATGATCCTCAGAGATGCCCTCCCACCTCAGGCATCCTGTGACCCTGTGGTCACAGCTCAGGTACCACAAACTATGGTGCTCTCTCCAAACAGAAAGTTCAGTGGGGTATGAAGCCCACCCAAGAAGCTAGATAACTACGTGGGCACTGAATTGTTCCTAAGCTTCATTTGGCTGCAAGTGTCCCCCTGTTATGTTTAAGGCTCACTTAGATGGCTATATAAGTCATTGTGCCAACTTGACTGAAGCGTAGACTTGGCCTCAGGCACTAATGCTTCAGCTGAAACCATGTACCGCTGCGTATCACATACTGGCAGCTTTACCCACTGCTCTGTCCTCTTGCAGGTTACACTGTTCTTGTCAGAGTAAAATGGATTCTGGGGGGTATTATTACGTTCATTTGCTGCATTTGGTGTATTTTACAGCAGGTGGAAGGTGCAGCAACAGCATCTCCATGCTGGAAAACCTTCTCCTCCTTCAAACATTTCTGGATCTGTTTCTGAATGGGGTCAGCAGTGTCTGAGGCAGCCCATCAGGTCATGCTTTATCAATGTAACTGTACTTTACAGCACCTCCTTCCTCCTATAAAATATTGCTGTTAGGAGACTGCTTTACATTTTTTTGGGAGTATGTCTCAAGTGCAGTAGTCTAGCATCTCTGCCCAGGGCAGCTACTGACAATGCCAATGCACTGAGAGCTGCAAAATCCTTCCTTTCTGAAATCAAGAGTAGAAAAGATCATCATGAAATAACGGACTAATGTGGCCATTCTATCTGTGCTGCTCATAAATTACATTTTGAACCTGGCAATTGCAGGGTAATTAGGAAGAGAGTAGCTTTTCTGCAGGAACATATATTTCCTATTCTGCCTGCCTGACACACTCCAGTTTAATTTTTTTCTTTGTTCACTCAGCTCAGAGAACGGCAATTACCAAAGGTGATAGCCTAGTGGCAATTTTTGAATCATGAAGAGACTTAGCACAGAAGGAGGAGGTGGTGGGGTGGTGGTGGTGGTGGGAAGGACAGGTACCACTAGTAATTAAAATAATTTTGAATTAAAGGGACTATTTCAATAATTGCTTTTGTACTATAATAGTCACCACATAACCTATCCTTATGAATTACTAACACACTGAAATAACACTACTGTGGAGAGTGATCTTAAAAGGACAGCTTTCCTAAACATGTAACATCATCAGTGAGAGATAAGTAAGGTCTGGGCAGACGTTTTGGAATGTTAGGTGATGCCATGGCTCTGATCGCTAACAGCCATGCGATTTTTAAGCCCTCCTTCCCCCTTTGGCCCTGTCAGCAAGGCACAGGAAACAGAGCAGGAATTCCCATCTCGGGTGGCCAAAAGAAGGTTTCACATTATTAAAATAGATGATTTCCTTCATCTAAGAGCCTCTGAGGAGCATAAATTACAAACAACATCAAAGTAAGTGAAAAGTTTTAGAGCAGACTGTCAAAGAGACTGCTGGGGTTTCCTTGGTAGATTTCCATTTTTAAGGGGTCTCAGCAATTTACTTTCTTTCTCAAAACAATTCCGTATGTCTGTGGAATATTTACAGTTGTTTTGATTTTTGTTGTCAAGGGGTTTAAAGAAACAATATCACAATTATTTAACATGAGGAAATAAAGTTAGACAGACAGCGCCTGCAGTAACAAATTACTGGGATGATCTCATGGACTAAAACTTTGCAGACTTGCTCTGTGCTCTCCAGGGTTAGACAGCATGAGCCTAGATACAAAGAAAAGCGGTATAGCCAACTGGAAATAAGTCTACTGATGCTGTACAAATACAACAACTAATTTTTCATGTTGCCATCACTGATTTTATAGGACGAAACACCGTAGCCAGTGTGGCACAAGAATAAGGGCTGTGAGAGACTTTGGCCCAGATTTGAAGCAGACCTGTGAAAACTTTGTTCAATGATTATTGGAATTCATCTGATAAAAAGCACAAAGACCAGCTGTGGTCTTAGATGAAAAGTCATCAGGGCAAGCTGTGAACAGATTCATATTAGCTTCCTAACTTAGGGTAAAGAAGTGACTATTATTAGAAAAGGCATGGAGAGACTATGTGCTGGCAAGGTTATTAGCTAGTTCTGAGGAGGTGGCTCCTGCTGAGTGTGGGTTTTAAGTGCTTTCCCTGCAGGGGAAGGTTGTCATTAGTCGCTGGGACATAGACCATGCAGGTGACTGGTGTGTCACACCCCAGCCTGTAGTTCCCACCTGCAAGGCCACGGGTATATTCAGCAGCAATCTACAAACCAGATACCAGGCTGTATTTGCCACATCCAGGAAACCAGGTTTCGTCTGTGCAGTGAACTAAGCAGGAAAAATGATGGTGCTGTGAGAAGCATTGCCACCTCTCTGGATCGCCAAGCAGGAGGTGCCAGTTTTAAGCTCCGTCATTATGTTGGCCTAAGCTTCTGCTGTGTTGTGCTGGCAGCCAGCAGCCATGTGAAATAAAGATCCCTATGAAGAAGGTACAAGTCTGAACACTTTATTTTCCTTTAAGGGAGGGATCCCTCTTTATTTCACATGTGCATAGGTGTTTGGCCAAATAAAGAAAAAAGGGAAAAAGGTCTATATTAATTGTGTCCAAGCCTAGCAGCAAATGCTAGATTCTTAAATCTGTCATTTACTGCTGGTGAATTATTCCAAAAGTTATTCATAGTTTTCACCTAGTAATTCTTCAAAAAGTACTTTCATAAATGTTGCATTGATAGTTTAAAAGCTGGAACAGCTTATGATTTTCAGAGTGACCTCTGATTCAAGTTTGATGACCAGGAGAGGGTAAGAGAAGACTAATCATACATGATAATCATGTGACATGAGAAGGAGATGCTAAACTGTGCATTGCTAATGAGGTCACTCGGATGGGTGTACTGCCCTGGGCTGAACCATAACAGCAGCAGTCCTCCATGCACCACTGGCAAGGACTGAAGAATATAGTCTTTGACTGCCTTACTCAATGCCTTGCATTGACTTGAATGTTTGTGAGGAGCTTGGTCGAAACAGGAGCTGGCTTCTCTTCAGTTTGTCCTGATGCAAAACTAACTGGATGTAGCTCCATCTCATGACAAGCTTATAATTTAAAGCTGATTACCTTCTGCATTGAATGTGTTTGTTTGATAACTCAAAGCTTTGATTCATTGGTTCAGGTCTTGATTGTGACCTTGATTTGATGACTGTGTTGTCCACTGTTAATTAGCTTGTTGTGGTTCTGCTGGGGATATGTTTTACATTTGTTGGCTTATTTTTAGTATACAGGGCTGGCTTATTCAGTCCAACTGTAACATGAGTCATGCCAACTAAAGAAATACGTAACTTAAATAAGACGCTTCCCAGCCATGTGGCCCTGCAACCAAATACATAACTTTACCCCCCACAAGATGGTATCAAGATTAAAACAAAGCTATTAAAATTCTGTCTTCATTAGCAATTAGACTTAAAAAACCCTCAAGCTTGCAAGACTACCTTTAACAAGCTCTTTGCCAGGTGCAAGACAAACCTAAGGCAATCGCTTCCTAACTAAGCTAACCCTGTTTACATCTCAGCTTTGGAAACATATGTTGTTAATTTTAGAATTGCAGTTGCTATGTGAGCTGGGTGTCACTTAAAAAAAAATAAAAGTGTGACTTTTGGGGGTAATTATTTTTTCAGCACAGATGCAGATAGTGCATTCACACAAGTTAAGCTTTGACTCAGTCAAACCGCAGCCTATCACAATCTCAAAACAGTATCATAAAATCTATTCTTTGAGGCATGGCACGACTGTTAATAAAAAGTAGTGTAAAATTTCTTAACAGGGGTTCATCTTTTCTCCTTCCAGACGTTACTTTCCCTCTGTGATCTCCCTTTTTACAGTGGCCAGACTACCCACATGTTTTACTATTTCTTCATCCTTGCAGCTCTTGGATTAACTGGACAAGTGACTGGTGGGTCCATGCAGTTACAGAGTTTGCAGTTATGAGTCCTATCATGCTAACCTCCCAGTTCAACAGCCGAACACCGGTGCAAGATATCCCTGCAGAGCTCAACTCCGAAGCAGCCAAGGAGTGTGTTGTGACACTGTAGCATGTCTTCTCCATGTGGGGCAGTAGGAATTCATTTGCCACACATTCCCTCATTCAACCAGAGAAGGTATTCATAGAGTTTGCTGTAATGTATTTAAAAGGCTGATGTGGTAAATTACTGACATATGAACAATTCAAACCAGATCCCCAATTTACTGCTGCTCCATAGTGATACCAGAATTTTGGCCATAAAAACAATCCTAATAATTTGGGTAGGGCAACTCTGCGGTAATTGCCTGGTCCAACCAACCTGGGAGACCTTACACAGATAGAGGAGGACAGAAATACAGTGTCCAATGACAGAAATTTGTCATGGCTCTTGTAACTAAAAAATGGTTAATGCTGTGTTTTCACCAAATGGAAGGAAAGAAACAAATACGTTTCTTAGCAAATAATGTGCTCACATTAGCTGACTACATTGAATATTAAGGCACTTGCCTGCTTTAGCAGTGGCCTTTGTCTGTACACATAAAGAATATGCATGGGGATAATCCAAGGCTCCAGGAGGGGGGCAGATATGCTTGCAATACAAAGGAGAAATTTCTGGATAAACAGGTGTCAACCTAGTGCTTTTCACCAGCATTAAATTGCTTATAATTATTTAGAAAAATACATATGTTTTTACACAATACTCGGAAAAAACCCAGCAGTTGGAGGTCAAAATTTGGTGGCAACTGACAAGCAGATAACATGCTAAAACAGAAAACAGTATAAAAATAGAAGTTGAACCAGAGGTCACAGTACTTTCTACCAATTTGAGAGTGATAGTCTCAGAGGAGTGTTTAGGTTTTGCTGTCTTCTTAAACTGTCCTCTGGGTTTGCACAACTGATTTTGCAATTGTTGCTTTCCTCCAGCTTTAACAGAAAGGTGCTGTGCTGTGAATCCCTCCAGCAGGAGGAACAGGAAAGCTGAGCATGATCTGACAGCTGCAGGAGCCCCAGATTTCATTCTTCTGAGAGCTCCACCTTTCAACATCCCTATTTCAAAATAGTAAGCTACAGCTTTCATGTCAGAAGCCCAGCGCTCTTCTCTCTCATATGCTGTACCTCTTCCCACAGGACCTGGGAGGTGTTTGTATGAGGGGGGCTTGCACCAAGAAGTTTCAAACTGGAAAAATTGGTGTGCTTGTTATTAGGTTTAGCAGACTGGGAATCTGCCAGGCTTTTACAAAACTGCTCATTTTCTGAGTCTTAGTTCTTTTAGCTATTTATATTTTTTAATTATTACTTTCGAGTGGAGGACAAGCTATATCTTATTATGTGAAAACAATAGAGTGAGAAGTTGGAAATTGCCAAGAAGCCTGGGAAAGACCAACACTCAGCCGAGATTTCATTCCATGTTTTCCTGTTGACCTCACAGGCTCTCAACACAAGAGCTCTGAGTACATTAAAGAAAGGCCACAGTCTCATTTGGTCCTGTGAACATTGGCAATATGTTATGGGGACAATATACGAGCTTGAAAGGGAAAAACCGCAGCAATGTCCCCATGCCCTGGAGGTTTTGTCTGGTGCAATGCTGTTTAACCAGAGCACTGTGAGGTTTTAAATGGCCATATGAGATTTATAGTAGGTCATGACCAGATCTCTTTTCAGGGCAAAGTTTGAAAAGTCCATTTGTCTCAAAATTTGAAAAAAAGAGTCTGGTAATTCTCCAAGGTTTTTCCTCTTCCTTCAGGCAACTATTTTTGCCTGGCCAGAGTTCCTAAACCCTCCCCAAGAGCCCTTTTAATACGGGAAATATTGTCCTAGTGTCTGCTATCAAAGGAATAATACTGAGGATACAAATATTTACAAACTCACTCTAGCTCCACATGGTCAGTATCAAGCTTATTAAGTTTTAGAAAAAGGGACATCATGACCTTAAAAGAAGTGGCTTCGGAAATTAGGATTTGAGGCCATCATTAGCAGGGAAGAATAATGGTTATTGTGAGGAACTGAATGGAGAAGACTCAAGGTGCAGACAGAAATCCCCCATGTCCGGCTGATGGCGTAGCCACCCCCCTGTGGGGCTGGCAGCCTGGCAAGCCCTGCCTGGGTGGGTGGCCGTGCCAGCCCCCCACTGCTGCCCAGCTGGGCTACATTCCACCATGTGTCGGCAAAAGGATATACTGGTGTCCGTGGGGCTGCAAAACAAGACAGTGTTGCTGCCCCCCTCCAGCTGCTTCTCCTGTGCAGCAGGGAGATAGGTTGTCCCCCTCCAATTACGGGGGCCACATCAACATTCCGGCAGTGGGTGGTGCTTTGGTAGCCTCTGCCAAGCTTTGCCCGTGACACTGCCAGCCAGTGGGGCTTGCCTCCCACTGCGTGGCCCTGAGGTTGGTGGCAGCTGGAGGAGACTGGTGGGAGGTGAGGGTCCCGGAGAGGGCTCCAGTCACCCCAGTGAGGTCGTTTTGAAGAATGGAGAATGGGCAGACTGAACAAGCAAGACAGCAAGGCTCCATGAGGTGCAGCCAGAGAGCCAGCAACAGAGGCTCTGGGACAAGGTCCCTGTGGCAGACTTGGAGAGACAAAATCATGGAGATGTGGGGCTGAGTGGGGGAGATGCTAGTGATAGAGGCTCTGTGCCTGGTTTTCCTCTTTTCTCTCTAAAGGAGCTGTTGGAAGGAAGAAAAGGAAGATGGGTATGGCAACCAAAGTCCCATAGGGCTGCTGGGAGCCAGGCTCTAGCTGCCCCCTCACAAGTGCCTGCACCACCAGCAGCCATCACCTGCCCAGGTATGAAACAGCAGATCCCTCCCCAGGTATGTGCAATGCCAGGCCTGCACAGATCCTTGCAAAAGCATATTAAAGTGTCTTAAAGGATCATTGCAAAGCAAGAAATTCACTTGGCAGGTCTCTATGACTTTTCTGGGGTGATTTTTATCTGTTGTGTAAATCAGAATCATGGGATTCTTTAACCCTGCTTCCCTGTTTTTTTATTTGACAAACTGTTTGTTCATTTAAAGCAGTTATACTTGATTGTGACAGTAAATAATAAGTGAGGGCTATTTTTGAATTATTTGGCTGCCAGATTTCCACAGAGAAAGGCCTGTTCTCTTCTGTGTAAACGTGTGTGTAAGGGGCAGTCCCTCAGCATGAAGAAAAGTTTTGCGCCTGAGTCAAGAATGAAAAAGACCTTTAAAATCTTCATAGCAATCTAATACAGAAGATACACTAGTATGCAAAGTAAATTTCATTAGGTATAAAATGCCTACCTTTAAAATACTTTTTTTTTTTTTTTGCTAAAATGCCAGAAGATTGCATGTGTCATATTTAAATCATACCCCATGGAAAAATACCTAATTTAATTTAGGTAATTTCTATTTATTTCTGCCTTTCAAAATTATATCATTTTCAGGTTATAAAAATGTAATGTCTGAACTTAGACACTTTACACCTAGTTTCAATCCAGACCTAATTTTACATCTAAGTTAAGAACACATGAGACCACACAGTCATAATATGTTCTGGCCCCTCTCTGACTGCCAAAAGGGCAGCCTACTATAAATAGAGTCCCTAAGAGAAGGTAAGTCTTCCATTTTGAGGAGAATTTCAAAATTTCATGCCATTCCAATCTGGAATAAAGCTCTCCAATTCTGAATTTTTCCATGAAACAGAACCCCAAAAGAAAGTAGTAATAATGAAAAATAAAGCAGAAAATGTTTGTTTTGATAACTTGTAAAGAAAATGTCACCAGACAGATGTCCTAGAAATGCTGATTGAACAAAAACCCTTGCAACTTTGGAAGGAAAATGAGCCATTTGAGATTTTGGGGCCTTGGTTAGCATCAAAAAATTTCCCATGGTTCAGGAACCTGAATATCTTCCCTGCAGCCCTAGTGGTCAGGTTGCCAGTGAGGGCTGGGGAAGCTGATAGACAGGCTGAGCTGAAGTGGAACCGTAACTGAATCCTGATGTCTGAACTGCACAACAAGAGTGTTCCTTTAAAATAATTCACCTGTGCAACCTTTGGAAGTGCAGATAGGTAGCGATGTGGTTTTTAATTTCCAAAGTGATGAGGTCAGATCCTCAGTGGGTGAAAACTGGGGTAATGTCACTCAAATCAGTGAAGCTATTTTGTTTTGTACCGGTGAATAACTGGCCACTGAAGTTTAAAACAGAGTTCAAAGTCTAGTCAGTGTAAGGTAAGAATCATTGCTAGTGTGTTCCGATCAGAACCATTGATGAACCACAAAGAGAATTATTGTGGGGCCCAAAACGTTAAAAACAATTACATGATTTAAGCTTTCATTTCATGCAGAAAAAAATCTCTCAATCTAACTAAACCAGAAATTTGTCATTTTTCTATTTACTTTTCACATTTACCATGAAAAAATGCTCCCTGCTGCCACAAACTACTTGGGTAAACCAAAAGGTTTATTGAAGCCAATTTGTCAGTGTTGGCAGGAAAGTGTATAAACATACCTCCTTTTCCTGATGTCTGCATGAAAGACTTTTCAGATGCATGGAAGAAGTACTCCTCTTTAACCAGCTCAAGCCCTACAGCAAGGTGTAACACTCCTTGTTTGCCAAAAACTCCCAACAATTTTAATTTGGCTTCTGGGTATATCAGGAATGTAGGGTCAAGTCCCTACTTTGGAAGCTCTGCAAGGCATAGAAAGTCTCTGCATGTGGCTTTGCTTCAGTATCTAGATTTCAATGCACTGCACAGGAAGAAAGGAGGTTTGGGGGTTTTGTTTTTGTTTAATAGGAGGAAGGAAAGAAACAATTCCTTGTGTGGGATGGGACTTTTGCGATCCCTAGGATCTCCAGGATTCTGGGAGTAACAACGATATTGGTCTGTAACGGGGCTGTGGAAGAGTGTCCCCTTCACAGACTTTTCAAAAGGAATTTGGTTACAAGTACAGATGGTGATCATCAGGAGACTTAGACAGTACTTTTTTGGCCCAAAATAATGAGTAACCATGAGACAGCCTGTATATATCACCCAGCATGCACTGATTCTTTTTGACAGAGGACGAAGACGAGAGCATTGCCAAAGGAATAAGAGTCTGGGAGGACACAAAAATAGTTTTGTGAATCTGATCCTTTTCTCAGAAAGTTCTGGATACGAGTATTTTCAAAGGCTTTCTTAGCTAAGGACTTGTCTAGAGGTACTACCAAACATGCCTGAAACCTTTCAGCTGCAATATTTTTCAAGGTAGAGCATTTGTATGAGATTTGGTGGATCACACTGAGCTATAAGACCCTACTGGACAGCTGCTGCACCTTTACACCAGCATGTGTGAAATAGCCACATGAGAAACTGCTCTTCCATCCTGAGACCTCTGTCAGATTTCACAGATATTCTAGTTTTTCTCTGGGAGGAAACCCAGGCTGTTCAAAGATCACACATTTTCTTTCACTGAAATGCAAGAAACCGAGAACGGTGTGAATCCTTCCTCAATGGCAGAATAAAACCAACTCTTCTCCAAGAAGAGAAGAAAGGATAAAAGTTTTCCTGCAACATACATCAAAACTGAGGCAGTCATGGAAAAAAGGAGACATCTGGATGGGACTGCGTAGGGGAGCACAGTATCTCAGACCATGACAATGTGATCTCCCTGCAGGAGCATCTCAGGCCTGATTCACCCTGATTCCCCCACGAGGGAATCACAGGGCACCTCTTTCTTTGTACATCCTCACACTCTTTTTTGCCCGCAAAGAAACTGGCCACAGTTCTGCTTCTGTGTAGTGTCCTCTTCACCCCTCGAATTGTAAAGGGCCAGCCAAAGTACAGACAATGTGTTGTCCACACAGAAGCCTCGTGAAGACACGGTGCTGAGGAGTCCTTTGCCCACCCTGGGCACAAGCACAGCTCTTCTGTGGCACTGGCCTCCTGCAGAACGTGCCCCAAGCAAACCAAGGCACCCCTGTCCTTTTTGCCTCTGCTGTTGCCAGGGTCAGAACAAAACCAAGTGCCAGGAGAAAATGCTCTCGAAGCTAAAATTAAAAAAAATACATAGGGCAGTAGGCAGATAGCCTTACCAGTGACAAAGGCAAACCCAGAAGTTCAGCTGGGATTTCTAAACCACCTTTGCAAGAAGGCAGGGCAAACTGACTGGAGTGAGCATGTCATCCGCGGAGCCGATGCCAGAAAACACTGTTGTGCCTGGCTGATTACTGGGCGATTAAAGCTTGAAGGGGGATCTCCTTCCATCTGCTGCATGGACTGCTGCCTCACTGAAAGGGAACTGAAATTTCTCCTTTGCGTTGCCTCACCTGCTCTGGAGACTCCCTGAGCTGCAGCTAGGACACGATTTACAAACACACAAGGGTCAAAAGTCCCAAGCTAACATCATGTAACTGGACGAGGCTGAGGTGCTGCTGCTTGCTATGAATTTTCAGCTTTTCTTAAAATAAGGTGGTAATGAAAGTGTGGTGAATTGTGCGAACAGCGTGGTCCCTGGTTTCCTGCTATTGCTGCTGGGTAAACCTCAGCTCTCTTTTGTCAGACTGCTGGGAAATAGATACAAATGTATTTATAAGATTTCATTTTTGCAGCATAGTACTAAAAATAGCACAATACATCATTCATAGTATAGGTCTCTCTATTCTCTTATCCTACTGCTGAAATAAGAAAGGCATAATGTTATCAACTAACTGTCCTCCTACCTCTTCCAATAAGGCAAGTTTTAGCTACTGGAGTCACTATCAAGGTTAAAATCCCCTTTGTTTTAAAACATGTTCATTGCCTAGGGGGACTGTCATTGCCCAAAGGGAGCATAATGTTCAAGACTCATTGAAATACCATAAGTATTATCAATAATAAGGAAAACAGAATTCACTAACAAATTCAGTGCCCATAGCTATGTACTCATGATACATGGGAGTGGTGTTCACAGCATCAATTCAACAATACTTTAAGACAGCTCTCCCTTGACCCACGCTGATGAAGATGGACAGACAGGTTAGACAAGATTATGCCTCCAAGGGTCATAAAAATGTAGAAGTTTCCCAACTGCAAACTGATTTTTCAAAGACAAATTACGTGCACAATTTAACTGGATGGCCATTTATGCCTTCCAGGTTTCATATTGTTAATGTTTGCTTCCTCCTGAATTTTTGCTGTTACTTTTTTTTTTTTTGCTGTTATTTGTAATCTCACTTTTTTTTTTTGCCTCAGATACACACATTAAAAAAACACTCTCACACTTCTTGTCCTATATGATTTATTCCCAAGAAATTAAATTACATTTTTATAAGCCTGTGTTACTGCAAATGATAGTTGAAGATTTGCTGAAAAAATTAATTCCTGATCTGTTGCTGTGAAGCGTCCTCGCTAGCACTGTACTGACTCTGTCTTTCAAAACCAGATGGAAGCAGTCCAACGGTATGATTAACTTCTTAGTCCCTGCAATTTCCTATTGCTCTACTTGCCCTAGATTTCAGGATTGACCTCCCGCTTCACTGCAAAATGCACAGTTGCTCAGTTTGATAAATCACATGAATACTTTTTTGATCACAGTTATCTACTGTTTACTACATACCCAGTGAGGTTAATCATATGCTGAGGCACTTCATATGCTGCACACATATACGCTCTTCTTCCCAATAGCACTTTGCATATTCTTCATGCTGCCAGCCAGCAATGGGACCTGTTTTCTCCTTACTAATATATGAAAGACCACAGACCTGCACCGTGTCTCTTTTCCCCTCCACATTAATTCTGTAATTATCCACACACTGATTCTTAAAAGATCTAGCAAGCCAAAGAAAATACATGAGAAATTACCAGTCAGACCTTTCTTTTAGCAGATAGATATTTTTCAAAATGCAAATGTTTCTGGGAACTAGAACCAATTGTCTCCCCCCAGATATCTTTGGAAATGCATTGAGAATGCATGGGCTTGCCAGTAGGGAGGTAGGAAATGTTTGGCTGTCATAATAGCAAAATGCCATCACTTCCTTGAAGAAACAAAAGCATCTTAACTTTTTTTCTTTCTCTAAACATCAAGGAATTTCAGTATTTAGTATCGCTAGCTAGGGCTCAAAATTGTTACAATTCCCTGGGACAGCTCTGCTCCACCTTCTCACGCAGCATTGCAATACATCCAAATCATGTCTCCGGTGCTATGGTAGAACAAATGTAAACAAACACCAGCAACGGTCAAGGTATGGGAAAACATCCAACAGCAAAATGATGAGTGCTACAGATCTTGCTCACAAATTAAATAAAGGCAAATGGAGTCCCAGTTTTACAGAGGTATCTATTCCTTTTCATTCCAAGCCTTCTACACAGGCTTTTCTTTTAAAGCCCCTTTTTGCTAATTCACAACAGTCTCCAATACTGGAAATCGTATCCTATATACAACAAGTACCATTACTCTTGCTTCTTCAAGTTCTGTAACTAGGAGGGCTGAAAAAATCTAGACCGCTTCTAGCAGCCGTCTCCCTTTGCTACTCTGTACTGTATGGGAGGGCTGCAGCTGTGGGACACCAGCATTTCCAAACAGCCAAGCTTTCACGTAAGGCATAAATGATACAAATCCGTATCCCCTGTCAGAGGTATTATCTTTTTACTCTCAAAGATAATCCAGAAAGTTTAAGCAATGTGCTAATGCTGTGAGAGCCATGTGTGTGTTTGCATGGCAGTGAACACCGTGTGTGTACGCTCTTCTCCAGCCAACTTTTGACTCCTGTGGAGTCCATGATCTCAGTTCCATCATTCTCTGCTGGGACTCAGATCAGCTGTCCTGAGCCAAGGCTTGCCCTTGGCTGTCACTGATTACACAAACCCATCACAGGAAGCCTTTCTGGCCAGCCAGCTAGCTGAGTCACTCTACTGATAAGCTGACCATGTAGTTTCTCATGTGGAGGACTCTCACAGTGTGAAAGGCGATGTTATCGAAAAACTCCATCCAATGCAAACATAAATATGCGACTGACATGAAGCACATGAGTATTTTTGCTAGCTGCCACTGAGCTATTTACTTACTTTAGGGTATAAGAAGTTTAACTGCTTCACTTAATCACAGCTCAAGCAGATACTTGAGAACAAGAAACCTTTGGCTCCGTCCACTCAAAGTTTTAAGGCTGCTTGGACAGCTGCCTTCCCTACTTTAAGTGATCTATTAAAAGCCTAAATTGCCTCCTATTGTTGCCCTAATACTTTGCAGGCAGTCCCTCCCCAGGCCACCTAACCCAAATGGTGTATCTCAGTGTGGCTTTGTCTGAAGGAGAAGAGCCATGCTACAGAACCCACTGGACTAATCATCGATCCTGTGGCTGCTTACACTATCAGGGGAAGGGACTGGATTGTTGCAGGTCAACCTTTTCTGTTTGCTTTTCCTTGCAGCTGAGAGCTAAATGTGTGCGCACACCTGCAAGAGGCAGTGCAGCAGCACCTCTGCTGGTGAACACCTCTCTCCCCACAGATGTGGGGCTCTGCTGCTTCTCACAGCCTGCCACTCAGCTCCCCAAACCCTTCATCGCCCTGGTGGACAAGGGGAAAATTTGTTTGCCTTTTGAGATCTTGAGTGCAACTGGCCAGTCCCATTAGGGTAAACCAGCTCATGCCTGGCACAGCCTGAGTTTTGATGTCCTGACCGTGATCAGATAAGGATGGACAAGGCATGGTCATGTGGAAATGCAAAGTACTACCCCTTCTGCCCGACAGGAAGACAGACCAAAGCTGAGACAGGCTGTGTAGCTCACCAACCGTCATGAATGGGGCTTATCTACACTGCCAAATGGATGTTACTGTTGAGATGCCTTGTCTATCAACAGTGCAAGGTGGTAAATCATAGCCTGTACTTAACAGTTCAGGTTTGAGCAAAACATATATACTAACCAGGTGCTGAGCATAAGCTAGCATGTTGGACTTTTTACAGGACTTATCAGCTGGGATGGGCAGGCTTGCCAGCACAGCCATATGGCTGCCAGGCTGAGTGGGTTCAGCTCTCCCTCTGCCTGATGTGCTGGCACTGAGGTTTGTACGGCAGCAGAGTCTGCCCGCACCCTCCAGCATTAAGTACACAGAAAGGAGGATAGACTGCAATTGTGAATTAAGCATGTCTCCTAAGTACTACTGGAGCACTGCAGTGAACGAGCTATCTTTTCCCTATTACAACGAGAGGAAATTCAGCGGTGGTACAATGTTTTCCTCTAAATGTTCAAAACTCTTCGGCAGACCTGCTTGGCTTACACTACAGCCCAGAGAAATAAAAGCAGCTAGGGGAATAAAAGTGCCCTAGGACCACTGTAAATCTTTACTTCATGGAAAATCTTATCTTGCACATGAATATGAGCTGTGAGTAAATTTAATGTGTGGATTAAGTACTGTGCGGTCTCCCTCATGGTGGGCTTTTCAGCCTAAAAAGAACAAAAGAATAATAATGAGTGTTGTGTTTGGGTATGATTACAAACAGCTGTAATTTACAGCTGGACATTCTCCATTGCAAATGTATCCAGCGAGCAAGTGCTTCTGGGTTAGTGGAACAGACTGCAAAAAATTAGCTTTTAACTTCAGCCTTAAGGTCAGAGTTCTGGGACCATGGGAGTCGATAATAAAATCTATTTAGCTCAGCGGGATTAAGCAGGTTTAAGACCTGGCTTAACCACACTGCTTACTGTTAAATAACAACAGAGCACACTGAATATTTTAGTTACAGACATTTTTCTTCATTTGAAAGCTATTCAGGCAGTGGATACGAGAGTCAGACAATTGAAGACTTGCTTGCACTTTATCATTAAGGTATATGAGTTAAGTTCTTGCTGTTCTCTGTCCCAGAAACTGAGCAATCTGTATAGTTAGACCACTTTACTGAAGAGCACAATAAAATTAAAACCAAGCTGTGCTGTATAAACACAGAGGGTTTTTCATGAGAGAATGAAAAGCTAATGGGGCCAGTGCATCTTTCCTGACAAAATAGTTGGTGCATGTGCAGAGCAACCTGTCTTCTGGAAGCAGAAAAGCTGTTTCAGTCAAGCTTCTGGGTCACTAATCTTTGTGTTTGCACATAAATCTGCTGGGGGTTACTGTGTCATTCTGAAAACAAGACTCAGTGCAATACACTAAAGAAATCAATGGCTACAGGTTTAAAAACTCTTCCCCAACCGCACCTCCCTTCAGTTTAGCGAACTGTTACCTTTTTAATAGAACCTGAAAGCAAAAAATGCAACAACTGCTGGAGAATATATATATATTAAAAAAAAAAAAAATGGGCAAAATTACTGAGAGCTTTATTTAAGCTGCCATCTCCCTTGGCTCTGGGAAGTGCTGGTGTATGACCAGGAGCTGTTAGTTGCTACTGGGACACAAGTAATGAGCAGCACTATCAGAGGCATCCTCACTTTAGCCAAGACTAGACAGAAACTGCTGTCACAGTGTGGGATTTTGGCCCGCTGCCCTCCCATTCACTCGCTGCAGTGAGGTTATGGGAGGCAGCCCCGCAGGGTACACCCACAGCCTTGCCAGCACCCCTCTAGAAGGAGAGGAGGGTGCCCCGGCAGCTGATGCTTGCAGAGCAGATGAGAAAGCTGTAGCCCTCGGGCATGCTTTTAGGGGCAGAGAGGGGAATATCTGCTTACAAATAGTAAATCTAAGGCGTGAAGGGCAACATTTAAGCCCTTTTTCCCTGAGGGTGAGGGCAGCCTGCGCCCAGCTCCCTAGGTAGGGACCATCTGTCCATCATTGCCACTTCTCTTTCTAGGGGAGACAGAAAGTGCACTGCAGGGTTTGGAGCTTGTGAACTACCTCCGGGGGCGCTTCTGCAGGAATGTTCCTTATTCAGCCTAGGGGAAGAATGCTGTAAAAAAAGCCCCCGTGTTTCCTTTGGTCACTGTATTGTCCCCACGAAGTCCAAAAGCTGTTTTGCTTCAGGGGCGAGCTTGCCCACCTCCAGGGAGAGGGGCATAATGCTGATTCTGACTTTGACTCCTCTTTCTTTTGGCATTTGTCCTAGTAACAGCAAATACTTGTGTACCCTCCAACTGTACCAGTGATTTCACCAGCATCCCCTACATTTCACTCGGGAATTTTTTAACTTGGGGGGGGGGGGAGGGCGGGGGAAGGGGGAGGGGCAGGGAAAGAATTCTAAACAAAACGGTGTTTGTAAACGTGTGTGTGTGGGGGAAGGTCGATAATTTTGGTGGTCTTAGCCTCTGAGCAGAGAGAAATGTTATTCATCCATGCACAACATATAATTCAGCCTAAGTGACAGGCTCAGCTCTGGAGAAATCCTGGCCTGAACTGGCTTCCAGAGTCAATTACCGCTTATTCCCAGGGAGGCGGGGGGCAGGGGGCCAGACAGAGCAGAGGGGGCTGCCAACAAGGCATGGGGAAATTTACTCTGTGTCAGCCTGCATGACACAGTACCTCATTTGTGGATAAATGTAAATCTGCTAGTTCTTTTTCACAGGCACTAAAATGTACAGTCTCTCCTCCCCCTTCCCTCCCCCCGTTCCCAAAACTGGAAAAGAAATCAGGACTGTCTTAGAAAGCTACCTTATATTTCAATCAATCCTCTTTCATAAAAGTCATTTAAGGTAAATACCTGTGCAGATCTATGGCCCAACTATAACATTTACTATGGCCCAAATCCTGAATTCCTCACTTGGGCAAGTTTCCCATTGAAGTTAATGGATTTTTGCTTGAAAAAGAACTGAGTAAAACCTGAACACTGTCTAAGGATTTGGTCCCCTGCTTATCTGCCTGGAGCACTGCTGCAGTTCCAGAAGAAGTGAAAAAATGAATTAAATTCCTTCAAAATACCAATCCCTCAAAACTTAAGAGGTAAAAAAGGGCATTGTTTTTGTGCATAAAATGTACAGAGGATCTCATCAAAAGAAGAGTAATTCCCAGGGAAAGGATTTGGAAAAAGTCAAAAGAGAATATCTCAGAATAAATGAAGTACTTATTGCTGAAAAATGAGCTCAGATATATCTCAGCAAACTCTAAAGCTCAGAATTTACTGCATCATTCATGCCTTCTCCAGTAAGTTTCTTATCTCTCGTTTGGTATCACAACAAGGGATTCTGCATACTCTGTATGAAATACAACAAGACTGTGATTTTTGCAGTAATAAACTCTACACATGCATGACAAATCCAAGCATGCAAAATGTTTAACATCCCAGTTCACAGATACTTTGGGGACAAAATCCGATTATGAGTTATATGCCACAATAAATAGGGCTCAACGTTTCATAAAGCAATTTATAGTTCATAAAAATGACAAAATGTACCTGTCAGATAGAACGCGGAGAGCAGATCTCTGTGCTGCCTGCTGGAAGAAAGGGCAGAGATGTTTATTTTATATTCTGACTTGAAAATTACGAGCACAATCAACACTTTAAAAAATGCGTTACACACATTTTTGTCACGTGTCCAAAATGTTAAAGTACGAGCAAAGTAGCGGAGAGTCTATAGTCAAATAGACATTCCAGCCTAGTAAATGTAAGAACGCTTTGTTAAGTATGCCATAAACCAGAAGACTGTCAAAGCACCGCACGGTATCTGAGGTCTGAACTACTCTATTTAGATGATTTTTTCTGCAGGTCCCTGAAAACTCAGCAGGGCTCGGTTCTCTGCCTTCCCCTGTCCCCGCTTCTGCACTCCCACTCCCTCTCCTTTACCATTAGTCTCCTCCCATTCTTCCACAGAAACAAACATCACATATTTGGTTCCTTTTACGATGAAGCCCGTAGCTATAATTATAAATTTTGCAAAGCTTGCCAGAGCTGCTGCAGACTTTTCATGAGCACTGCCATATTAATCTGCTGGCAACTTTTAACTACACAGTACAGGATTGACCTGTTGCTGGTTTGCTGCTCAGTTTTTGCCTAGTACAACTCTTTGGATGGGGTGGGGAAGCATGGTGCTTGTTCTTGTGTTAACCGGCAGGTCTGGGAATAGAAATTGTAGCCTCTCAAGTTTAATAGGACTCCCAAGCCTATCCCTGAGCTAGTTTGCCACTTTATTATTATTATTCTTTCCTCTCCTTCAATCACTTCAAGTGGTGTGATTCATGGCTTTGGCGCAGTAACCAGCTGCTAAGCAAAGATGAAATCCATAATGTTTTGAAAATCTACTCTGAAGCCCCCATTCTACTTGGAGATGCCCCAAGTGTCCCCTTCCCAGCTGTACCTGTCCAGGCTGTGCCTCACCTGACACAAGGGGACACAAAGCAAAGCAGTATGGAGAGTCAAGGGGCAGGGAATTAAATGTCAATTTTCTCTTTGCAGTTACCAGTAAATATGTTTTGAAACTATTCTCCCTGGCTTCTCAGGCTGCTGGGGGCTGCATCCCTATTCCTCAACAAGCCACACAGCTTGCAGGCACCCTGCTCGGCACTGGAGAGCATGGAGGTAACCCTTCTGTCTAGGCAAGATGCTGCAGACAGGCTGCAAAGAAAAACTTGATAAAACCTGACCTGCAGTTGCAGTTATGGAGCATTTCACAGGAAGGTGTGAAAAGGTACTCTGAGTGGATCCCTGCAGATCTGGCAGGAGTGCAGAAATGCTTTGGGAAGAGTTTCTACTTGATTTTGGAAGCAGGATTTCTGCTTTGAAAACTTTCTGGAATAACTTGTGCCTGCTGGGTTCCCCAAGGAGAAGTAGTTTGCCTTGTATCACACACCAGATTGTCAGAAGACAAGGTGGCATGGCTCACCATGGAGGGTTTCTCCTCAGCATTGACTTTCTGTAGTGGGCAGAGAACCCGTGGGAAGGGCTGGGAAGGTCCCAGCAGCTCAGTGGGAATGTGCCCATGGCATGAACATGCTGTTTTTAGTGTTAGGAAAATAATATGGGGAGTCTGGTATTTTTTACTATGTCCAGTAGGTCATCCTATTTGCATGCTCCTCGGATGCAACACCACCACCCAGGCCACCCAGGCCACTGGATACAGGGCAGGCCTGGAGGGGAACAGCCGCTCCCCGGCCCAGCGGGCCGGCACCATTTTTACTCTCTCCTCTGCAAGGGGCTCATTACGACAATTTCATCCCACCTCTTGCACACAAACACAGGAAAGACCCAAACCTCATGTTTAAGAATGTTTTGTGGCTTAATCTCTTCTTTAATGCCCCAGGCCAAGGCAAATTCATCTCCTCCCATGCCTAGTCACCCTCACTGTCAGCAAGCTTATGTCCATTTTGAAGTTTCAAGCCACCCAGCTTTGATGCTGAGGCCTGTGCTGTGTCGTGCCTTTGCCTGCAAAACTCAGGAGCCTCCTGTCACTGTCAGAGCCCTTTTTTGTGGCCAGGCTGTGCAACCACCATTCAGGTCACCTCTCCTTCTCTCCTGCCAGCAGCCAGGGCCAGCCTTCCCCTCACGAGCGGCCACTACATGGCAGCGCTGTTTAAGCCACTTCTAACGTTTCCCACCCTTGGCTCAGGCCACCACAGGTGCTCATGTGGTTGTGCAATGCAACAGGTTGGAAAACTGATCCAGCTGAAAAATAACACTTTGCCTTCTGGTCTTTTTTTTTTTTTTTTTCCCCTCTCTTTCTTTTCCCCAGGTTATTTGTGACCTGGATTCCTTTTCTGACCTACTTCCCCAGGGAGAGGGTGTGACATAGCAGGTGGGAATGGGAACACAGCTGAGACCTTTGCTGCTGAGATAAAGGCATGCCCACTGGCGAGGCTGCTTTCACCTCAGTCACTCTCAGTCTCTTCTGGGGGGCTGCAGAACATTCCCGGAGCAAGGTACACGGTGGCTGCCGCAGCCAGAAGGCACTGAAGGAGGCAGGCTGCTCTGTAGCCACAGGCCTTACGGACATTACAGTCAGCTCAAGAAAGCAAACATGGACTTTGATGACACTAAAAGCCCCTGGCATGGGGATGTGGGGTGTGTATCTCTCTCGCATTCCCCTAAAATCTCTAACTTTGAAAGAGGGAGAAGAGCTGGCTACTTTTTCTTCCAGTCTTGATGGAAGCTGCCCTCAGGAGGAAAAGGAGAGGACTCGTGCCTTGGCCTGTGTGGTGTGCTAACTGAGCCTGGCCATGGGGCGTTGGACTGCAGCCTCGAGTGCCAGTCTTCAAAAGCCATCTTGGTACATGCAGTTGCTGACAGCTTTGAAAAGGAGACCCCTTCTGGGCAAGAAAGCAGGTTCAGATGACAAACAGGGCAGCAGAGAGAAATGTATAAATGCTTGTCGGTGAGATCATTCTACTTTTTCAATTAGCCTCTCATTTAAAGTTCTTTAATAAACATCCTTCTTCACCAGGACGCAATGCAGATTGTGTGGGGCACCTCACTCTTTGCTTGGTGGTCGCACAATCTGTAAATGAGACTATTGATTTCTTTCTTACACTGTCTGAAAATACAGCCCTGTTTGATTGCATAGCTGTGTGACCCCCTGAGTTGGTAATGGCCCCATTTCTAAATGATGGGGGAATAAGATCCAGTCACAAGTTTATTCTTCCTCCCTGGAGAAACAGATCTATTGCCTGCAATGAAAGGCAGTTAGGAACTATCTGGCAATTTTAATTCTAGCCTATATTGCTCCCCTCTCCTGGAGAAAGTGAGCTGTTGTAATTAAAGGTAGTTAGCAGTTCCCTAGCAAATATAAATACTTGCAGCCACTAATTACAGTCTGCTCTCTTGTTCCCCTGCTAGAGGACTGTGCTGCTCAACTTAGGGGGAAATATCTGCCCTTGCTTCTTGCTAACAGTTTTTTTGTGACCCCATTCAAACTCATTCATGAATCCCCATGGAGGGTCATGACCCATAGTTTGAGAAACTCCTGGCTATAGAAACAGCTTTCTGTGATTTATTATGTTTCTAATATGCTGGTATTATCTATGTAACAATGTAAGCAAAAGGGTGGTACTTAGTATCGTATACTGCCTGCACGACTATTTTTTTAATAGGTTGATTTTGATTGTGCTATTTAATTTGCATTTTATTTTACATCATTAACAACTTTACTGAGGCCAACTCATCATCCATCAAGAAAGATAAGAATATGTTCTACAGTCTTTATTATTCCTGGAAGTAAGTGACTATACTAGTTATAGAAATTAGGGATAAGAAATAACTTTGAAGTTTGGTATTGCTGACAGAATTTAAAGGACAGAATTTAAAGATCTCCAAGACTTACCCCTAAAAAGTGCTTCATGGGAAGCTTAATATTCTCTTGATAAGAGATTGAGTGTTTTAACCAGTAATTAGTATAATCCTGGATTTGCAGTCCTTGGAATCAGTGGGGTTACTGGTGGAGGAAGGTTTTCCTCAATATGAACATGGATATTGGGAGGCCAACTCACTATATAATAACTTTAATGATGAGTAGGAAGCAGAGAAGGGGAAAACATAATCACTTAGGTGACTCAGCTATTTGGGCCAGAGAAACAAACCACAGTAAATGAGATTAATTACCCTGTTTCACTACATCAGGAATTGCAAATTACGGGATACCAGCTGGTTAGACTTCTTCGACCCCCACGTGAGCTGGTTACAGATACGTTTAGGGCAGAGTTTCATTGATCTGCCTATAGTTCATTAATCATTCATGAAAGATTCTAGATGTACCCCAAGACTACTGGGACAAAACAAGTATTCAGCCAGCAGTAATCATGGTCGGGTTCTCAGTCTCCGGGGACTGCACCTCCTTTCTCCATCCTTTACTGCAATGAGCCAGAGCTTGGGAACATAATCAGCAAATATTCAGGTTTCAGCGTGTTAAACGAGCTACCAAAATTACTTGAAGTGTCACAAGTTGCAGTCTGTTGTTGGAGGGAAATCAAAGAGGAAATTAAATACTTTCATTGTAATTGGGACTGAGCAATGAGCTAGCTCATTGTAATTGGGACTGAGCAGTGAGCAGAACAGGTTGAATACAGCTGGATACAGCTGAGTACAGCTGAATAGAGCTGAATTGAGCTGGAGATAACAAGAGTGTCAAGAGTGCTCCCCAGAAATCCCTGCTGTGGGGTTTGGTTTTGTTTGGTTGTTTTTCTTTCCTTCTTTCTTTTCTTTTCTTTTCTTTTCTTTTTTTTTGTTTGTTTTTTTTGTTGTTGTTGTTGTTTTGTTTGTTTTCTTTTAAAAATCTGTTTGGAACAGAATGGTTCATAAACTGCTGGGCTTGCAGACATTTCGGATAAGAAGTAAATGAGAAGTACTCAAGTGTTCTGCTGGGCTTGGAAAAGTGTTTTGGAGACACTGCAGGATGGCTGTGGATGCATTTTCCTATAGCTTATCCACAGCACACTTTGGCAAGTAGAAGCCAATAAATTGACCACTAGCAGCTTCAAATATTTTGCTTTCCATTCTTCCTGTCCTATGGATTCATCACTGTTATCGCGAAAGAGCTCAGTTACACAATTGTATGGGATTACACCAGTTATACCAGAGACTTCACTGAGATGATGCAGGTGTACACAAGGTGAGAATTTGAACCATTTCTTTGGTGACAGTGTAACAATATGTACTACCTGTGCATGAGTAAATTGCATTGCTTCCAGAGCGTCTTGTTTGCCTTTCTCTTGGTGGTAGGTGTTGCCCTGGAACTGAGCAGTGACCCGTTTATGCTCTAAGTCAGCATCTCCCATATCAGCAACCACCCAGAATGCTGGATGTCACCCTGTATCGGACAGCAGTTAGTGAGCTGTGGATGCACTTTTTTCAAGCCAGGGGTAAAGAAAGATGTCATTACTATATACTGCCATTTGGGAACCAGACCAGAACAAACACTTGTATATCTGTCTTCTTTCATATTTCACTCTTCATATGTCTTCCATGTTGATTCTGTGTTAATTTCCCATGTTTTTGCTTGGTTTTAGCTTAAATGTGGTTTATTCCTAAACTAGTGAAGCTAGGAAGAAAATTTTGTGAAGGGCACAACCTGACTGCATGCCATAACTTGGGCCACAGGACTGTCCAGAGGTGGTTTTGGTTTTTTCTGCTTCGGATCTGGGAGCTGTTATGGACCTAGTGCAAAACTTCTGGATAATCCTGTTGTGGTGAACCCACCTCAGTCCAACCACATGCGCAATTTTTCACCTTCTGTGTTAAAATGTGAGTTTAGTCCAACTCTGTTTACAGGCACCTTCTTGTACTAGAAGTTACACTTTTGCCTGTGAGATAGAGCTGACTTCCAGCCTCGCAGCTTCTCTCCCCATGCAGGTGTTTATAGACCGTGAACAAGCCAGTCGCCAGCCCTGCTTCAGACAAGCTCAGGTCATTGCACAGATATCTTTCACTCCAATGTTCTCTCCCCCATCTTGAAGCCCTCTTCAGTGTTTTGCTTTTTCAGTGTTCTCCTTGAAGAGTGCAGAGCTGCACAGTGTTGCAATGACGCTCTCATCAGGGCTCAAACCGGAGGCAGTGAAACCCTCTCACACCTACAGACTGGCCCTGTTTAAGCGCCCATGAGTGTCTTGAGGCCACAAGGAGTTGCCCAAGGAGCTCAGTTCAGGCAATTTATTGTAAGTGATTCCTAATGTGCCTTCTCTCACTGCATTATTCTCCTCACTGCTCCTAGGGGCTTTGTTTGAGAATTGCTTTCCAGTGTGGATTTCTGAGGGATTTAAAATCACTTGTAAACTGCAGCTTAAGTGTTTCTCTGTAAATTTGCAATATAAATGTATGAATGTGATTTTCACTGTCCGGTTGGTATTTATTTAAGATTTACAGGCTGTAAGACTTAAAAGGGTCTCCCTCCCTTCCCCTTTTGAAGTTGGCTATCATCAGAGCTACATCTTTTGAGAAACTATAAAACTCTTCCTGGATTTTCATGATTTCTCCAGGCCTTTCAACACCTCAGTATTCATTTTTCACTCTGGAGTTTTATTATTATATTTCTGGAATACATTGTTCTTTCTCCTCTGCTTTGCCCATTAATCCTTATTAATCTTCAGGGGCAGCACAGTCTAGTGACTTGAACATGGCACCTGGGAGTGAAAGACCCAAGCGCTAATCCTGGCTTTGCAGCTGACTTGCCATGTGGCTTTGAACAAGCCACATCTCAGTCTCAGTCTCCCTGTCAATTCTACAGAGATAATAATTCTTTCTTAGCTCTATCTAAATACCTCTCAGGGGCATTGTATTAAGTAGTTAAGACTTGTTAAGTGATTTGGACCTCAAAATTACTGTATAATCTGCATGGGTATTAACCATACAAAGAATGCTATATATCTGTAAATATTGAGTTTTCTGTCTTGCATCTGTTCAGATTTGTCCTGCAGTCTGGCCCCAACAACCACACAGGATTTCAATGCAGAGGAGTTAACTTTCATCTTCTTCAGTGGAGATGAGCAGAAGAAAGGTCCTTGGTACTTTACATTAATAAAACAGTTAATTTCCGATTTCACTGCAGGAAAGTCATTGCAGGTGAAGCAGTGGTCATCTTGGAAAACCTCTGTCTCCATAGAAGTAGTCTTTTTTACCCAGGAAAAGGTAACTTGGTTGAAGTGCTCCTTACACTTAGGATGTTGCAGGCAAAAATTGTCAGTGTTGTGCCACAGGCTTTACAAGATTTGTTGGGAAGTCTGAAAGCTCAGAAATTAAAGTAGATTTTTTCCAAACCCCTATATATATGAAAACAAGGGAAATACAAGCCTAAATTCCCCAAACAGTGGTAACTCTGCCCAGGGAGGTGCTACGTCAATTGACTGTGATGCATTTGCTACTACCCAAGTATCTGCTTGGATTGTGCTAGGACATAAAAAAGAAGACAGGGGATAACATCCCAGGTTGATTGAAATCAGAGGCTAAACTCCCACTGACATCGGAGCAGAAAGATTTCATCCTGGGTTCAGAAGAAATTGCAGCAGTGGTTCCCGAGTCCCTTTTTCTTAAATGCTAGTTTTGATGGATTGGCTGCTGGCTCTTTTTCTTTATTTCTCATCGTGTTCTAATATAGCTGCTACTCGCTTATAATATCCTCCCCCCCCCCCCCCCCCCCCAGTTTATTTTCTTCATTAATTTCTTTTTTATTCCTTAATCCCTTTCCTTTTTCTTTTTTTTTTTAATTTCATTTCCTTCTGTTTACTGACATGCTCTCAGCTGCCCCTTTCTCTGTTCTGCTGTCATGCATCTCTGCGTGCCACATCTCCTTGACACAAGTCCTTATGCTGATACCACCTCAGCCTGAGCTGAAAAGCTGAGGGAAGCAAAGAGAATGTGACCTTCTGCCTCGCAGAGAGCAACAGGCAGCTCCTAGAGAGGCTGTGAGCCTGTGTTCGTATGCATGCATGAGTGCATGGACACGTGTGGACACAAGCTGGGTATGGTCTCTTCTTACAGCTTTTAATAGCTGCAACATTACAAACGACACTAATTTATGCTCTAAATTATTTGTGACTGCTGGTTATTTAACTGTTCTCTTACAGGCATGCTGGAATGAATTTGCCTGAAGGCAAACAGAGGCTTTGCGGCCACGCTTGAGTGGGGTGAAGGCTCAGGCACGGTGGCTGGCTTCAGCGAGGGCTCTCTGCAGCAGGAGGAGCAGTGCGTGGGCTGAAGGGCTCATGAGAAACAGGGACAAGGGAAAACCAGCCTAAACCTTCCTTACACCCCAAATTAGATGACACTGCTGAATTGATTGCAGTGGGATCTGTTCCCATGCCAGTCAAACCAGATGTTTGTACAGTAATTCTGGTTTATGGGGGGGGGGGGGGAAACCCCAACCTAACCAAAGATTTAAAGAGGATGGGGTTAAGGAAGTTACAGTAGATACAGAGAGAAACTGTTAGACTTGGAAAAAGGTGATACCAGTGGAAAAAGGCAGGCTTTGGAGATTTACTAGAGCTAAAACTTGGTCACTGCATCCACGTGAAAAGACATGAAAGATGCCCTTGTATTTTAAGTTTATTTTCCAGTCTTTTTTTAGAGGTTACTACTGAGAGGCATGGAGATCAGAGTGTCATGTTTGAATTTCCCCAAATTTTGTGCACGTCCAAGAGCCAAGCTGATCTCTAACCTTTTTCACTGTCATTCATGGTGGTGGCATTCAAATTTAGAGCTTGATCCTGCCTGCCAGTGCATGCCAGGCATTGAATCTGATTTTGTAAGATAGGCAGTGATGTGAGCCAAGTTTGGCAGCACAAGACTGAGCTCTTATTTTGTTTCATCTGACAGTTTCAGTGAGGCAATCTTGGTCTTCTTGTCATGCCTTGTGCAAGTACAAATTTAGATGTCACAGAGATTTTAAAATCAGAGTTGGCAAACCACAAAAAAAGCTTGGCTCAGCTGGCTTAAATCTTACTCTGGATTTTAGTTAAGTTGAATACCAAAAGGATTGCTTCTGTAATACACAGGAAATAATGGACTTAGCCGAGTTAAGAAAGTCTGTTCCAGTGGCTATTCCTCCAGTATAAAAACACACCCACATCACAGTGACAGAAGCATTTGGATTAAATACAAAACCACCTGAGGTTCCAGCTATTCCTTAACCCAAAACTTAATTTTTCCACTTTTGCTTATCTCTGCTTTGTGCAGTTTTGGTTGCAGTCAAACTTTTATGTGACCAGACTTCATGAAATAAGTTCCCTGTGCTCAGTGGAGTGAGAAACTTCTCATCAGAAAGATATTTTTTTTTCCCCCCTCAAGTTTAACAGGGCATTTTTTTTGAAAGAGAAATTAATTTGCAATGGTGATGCAGGCTCTGTGCTTTTTTTCCCGGTGCTGAGTGTTCTCATCTCCTTTTTCACTCATTTTTCCTTCTGATCAAGCATCAAGTATTGCACTGATGAAGACATGAATAAAAAGGAGCACAACACGAAAATGACTTAATGTGGTTGAAATATTTGGACATGGCATATGTGAACGCAATTAGCATTGCCTAAAAATAGCTCTAGTTACGAACAGGGCTATGCAGTGGTGTGTTATAATTTGCCCAATATAACTCTTCTCTCTAGAGGTACCTGACTGCGCTTTGCTCACCTGATCTTCGACTTAAAAAAAGTGCCGTCCTTACAGAGGAGGTCTTTTGGAAAGAAAGCTTGTAGCTGCTTTGCCCCTTTTTCAATTTGTTTCAAAATTCATTACAGATGGCTTCCAATTAGCTGGAATATTACATTTCATATGCAGAAGCAGTGCTTACAAAGGCTCTACTAAAAGTTCTTACTTCTGGAAGAAGATGGACACATGACCATTCATTTCAGGATAATTTTTATCTTTTTGTTGATTGTCAGTCCATACCAAGAAGTGTAAGGGAAGCGTCGTATACATTATTAAAAAATTGTCTTTACATTCATTCTTTCTCACTTGTTTCTGGCTACCATTACAGAAATGAAACACGATTTTCATTAAAAAAAAAAAAAATAAAAAAATTTCCTAATGTTGTTTACATAGCGACACAGCCACACTGATTGCCATTGACCACGTACATGGACTTTTGTCCTATTGCAATGACAGGATGGATTTGGCTGCTCCTAAATGCCTATGCTGCAAACAGTCCTGCCAGAAAGATGAATTTCCAGTGCTTAGCCCTGGCATCCCTCAGCATATATGTGATGGGGACAAAATACATGCACATACGTTCCCACTGGAGCTGAGGGTGTAACTTGAATTCACATCAAGTTTACTGGGTCAGCCATGGCCAGGTGATGCTGGGGCATGGACGGGTCCCCCAGGGCTAGCAGGCCACCCTGCCTGTCCCCAGGCTGCTGTGGGTGGGGGCAGCCCTGGGACCCCCGGGAGGGTGCTGGGCAGGGTGGCCTGCTGTCACCCTGTGGGGCTCTGGGTGGTGAGCCAGACCAGGCTGCTGAGACTTTCATTTTACTGCACTGAAGCTGTTAATGGTGAACTTTCTCGAGGCTACTCTTCCCCCAGGGTCTCCTGTGAAGAGACACGGCTTTCTGTTTGTCTTGGCTTGCCTGTGGAGGGGCTGGTTTCACTCACACTGCTCAGACCCAGCAGGACCAGCCCGTTCTCATCCCTTCTTAAGGTGGGCAGTGACTTTCAGGCAAATGCTGCCTTCCCTCTTTGGCACAGGGCACATGAGAAAAACTAACGAATCCAAGGGGATTATTTGTTGCCTCCCTGTACATTATGCATAGAGGGTGTCTTTTACCCTTGGCATTTACCTGCTGCCACAGGTAAAAAATATGATTTTTTTTTTTTAAAAGAATACTAAAGCTGGGTCTTTCCTTTCGAGATACAGCAGGGGCTGGAGTGCAGAGTTATGTCCCTGGGAGTGTGTTCTGATTGCTTCTTCAACTTCTGTTTATACAATTTTACAAAATTTTGGCAGGAATCAAGAGCACATACCAGGGTGTTGGCTTTTATGAATCCCATGGGATGTGAAAGTCAAGCTGACTCGATGAACTTTGGTTACATATTCCAGACAAGCACAATGACTCTATTTATTCAGACTTGGCAACCAGAATGCAGATTGACTCTGTGGGTAATAAATTTTCACAGCCACAAAACTTCAGCGGCAACCAACCTGATCCCGCGCAGAAAAAATGCATACAAGGAAACAGACTTGGGTTGCAAAAATATGCTAGATTATTATTCCATGTATGCGTACCAGTCAGTTAATTTATTTGGCTATTGACTGACATGAATTGCACAAATGATGCCAGGGATCTTTTTCCCCTTAAAGGAACTACTTTCTATTACAAAATTTTCATATTGTAAAAGGACAAGTAGGGGGAGAAAAAGAGAATTGTTCATATTACAACTGACAATCTCCTTTAATATTTCACCCAAGACTGATTTAAGTTATCCAGTGACCTCTATAGAGAAGAGCAGGGTATTATAATGGGGACTGTTTCATGTGCTATGCCACACTTCAAGGAACCAAAAGGCAATAACCACTACAATTCAGTACTCCGAACAATCTTAAGTACTATTTTGACATCTTCATGCTACAAAGCTTCAGATGCTTTCTGGGAGAGACGATGATGAAATTATTACTCTATGTGTTATAAATCAAAATGAATTGGCTCTTTAACTTGCAGATTTATGTTAACTACCTTGGTATCTGTTAATTGCATGCTCTTCAGATATTGATTGGGGATTAAAAAGTGTATTTTCTTCAATCCCTGTGATGTAAAATATGCCAACAGGAAATTTTCCCTCTGCATATTAGATCCTATGATCACTGCCTGTAAAATTGAAACGATCAGTTTAAATGGATAAACTACGCTCATTAAAGAGGAAAAATACATTTATGTAATTAAAATTAAGAGACTAATATGTGTGGATAATGTAATTACTGTGGGTGCACACACACTCAGCTCAAACCCAGCCTCTTTTGCCTCTCCTGGGTCTGTGAATCTCACTGCCTTAATTGCTGGTGCGGAGGGAAGGGTTGGGAATGCCTTGCCCACTGCGGTCCTGAAGCTCTTAATCATGCCTCTGTCTTGCATTTGGCCTCTTTCATCCATGACTCACATTCCCTGGGTCAGTCACAGCCCTGCAAATGCCAGCCCGAGGAGCACAGAAGCACCTGTCCCCCTTTGCACTGCTTCAGAAGTCTTCTGTTTGCTGCATGGCGATTTTGGACGCAAACACAAAATCTCCTCCGAAGTTTTCCAGGTCTTTCCCCTAAATTTCCCCCTTTAGAAATCAGCAAAAAGAAAAGCTTCCCAGTTCTTGTAAAGCTCCCCCTCAGCCCTCTGAGAAACTGGGCTACTTAAATGAGTCTGGTTGCTCAAACGCTAATTATGTACAGAATATCTGGGAATCACTCATGTACTGTTCCTATGCCTTCATCTTTGATTTCTTTCTTTCCTGTTCCTGAGCTCAGAAGGAGATCTGAGATTAAAGAGCCCCTGAATTAGGAAGTAAAGGGAAACTGTTTTCCCCACTGACATTTAGACACAGGTCCATGTTGTAATCTGTGCATTTATTGGCAGAGGGGGTCTCTGTTATTCTTTTTTGGGCCTATTTCCTGCTAGGTAGATGGAAATGTAGTGTTTTGTTTATCCAGCAGGCATATTTATTTAGAATTGTTTGTTAAGCAAACCTGTAAGTCTCAGCTGAGGTTCTGCAAAACATTTCATATAGCAGGAGCCAGCCTGTGCCTCCAGAGGTTTTTTATCTGTACGGTCAAGTTAGAAAAAAACATGACTAATAAAGGGGACCAAATCACAAAGTAATTGCTGAGAGTTGCTCATGCTAGGGCCTGTGACGATTAGAAGTGAGTAATGTGATCTCAGCTCTGCTCTTTGCCTTGTGGGTGGCAAACTCTCTCCTGGCTCTGCAGAGCTTGTTCAAGCACTGAGGTGAAAGACTCGGGCTGTACCAGCTGCACCTTAAAGTTCAGGTTACTGAGCAAAGACCTTGCGTAGCACACATGATACTGAGCAATCCCAGCACAGGAAAGATGTTAACAGTTGTAAGTGGCAGCACTAAGCTGAAGGTATCAAGTGTGCATGCTCAAACAGCAGCATTTTTCCACAATCCCTAGCAATGTTCTTTTATCTCCTGTACGATAAACACTTTCACTCACGTGTGCTTTTCTGCTTGCTACTAAGCAAGCTCTCTGGCTCTGACAGCCTGTTCCACGCTGACATCCCTCACGCAGGATCCCATCTCCCTTCTTACCTGAAGGACAAGCCACCACTCCTGACTGCTGGCTCTTCCCTTCCCTACCACCCAGCTCCTCCCTGCAAGCACTACCGCACCTTGGTGTGCTATTGTTATTCTTCAGATGTCCCTCCTGTCCCTCACTTTACTTTGCCCTATGCTGTCTATGCGCTGTATTTTAAACTATCTAGACAAGCAGGTAGAATAATTAAATGTGAAGTGTTTCAGGATGAAATACATTAAACAAAAAGAAATTGTATAAATATGTAAATAATTGTATCTATGTGCTGAATCTTCTTAACACCAAGAAGCTTTGCTCAAAATAGATGAAATAATGGGGTAGCATAAATATTAAAAGGTTTTGATTTACCTGTTGCTTGGAATATACTGTAAAATAGAGACTTCTAGTAACAAAACTTAAAGAAAACCCTGGAAGAGCTTCATGCCTACATACCTAGAATTATTTATCTAAGATCCTGAATTTCAAGTCTGGATAGCTCCTGTTACCCCTGACTGAAGTAATTATATTTGAAACCCGTGTTATATCCAGGTTTGGATCCATCTGTGAAGTGCAGCCAGAGGCAGTACTACCCTCATATGCCCAGTGAAGGCACACATGCATTTTAATGCAAGAAGGAAGGGAAGTGTCTCTTGCCTCTCACCGCTAACAGATCACCCATGCTAGTATGCTAAGGAGAGAGCGTGGCATAGCACCACTTGGGAATAAGGCACTCAGCCAGCCATGGGCAGGTCACGATCCAGCCCTATTCTAGCGAGTACTTAACTATTTGGACGAAACACAGCACAGCAATGTTTTAAGAAAAAATGGGGAGAAACCTCCCCCCACCAACAAAACCCAGCTCTCCTGACCCATGGAAAACTTTGGCTGATGTAGCTGCTCCCAGTCAGGTAGTTTGGGGCTGTTAAAACCCAGGCAAGTGCCCTGATTGCTGTGTTACGGATTGAACCAAATGCTCAGCCAAGGCTTTCTCTCAGCTGTCCTTAGCCTTCTTAGCACACATGAGCCACACAGAGACAGGACTGAAAATGCTCAGAGGAGAGGTAAGGGCCGGGGGGATGCTGGAGAGGCTTTAGGCAAGTAAGAGGTAAGCAGCCCAGCAGCTAATCCCTGAGGCCAGCTCATGACTGCAAGGTTTGGCTTGAACCCTTAATCCAGAATTCCTGTTTCTCCCCTTTTTAGCTGTTCTTTAAAACAAACAAAAATCAAATCAGAAAGAGACTGATACAAAAACCTTCTGGGTCACATCAAGGTAATAAATCAAGAGCAATGCATACTGTTCCCCACCAATCCAGCAGTTAGCACACGTGGGCTGGCTCACAGCAGCAACATCTGTTACTCCAGTTACAGTACTGCCATGTATTTTGATAACCTTTATGTATGTTTTGAAAAAGCATTAGCAATATATTTGCAGTAGCTTAGTCTGGACATGAAACACACTACAGGTGACATGGTAGTTATCTGGTTCTTACCTGGTCATTCTCTTCTTCGTCACTGCTTAACTTGAGGTCATCTTCTAGCATTCTGGAAAGTAAGCAGTAGAATAAATCATAATGTACCAAAATGCGTTAGATATGATGTTTTCTTTGAGCTACTGTAAGCATTTAATAATTTAAATGGAAAGAAAATATATTTTTTATCCTAGTAACTGTAGATGTGATACTTTATAATTTTTTCTTATCCAGTTGCTATCAACTAACTTCTTAATTCATTTCCTACTATTACTGCCTGAGAGAAAAAGTTTACTAGAGTAATAATGGATTTTGCAAAGGTTCTTGTTATTACAATCACTGAAAAACAATTTTTATATGCTAAAAATAATAATTTTGATGCTGACAGGTCAGTAGTCTCTCTGAAAGGAAAATTTTGCTCTGTTTGGCTTTGAGCTTACAAAACAGAAGTAGATATTTACACTGGCAGTACTGCAGCACAAAATAAGATTCAGTGATGTTTCCCAAAGGCCATTTTTACTTTATTGCATGTTTGATGTAAAATTGACATTGACTGAAACAATTAAAACTAAAATATATTGTCTCAGCGCACGAGAGTATCCACAAGGATTTCACTGTCATAAAAACATAGAAAATAATGCATCTTTTGTAATGGGGATTTCATCCTCCCTTCCCATATCCTTTCTTCAACTTGCTTAAACTGGCTCACAAAGAAGAGGAGTTTGTTTTTACCTCCATGCATTTTTTTTTACAAGGTAGGGTTAAATAACCAGCAGTTAAAGGAGTTGAAGAGGTGCAAAGATTTCCCCTAGTGCTTGAAAGGTCTTCAAGAATGAGAACTGGTTTTAAGAAAACACCTCTGTAATAATGACAACGATAGCAATAATAATAATAATAATAATAATAGAAAAAGTTGCTGTTTTTTCTTGCATTCTGGGGAAAGAGAATCTATAATTTCTTCTCGACTCCAAAAGAAAGCTTGGTGAGCAATTCAAACACATCCTGTGATGTGGGTGGTCCCCAGAGTGTAAATATCTCAAGAAGACATATGTAGTAATTTCAGACCACCTCCTTGTACTTGTGCCTAGATCTTCCAAGAGCGTGCCTGAAAAGCGTGACTCTTACATGGGCTACATGGTGCGCCGTGTCTTAAAAGAGCACAAGCCGAACCAGCCTCTCCTCAGCTGCTCAATATCTGTACAGTCCCTGCCTGTTGCTGCTGTCACAACTCTTTCTCTATTTCCCTGCAGCACCTTTCAGTCAACATAGTTGTATAAGAACAGGATCAGGGGTCAGAGCCGAAACTCCCATTTTTTCCTCTATAAAAGATTTTTCCTCCATAAAACCTGTCTGCAGTGCAGACACCTAGAACATACAGGACACTCACTGAGTCAGAGGGACTTGACAATCTCACAGCAAGGCTTTTACATGTTTTATCTGTCAATATGTCCACAGGCAGGGAAAAGCTTGCTTTGCCATTTCCCGAGTCAGCAAAAGCTCTGGTGGCCGTATCAATGCAGCCACCAGCCGAGTTAAGAAGTCCTGCTGAGAAGTGGGCAAATGGGATGGGTACAAATGACACGGGATATAGCTCCTAGGGGCTAAAATATGTCAGAGAAGCAAAGCTTCCTGTAAACACCGCAAGGTCCACATTGACTTTGGATTTCACCACTTACAGGGATCCAAACAACCTTATAATTGCTCAGTTTTTTGAGTTAGATATGTTTAGGGCATCACTGAGAAAACAAGTGCTTGAAAAGAGAAAGTTCAGATCTGGGATTGGGCACTATGTAATTAAATGTGACAAAATCTGCACTGATAGTGATTTAACCAGAGAGAGATGTGGTTATTCTGTGAAAAGCAGAGCACCCAGGGTATAACTCCTTGCTCTACCTTGAGTTTGAGTACATGAATTTCTGCTAGTGAGGTGATAGTTAAGTACATTATTTAAGATTTAGCTATTCAGCTCTGCCCCTAAATGGAAACTAGAAAATCAAAAGTGTATAATGAAATGTTCTAGGTAGCTCTACGCATTTATTAGTGTCCTGGCTTTTTGTATCAACATAAAACCCCTGTGTATTATGCATCTGTGATTAGAAGGAGCTATGATGCTTCAAAGCCTTCAGGTTGTGTGGAGGTGTGAGTGGAGCTAAGGTGAGGCACCAGGAGTGTGAGCAGGAACCATCCACACAAAAGGAACAAGAAACCACAGTGCTGGCCCATCAACCTCTCTTTGCTTGTATGTTTTAGCCTGCCTTTGTTATCCCTGTCTGTTTCTCATTTCAGAAGCGCTGCTCTCCAAGAAAAGCAGTCTGCCTGGGGCTCATGGCCCCTTTTGGAACTACCATCAGCATACAAATAATCTCCTAATGCTGGGGAAAGGAAAAAACAGGTCATCATATAATGCTTGCTTTTTTTCCCTAGAGTGGGATTTGGCCCACCTGATCCATGCATTTGTCACAAGGATGTATCAGGTTAAGACAAGTTGCCAGTGCAGAGGTCTACCTTGTAAAGGCAGGAGCTGCGCAGGTGTAACATCCATGCCTACAAGTCCTCACCAGTTCCCAGACTGCTTTCCCTGTCAGATGAGGCCCTCAGCCCTGACCTACAAAGCTACAGCCAGAGCAGGACACACTGTCACCGGCAACTGAGGTTCACCTGCCAGCAGTCCTGGAGAGGGAAGCTCCTTGGGCACCAGGCAGCTCTTGTAGCCCAGGCTGAAGCACACCTGGGGTGACGAGGAGGCATTTGTGTTATGGGCACTCCAGTTTGCAGCAAGCATCCTAAGGAAGCTAGATCAATTTTAAGTCTGGATGCTTTTGAATAATGCTTCCACCATGACAATGATGATGGTTAAAAGAATAAGTCCGTTACTGGACCAGCAGACCCCACTTGAAGAGAGGGAGAACAGAAGAAAAATACTTTAAGCTCACAAGAGGCATTACATTAATTTGTAATTTATCTGAAAAGCACTTTGGCACAGATTCAGCACAAAATGAGCTCTGGTACACCCTATGTTAGCATAGCACTTCAGATCGTGTTTAAATCAACCCCAGCTCAGGATGGAATTTCTTTACGTATTCTGGCAAAATAGTACAAGGATGGACAGACAAACACAGACAAGCTCAAGTGCAAACACAGCCTTTTCAGCACAGCCTATCCATAGCTATTTTCTGTAATACTTTTTTTCAGAATATGCAAAATCCAGGCCAGTAAGTGACATCATCCATGGGCTTCAAGATTTCTTGAAATGGACTTGGCTTTGATGTGCTTGGGTACTCGTAAGAAGATAAGTAAATATAACTTTGTAAACAAAAGCTAGACAAATGAAGTGGTTTTCAAAGCAGCTCTGAAAAACACACACTACCACTTAGGGCTTCTGCACTTGAAAAGCGTGCGTACGGTCAGGAAGTCACTTTGCAGAACCTAATTACATGTTTTTAGTGAAGCCTCTGTGAGGTTGCTGAGGCACAGAAGGGTGGGAGGCACGGGCAGGAGTGCTCACTGCACTCCAATTAATGCATTTGTTCCTTTCTCTGTGAAGAATGTGTCAGGTAGAGACATAATGAAAGGAAATGAGGATGAGTTTGAGATAGTGAGCAATGCCTCAGCAAGTCAACTGGTTTCTTTCTCCAGTAAAAGCAATTAAGGGGTTGCAGCCTGGGGTGCTGGGCTGCTTAGTTACAGTGGGAAAGGAGCGGGGGTGAGTGGTTTCTTACATGCAGAGCAAAATAGACACAAAGCCTTCTAGAGGGCATTGATATTCAACGTCTGCCAATTTCAATGTGACTGCATGTCCAGACATCCTACATAGCTTATCAGAAAGCCTGACCTGTTTTATCCGGGACTGCTCACTGCATTGGTTCAGTAAGCTGCTGAGGCAGGGTGTCCATGTGGGGCACTGCAGAGGGACCCTGTGGGACTCCTGCTCGTCCCAGCATGTTGAAGAGCCAAGAGATGCCCCTGGTCAAAAGTACCCAGGGTTTGGGATGGGAGGCCATTGAATGCTGCACGGGAACCACCTTGCTCAAAGGGAATGGTCAAATTGAGACTTGCAGCTTCACTGTTTTGTCTGTCTTTTTTCCTGATTTGATGTTGCTGGAAAGTCAATTCCCAAGCAAGGATTATCTTCAGCCCCAGCCAGAGTCCAGGGGATAGCAGGAAGATAACTAGTTTCCCCTCTGGGAAGTAACATGAAAGTAACATCATGTTTCAAATGTGAGGGTAGAGGCAAGGCCCAGGTCAAAGGGTTTGGGGTTTTAAAGAGCTGGAGAAGAAGGAGCTGCTGGGGAAGGAGATGTTCATGGTGCGGTGTCTGGGGGAGATGGTCTTCCAACAGTCAGTTGCCGATTAGTTGCAACTGTTAATGTTTGGAGCCAGTCTGAGACCCTTCCAGCATAGCCCTACTTAGAAGGATATCTATTTTCTTCCAGGGTGAAGACACGGACCTGCCTGGGAATTAACCTTCACATCTGCTGGTGCACATAAAAGAAGCAGCAGGCATCACACCTTGCATTGTACTTTAACCTCTGATACATTTCACATTCCTTAGCCTGATGAATTCTTTCCTTCCCCCACACCCCCCCGCAAATTACTCACTGAGGCATAAAACTCTCAAAAAATGCCTCTATGGTTTTGTTTTGTGATTAGAGAGATTTCCTTTTGGCACATAAATCAAAGGACTAGAGAAGATGCCCTGAAGATTTTCAAGACAATTTATGAAAATGAGGGACAAAAGCCTCCCTGTGTCCCTCTGGTGGTCTAAGCTACTATACAAGATACAGTCTTTGTGATAATTTTGATAATTAAAAAAAAAAATTGAAGTGGGAAAAGAAAGATATTGATAGCAATTAAATCACTAGCACTAATGCTTTAGGAGAGAACATGCCAATGGTTTGCAACCCAGAGCAGAAATATATGTATGTTGCAATTGTCATTTAAATAAATTCAGGAGCCACCATCTTTGCAATTTGTGAAAGATCTTATGAATGTGTTAATCTGATCAAGTATATTGTTCCATTTTAATGCTAGCCAGCATCTCAGTCAGAATACCATGTTTATTATGAACTTTTATGATTTCTGCTCATTATGTAGGAAAGGAATTTCACTAGTGGAAAAATACTTTGACTTCAGCTGAAGAGGAACCCCACAAAGCAAAGAGTTGTGATGAAATATGAAAATCAGATAACTAAGTGCTCATTCAAGTTTATGCCACCAAAATGTTTCATCTGAATGAGACTGGTTTTGGAAAATTATCTTATTTTTTAATGCGCAATATTGACATTTTATTTTCTTTCTCACAAATGCATAGCGACCTTTTAAGAACTGGACATAAGTTTTAATATTACCTGAAACCCAGAAAGACAATAGTTATTATTCTAAGTAGCAGTATGCTAGAAGGCTCTCAGACTGACTCCAGATGTTTGAATTCACAACTGATGCACTCATATAGGAGAAGAAAAATATTGCTTCACATTGTAGAAAAACAATCCAAAAGCTTCCTGGAGGCACAACACTGTGCAAGACCTTTAACTCTTGTTCCCAGCAAAATGAGAGAGAACACCAGGTGGGAATCTGCCGTTCCTGTCCAGACTGTGCCCTTATGTTACTGGGATTATTTCAGCTATGAGTGCTCACGTACGTAATATGACTTAAGCTCCAATAAGACAAATGTATCTTAAGTTTCTGGCTGTCTTTGGTTGCTTTCTAAAAGAGAAATGCAAGGAAAAACATGCCTGGTAAGAAGTACGGTGAATTCATAAGAAACAGATGAACACGTTTCCTTCCTTTAAAAAAATGAGAAAAAAAAGGGAAACTAATGCTATTACCTTGGTTACTTGCACATAACAGATGGCCAGTTATATTTGCTACTTACTTACAGCCAGAACAGGTATTTGAAATAGCTTTGTTTACTAATCCTAAATATAAGAGTAGCTGTTTTTATACAGTAGTAATTTTTAATTAATTAGATTCTGATTGCTGAAATTATTTTTCACTTTAGTGCTATAACTGATGCAAATGTTTCACATTAAAAAAGCTCATGCATTTATATTATCTGAAAAGTGTAGTACTCATTCATGTTTTATATGAAATAAAGTCAAAAGTTTATGGATTGAGGTAAACAACTAGATCAAGAGGATATTTTATAAATGCTGTAATACAGCTTTCAGCAGGCTTGTAAGAGCTCTGCAAGCACTGCTTGCAGCATCTAAAATTCACTCTGAATATATGATGTTTAAGTTGTAAAAACCCCTCAACAAACAGTTTGTGCAAGTTCTGCTACACAGAAACATGTAGGAAAACACAATTATATAGAATAACATCAAATCTAATTAAAAACAGAGGGAGAAGGCCAGTAAAATCAGGCTGGTGAAATATTAATGTACTTAATACTGGAATGAAGCATATATATCAATGTGAGATTTAATGCCAGAGTGTAGCATTTAATAGCCTGAGAAACGGACTCAGTCCATAGAAACAGAATTAGCAATTCCAATAAAAAATAGATGCTCTGAAGGAAAAGTTTTCTGTCCTTGATTTGAATCCATCTAGGCTGGTCTACGCCACTCTCCAAATCCATTTAAACTAGCTAAATGCTCTGCTAAATTCCCATTACACTGACGGTCTCATTAGAAATGCACGGCGGAGTCCTCTCCAAGTGATCCAGCCATCACTCCTACCAGCAGAAGCTGAAATAAGGTTTCCTCTGCAGCAGCTGCCCCGGTAAGCAACTGTGTTTGCCCTGGTGATGTTTTCCCTCTTTAAATGAAGGGAGGACAAACACAATTGAATCATACCCTGAATTCTATCTTGGCAGGGTGGCAAGAAAGTGCACCACAGAGTGCTTCCCGAGAACCATGTTTGAGCAGAAGGACTCAGAGTAGCTCCTTAAAAATGGGAGAAATTCTTCAGAAAAAGGAGGAAATGAACCCATGTGAGCCCACTCTTCCAGCAAGGAAGCCACCTAAAAACGCATGAATACTCAGAGAGAGGGAAGAGTGATGAGCGATGTCCTGGCAGCTCAGCCTAAGCACCCACCTAAGTAGTCCAATCACTCCGAATACTTACCAAAGTTTCATGGCTAATCATGCCCTGTGTGACAGGAGGAAACACATTTGGGGAATAAAAGTTTTGAATGAGCCGCACACAATTTTCCAATCCATTTCTTGCCTCCCTGCCCCTGCTTCCCCCAGGCTCTCCGGTTGTGATTAACAGTTATTTACCAACGCTCTCCCTCTGATTTCCTAGTAATTGCTGATGCTGCCATCTACAAAATATTCATTTCAAATGTGAAATGAAATAAGAGTGCATGAACTGCACTACTGCCTTGTGTGTTAGCTGTTGTGGCAGAAATCTTTGGGAATTTAATGTGTCTGAGATGGAACTGCCAGTGCCCAGCCTCCCCGCGGAAGGTGCATCATCTGATTTTGTACTCGGTGATTATTTCCTTGCAAATAGCCTCTTTCTGCCTAATCCCCAGCATTACAAGCATCTGTCCTCATGCTGGAGTCATCACCCCACACATTCATATTCTTGTGCTCCCTTGCAGATGCTGACCGTTCATTTAGCAATACCCATACCCAAGGCTGTGGTGGTGTTTATCCCTACCTCGCTGGTCCGGCAAGGGAAATGAGATAGTTTTGGCTAGAGGTTCTCAAACATTGCTGTGCCAAAATAAGAAGTGTCTTCTATCAGCAAAGTGATGGGGAAAGTGGCAGCTCTGTGTCCTTGCGTGACCCCCTGGGCCCTGCCCCACACACCAGAGCCCCACGCCTGTCTCTGTGCCAGGGCATCCTGCTGGCCCTGACCTCCGGCTGCCTGCTTACCTCCATCTCTAAGGGCTTTTCAGTGTTGCAGGGTAGAGTCCCCCCTTAAAAACTCAGTCAGGAGCGCATTCCTTGTTCTGGGATATACAACTTCATGTTGGTTTCTGTCAAGCCTCCTTTGTTTAAGCGAGGCTGAATTATTGAATTATTCAGCCTATTTGATAAGCTGCTCCATCCTCACTGTTTCTTTCTCTGTAATCCTCCACAAATTTTTACCATCAGTGAATGTAATTTCCTACCACGTCCTAGTTGCCAGCTCCTCACAGCATGATATCAGCTTTGGTTGATAAGAACTTACATTTCTTTCCTTGAAAGTAAAACATTGAACACAAATAATTATGCTTTTATCCTTCAGTTTCTCAGTGGTATTAAAGGAACCCTGTTTGGGCTCCCACCAAACTCTGCGCGCAATAGAAGGTGCCAGGTGACTTGTCCTTAAACTTTCTTCCTTGGCCTTTTGGCATATTGCACAACATTAGATGTCTTCTGGGGTTTACCCCACATTTCAAGGTACACCACAAACGACCCTCTGATTTTGCTAGCCAGTGGTCTTCATAGCTGTATGGTAGCATGGAAGATCTGAGGCTTATGGATATTTGTATCTAGGGTAACTGATTTTAAATAATTTACTGTCTCTAGACACTGTTCAGCTTCCTGCCTGTCTACTAGGCACCCTGCTTTTTCTCATATAAAAAAACATTTACTGACTCTAACATTATTAACAGCTTTAATATTTCCAGCTAATAAGGTGCTATTTTGAGAATTTCTTTATTGTTGTTGTTTGTTATATACCTTAAGAAAATCCTTGTTCTCATTGTCCGTGAACTTTCCTCTGGTATCCTCCACTCCTTTTATCCGTTTTATAATTTCTCTTTTAGATTGATTGTTACCTTTCTCTTTCATGTTACATGTATTTTATATTTCATCTCTACTGCACAGATTGCTTTTTCATTTCTAATTGCTGCTTTTCCGTCACCACTGAAGCTGAGCTAGCTTTCAGCAAATTCGGGTTTTTCCGTGATTGTGCAAATGCAGCCTTTTTCTAACCTAACAAGCTCTGCTTGAAAAATTCTAAACTTCATTGTTTCTAGGTTTTTCTACCCCATCAATTTCTGGTCAACAATTTCTTCCACTTTGGGACACCAGTCTTTCCTTGTGGGGACTGCCCTTTATTTGTTGGAGGCTGGACAAAATAAAATCATGATCTAGTTCCCAGGCAACCATGTGCTTCCCATCCAGTGACCGATTTATTTTTATTCCAGGGGTATGTCTGAGGAAATGTCCTCAGTGCTAGAAAAGTGCCACAAAGACCATCCACAACCTTCATTTTAATTTCATGGTTGGCTGCGCAGGACCTTTCTGGTGATAACCTTCAAAATTAAGACCTCTGGTATCCACCTGATGAACCTTCCTTTGCTTTACAGATCGGTGCCAATGGAGCAGCTCCATCCCCTCCTGTAACCAGAGTTGATATTCAGTGATATTCTGGCTCTGGGATAAAGAAAAAGATTATCTGACATCCCCAGCTAGAACTTTTCATGTCAATAAAGGCTAAAAGAGGGGAGGAACGGGTGAATTCAGTCCCTCCAAATGGTGCATGGCTGACAGGCGGATACAGAGAGGCTATTGCAGAATATATATATGGCACTGAGCAGCAGGATAGGAACGTATGAGAACTATACCTCCTCCATAACCTCCCAAGCTCCAGCCAGTTGATGCACGGCTGTGAAAGACACACCAGGACCCCCAAAGTTTTCAGCATTTCCTTTTAAATACTTTTCCTAGCCATTTCCTGGAAAGCCACTATAAGTATTTTACTCAGTCCCGCCTGCAATACTTATAGCTTCATTTAGTTTTAATATAGTTATAAATGGGCTGTAGCGGCCTGCTTCTTTTAATAACTAAGTAAATGAAACCCTGTCTGCAATAATAAATGAACCATCCATCTGGGAGGCCTCCAGTAAAAATTTCAACAGGTATTTATTGCTCCTTTATGTAAACAGTACTCTGGACAATACAAGTGATTATACTCTCTGTCAGCCCTGTCAGGAAGGAGACAGTATAGTTTTGGATGAGGTTCCGTAGCGTACACACTGAATTTACAGGTTTATTTGACTAGATGGAGAAAAAATGATCAAAACAAGCAAAGAAATAGACAAGAACCCAGTTGGCTCCTGTCGAAGGGAGCATGCCATGTCATTTAAAGATGTGGGCTGCAAGGATAAAATAGAGAAAATTGACGGGTACCGTGGTGTGACAGATTAATTGCAACCCCAGATGCTTCATAGACACCACCCTAAAAAACCCCAGCCCTCTGCCCCTCAGAAGCAGAAGGAGTTCACTGTAAAATCATCACTATAGAGACTTTAAAATATATTGTGCCCTCGCAGGTTCTAACGGTATGGAAGAGCAGTGCCTCTGGAAAATCCCTGACTGGGGTGCAAGGGGCCACAAACCATACCATCCATCCCCAGGGGTCATCCCTTTCATTCATGGACACTGTTGCTCACACACTGGAAAGGGCAATTGCATGACACTTTTGCAGTAATGAAATTTTAATTAAAAAAAATCTCATTGCCAAAATCATCTTCATACCACTGTTATGTTCCTGCTCCTAATTACATACCATTACATTCTGCTATTGTTGAAATAGTACAATGCCAGAATATATTGTCAAATAATTAATTCTGTGTGTGGCAAGAGGGAAAAAAAAAAAAAAAAGAAACAAGGGGCAGAAAGACCTGAAAGCTCATGTATGGCCAGGCTGACATGCCACCACTTGACACTGAGAAGTGAGCTGTAGAGAATTCTGTGCATTAAACATGCTATGATTTTTGCCAAAATTTTCAGCCCTCAAATTTCTGCAGGAATGGAGGGATGGGCTTAAACCTCTCCTGTGAGCAGGTTTCTCAGTACTTTTCATTTGAAGCCAAGCTAGGCATAAGGAAAAACACATTTTTTTTTCCTTACAAGGCAGACTACAAAAGGAAAGCAAAGCTCTCAGCCAAACTGCCAGGCAGCATTCTGCCCCACGGGGTGAATGTCGCTACTCGTTACAGAGACCTGTACCTTGTGCGCTCTGCTCAGAGAAGCGGGTAGCACCGCTCTTGAAGGGGCCACCTCCTTGACCAGGGTGTTCTAACATTTTTACTACGCTCAGCATGCTAACAAACTTATTTGGAGATGGTGCATTAGTGATAATATTCTCTTTTCTCCTCTCTGCTTTTGTGGTGATCAGAAGACGCAGAAAGGGGAGAAGATAATCCCAGCAGGGCAGACATCTCCAAATTAATAGCAGTCCCATCACAATACAGGAGGAGCTGTCAGGTTTTCCTGGGATGGGCTGAGGGAGGGAAGGGGGTGCCCAGGCAGTGCTTGGGCTCGGGGCACAGGCGCTGCAGGGACAGGGAGGCTGGAGGCAGATGCTGGCACCTGGGGCAAGCACATGCCTGTGAACTTCACTGCTGGGGGGAGAAAAATGTGCAATCTGCAGCGGTCAGATAATTCCTCTGCTTCACACGGAGCTGCGCTGAAGGGATGGTTGCTCATGTGAGACCCCCTTAATTCAAATTGCGTTTTGCAGCTCCTGTCAAGGTGTATGCTTGGGTTGTCTGTGGGCTTCCTGGCACAGACCCTCGGCTGCCCTGGGGTCTGAAGGCAGCAAACACTGCTGGCCTGCTTGTTTCACTTCGAGATAACCCCTTCTAGGAGTCAAATTGGGAAATTCCTCTTCCTTAGAAATAATCTCCTTTGGACATTGTAACCGCAGAAATAATCAACTGAAGGCTGCTCCTTCAGAGAGGGGAAGGGCTTTACTCCCAGCATTCAGACCCTGCATGTGCTGTGCAGAAATACTACACCTGGACTGCAATCTATCTATCTATCTATCTATCTATAAAGCATGTATTTTTTCTTTAGAAACACTTTTTGGACAAAATTATGAAGTTAGCTCTCAAACAGTAAAACCATGCTATATCTCCTTTCTAATGTCTCTTTTTAAATATACACCAGGGAACAACTCTCATAACTCACTTGGCACACACTATCTTATGAGTTATAGGTCAGTCTTCTATGCACAAAGTGTGTGTTGCACTTCTACACACCATTATGAATTTTCCATCCCTCATCATTCATATTGTGTCAGAATATCTATTACAAACTCCTGTTTGCAAGAAGAGCTTCTATTTTCCCCTTTCATTTTATCACTGCTCTTAAATTTTCTTCTGGACACCAGCTTGGCATGCTGGCAGTACCATGCTGGCAGTTTCTGAGAAAAAGTCATATTAAAAAATCATATGTCAGGGCCATAATGTCACTTGCAAAGAAATACCCCTTTTTAACTAATAGAAGTAGTGTATAAAAATGAATTAGACACAATTGTATTCTGATTGCCAGATTCTACCACCCAGCTACTAACTACCACAACCACCTTGTAAAAAATAATCATCTGGAAGTCTAAACGGTGTCTGATAATGCTTTCTGCTATCCTAAATCTTTGGAAATGTTGAGTCATCTTGAGAAAAATGTCGACAATCATTTTTCACAAAGGCTCAAGTGTGGACGAGGCTCTAACTAGAGCCTTGTGTGAGGGATTTAGAGCTGAAGAGAATTTTCTGACAAATAGTTCCACCATCAAGAACAGTGTGAAGACTGGCCAAAATGCTTGGCAATTGCTAGATTTGAGAAATGCTTTTCCCTAAATAACTAAAAAAAGTTTAATTTCTGTGTAAAATGATTAATTTCAGCATGTCTGAAATTCTATGCTATTATTTTCTTCTTTCAAAAACTTTATTTCAAAATATGCTTGTATTTAGTACTGCAACAAGGCTGCCTAAGCGCTTTCTGGAGTGGGGTAGCCCAAATGAAGCCATTAGCCCTGAAGGTATTTTTTTTTCATTTTGCTGAGAAAGTGAACACAACTTTTTTTTTTTTTTTTCAGTTGACATGTGATTTTTTATTTTATCAAACAAAATATCTATCACTCACACTGACTCAGAAGTTAATTTAATTCAGTTTGCAAAGTACTGAAACTAGCCTCAGTTTGCATGTCATGTGCATCCACAAAACAAACTGGCTTCTCTCATTTTTTCCCCACTCATTGCCTGTTAATTGAAGCTTTCTGTGAAATATTGTTTCTGTCATCAGTTGTCAGAATGCACCACAGGAGCAAACTTCTATACCATAGCAGTGTTGTAAGCAAGTGTTGGTATGAGCCAAGCACGCAGGAAATGGGTTGTTACATGACTGAAATGCAGGGATTTGTTGGTGGTTTGTTTTTGGTTTTGTTTTTGTTTTACAAAATCAGACTGGAATTAAGACTGCTTGCTCAAATCTACTCCATTATACAACTGGTTGGTTGGTTTGTATGTTTGAAATTTATGATCATCTGATACTGAGTTCCCAGGAAATGAATTCTACTGTCTCCTATAGGATCTCCCTATGGCCTCCACCTTTGAAAAAATGGCAATAAGTATCATTTAACTTGTTATTATTTGATGTCAGATCAAGTCCAATGAATACATTGTTATTTCAGAAGTACTTTTGAGTGTGGAAATAAAATATGCAGGACTTAATATTGACAGTGCTGTGGGTAATTATCTGTTTGCTATCTAAGTAAGAACAAACCCTAAAGATAATAATATGCTAATTCAGTAAAGCTGCAAATAATTTGTAAGAAAATACTGTGTCTATATTATGCAATATATATTTTAAAAGTCATATGTATGAGGGATGACACTTGACTTCTAAAGAATTCAATTTCGTAGTAACAATATTAATGGTCAAAAGTGGATCTCCTAAACTTGGGCTAGTTTCACTCTAGTAAAACCAGTTTGATCAGCAATTAATTTAGCCCACTATATTACCTTCAAGGCAAATTATTTTTTTACTGATGAAAGAAAATACTTCAGATGTACAAGGTTTATCAGGCATTTAAGTATTATTAGTGCACTGAGGACAGCAGAGATGGCTGATGAAAATACTGAATAAAATGGGCAAAATGTAGGAGACTGATAATAAAGACCTTTGAAATATGGAAATAACTTTCTTGAAGTCGTATAAACCCTTAGACTACCTCCAGCAGAGTCTTTATTAGTCTAAAGAAATCATTCGGTATTTTTCAGTGTACTACTATCCTCACACTAGGAGCAGAGAAGTTTTTACTGTTCCACAGATGCAGCAAATAGCCCTCACTACACATTTTTATAAATGTCTCATGCTTGAAGTTTATATGCAACTTAAAGTAGTGCCAGAGAAGAACCGGGAGTGAACAAACGGTCTGCCAGAATTTTCTTATCCGTACTTCCTCCAACTCTTCCTTCTAGCTGAACATCAAAGCACAAGAACTTACCCTCCTCACTACCAGGATCATCAACTAGTATAAAATAAGACCCATCCTATCAAGACAGGTACCAATTCATTATCGGGCTGTATCCTATCACACCATTTTCTAGTGAGACAGCTCTGCATAGGTACATTTCCCAGCACCCTGTGAGGTGCTGGGAAAAAATAAACAAACCCATTTATTTATTTATATATCTGGAAAAAGTAAATAAACCCATGAATATTCTCATTCAATTTGAAAGAGGAAACTGAGGCAAAAAGATTCACTATTTTTCTCCAGAGTCACACTGGTCAATAAGATCCAGAACTGGGGAAAGGGACTCCAGGTCCCGACTGGGAACACATCAGTGTTGCCTCAGAGGTACCTGTGACCCAACATCTTACGCTGTTCAGCCTCCACTTCACCTTTGGAGCCTGCGCTAGGAGGGAATCTGAAGTGAAAGAAGGCCAAAACCAAGGTGGGAAGGCGAAGAGGTGCCGAAACAGTATCTTTCTATGTACAACAATCTCTCTTCTATCTGAGCACAGCAGAGTATGTCAACATTTAAGAGTCTGTAACTCTCTGGCAAATACACATACCCACCTGAAATGGGGCAAGTGGGTTTTATGTAAAGAACACACTTATTCATCTGTATAATGTTACAAATAAAAAATAAAATTGGACCAGATTATTTGAATCTCTTGCAGAAGAACCCATAACATTCGAACTTATTTTGGTATTTTGAATCAAAATTTGATTATTTTAAGCTACATGTGAGAGATCATTCATTCCTAACAAGGATTTGTTATATTGCTTGTTTAGAGTAGGATTAAATAAACTTTTGTCATGCTGGGACTGTTAACTCTTGATGTTCTTTACTGCTACGCTCACGTGGTTATTAACTCCTAACAGTCTTTAGTTTGGGCTGTAATTGCTCTTTCTGTTTGTTCTTGTGAGGTCTGAAACTGCACTCAGAAGTGCTCTTTAAATATTTGGGTTTTTTTCTGGAGTTTTTCCCCCATCTTTGTGAAAGTCCTGACAATTCACTGCTAGTTACTGTCACGAGATACTAAAAATGTGCATTTCAGCAGATATATGAAGCAGCAGCAGATAGATGCTTTCTGCACCCCTGCTTGGGACCACTGGGGTTGCATGTGGGACACCAGCCGCAGCTAGGGTGATGGTGCCTGACTGCCTGCCAGCTGGGGAGGGGGCCTGTTGCTGTCACAGTGCTCTGTATGGGGACTGGGTCTGCCCCTAGCTCAGCACCGGTATGGCTCTACAACCGGGTGGGCAGGCAGGCAGGCAGGTGCACCCAGAAATCCGCCAAAGCCAAGTGCCCTACTGAGGGGTGTCCTTCATCACAAGTGATAAGGAGTGGGTGAAAATTGGCTTGGAGGGGTGCCCATGCCCTCTGGTCTGCTCTGGGGTCTAGTGGCTTGGGGATAAGGGGTGGTGGTGCCCATGGCTTGTAGCAGCCACACTGCACAGGTGTTGGGGTTACTTTGGCTTCTGAAGCAGCTGAAATGCCAAGTAGGGAGCCTTTTCCCCAAAACCCTGGCTCTGAGGCTGACGAAGGGCTAAATGGGGATGCAGCAGGTGACCTTCTCCAGGCAGCTGCATCTCAGGGTCCATCCCCAAGGAGTGCCAGGGCTGGGGCAAGGGACAGAGTCACACATGGTCTGAAGAGCAAGCAGCAACTGCACCAGGGGCTTGAAAAGCTTGAAGACCTCAGTGAAAGCACACTGAAATAAGTGCCTAGCTATTTAACAATAAATGTGTATATTTCGGATTGGAACTCAGGCCATAGCTCTATTTTGGGGGTTCAGGGACCACACGAGCCTCTTGGGAGAAGGGGTATCCCACAAATTTGCTCCGACAGCACTCCTGAGGCATGAACGCCCTCTGAAACCCAAGAGCAAGAAAAGGTAGGTGAGCAGCTGCTGGCACACCCCGCAGGGCATCACCTTTGCACACTGGCAGAGCCACAGCTGCCATGCTGGTGCCAAGCTGCTCTCCATCCTCCGAGGACTGTGCCTCATCTGCTGTGCGAAGATCGAAACCCGGGAAGGGATAAGGAGGAAGGTACTAGTGAGAGCACACTTTATGTTTTTAAGTATTAGTATCTTCGGTGCTCTTCAAAGAGGGTGATGCTGCCGTATCGCATTAGCTCCCTGTACAGGTAGTGAATGGGGGCTGCAAACTGTGAGAGTCAAAGCATCAATCTCAAAGAGATTTAGAGGGAAAAAGACATTATACACATTGAAAAATAAATATATGCAGCTTGGGACATTCAAATATATCTCGTCTTCAGAATGCTGATTAATGTTGCATCAAATCACAATAAAAATAGCTCCTAAGGCTCATTTTCCTGTTTGTAAAAGGGTAATAATGATTTGCTTTACCAGTGTTTGTAGCAGGTTTTGAGGGGGGGGGGGGGGTGTTCAAAAGAAATACTAATGACCTGAGGAGGTCATTAGTTTGGGGATATTCTGCTGGGCCGGCACCAAGTCTCCTGTGACACTTTCTGTCTAACAAATCATACTGCAAAAAAAGAGTGGACTTTCATCTGTGCAAGCTTCAGGCATATTTGAAATTACTTAAATGAATGTAATTGCAAAGTAATTTTATTCCACTGTTTTATAGCTGCTTCCTTGCTCTGCCAAAGGCAAGACCAGGGAGCCCTTGAAGGGCAGGAGGCTGCTGAGAGGGTTCTATTTTGTCAGGACTTCTCCACTTGTCTGCACCGGAGGACTCACATCATCTCAGCAAACACCCCATTACACAGGACCTCCACCATGAGCCCCACCACCAGGCAGTGAACCCCTAATTTACACCACTGGCATTTGGTCTCAGCACCTGATGAGGTGCTAACTATAGCAGGTCTGTGTGACAGGACTACAGCCCTAGAGGTAATTTCCTACACCTTATTACCACATAATAATGGCCTCTTAACAACTAGGCTAATCAAGAATTAATGAGGCACTAAAACATTTTAAGGAACAATGAAGGATTTAAAAATTTCTCTTATGTGTTTTATTTAAAAAGCAATTCATTTATAGTTACTGCCCTTGCTTTGGAGTCATATAAAACGTCTTGGTACTTATCAAATGTATCAGCTGAAAGGTTTTATTCATTTGTCAGTTATTTGCTTATGTGGGGCTGCATATAACCCCAGAACTGAAGGAAACCTTAAAGGGAGCAGAACCAGATTTGGTCCCCATCTGCCTCCCTCACGTTCGTCCGTCTGTCTGCTTAGCCGCTCTTCTGCTCTCACAGGGGAAGCCCGTTTGTCCGATGGTGAAGTGCAACACCAAAAATACAACAAAGTCAGCCCAAATTAACACAACTGCCCAAAGGGGAATTTGTATTAGCTCTGGAAAGCTACATTGTCTTTATTTTCAGGAAGGGATGGTGCACTTTAATGGGGGAGCCATCCTCGATGGAAGTGTTTGAGAGAATGAAGTAAGTGGGGAAAAAAAGGAGGGATAATTTACACTAGTATAGGATTTCATATCAGTGACTCAACACTAAATTAAAGCCTGAAAATATGTGCCTTTATCATCCTGGAAGGGATAATCAAAACAAAAACATGTTCAAATTTGACTTTTAATATTTAAAACTTCCTTCTCTGGTGAAAGAGTGGGGAATATATCCTGGTTTGCTGAGAAAATCCCCAAATAGATCATTCTGTGACAGATAACTGTTATGATTATTAATTCCACTGCTGACACTGAAATTAAACTGATTCCCAACATAATGGATGAGTAAACAGCACATCAGAAAGTCTCAAATGCTTCCACATTTCCTATGCAATCAAAAAAAACCCCCAACTCCTTCATTAAGTAATACACTGACAGAAAAAGCAATTTGATTAAATAAACCTATCTGCCAATCATGCTAAAAGTTATAAAAGGAAAGCACTTTGCAGCAAAGTAAAACTTTTCTCCATACTAATCTCTCTCTCCCCCCGGCCTTCCCCAATTCTTAAAAGAGAGCGATGGAAAACTATGTGCCCCAAAGGAAGATTGGGGCAATACCTGGGCACCTGACAAAGGAGTTCAAAGTTAGTCTTCAGTCCCAGTGATTTACCATGAAGCAAAGATGACATGATGGCGGGATCAAGGGACAAAGGAGAAAGCGGCAGGTGATGAGGCATATGGGCTAATTCAGGAACCTAAGCTGCTGTAGGTATATGGGTGTATCCTTTGTTACATATTTATCTCTATTTTTTTTTCTGTTTTCCAGGTGACATGGGGACAATTTTTGTGGGGTGAAAGTGGAGACGGAGAGGGTCAGCAGAGGTGAAAAGCCAGGAGAAATGAGGCTGAAGGTGATGAACCTGACAGAATCAGGGATGGGAAGGTAGGAGAGCAGCAGAAAGGGTGCAGCAAGAAAGAAAAAGGAAAGAAAAGCAGAATGGGTGGTGGATGGCATAGGATGGACACCAGGTGACAAGACAAGGAAAAAGAAATCAGAAATCATCCTGTGCATAGGGTCTGAGGTGTCAAAGATACTGGGAGAGTGGGCAGGGATGTGGGGCTGCAGAGGTACTCCCCAGGTTTTGTGCTACTGGGCTCCCCTTTGTCCTGTCCATAGAACCCCCACTAGCAAAGCAGCAAACACATGTTCTCCCCTAGCAGGAAACGAGGCCACACATTACCTAGCTGCATTCCAACAACGGGGGGTTAATTTTTCATGATGTTTAATTTCACCAGCTCTGTGGGTTGGGGAGAGGGGAAGAGTTGTGTAACATGGTGTGATGGGTGGAAAGTCTCTGAACGTCACTGAGTCTGGTGGCCAAAGATGGGAACAGGGCCTGGCAGCATTCTCTCCTTGGCTTTGGGAGGCAGTAGATTCTCAGGACATCAAATACTTAATTAACTGAGCTGCAGAATTGCAGGCTAAGATTCATGCAGTTGCTTCTCTGTTGGAAACCAAGAGTGTCAGCCTGGACCACTCTGTTCTTGGTGAGTCTTTAAAGCTAATGCAACTCATACAGAAGATGTTCTTTGAAAAGAACCAGAGATTTATTTGGATAAAACTCTGAGTAGATGACAAGCGCATGCAAAGGAATAATATGAGTTTTTAGTTTTTCTCAAGTAGAAAAACATAAGCAGCTTGAGCAAGAGGTATGTGCTTTCCAGCTAGGCACCAAGGCTTTTATGTTCTTCCAGGCACAGAAAGAGTTGTTCTTCTCATAGTGAATTCATAGCTCTGCAACGTCATTGAGCCAAATGGGATCATGCTAAAGAAGTATTTGGCCACTTCTGCTAGATAAAAATAAACCAAAATAATTTTAAAAGAAGGGCTGTTGCTTATTACAATCTTTCCATAATGTCTGGAGACAATGGTTATTAAGCCATCCACCTACTGTTGTCTTAAGGAAATATATGCAAGTGGGGAATATATAAATATTTTAGGTCCTTTATTAATCTAACCTTCACCATCCAGCTTTGAGCCCATCTCTCATTGTTTATGTATTATATCTGTCTTTGTATTTGTTTAGTCCTATTTGTTACACGTAATAATGAAACTCCTCAAATCCTATCTGGCTGACAAGTCTTCTGTTACTAGACCTCTAATCTTCCCTTTCTCTCTTTATTCCACTGTCTCCCAGGCTTCAGAGCTGGAAATTTGGTTCCCAACACCTGGCTACTCAGCATCAATCACAGGAGGCTGCGGTGGGTGCTGCAGGACTCCTGACACTAGCATGTTTGCTGAGGAGAGGTGTCAGGCAACCACTCTTAGAGAGCAACGAAACCGATGGAAAAGGTTCACGGAGAGGTTTCTTCTCTTGAATGCAAAACCGGGAAAAGTAAAGCTTTTCAGAGGAGGAAAGGATGCCTCTCCCGAGTGACCGTCTGCCTCCTGGCCTCAGTGCTGGCACACTCACCGAGTGGAGCTGCACTGGGATTATCACACCGTGGGATGCATTGGTCAGCATGCTACTGGCAGCTGCGAGGGATGGCGAGAAGAAGCAGACCTCCACCCTGACAAACACAGGTTCCTCTTTTTTTTTTTTTTTTTTTTTTTTTTTCCCTCTTGGTATTTCCATGTCCAGTCACTCAGGCAGGACACTTTTTCAACACATGTAAGTCACCCTGCTCTACTGAGACTGCTTACAGCAAGGCACGCAGCTCACGGGGATATTTTTTTTAACTGAACTGAAGATGGGCAGCACAGCATAAACACGAGCCTAGGTACCCACAGGGACTCTTGGTCTTTCAAACAATAATGCTGATAGAACTCCTGCTGCAAAGCATCATCCTTGTTTATGATTATTTGTGAGATCAAAACGTTACTCTGTGACAGAGGAAGAGCTCAGGGTTTTTTAACAGTTTGTGGCAAAAGGCTTCATCCTTTCTTCCACAGAAGGCCACGGAAACTGCTGTTGCTTACACTGATTGCAAGTATTAAAGTCTGTGCCTCATATTATATTTATTATATAAGTTACGGGGAAAACATGTGGATTTTACATGAGCAGCCACAGGAATTTTTTCTTAAGTCCAGCAGTTAAAAACAGTACAGACTAGAGTGATGACTAATTAGTTTTGAGGTTACGTTCTGTGATGTCCTGGGGTTCCCAACCCCAGACCTTTTCCTCGTTCTTCGCTGTACTGGGCCTCTACCTGGACTACGTCAAGGCAGGTTGCATGCCTGGGTTGCCTGCATCACCTCCCTAGGGGACTTCAGGACAGCAGGTCTCATCCACCCCCACCCCCCAAACTTCAGCCACTACAAATGGCACAAAATTGGTCATCAAACAAGGTACAAAAGGGTAATTTGCTCATCCTTTGTCTGTATCATGCTATTAAATACTTGTAAGAGATTATTTGTGCTGATTTGTCTGCTTTGCTTTGATGGTAGGAAATCTGATGGTAAATGTACAGGGTGTTCACTACTAACTGCACTAAATTCTAATACAGTTAAATACATAGTAAGTCCACATGTTTATCAGGTAACATCAGTTCTGTTTTAATTTAGTATACCTGCTCTATCGCACCTCCTGGAGTGTATCTCTAAAATAATATGTCAAGAGAATCCTTCCCTCTACCTACAGTTGCCTACAGTTTTTGCCATGAAAGGGAGAATCAGCACAAATGAATCCTGATAAAATATCTTACAAAACTAATAAAAATCAGCATGAAGAAATGCCAGCTATAATTGCACTATTTTGCCATAAAAGGTCTGTGGGCCAATCAAACCACAGTTTGATTGTGGTTTTTGTTTTGTTTTGTTTTGTTGTTTTTTTTTCTTGGAAAAACAGCTTTTATCTTTGTCAGAGGTACAGTTGCCTTGATTTTGGAATGATCTGTAAGTATAACCTTTTTGAATCTCAGGAACAATATACCTCATCCAAACCTTTGTCCGGATTCATCTCCAGCTTTGATAGCTTTGGTGTGTCACCCTGCTTTCTTGTCAAATCTACCATCAATTCTAAATTGCCAATAAATAAATTCCACATTTCTTTTGGGAGATGAAGCTTGTCTGCATGCTAAACAAAGAACAGAATGCACAAAGCCGAGATACACACCGAGATATAATATTCTCCCTCTTAAAATACCGCAGGTGAAATGATAATGTGGAAGTATTCTTACCCTGAGGAAGGCAGACTCCAGTTGTAGCTTAGCAAATCAAAGACCAGAAAACTTGCTTGCAATAACATCCTAACAAATCCAAAGAGTTATTTTTTTCCCCCAGTTAAAAAATATCCACACTCTGACATTTAATCCAAATCCAGAGATTAAGGTAGAAGAACTTCAATAATTTGTTTAGTTAGGTATGAAAAGTAATTTTTCAGGAAACTGCCAGCTTGCTACTATAAAGGTTTTAAAAAAATATAGCTATTCATAGCTGAACGATAGGACTTTTCCACACAGGAAAATTCATCATCATTTCAGGTTTCAGTATCTTTTTGTATTTTGCATGGCAAATAAAAAGTTGTCCACCAAGCTTGAAAAGTCTCTTTTTTTGAGTTGGTCACTCTGTGGGAGAAACAGGCATTTCTTTATATTCCCTTAATTTCGTCTTCATAGTTGTAAAATAAGTTAAAAACAAAATGAGAGAGCTTCTTATTAAAAACTTCACTTTCTTGTAATTGAAAAAATGTATCTGTGTACCAACAAAGTAGAAAACTAAGGCACTTCAAATTCCAAAAATCTTTCCATTCCTGGGCGAGCTTTAGTGTTCAAATGTTAATAGGATGCCTGCATTAAAAAAAAAAAAAAAAGAAAAAAAAACCCATAAAAAAACTTGGCCTGTATTCAGGCTCAAGAGTCTGTGAAACAGACTTTTTCCATACTATGACCTCAGTCTTAGGATTTCTTTTTTGCAAAATAGTTATTTTTCTTGGCAGGTGGCCAGAACCCTGTATCTGTCTTTCTCCCCCTCCCGCCCTCCTCCTCTCCCCACCCTCCAGACGCCCCCTCCCCCCCCATCCCCCCCCCCCCCCCCCCCCTATCTTTCCATCACCCAGCAATTCAGCCCCGGGACAAGGTAACCCCCTGCCCTCTGGCTGATGGGGCATGGTGATGGTGTGGGAAAAAAAATCAGGTTATGAGAGCCTGGAAGTATTGAACGCTCCCGATCGCCTTTCTCTTCTTTTTGGACCCATTTTATTTTGTTTCCCTGCCTAAGACCCCTCAGTGAAGCCAGCAGCCCCCCGCACCCAGCAGCAGTGGTGCCCCCGCCAAGCATCAGCCCCTGCGGGTTTCAAGTTGCAGTGGCTTTCGCCCAGGGTAAAGGATTTCCAAAACGTGTTACCTCGGCAACCAGGAATTTTAGCCCAGCAAAAACACCACCATGCACATCTCGACTCCAACGTGCGAGACGCTGAGCTTCCATTTATCATTTTCTTCAGAGAAAAAATACGGAGCGGGGTCGATGGTGCCTGCCTTCCTGGCAGCATTTCTGATGAAATAGACTTCTTCCCAGGTATTTGCATCTCCTGATTTTCCTGGCAACCCCTCTTTCACCATCGTACTCAGAGCTAATATATAATACATTTAAAATTCCCAATTTGTGCCTTACAAATGACAAAGTCCAAGGAAAACAGTGCCTAAGAGAAAAATAATACGCTTTTGGTGCAATACTGCAAAGCATTTCCTCAAGCATGATGACATTTTAGCCAGTTAAATTGGTTAGCTTTATTCTAAGTGACATTAAATGAACACCAGTGTTACAGAGCATTTTTGACTTGGTATAAAATTAGAAATAATGTCCAGCATTATAGTAGGTTTTCTAACGGGACAAAAGTTGTTGTTCCAAAGTGAGTTTTTCTCTTGCATTAAACCACCCCCCTTAAGCCTTGAGCCAAGGGCGGCATCAAAACACGGACAGCTTCCCATGGCTAGTTATTTTTCCCTCCGGCGTGCAAAGTATACAGGTAGATAGTAAAGGTGAAGGTGCTAAACAAGAGGGCCTGGATCAAGGGGAATTTATAAATAAAACTCTGTGCTGAGCCCTGCAGCGGTAAGAGTGGTTATCTCAAGTTATTGGCTATATCTGGTCAAAGAGTGGGCTAGCACTTGAAAATAGGACCGTGAAGACCCTATCTCAGCCCATGTAAGTCAATCACAAAATGTCCCCAGACCTCAGTAGTGCTTTTATTTAGCATTCGTCTATCCCTGTTCCTGTTGACACCTCAGATCAAGCTTTTTTTTTTGTCTGATTTGAACTCAACAGAAACTAAATCTTGTCCCAGGAAAACTGCAGCTGCAATTAAGGTCAGATTAGGCTTCCAGGTGTTCTCTTTCTAAACCAAACAAATAAGCCCCCTCTCATCTGCTTTCATGGACATAATGTTTTTAAGATCTTTTTATATGACTTTATATGTTATTTAAAGATTTTTTACTTGTATCATCTTCGATTGCTATGTGTCCATAATTTTTACATGGCAAAAAAATTACCAATAATACCAATTCATTCTTCCTCCCTAACTTTGCTAAACTTCAAAGACAGGTTCAGTCAAGACCTGTGTGAGCAAATGTCTTCCAAGAAAATGTCTTTATAGCATTTGAAGAAAATAGATTTGTTGGTATCAATTTACAATAGTGTTTTTTTGTGAACTATCAGCAGCATTATACACCACAAATCCAAAAAATCCATGCGCAGAAAAGGTTAGGAATTGGCAGGCAAGGTTCAGGTCAGCATTGTGACAATACTGCAGCAGCTCTGATGCATCCCACAGGTGAAATCACTTTGTTTCTTAGAGCAGGAAGTTATGGTGGAATTGTATTTGTTAACAGGCTGTATTTTTAATACAGAGAGAAATGCTGTGTACGCCGAGGGCAATTCTTCAGTGGAGAGGGAAGAAAAAAGAACTTTTTCATGGGAATTTGAGAGCCGAGGGGTGTGTTTTAAAATTTTAGCTGTTCCTGCTGGACTGGCCGAGCAGAGTGACAGTCTGGCAGTGTTAGGGGGGAGCTCTGCAGGCTGAGGCTCAAGTAAACAGGTGGAATAGTGCAATGAAGCCAGCCTTCTTCTTCTGCCAGCGACTTGGCTAGTGGATAAACACCAGACTTTCACTTCCACAGTTTTCAAGACCTCCATTGCTCTGAAAAACACTGCCTTCATTCATCATAGTAAGGGGTTTTTTTTCTTGTTTTTTTTTCTTTTTTTTTTTAGCATGGACTACAAGAACTCTCAGAAACATCACAGACATACATTAAAAGCCATTGATGCAGTAGTGTTTTCAGAAACAATACATCTCAAAAATTAACTTAAAGGATGTAATTTCATTTTGTCTACGATCCCTTGGGAGTTGTGCTTCTAGGCAGAGAAGGGTCATCTGTGGCTCATGAGTCAGTTGATATGCTCGTAACAGTCCTTGATAGAGCCCATGGAGTTACTAAAACAGTTGTCACCAAATCATTGGCCAATGTATCTGCTGCAAATGTCCTTGCCATCTAAAATGTCCACAACTTGAGCTGTGGAAGAGTGTTTGGGAAGTTGCCCTGGTATCTTAATCTGAAAGCTAAAAGTGGATTATACCCCATAAAAGTTTGGGCAGCGCATTTCTTGGAACTGACTTCCACAGTTGCTTGGATTTCACCCTTTCCATGGTCCTCCAGACCCATGTGTTAGCTTTTTTCTGGTTCAATTGACTTGATCCATCATGGTACTTTTGCCAAACAAACAGGAGGATACTGAAGATGTACCATCGGATGTATTTTTCCTCTGCAGCTTGCATGCTTTGCCCCTTCCCTATTTGCCATCCCTTCCTCCAGTTCCAGCAAGACAAAACTCAACTCCTAGTTTAAATTGGGTGACGCCTTCCCAAGATTGAAACTGTGGGAGGAGGATGGGGAAGTGGTAATGGGGCAGGGGATGCCCTTGGTCATCTGTGGGTGCCTGGGAGAGACAGCAGCTCCCGCTTTCCCTATCTCCCTACACCTGGCACTCCTCAGGACATTTACCACTGACTACCCAAGCCTGTCTTTAAAAAACTACCGCTCGCTTCCTTTACTGCTCCGGGTGAGTAATCCTTAGCCATTCTTACAGAACATTACATTTTTCAACATTTTGTACAAATATTAATCAGATAGTCTTCACAGCAGCCTAGTTATTATTTTAGATGGGGAAAAGCCAAGGCTAACCTTAAATAACTTGCACTAGGCTTTTCGGTGAAGTGAGGTGGGATTAAGTCTCCTCTTCCAACCCCAGTGCTCAACCAGGTTGCAGTAGTTGCCTGAGAGGGTTAAGGTCAAGACCACACAGCCAGATGTGGGAGGTCAAGGTCCCCGGGGGCAAAGAGCTGGACAGTGCGTTGGCAGCACTCACTCAAGCTGCTCTCCTGTGTTTGAGACTGGTTCTCTTTGTTCTCTGGAGGCACCTTGCAACCCCTCTGCCTCAGTCTTCCCATCTACAGAAGGGGAAACCAGGAGGAGTTTGTGGATGTTGGTATCTGTGAGTCACTCTGCAGATACAAGGGGCAGGGCAGAAGTGAGGAAGAAAAGGCAAGAAACCAACAGGTGACACCTGTGCCGATACAGATGTAGGTCACATCAAGTAAGAACAAGCATGATGTTGCTTTTAGTAAGGTTTTTTTTTTAAAGAAGTAAGCTTTTTAGTATTTCCTTTCTCAAGGAGAATCAGGGTGATGAGAATGATGAGCAGCTGCTGTATGGGCAAGAGACTGTAGCATTAATGTCTGCAACTGGGCAGCTTGGAAGCTGTTGAATTCAGTACTGCTAATGAAGATTCCCCTGAGCAAACTATTCTCCAAGTGATGCTGATGCTGGGGACTGGTGCAGGGAAGGAACAGAGCCAACATCTATTTCTGCCTGGCAAAAGCAAACAAACAAACACACACACCGAGATCACTGTGATTCTCAGAGAGTATTAGCAAAGGACAAAACTTGCATAACTGCCATAAATTATAAAAGCCTCCCTCAATCTTGGTTAATTCTCTTGTAAAAGGGAGGGAAAAATCTGGAGCATCTCAGCATGAAAACAATTGTGGGAGGGATAATAAAGAGACAGCACTGAGGTATCTAGTTGCTAGCCCTGATATCATTAAGTAAGTGCACTAGAAATGTCGAGGTAAATGCATAGCAGTGAATCACATTCAGGCATGATTAACCTTGGGTAGTCTGAACTGGAAATCATTTACAAACACAAAGGTACCGAAGAACATCATAACAGACAGTACATCGAAAGTCATCCCAAGAGCGAGAGTCTTGCCGAGTGCTTTGTGTATTTGTGCCATTTTTGAATTACTGTCATATTTTGCGTGTGGGAGGATGGAAGATCCCAGACCCCTGGCTCGGGGAGGAGCTTCCATGGCATTGCAAGGTCCTCTGAAACACATGCACTAGTTAGAATCACTTTTCCTTGCACATAAGTTTTATAAAATTACAATTGTAATATTCTGAGGTTTACTGAAAGGATCCAGTTTTTGCCAAAGAAAGAATGAAATCCTGTATCTGAAAATATTAAAGAATGCAAGAACACTCTTTATTCCTCCCCCACTCCTTAATGCAGTCCTTCAGACTATGACTGGTAAAACCAGGAGGAGAAAGGATATTAATAAAAATTAAGTGTTTTTAACAAAATCTGTGAAAGATTTCTGGCCATTGAAAACAACCTTTTATCACAAAACCAAAAGAACAAGACATTATTGGATATTTCTGAACAGTCCTAAAAGTTTAGAAATGCTCAGCGAAGCTGTAACCAGATGACCCATAGAGAGCTATATATATTGAGTACAACAACAAAAAACCCCCTTCAAATCCAGAATTCTCATGGCTTTAAAAGCATTCAATTACAAGGAACATGAATCAACTGGGGAAGACTCCAGACAGCTTAACACCTTTGTATTGTTTGCACCTTTTATTGCAATTCTTCAGTGCCAGCTCAGGCGATTATTGTGCATGCCAAGGTGGTAAAGGCCATAGGGATATCATGCAAAAGGATACAGCTCTGCTCACACTTCCTCCCTACTTTCACATCCTTCTCATTCTCCTACACCCATCTCAGTTATCTCCAGCACTGTAATAACTGCCCTTATTTATCTGCCTCATTAGGATGTTGCATCAATTAATGTGTATCATCTAATGCATACCAGTTTCTTAATGTTTAATATTATTATCAGTGGAGAGCTATGTCATGCTGAGTCTATCTAGGGAGTTAATGCATACAGGAAAAAAAACCCTGTGCATAATGCTATTCAGAACGATGCATTTAGTGTACCCAAACCCCTCCGAACAGATCACCATGCATCCAGCACGCTAGGTTTCTGTACTCTCGGAGGTTACAGGTAGCACTTTTGGCCCCAGGGCTCCAGGTCACAGGTCACATATCTGGTTTTGAGGACCTGGAGCCTGGTGGACAAGGCAGGAGGAATGTCTTGAGAGGAGACGTCATGTAAATGCTTGGTTCAGAAACGCCTCGCTGCCTGATTCAGGAGGGTAATCAACCTGTCCTTTGAAGCTGCATAAATAATGTTTGGATGGAGGTAGTAAATCTGCACCAGGGATGAATTAACTGCCATTGAGTCATATAAGCTTGGCTTGAGTGTGTGGCTTGTAACATGCCTGAGGAAAATAAAAAAGACATTTGCAAGAAAGAAACATTAATTTTTTCCTCCCTGGCTTTTCTGTTATTTTTATCTAGGCCAACACGACTTGCTTTGTGGTTTCTTTTTGTTGTTGTTGTTGCTGTTTGTTCCATTTTCACAAGGAGACACTGATCCACAGTGAAACAAATCCACATTTTCTCTGGGTCAGGCCTAAAGGTGCCACCTCTCCTACATCAATGTCACTCCTTTTTAGCACCCCTGCCAGGAGATGCCAACTGCACTCCTTTGACACTCTCAGGGAAGTGACACCTCACAAGAAGGTGCAGGGTTTTTTACCCACAGGGACCCCTGGCAGCACTTGTGCCCCCTCGCACACCTCTCCCCTTGCACAACCCTGCCGGCCTCCAGCTGCAGGGCTGGGCACTACTGGGGCTCTCATCCGGCTGTGCAATGACATGGTCTTATCCATGCAGGGAGGGGATGAGTACATCCACTCCTATAGATGGACCCAGCCACACACGCTCACACATCCACATGTACCCTTGCACTGCAGGTCTTTCTGGTTGTGCTTCTTGTGCACAGGTGCGAGCTGCTATATCCCCAGAAGAACAGGCAGTCTATATCGATCGATGGCTGCCTGAGAACCAGGGATAAAAGTCTGTCTTAAAAGAAGGTGGAAAAGAGAAGAAACCTGGGGAAGGCCAACAGAAGGTAGCAGAAAGAGAACTGAAACATCAGTGTGCACCTACACGTCAGCATGAGTTAATTTACCTCACTGTAACACTCAAGTATCCATCCCTCAATTCTATAACACATACATTTTAGTATACTAATAACTTTTGCTCATATTGCTTTCCCTACTTTCTCATTTCCAGTGTTTTACCTCTGGTTTTCTTCTGCTTCTTCTTCCACTTCTCTCAGTTTTATATCTCTTTCTGAAAATTTGGTGGTTTCGGTTCCTTTTTCTCCTTCTTAGAAGTATCCCTCTCATTTTCTTCCACCTCTTTTGGCACAGGACTTGCTGATTCCCTTCCTCTGATCTCCTTTCCTTCCTGTCTCTTTCCACACAATTTCTCTAGAGGGGTCTTTCCTTCTTGAATGCAGTCATTTATCAGTGGTAACCAGTCATTTCTACTTCTAAAAATTGCTATGGGAGCCAGTATCTGCTGTGGGGTAGCCTTAGCATATAGTAAGGATTTAAAGATAAGCATTTTAAGAATACTATATGTCTAGCACAGTTTCAAAAGGTTGCACTAAGACCTCTTATAGGCAAGGAACTTTTCACACCTGACCAGATTCCGGTCTGCTATAGGCACACTGTATGACACAGTATGTAGTCTCAAACCAAAACCATAAATGTATTGGGGCATATCTTTGAACCCATATTCTGGGTTCAGAGGTACCCCTATTGTGGGTTCAGAGATCTTACAGGATTTTAATCTAGTGAAGAAGAAGAAAGGATAGTAAAGAACATTTCTCATCAATAGAATACTGTCTAACTAGAAAAAACACTTTGGAGGTTGGCTTATGTTTTACATATTGCTAAATATCAGCAAAAAAAAAAGTGTTCATTTCTCAAAAATACCTCCAGATGGCATTAAAACCCTTCTTCTTTTGGTCTTTATTGTGATATTATTTTAAAAAATTATAATTATTGGAATTGTTCTATTAACCATTCCCAGCAATCATACTATCAGAAGGAATAAGGCTGCTAATGCTTAATTCATTTAATAAGTTTGGCTAAATATGCTCACATACTGTAATTACATTCCACAACACAATCTGCAGGACAAGCCATTCCTTATACCATGTCAAATCTTTTTCTAGATTCATTTCCAGAAGATTTTTAATGTGTATTTGCAGCAGAAATCAAAACATCCCACAATAAATCACCGTTATTGTACCTCCTTCTGTGACTGCTTTTGCCATGTAACAAATGGTGACACCTTGTGAGATTTACATGATATAATGCTCTGAATTTAAATTACAGGAATCAGAAAACATAAATTATGGGCAAGATGCACTCTAAAATTCACATGACTAACTGTTACAAGAACTTCCCTCCCTCAAATGGGATTAAGAAGGTGAATGGTTTTGCAGAAATTCATAATGCTCCTGCCTGGTAGTTATTAAAGGATTTCACTTATCTAGCTCAGTTTGGGAGACTGATGCTATTTTTTTTTTCTAGCCTGCAGCCCATCTGTTTCATAGACTGGTTTACGTTGGCAAAACAATTCAGTCCTTTGTATACTAGAGTTAAAAATGGTAAAAGCTTCTATTGTTGCACTAGAGTGAAGGTGAACACTGATATATTACAAGTGCCTGTTCCTATCTATTTCTCGACTTCTTTTGTTAATTCAAAAACATCAACAAAATCGTGAGAGACCAGAGATAGCTGTAATTGGATTTCAAGTAATTCAGAGGTGAAGCTGCAGACTGCAGTCTTTTAAAATTACATCAGTACATCAAAGGCATATGTGACATGATGTTTTTTAGCAAGTGTGTCAAACTCCAGCAGCATTAAGGTAATGCTGAAGTCAGGTTGTAAAGGCCAGTCTTGCACACCCACAAAAATAATCTCATATCTATTCAGTGTGATATGGAGCCATTTCATTTGCAAAGATCTCTGACTTACTAGCATGCAAAAGTTCTAGGAATAATTAATGTTTAGTCATTATCTAAAAACCTGTTTTAAGAAAAGCATCAGCGAAAGAACTTTATCTTAATGAAAACAAATTCTATTTTGCCCAACAAATCTGATAAAAACACAGCTGCCTTCTCCGATCTTAAATGCAAAAGTGACTTACGATGCATGGGTTGCGTTTTTCTCTGGACTCTTTGGCTCTACATCACTTTTCCCTTTAAAAGAGAAGAAGAAAACGACATCAGAAATGGATCAATATGGAAACTGCTCAGATGTGACACATCAACGCTTTATTCATTGCGAACACTGACCGCTCTTGCCACACATGCAGACCGCTGCTGAGGCAATCACAGGGCTGCCGGGGCACTGCTGGAGCATTTGCAAGCGGGGAGTCAACCCTGACTTGACTTTTCTTGTCACTGCCACACGTACTCTGGAAATGTCAGGCAAGGAAACTCCACAAGAGAGGCTGATTAGAGGACACAAGCTTTACCAGGGATAGCAGACCTTGGAGCAATGGAAAGGAATTCTCTAGGGCCCTACAGCTCTGCTATGAGAGTGTGCCCCATCCAACATGCACAAGCTCCAAAACTCTGCTACAGGAACAGTAATTATTTAATAGAAAGCAAAACACCATCAGTGGGAGCTAGTAAGGCAGTGATTACGACACAGTTCTGCCAATGAATGTTTTGGTTCACATTCATTTTCACAGATTAAGGATCTGATCTTCGGCTCCTGTAAGTGGGGGCTGGGGAAGCCTTCCCTGCTATGTTGTATATCTTGCCTTAGGCACTCAACCCCAGGAGAAGTCAAGTGCCCAAATGCTTGAGAAGTATCAGAGGCCCAAGGGATGCCTCTTCACATTTCTTTATGACTCACAAGGGTCCTTGCACAGCATTTTGACTTGTGATGATCCCCTTCTTGGATCCAAAATCATATGTCTGCCCAACACAGCTTAGTTACATAGCACAGACACCGGGGAAGCAGGCTGCTAGCTGATGGGGTGGTACTGCTTCCGCTGAGTCAGGCCAAGCCCTTCTCCCTCCTTTTCACCCACCCCGGAAAAAAGGAAGGCTGATATTGTTTGCTGTAATTATTGCTCTCTGAGTAACCTGAGAAAGCTGTGCTTCAGTCTAAGATTTTTGTTTAGTTCTACCATGGCTATACAAGGTATGCGACTCCACTTGAATCACCTTGAACTTGAATTCTGGACCTAGTGACTGCGCAGCTGCTGCTCCTCTTTGTGTGTCGCTGGATGCTAATAGCTGTCTACACATGAGTTTATGTTGCCTAGCAGACAAGGAGGCGCAGAGGTTGAGTGTGACTGGTTTACTGATGGATGCATTTTTCTCCATTACCTTTTAATAAGCTTTGTTAAATCAAAATCCACCTGTGCCTTCTGAAAAAAATTTGAGAAGTGTTTATTGTGGTCAGGCTGTTACGGTGTTGTCTGATTTTCTGCTCATTGACTTGAATTGAGTGGGTTTTGGATTAGCCCCCAACCTGTTCCATGCACGTGAGCATTACGTATCATCCATTTGCTGCTGACAAAGTCCTCACACTCAATTCCCATACATTGCTGGGGTGTCAGCAATGGCTGGGAGGGCTACCTCTGGAAAACTTGCTGTTGCCTTCAGAAAAGGCAGGGTTTTGCTACCAATGTCCTTCCACTGCTGCACAGAAGCAAGCTGAAAGACTTTGCCTAGACAGAAAAGAAGATGCCTTGTAGAGAAGGTTCTGTGTATTGTATTGCAAACACCTTGCCGTGGTGCTTTTAGATCTCATCTGCCCCTCTGAAAGTGTTTATGTCTACCCAGCTTAGGTGCCTAAACTATAGTGAACAGGATGGGGAAGCTTCGGATGACGTCAAAAACACTGATGCCTCTCTGTGGACCTCTAGGGAGACTAAGCACTTACTGTAGGAGGACAGCTAAAATTTAGGCACGAGCAGGGCATCCATACACGATGGAATACATTCACTCTGTGATTTCTAGGTCACTTTTTGCTTCTAGCAGAGACCTCAGAAAGTATATCCAGATGATGAACTCACTCGCTAGAAAGCTGTTGCTACAAGTATACGTTTTTCAGCCTTAGGGTGCCTGGAGCCCTGGAGCTCATCTGCATTATGGTAATTTGAAACAAGAAACCAACAGTAACAGTTGGCATATAGTCAAAATTTTCTGTTTGTAACTTAGGCTTTTTATAAGTGATGAATTATTACCATGAACACTGGTTTGTTTGATTGTGAGAGGGAATATGGATTCCTGAGTGCTTTGCCAGCAGAGTTCACATCAGTTCTACTTTCAGCAATGTATGTTAATGCAGCAACAAGGGGAATAGCATAAGTACTGTGAGGAGAGAGAAAAGGGAATCTCTGTGATTTAGCCAAACTGGATATTAATGAATTACCCTACAGTAAGCATTTGCAGCTGCTTTTATGCTAATCGTCACTTAACATACTTCTGTGCGGAGGGGGAGGAGGAAGCCTGTACAGATGGTAGAAACGCATCAGTCCAGCCTATCAGAGTAGAAAATCTGGCCATTAAGGCTTTATCAGTTCTTACCAACTTTGTTCTCACTTGACTGAATCATAGAAATTTTAAAAATGTGTATAGACCAAGCATAGCTGAATGTCACAGACACAGTACTGATAAGATCTTTGGATAAGCATATGTAAAAGGGAATTACCTGTCAGAACAACTTGTTTTTTTCACACTCACTGTTGGCCAGACTAAGATTTACTTTCCATTTTCCATGTAACCTGCCAAACCCATGCAGGTACCATTGTGGGAGGCTGGCATTTGCCGAATTGCTAAATCCTCTCCAGCTCTGCTGCTTCTTATGGGCAAATTTGTGTTGTCCCTTGTTTTTCTTAGTCTTTTTGGAACTGACAAAGAATATGCTACCCACCCCACTATGGGACTGCTGTTAGCACACTTTATTTCAGGTGCTAAGCACTGCGTGTGTCTCCTGAAATGGGTGTGGACATGTGTGTGTCTGTGTGTTGGTGTGTGTATGCATACAGAAACATATGGTGGAAACCATCAGTCCTCATGAGGATCCTTAGCCACAGAGCTGGCAGTTCTTTGCTAGTTTCTACCTCATCTCACACAACTCCCTTCCTAATCTTTCTAGATACAAACAGAGGAGATGTGCCCAGATTACTCCCAGTTCAAAATAAAATCCAAATCAACTTTTGTAGGATTTCCCCCCTGAATAGTGGGTGGCCAGAGGAGTTCTCTCCTCTGAGCTGGAATTTGAGTGAATCACTCAACCTAACCAGCCAAGTTTCCCTTTCTGGATTACAGAAATAAATAATACTTATTGTTATAGAGCAGTATAACTTCAGCCATTATGGGTTTTTAAATGCTTTGATTTCCTTGCGGGGGAAGGATAAGAGAAATGCAAATGTTATCCATGAGAAAGACAACGTTTGCAGCTGAAGTAAAACCACTGCAAATGACAGACTCAAGAGCCACTCCAAAGAAGACACGGTGGGATGGGAAATAACAGCTAATTGGAACGCTGAAGATGTGCATTTGAATAACACAGCACATAGACCATTAGATTTCTTTCCCACATAGGGTCATTTGCTAACATTTCCTCACATTCTGTATTGGGTTTGCATGACAAGGTTCGGGTAGTGGGGGGGCTACAGGGGTGGCTTCTGTGAGAAGCTGCCAGAAGCTTCCCCCGTGTCCGATGGAGCCGATGCCAGCCGGCCCCGAGATGGACCCGCTGCCGGCCAAGGCCGAGCCCAGCAGTGATGGTGGCAGCGCCTCTGGGACAGCGTGTTTAAAAAGTGGGAAAGCCAACCCCAGCCGGAGAGAGGGGCGAGGAGGTGTGAGCGCAGCACCCTGCAGCCCCCCGGCCGGGCAGGAGGGGCAGGGGGGGCTCCAGGCGCCCAGCAGAGATGCCCCGGCAGCCCCTGGCGAAGCCCCCGCTGGGGCAGGCCGTGCCCCCGGCCCATGGCGGCGAACGGGGGAGCAGATCCCCCCCCGCAGCCCGCGGGGGACCCCAGGCCGGGGCAGGGGGTGCCCGAGGGAGGCTGCGACCCGCGGGCAGCCCGGCCGGAGCGGCTCCTGGCAGGGCCTGTGGCCCCGCGGGGGGGAGCCCGGGCCGGGGCGGGTTCGGGGCCTGTGACCCCGCGGGGGGCCCGGGCTGGAGCCGGCTGGGCCTGAAGGGCGGCACCGCGGGGGGGCCCGGCCGGGGCGGTGCGTGAAGAGCTGCAGCCCGGGGGAAGGGCCCCCGCGGGGGAAGGTCGCGGAGGAGCCGCTCCCGGGGGAGGGACCCCGGGCTGGAGCAGGGCAGAGTGTGGGGAGCCTCCCCCGGGGGGCAGGAGCGGCAGGGACCGCCGGAGGGACCCCCCAGCCCCAGCACCGTCCGGCCCGCGGGGGGGGGGGAGCGAAGTCGAGCCCGGGAAGAGGGGAGCGGTGTGGGGAAGGCATTTCAAGATTTGGTTTTATTTTCTTACTACCCTTCTCTGATTTGACTGGTAATAAATTACACTAATTTCCCCATGTCCAGTCTGTTTTGCCTGATTCACCTGTAATTGGTGAGTGATTGCTCCCTGTCCTTATCTCGACCCTCTAACCCCTGCCCAGCTGAGGCGGGGAGCGATAGAGCAGCTTTGGTGGGCACTTGGTCTCCAGCCAGGGCCAACCCACCACACATTTGAATCCTTTTTTTCCTAAATTTCCTTTGAGTTTGACGTACAGGATTGGTAAAGTATGTATTTCACTCTATCTTATTTGATGTTTTATTCCAGCACCTCAACAGGAATGCTCATGGATGCAGGTCTCAGAGGTAGTCAGATTCCCTCTGCAACGTTAGGAAAAGTGCCTGGGTGCCTGACAGTGACCTACACTTTTGCCATCAGCGAAGATGGTGTGCATGGGTTCAGCTGTTCTTTCGTTTGGTTGCCACCAGCCAGGCAATACCTACTGCATGCAGCCCCAGCCCAGCTGCAAATATATGCTGATTTTGCTGAGCAGGATGAATAAGGAGATAAGAAGCTGGAGGTACTGTGGTGTGGGAGGGCAGATGGGGGGAACTGGAAGTAAAGTGAGGTTGGAGACCACTGGAGTAAGGAGCAGGGGAAAGTTGTGAGGAGGTAGTGCCAATTTCCTAACCCACAGGAAAGCAGGTTTCATTAGATATGCAGAACAGCCTATTTTATTCAATATTCAAGGGAATTCAATTCAAGGGAATACTCAAAATGAAACTATGACCAAAGCTGGCCAGACACTGTGGCCTCTGATGTCATTGCGAAGCCCTCAGCTCAGCTGGTGTGTTTGTCACGCTCGTGACTGTGTGTATTTGTGTAGCCCTCTCTATTATGGCCCTTTGGTGCTTCCTTCTCTCATTACTGTTTTCATTATTTTCCAACAGAACCTCATCCCCTTTGTCTTTTATTATTTCCTTAGTGCTGGTACTCGCAGCAATATCAAACTGATGCCAGCAATTAAGTGACACTGCTGCATGTTTCTTCACAACATTGTCTTCTGCATGCTGACCTTTCACCAGCCTTTGCCACACTGTTTTAATAGCCTACATCTCCCTGCCTTGTCTCTCTGGATGTCTTCTCCCTCACACAGTGGGTGACCAGCTACTTTCAAAGCCCCACCTACCAGCTCAGGGCATTCTTCATCTTCAGTCACAGCCCTGTAATTTGCAAACAGGGCTCTGTGGTGGCTAACAGGTCAGGAAACTAACAAAATCATTCTTTTGGTTGAGGTGATTTTATGTTGAGAGCAGGATAGGATCATGTATTTTTAATATGCAAGACAACATTAACAAGTCAGAAGTGTCAGGGGAGAGGATTAATACTTTGTTTCACAGAATGATTCAATCTTCCCTTTCAATACAGCTGCTAAGTTTTTTACCATAACTAAATGTAATTAAAGTGCTGCTGATCTGTGCCATGATTTGTAAACTGGAGTCCACTGAAAGGCCCCAACCAGGAGTGACACAAGCACACATCACTCCCCTGCCCACACCGCTAGCCAAAAAGACCCACAGCCATATGGTCTTTGAGACATTATCTGGTGTTACTTTGGCAGGATTTATCTAGCTTATTACTGTGCAATAGCCACAAAATATACCATTGCCTATGGAAGAGAAATGATAACAAGTCTTCCTACAGAATTTTCTGGCAGTTTGGATGACCGTGTAACTAGGTCACCTCTTTTCTGGCTTTCTAAAAAAGCCACTTTTTTGACCTTTCAGTCTTTCTCATCTACATAATAGAACAGTCATAACAAAATGAATCCTTTTTGTTCTTCCCAGTCCACCAAAAGAGCTGACATTTTGATGGTCACTCCTCAGTTCAGTTCTCCACATTTGGCCACAGCCAGGCTCTGCACCATCCCATTCTGCTACTTGGTCCCTTACTCTATCAGTCACTTGTTTTTCACAGACATTGTCATCCCCTCCATCCAGTTCAGCCAGAAAATGAATTTGTACTTACTTGTATTGCTGTGTCCTGTAGATCCCTGTTGTGACTCCTATAGTAATAATAGAAAATAGGTACAGTGTGTTATTTTTATGGCAATTTTTAGCTGCAATACTTGCTTGAACATTACCTTAACAATACAAACAGCATCATTAATTGTTCATTCAATTTCAAAGTAATTTTCAATTACAAGAATAAATCCAATATTTCTTTGAAAATCCATTAATTCTAAGGCTTGTAAACTTATTTCACAACAATCCGTTAATGGTGCAATTCCTTGTCTAGCTATTACGACTCTCATGCTCACTATTCAGTTATCGATCAACCAAAACTTGTCTATTATCTTCTACAAGTTTAGATGAGAAGACAGAGGGAAGACCAATATTGTTTCATGGACCATTAGATTCCTGCGACAGTAGCACAGCTGGTCTTTCCTTTTCACATGTTGATATTGACAGTACCAGAGAACGGAAATACAGACCTAGCTCTGGGTCCCTGAGATTACAAGGTCAACCTTGTATCACAACTGCAATATCTATGAATATGGTGCAATAAATCTGACCATTTTTTCCTTACGTGCAAATGTTCACGTATTTTACTCATAGAATTTATATGCATTCATAAAAATACAAAAGAAGCCTATAAATAGAAGTGAAATAGAAATATAAACTATAGCAAAAAGATATTTATATTAAGGAAAAAAAACCCACTTTGCCATGGACGGCAGCAGGAAAGGTATCCCATATATAACTCTGCTTCTGAATAACCCAGACATGCACGGGAATACTACCACATATACATGCTGCAGTTACAACTGCAGCAAAGGCTGTTCAGAGGGGCCAGACACCCACAGCAACACACATGATCATTTTCAGTGAGGAATTGGGCACTAGACCAGATCCCTGGCCCACAGAGGCTGAGTGATGAAGCAAATTCACAGCTCATCAAGAAAGGAACTGCAAGTCCCCAGAGAGCTCAAGGATGCTCTGACTTGGCCAAGCTGAGATTTTGCTGCTGAGTCACTCGAAAGCATACCTCAGGGGTTCAGGGCCCCAAGAGTTTCTTGGCATCTCTAAAGGGACGTTGGCTGGACTGCAGATACTGGGATCTCAGGGGCTCAGCTAGTCAAATCTGCTCAATCTACACCATTTGCTCTGGAGTCAAGGCTCTCCAGACTTACGGCTTTAATCTGTAATTTTTAGGCTATAATACACATCTACAATTCATCACCATCCTACGCACCTTAAGTGCAAGACATCAAATTTTTGGGGAAGCCCTGAGCTTCTACCTTCAACTGCAGTATGAAAAGATCTGTACCGTCTTTCACATGCTGACAATAATTTCTGAATAATTTCAAATTGTCTACTTTTGACAAATTGCCTCACCTTTTTGCAAATGCTTCTGATGACAGGATATTAAAGCCTGGTTTTTTTCTGGTGACTGAATATCAGAGAATCACAAAAAGACAGTGCAGGTTTGGGTTGGAAGGGACCTTAAAGATCATCTAGTATAATACAGAATAAGATTATAGAATAATCTTAAGAAGTCCAGATCAGCCTGCAGTAGTGATGTAGTGACATATACACTTGAATTTAAATGCTATTCTAGTAGTCAACCAGGCTGCCAATAAAAGCAGGCTATTAGAGCATGTTCAGTTTCCAGAATAGTGCATTTATGTACCTAGAGAAGTTTGAGGGAATACAATCTTTTTGATGGAAATACCCTTGGGTTTGTAAAAGTGTTTGAAACTGCTAAACAAGCATCTTGCTCACTTTTTTACATTTTCAACCTCAGGAAGAATGCAACCTCCCCTTTAACTGCCTAGCACAGTATCTTACTACTGGCTCTGCATAGTCTCAAATCTGACATCAGTAAAACATATGAGCTATAACATTTTCACTTTTCCTTTTGACTGAGTCTTTAAAATAAGCATCTTGATTCTCAACAAATTATTCTTAATAATAAAGGCTAATACAAAAATCTCATAGCAAAAGAGAGAATGCTCCTACTGAGGTAGGAAAAAAGTATGACTTCATGCAACTTAAAAACCAAAGGTGAAGTCTTCACTTCTGGAGATTATTTTCCCATGTATTTGCTCCAACTTGTTAAAATCAAGAAAAAAGGAAAAAGTAAATGAATTCAGAGTGTAAAGAATAACATCACTATGATAACTTGGCTTCTGCTGAGAATAATCACCCAATAGCTTTGTGACAAGACACCAGTTCTCCTGGAGTGGATAAATTAATTCTCAGATAACAAAATGTTGGCTGATCCCATAATATCACATACATATAACTAGAAATCAAACATCTGATCAAACTTTCAAGACATGAAATCACAGTAAAAATGAAGAAAGACAGTAAAGCAGAAAGCAGAATTAACAGCAATTTTTTCCCACACAAGAGCAGAGAATTAATGCCTGAACATGAAAGCTCATTCACACAAGCATCAAGTGAGCTCTTATTTACCAAATTTAATTATTCATTTAAAGTTTATTTATTAAGATGTTTTAAATAAAATTGCAATCAAATAATGCCTGATCATTTGTACATAACAAAGTGTGACAGAGACCTGAGAAAGGAAAGCACACACAGCCTGTCACATCACACACTGATTCAATTATCCTTAAGCTTTGAAAAACAAGAAATAAAGAGACTATCATTGCCCCTTCCTAGTAAATTCAGGACTACAAATTAATTCCACAGAGAAAGTAAATTCAAAGTTAAGGATGAAATGTAACTTTATGCTCTTTATTACATAAAGGACAGTTCCCTATATGTGCTCTCCCAGCAGTGCTGTGCTGTGAAACATACTGGGCACTGCTGCACGTGGCAAACATGACCTGGACTTCCCTTCCGTTCTCCTGCGTTAGTGCAGACCTCCCGTGTTAATGTGGTCTGATTTCATATACAGGTACAGCATATGAACATACATCCCCCATCTACCCAGCATACAGTTATATAGATGGACACATCTGCACACTCCATTTCAAATATGCAATTCTGTTATATTTGTGCTATATATAAATATAAACCTCAGGTTTCTAGCATTTATTGCTAGACTGATTTCAAAACCAGTCTAGCTATAGTTGCTGTGGCCTTTGCAACTTTAACAGCCTAATTAATAAATTTCAAGTTTCAGGCTGTCAGATCACTAATTACTTGAGTTGCAGGTTAAAAGCAATGTGGCATGTATGGGAACTAATGATGCTGACACTCCGTTTTTATAGACAGAAAAGTGAGGATGATTTGCATCCTTGCAACAAGGCAGGAGTCCTACAAGCTTCTCTTTTTCTTATTCCCAAAATGACGAGTATCTTTACACTTGGGAACTGTCTTCTGTTAAAAAGGACTGCAGCCTACTTGCTTCTCTGGCTGGAAGAGTCATTGCAAGTGAACTGAACTGGTCTCTCAGTGCTGCCATAAAGACTGAAAGTCAATTCACGGTACCATGCATCGCTTGGAATGAAGAGATGAATTTGATGCCCCAAATTTAGCCTTTCAGCCTCTTTGCTGGCCTTGGCCACTTCATAACTGACAGGCACATTTATCTGAATAATCTGTGCTCTACAACAGTTTGGTGCAGTCCTTAGGTTTTAACAGGTTGGGACCACTATGTAGCTTACCTGTGGGAAAGCTTCCTAAGAGTTATGGTAGCATCCCCTATGAGATCAAATAAAGGTTTTACACCACATATTGTGAAAAGCAATAGCTAGCTTATGAATGTTTCAAAAACATGTCTGAAAAATTAGGAAACCATTCTTTGCATTTTGGAACCTGAAAAGCAGATACCTTCTAAAGTCTGCAACTGTACAGATTCAGAGTGAGCCACAGGAGTAGCTTTTAATTATTCTAAAATATTTTAAAATAGATGTGGTGTCTATGATCTATGGCCAGTAATGCAGGATTTTTCCAGGACTCTGGTCAGTTTTGTTAGGTAGTTCTTCCCCATCTCACAAAAAGCATTCTGATTTCTGACCATACAGCCCACCCAGCCCACAATACAGTAGTGATGTTATTATATGTACAAAACTATGAAGATGAAATCTTGTTCATCCTAAGCTAAAATAAAATGGAAATTCTACTTTGGTAAGACAAAAGGAAGCCACCTAGAAAAGGGTCTTTAAAAATGAATGGTAGATCTCTGACATGGCTCTGCAGTTCAAACTATTAGAATATTTCCCAGGGATATGGATGAACAGGCAGAAAGAAGATGAGAAAGTCAGTATCACCCATTATTCACATATGCTTTGCCCTATGGTCTCTGGTTCTCCTGTTCCTATATTCATCACAATATATTTAGTTCTGAGGAAGTACATTCAGATGGCTACACAGATACGTGCATACCTTGCCCATACACATCTGCATACGTGCCGTGCAAGCACATCGTGTGGTGGTAGTTCTGACAGAAACGGCAGAGCTGCAAGCACCACTTTGTTTTTGTCATCCATCTGGGCACTAAACCCGCATGTAAGCTGCTGATACATCTGTCTCCTACTGGATTTACTCTAACATAACCAGCCCCTAGCCCACCTACCATCTTTGGTCAGCTGCCTGCCTTCAATAAGCAAATAGACAGTGAGTTATTTCCTTCTTTGTCTTTCATAACATGCCAGAGATGCTTTGGTTTACACCCTCGGTGCTTCAAAATCATGACACTCATCCATGGAAAAGCTGTTTTACTGTAGGCAAATCTTGAAGGATTCTTGGCTTTGTGCTTGTAATTATTCCCTGCCCTAAATTTTGCAGAATGGACTTAAAAGCTACCAGAGGAGTTTGCTTTAACAGGAGAAAGGCTATAAGCAGCATCAATACAATCTTTCAAGCTTGAACACTTCATGAAATATGCTTGTGGCATATAAAAAGTATATGGTGATACAATGTGAAAATTTTATTGGCCTTTGCATAGGAGCGCTGATTTCATTCCCTCCTGACTTACCAAGTATAAATAATGTGGTTTCCCCAAGCTCATGCCAGTGAGCTTTACCATGCCACACTGCATCCTCCCTGGGAAACGCATACGACAGTGGAGCTGGTTTCAAGGCACCATCAGCAGTACCAGTGGCCTTGGTCCCTTAAGAGACCAAATACTTCCCTGGCAAATACTCTGTGGCCTCTCTGGGCATCATGGCACTGGGCTGCCTGCCTTTCTAGCAAAGCTGGCTCTGAAGCCAGGTTGGTGGCAGGGGATGTATGCCCACTCCTGAGCCTCTGACTGCAGAGGCCAGTGTATTAGTAAAGCCCCCCTCAGACCTCAACAGTTTCAATAAAAATCTCGGCTAGTGAAGCCAAATGAAGCAGGAACAATGGATGCAAGCAGGAGCTTCTTGACTTGCAGCAGCTGTATGTGCCCTGAGGTATCAGTCAGGAGCTCAGCAGGTGCCTGCAGAAGGCACCACATCTGAACACCCCACCAGGGACACCGGCAGTTTTGCCTTGCAGCGAGGAACCCGTGACCCACACATCAGCATTAGTGCTGCTGCCAGGAGATATGCAAACCAGAATGTGTAGCCCTGCAGAGGCTGTAAGCAGGGAAAAGTCAGGGGATACTAGCACACACACACAAAAGGTCATCAGCACAGCATCAACCTCAGCCCAGAGGCCTCACACGCTTAGGCAGGGCTCATGTAGGACATATTTTGAGGTGCAGGAGGCACGGTTCTACATGATGTTGCGTGTCTTACCTTGTTTGGGAAGGGAAACTTGCTTTGTTCTGCCTTTCCTGGTGTATGAATAGCTGACAACGGTGGGGGCCATGAATGGGTCATCTCCTGAAAAACAATATTGCACAGCAAACTGTGTTTAGAAAGTCAATGGAAGAGGAGACAATGATAGTATATCAGTAGCAAGAGTGCCTGGGTAGTGGAATATTTAAGTTACTGCAGCTTCTAGGAAATGCCAAGTTTACATATAATCTAGACGATACATGAGCTACATTGATTTTTATCTCAGACTCCTGAGAGCAGTTCTTAAGCACCATTTAATTTTCCTGAATAGTTAATGTATCTTAAGTGCAAGAAGTTTGATTTTTCTGACAATCTGCAACTACATTTTAATCATGCAATGTATTCTGGATGGTGAGACTAACAGAAGAATCTTTTTTTGTAGTATGGGAACAAAAATTTCAGGTGATGACCAGTGGGGTACACACTATGGAATAATCGCAAAAAACATTTCATAGACAGGGTCAGAATGAGAAATGTTTTAACACTTGCTCAATGATTAATTCCTAAAATTGCCTTTATCATTGTAAAGGAGTTGAATAACTTCCTAACTGCAATGTGTTTGTGCCTTGCAGAACACAGGCATTCGGCAAACCCTAAACAAGGTGTCCTGCACTCCACCTTTGGCTCTTCCCTGTGTTGTTTTCAAGGATATTTTTTTAATAGCTAAGAGATATACGTAGCTTGACCTGACTTGTATGCAGTCATCCTTGACACAGCTTCAGGTAGCAGGTAGACCCATGCTCAATGCCATCAATCATGCAAGCCTGAATGAGTTGGTCTCCAAAGCAAGGCTGCTTTTGGGGAGGTGTAAATTAAACACTTCAGACAAGAAGTTTATCAAGAGAGAGGTTTCATATTTGTCTCTAGGGCAGGCTGTTAAAGGATAGACATGGGTTTTGATATGCTCAGCACCAACAGCCATAGCATTTGGTACAAAGTAACCTAACAGGATTAGGAGGAGAGGAGTAGAGCATGACAACCCTGAAGAGTCAGCCCCTAAGTTTTCAAGAACTGAAGAGCAAATAACATCCTGCCTAAGCAGGGGTCTCGCTGACACCATCAAGGGTTTGCCTGGCAGATGCTTTGCTGGGTTTCGGTACCATTAGCTGACTGCGCAATTGTTTCTCAAGTGATGTTCCAAGGAGTCACACTGAGATCCATGATCAGTCCCAAAATAATACTGGAGTTATATTTCCATGACTCATTCCTTTTTAAAAAGAAAGGAAAATGTCATTATTTGAAAAAAGGTGCGGGTGAGTCTCTTGTCCATTCTTCGTTAGTGCTTATGGAAGTTCTTCCTGACCCAGCACGGACTGAGCTGGGGCATTTTTTACATAAGGGAAAGTCTCCAGCTGTTCTGCCAATGAAAGGATCAGCCCTTTCAACATAGTTTATTAGTAATAAATGTCACCTTTAAAGCATTCTTGATAAACAGTTTATTTCCTAATAAAAAATACATTCTTTTATTTTATTTGAGCCTAAAAAGTTACATGATTTATTATACTTCTGTAATCTATGTGCGTGCCTCTAATCAGAGCATCATCTGGTTTGCAGTTTCAGTATCAGAAATGCTTTGCTTTTCAGTTCTTTGAGGCAGATTGTTCATCATATGACTTCCTTATCTGATAAGTGCCAGCAATAGCAGTATATAGTCATTTTTAATATACAGTAAGTTCTTTAAACTCAGGCAACAAAAAAACACAGGCAACCAGATTGCTGTTTGCTAAAAGTACCTGGCACAAATGCTATTGTTTTCAAAAGATTAAGGAATTACATATTGAGAAATACTTCAACAGTAAAGGTTTATGACCATAAATTGAAGAAAAGGAGATTTGCAACGTGGACATTTAATCTTAAGGCTGTGATCTAAAAAAGTATCGCTTTATCACCTGCTTTTCTCTGCTTTTCCCTTACAGGACTATTTACTTACTTTCTAGAAATGGGATGCCGTTCATATAGACTACAGGTGTTCCCACTGGTAAAACCCCGCTCCCAAAGAAAGAGTTTTTCCCTACAAGTTGGGCTGCTGGGCCCAAAAGTATGCACAGGGATGAGCTATGTGCCCCTTTCTTCTGAAGGGCAATGCTTTACGTTATCTCTGTCAACTGAAGAATCAGGGCAGCCAGACTGGGAAAGTCTGGTAGCTTTGACCTAAAGTTATCCTACTTGTGAAATACGCTGTTCAGTACTTATGATTTCCATTTGCCCAAGAACAGTTCCTCCAGGTGATACGGTGGCTGACCCCCACTTTCACCTTCAGGGAGATATCTTCTGAGAAGTCTGCTATATGCCATGCAGAAACCGATCTTACAGCTGCGGAGCTCTTCCCTCCCACCTTGCCAGCCCAAGTCTGACAATGATGCCTTCATCCAGGGAGAGGACCAGAGGGCTGATTAAAAATAAGGGTGACCTTTTTTTTTGACATGTCAAAAACTTTCATTTCTTCTTTTCCCCAAGATTGTTTCTCATCCACACTTCAATGAAAAATGGCCTTAATGGTCTTTCTTTTTAGCTAGCTTCTCTTCTCCCTTTTACTTTGTGTTGTGGTATATAATAAAGCTTTCTTCATAATTTAAATTTGACGCAACCCTTTCTAACACAAAGCTTTAGTAAGACCACTGATATTTGCCTGGGTTAATAATTGCCATTATCACGACTAGCTGGATGTGAATTTATTGGAATAATATTTTGAGTTGTGATCATATGCTGTATTTATCACTACCCTTTGGAATTCAGACAACTATAAAATGAAATCAAATCAGAAAAAAAATAATCAGAAAACTAACATGAAGAATATCCCAAATTATGGGTTGTCACCTCTGAGGAGTGGTAAGATTTCAAGGTAGTAAATATTTTTTAAAAAGAAAAGCATTAAACGATGTGCACAGTCTCGTTCCGGCTGCCAAGCTCAGAATCTCAAAAATCAGGAGAAAGGATTTAGATGAGCAGAAAGTGCCAACACTTTGCAAGGTCAAGCAGAAACAAATCCAGAATATGTTCCTGTGTGCCAGATCTCATTGTTTTGAACTCTTATCTAATTTGAGACAGTTTAAAACCACTGATGGTGACACAGAATTATATTAAGACGTTTTTTTAGTACATGTTGTGAACTGTTTGAAAATGTAAGCCCAAACAGCAAGTATCTAACTAACTAAATAGAAAGGAGTCAACTTTTATTGTTAAAGTAAACTTTCATGTGCATCTTCTCTTTTCTGCTCAGCTAACCTGTCTGTCTTTGGAGTTTGGGATTGACAGTATTGGCATAAGGCACCAACTGGACTGGAAAAAATGTTTCAAATGGACTGATGAAAATGTACTAAAAATACTTGGCACTTTCAAATTGGTCCTAGAACATTGATTGACACAGAAGATTTTTGAAATTAGAAAGAGAAAAAAGCAGGGATTTTTTTTAGCATAAATCAAACAAAAAATAAGTCCAAAACACCTGGCAACAGAAGTTTTTCCAGCCACCACAAGATAATGGTCTAATTTAAAGCCAATTTAGATCTTTCTCCAAACTTGATTAAGTTAACCTGAAAGTCCTGAACAATGTTAATTAAAGGAAGCACTGAGAAGCCGTTTGGGGTCCAGAGGTGGAGAAAACAAATATTTCTGGATCAAAGAAGGAAGCCCCGACTAGACTGCTTAAAAATACATGTGGATAAGCGTGTGTGCCCAACTGCGGGACAGCTTGTTTGAGATGTTGGCGACTGCCCTTCTCCTCCTGTGGCCAGATGCACAACAATGCACAACACCGAGGGGCAGCTCTAAGACTCCCTCTTTTTTTTAAAATGCACATTTCTTCTTGTGAGGGTTGCAGCAACATCGTTTCACACTGACATCTTTGCGGTGGTGGTGATGGCAAGTCTCATTCACATGCACATTGTACCTCATCAACTCTACAACTCTACTCGTCTCCACCTGTAGTAAATCAGTTTTCAGCAGTTATACATAAATGCCCAGTTTTACAAGCTGTAAAGGTCCAGGCCTAGTTAATCTCAGTCAATGTGCCAACTTAGCTTTTCTTCTTACTGCAGGGAAAACCTTCAAAGAAAGAATCTATAGTATTGCATATCCTTGCTCCAAACCCAGTTTCCGCAGCAACAATTAAGTAATGAGACATTTCTTGTGGATTAATGACTGCTTGGCAGTGTTTTGTTTGGGGCTTTTAACCCTAGCTTGTAGGTAATTTTTCAGGAAAAGTACCATGCAGAGGTAAATAATAGTATTCACTCTAGACTTAAGGCAATGCTATTTATCTAGTGCCATCAATCTTGCTGTGTGGCACATGATACCAGGAATGGTTGAACTGATTCAGAAAAAGTGTAATTAATAAAAAGTAGGGAGACCAGTATCATCTAGATTTAAAGTCTAGCCACATGTATTATCTTGATGTTCAGTCTCTGCCAAAACCAGAACTTATCATCAGGCCATTAAGAAAATTGACTGTTTAATCCTCCTCTTCGCTTGTGCTCACCCAGCCAATTTTTGATTCATAATATTTTGTCTCTCCACAGATGATGATTTAAGAAAAGTTTGTAGCATCTCATAAAGGACCCTGTCAAACACCTTTTCAAAATTATTTTGACTGGCTCAACTTCATCCACTGCTCTACTGACATGCTGCAGGAATTATAGGAGGTTGGTGAGACACAATTTTCCTTTGCAAATACTCTGTTGGTTAGCTCACGGGGACTGCAGAGGGTCTCTAGAGTTGCCTACACCAAAATGCAGATTTTAGGGAAGGATTAGATATATTTATTCAGCTGGAAGCCAAGGCAACACAAAGCTAATGCAGAGCTTTCCAAGATCCTTTAGCAAGTGATCACAGGACGCTGAGAACCTCTAATCCAGTTACTCTCCTGTCTTCATAAAATAGATATTATTTTTTTTTAACACGGGAGACTGCCTTTAACTGCTGTCAGTTGGCAAAGATCCCTTTCAGTTAAGTGAAGTTACGCTGCCACTATCTGACAACATGGCTATGATTTTAGTGTCAAACATCCAAAGCAGAGTCTGACACTGAAACTTTTGGAGACTGTTGAAGCTGACAGCATTTCACTATGATAAGGTTCTCGTGATGTGAAAAGCAAATTTTCTTTTTTAAAAAATTGATTTCTCTAGTATCTGTTATTGCTGCAACTTTTTTAACCCAAACCTCAAATATACGCCTGTAAAATAAAAGGATAAAGCTGTTTCCTCTTGTTTCTTTACAATGTCACCTATCCAAACTACATCTACTTAACTCTTTTTCTTCTTCCTCGTAAACCCAGTAGTTTTCTTTGAGCACTTGATAATTTTCCTCTTTACATTTAAGCCTGTTTTATTTTGTCATTATCCTTTTGGTAACATGTTATTCAGAACCACTACTGCACAACAAAATATCTTGCCATTTTCCAGCTTCTGTTGTTTCCTGGTTTACTTTCTTTCCATCCACTCATTTAGGCAGGTTTTAATTTATGGTTGATATTTATGTCATGTATGATGCAAAATGCTTTCTAAACTTGAGATAAATGAGAAACGTGGTTTCTCCTGCCCAGTAACTGAAGGATGAAATAAGGGAACTACTATGAGCTCCCTGTCATGGAGCTGAAATAGCCGTAAGGACACCATTTACCCCCAGCTTGGTGCCAGTTCAGCACTGAACCTCAGTCAGCAGTTCTTCTGTCTCCCCAACTCCTGCTAAAATGATTTCAAGGGGTCACTTTTTTCATAACAATCTGCTGCAAAACACATTACACCACATTTCCCCTTTGGCTCCATTCCTAAGACCCTTCAAATGCCTTGTTGCTTTCTGTAATATGAATTCCTTTCAAGAGGCTTCATCGGTATATGATAATCCAGGGCGAGAGTGCTTGTCAAGGAATTTTTTTTGTTCTAAGCAAAGAAATAAAGGTAATTGTGTAGCTTGTGACTATGTCATTCGTGCTGTGCTTGGTTCTTCAGACCTGCACAGATGGGCATCAGCTGAGATTGCTTGAAGGAACAGGACTCTGTGTGTTTGTGTGTGCGCACACATATGTCTGTGGGATGGGGAGAAGGAAAGAAAAAAAGAGAAATTAGGCCCTTGGAAAGGGAGAAGGTCAGAGATTTTGCAGACTGCAGCATTAAAGAATGTGTTCAGCATTAAATCTCCAGGTATTTAGTATCTACAGAACTAAACCATTCCAAATCATGAACATTTGCAACGTGATCTGTGGATCAATTCACTCTACAGCAAATCAGAAATGCCAGTGCAGTAAGTTTCTGTTTGGAATCATCCTGCAAATAACCTGCAACATTTATTCAAGGTTCAGCAGTCTAGGACAGATAAATGTAAAAGATGGCTACAGCTGCTTACTTATCAAACTGACTTATTTAGGTCCTTCTTTGTGTGACTATAATTCTTTAACAGGATCCTGAAAATTTTTATTCATTTTGGGGGGCTAAATGAGCCTGTAAGTCCAGAAGAAGCTATGGATACCCAAAAGAAATATGGTTTGATTCTAAAAGCAAATGTTAATTAGGGTATAAACCATGCCATACTCTATCATATCAGAGTTTAAGACAAAAAGGTTTATTTCTATCAGGAAAGGAAGAATGTGACCCTTTACAGGTCAATCATAGAACAGAATTTAGAGGGTTTCCTTAAAAAACTTTTAAATATTCCTCTTAGAAATGGAAAAAAAAAAAAAAAGAAAAGGAAAAATTTCTCCTTTAGTGGTAATGATGAATATCTCTTCTTAGCTATGAAGCGATGTTTTTAGATGAATGCATTGGGCCATATGATATGACAAACTGTCTGAAAACCAGTCTTGCCTGGGCAAGCTGAGATGATGTGGTTAATCAAGGTACAATCTTTATTAGTGCATTAACCTCCTGCACCCAAGGACTGTGGATTCTAATTCCTGAATTGCCATGCAAGACTGATGCAGCTAGTTTTCTAGTCTCAGTTGGCAGCAAGCTAACAGAAGTAGCTAATGAAGATGAATAGCTGCCTCTTGGGAGTGGGGGGAGGAGAAAGAGGAAAGGAAAAGACCTAGGATACTTCAAGGTCCAGATCTCTGCATGATTTCAGATAATAATGAAAAAGTGCATATAGTTGACATTTTCAGAGATCGTAACAAGCATGTTAATTCGGCAGCCTGCTAACAAAGCAATGGTAGTGGCCTCAGGATTGCTCTGGAAATGTTTCAAGAAGTTAAAACAAAAACTATCGAGAATAAAGACCAGGACACCAGTTAGGGTCTTACCCTTTTTTGGTGGATGATTGTATTAATATGACAAAGGAACAGACAAAAAATGCCCAAGGCTAAAAAACAGAGACATCCACTAAGGAAAACATCTGCGGTTTGGAGAAGACAAAAATACCATCATGGTAAATATTTAGCAATACTGAAATAGCTTTGCTACAGATGCATGTAATGCTCTAATATAAATATGCCTTTATTCCAGACAAAAATTACACTGCTAAATGTAAGGAGGTCAATGCAGCAAGATTTGTGGGGGAAAAAAAATTCTGGGTTTTCTGAAACTAGACAAATTTTCCAAGTTTCTTATTTTGTGGGAGTCTGGAAACTTTCTGATAGGTACACAGCGGTCCTGGTTCACCTCCGGGACAGAAGATGAAATAGCAGGTCATCTCTTTGGCCCGATTTGTTCTTAGACCTAGTCTACCATACTCCTGAACCCAGTTTATGAGGACTGGGGATACCATAAAGACTTACATGGTTCCTGGAAACCTGAGGGCTCATATAAAGAGCTCTTTTTTGCATCTATGGTGGAGATGGCACCAGTGGGTATGATAATTCTAGCTCGGCTTGTTCAGCCAACTGATTGAGCAGTTCAAGCTTACAGAGCTTATGAGTAACAGTGGTGCCTGTGTGCTCTATGCACAAGTTACAGGCAGACTTACATGAAGTAAATACCTTGTGCTCTGGGTTAAGATTTAAGGTGCTACCAGAACACCTTTCAGCTAACATACCTGCAAAGGCTGCCAACCATAACAAGAACAAAGCAAGCTTTTGTTTTGTGCTACTAAACAAACCTCTTGGGCAGTGTGAAAAGATGATAGAGAGGCTAAGAAAAGACCATAGAAAGACAAAAGTCAGAATTAAAGTATTAGAAGTTAAATTGTTGCCAAATGTGGCTCTATAAAGCGTAGCTCCAAGAGGTTTTGCACTTGTGATTTCTTAGTGATATTAGATGAAATGTGTTCAATTTACAGGTGAAAATTACATCAGGCTGGGACCTCAGACTGTGGAGCTGAGCTTCAAGGCAGGGACTCTCCTTCCCTTTTCCCTGCCATAGCACATAGAGGTTCTGCAAGGCAAAGCAAACTGTAAATCTTTTCTGGAAAACCTTGCATGGATGTGGCTGACTGCAATTAGCAAACAATTTTGTTTATGATGCTCTGACAACTTGGGGAATCTGTTCATATACAAGCCATTTATTCTGAATGAGATTAAGAGATCAGTGTAGCACTGCATGCTTCAGTGTATGTGAATTCAGCCATCTGTTCTCAAGGTTGCATCGTGTGCCTCCTAGATCTGAATTGACAGAAAGATGTCAAATTTTGATGGTTTGTATTCTAGAAGTAGCACAGTGGCACAACGTGATGGCTGAAGTTAAGAGGGACCAGTTCAGCTGAGAGTACAGAGGTGCACAGAGCTGAACACAGACAAACCCTTGTCCCCAAATGAAGAATACCCTATATACCTGATAGACTGGGATACCGGACCTGGAAAGGAGTTAGAGGTCACCAGAGGACAAGAAAATAATCTCCCAACATCTCACGTTCTTGTCCAAAGAGCTCATTCCATCACTGTGTGTTTGAAAATGGAGAAGTAAGTAGCACAGTAAAACTGGTTAGGCCAGTGCCGGAATAACCAGTTTCTTTGACTGAATTTCTTCAAAAATGCTGAAAATTCTGAGAAGGAACAAAAAAAGATCACAGATATTTACAGAGATCAGCCCTGTCAGACTAAGAGCTACTATGCTTGATTTGCATAAGCATCTTCCCAGGAGAAAAAAAAACCTAACATGACTTTCAGAAAACTTATTTGTAGCCAGCTGTCAAGTGGCCCAAGGCAAAAAGTAGAACCTCTGCTCAACACCTTCAACAGGATTCACAACAGATGACTGAAAAAATCAAGGTTGTTTGTGCTTAATAGGAGTCCATGTATACAAAATTTCCAAATAGGTCTCAGTGGAAAATGTTGTCAGTTTACAATAATAGAGAAAGAAGAAAACCACCAACTTCTTGTATCACAAGCCAATGGATAGAAGGACAAAAAGGCAAAATGAAATTAGGAAAAAAGGAGGAGCTAGGAACAACTTCTCATAAACTGGCGTTTCACCGCTGGGATGCAGTGCTACAGAAATGCCTGTCTTCATCTCTTGAAGTACTAAGATACAGGATGCTTTTTCGAATGATATGCTGCAACCAAATACAAGACAACGGCTCAAAACAGGGGTAGAGTGGCTGCAGTTACCTGGCTTGTTACGCAGGGCAGAATTCTGGTCAGACTGGGTGATAAAATATGCCATTCAGATTCACACCTAAAATGTACCTAAGTGGGATTTATTTATTCTTTATTTTGGAGCTTCTTTTTCAGTCCATCAAAATCCTTAAAATTTATGGCTCTCAATACAAGCTTTATAAGTTTAGAAAACATGAACCATTTGTACTCACATGCGAATGCTAGGTACTGACCACAAAAGCAGTGATTAAGAGAAAGGGATGTTCCATTGTGTTTTAGAAAAGATCGAAACAAAAGTTTGCTCTTTCCTTATGTATCAGTAATCTATTGCCCATAGTTGTCCCCTGCTGTTTTGATCGTATAAAGTCTAGGTGCATCACAATTAACCTTGGGGATTTAACCGAGGGGTCAACGGGATGGAGGCATCTGCCTGACACTCTTGCTATAGTCAGCACAGACTCCAGCAAGGGGCACATCAGCAGACCTAAGATCTGGGGTATCCTCTGGAAATTACTTTCTGTATCATCTAGAGATGGATTCCAGGTTGCTGTACTCAGTCCTAAAGTTCCTCCCGCTGTGTGGGGTTGAGTCTGGCCTTGCGACCCTTGGAGCAAAGCTTTATTTCTTACATGTTTGTATGGCACCTAGTACAGAGATTCAGGTTGGTGCTGGGCCTCTCTAGTTGCTACAATCACACACAGAAGTTGAGGGAGAATTCAGAGGTGACTCCCTGGCAGTGCCATTATTTCAGCTAGGCTGCCTTGATACTTTTTTGTAGACCATCTCAGGTTATCTCTATGTCTTCATATCTGAAGGCATTAACACTTTTCTGTATCTTGGCTGCCTGCATATCAGGATGAGAGGCAAGCACTCAAAGCCCTCTTCCCTATCCTCCCTATGTTTCTTGGAAACATATATACTCCATATGAACTTTTAATACCTTCACATTAAGAAGACATTGCTGTTTCAGAAAGGTCATCTGTGATTATCTAGAACGTTTTTGTTAAATATATACACAATACAGTATTAGATTTTCCGGCTTTAATGTTGTGGGTAGTTAGAAGGTTAGTCAGCTGGTGATCATCTTTTTCTTCGAAAATTCATGTTTGGATTCTGTTTCGGCCTGAAAGAGCAGCTGGACAGCAAATGAGAGCTGAGGTGCTCTCCATCAGGTGCCCAGCCTCGATCCCCAAGCCTGGACCCATGTGTGCAGAACAGTATTCCAGCAGGCCCATGTAGGTGTAGCCACTACCCAGGGTGGCTTTTTGCCTCCTCTTGTCTTCAGTAGTACACATGTCCTCCTTCCTGTGGTAGGTGGAGAGGAAAGAGAGTCTTCATAATCTCCCACCCCAAGGCCTGGGGAATGATCCCCCGGCAGAAGTGGGAGCCAAGTGCAAAGATCCTCCTTCTCCCTCCAGGGGTCCCAAGGAAAACAACCTGGATTGTCCTGGGGAACCAACCACCCACACTGGAAAAAATCCATAGAGGTGGCAAAGCGGGGCTTGGTGCTAGAGCCAGAGGCTGGTGAGCCTGCTGCAAGGCTCTTTGCAATGTCAAAGGTTGGCCAGGTCCTGCTACGCTTGGAAAAGTGAGTTAATAGTACTTCCTTTTCCCCATGTGTAGCCCAATTCCTGTATGTATATGTAAGTTATAATCTCTCAGGGATGAGCACTACTGTATCATGTACATGGCACTGTGTGTACATAGGCCATGATTTTGTTCAGAAGTTACCAGGAGCAGTAGGTCTTGTTGACTTTTATAGTGGTAAAAATATCTGCATAAGGGGGCAGAGATTCAGAGGACAACCCTTCTTAAATAAATTACTGGATAACTCTGGGACTTAATTGGAGGTAAAAAAATAATTCACAGAGCTTGCACAGTGCAATGGTAGAAGTACTTTACTAAGGATACAGTGATTTATAGTGGGTGAAATTATTTCCTTTTCTTTTCTGGTATTGATGTTTGAAGGATTTTGTCCAAAATTTGTGTCAAAAGCATGGGATAGGAAAAGAGGAAGAAAATGTGTACTGGAAGACTCCTCAAAATAGCAGAAGAGTTTAGTAGAGAAGTCCCGGTGGATGCACTCCCTATCCAAAGTCCCTCAAGCACTTCTAAGACTCCCATCCGTGCACACTGCAACCCTTGGCCAATGCGAACTGGACACAACAAGGCTGGAGGTTTCATTGTTGAGAGCAGAGGCAAAAATAAAGCCTGGAAAATGGTAAGAATCAAGTCCTCCTTCTATGTTCCAGTCATCAAAGCAGATAATCAGGGCCTTTTGCATCACAGTAAAGGGTTTGGTAAGCAGAGCACACTCAGGTCCTGTTATTACAAGGTAAAACACATACAACAAATTAAGGTTGAATGAACCTTGACTCAGAAAATCCCTTAAGAAAATACCTGTCCTGGAACAAATGGTACTGAGGGTGACAATGCCATTCTGTCTTACCACGTGGAAAAATGGAATTGTATGAAATTTTCAATTGTATGAAAACATACACTGAAGCTTTGACTCTGCTCTTAAAGCATGTGATCTGGCTTCATCCATTACATCATATATTTCACTAAGCAGCAGAGTGACACGAGTATCTTATTCATTATTGTAGGCACTGTTTGAATAAGAAATTTGCATCTACTTAAAAAAAACACAATGGTTTTAAACTACTTTTAGCTAAAATCAAATACATTTAGATTTATCTAAATTAATTAGAACCCAATTAAATGAATGGAAATAAAAATAATTAGATCTTTGAAACAGTTGATACGTAGACTGGCTATGAAACAAACTTGAACTGATGAGACACCCGTATGCACAGAAAGCCTACACGGACTAGTGTATTGTTCTGCCACACCATTTCTTGGTGTTCTCTGCTCATGTTGTACCAGACTCTTAGCACAAAGACAGCTTGGTTTTACAGCTAGAATGTTATGAAAAATGATGCTAACAAAAGTTTTTACAACTCTCTAAAACATTCCTCAAGATGTTTGCCAGCAAACAGTAGGTGATTATGAAATTATAGGCTGCATCATGACAGAGGCACGCAAGGAAGTAAGATGGTTATGAATGCTTGCTTATTTTTGAGCTCTTAACTATGCATGATTTACTTATCCACTTTACAGCAAAATTAACATTCTTTTGCTGTCATTTAAAAAAATGAGGATACATATATTTTCTCTTTTTTTTAACCTCGTAGTAATCATGTGGAAAAATTAAAGTAATACATAAAAAAACCCGAAACAGGACATACCATTACCACTTTGAAATTATGTTACCTATTTTTTAGAGAGCATGGAATCAGGAACAGCTGCCCTAGCATTGGAAATGTAAAATATCAAAAGTCATGAAAGTTTGTTTTGTGGCAGCACATGTTAATTTCTTTTGATTTCTCTTCATGAAAAACATCAAACTGCAATTCGCTGCCACAAGAAGGTCCACATAATGTTGCAGTTAATCCTTCAATGAGTTTCCTACCCAGGGAAGGATTTCACCCCTTTTGATTAAAGGTAGTTCTTTAGGTCAGTTCTTTTTTTACTCAGAAAAAGTTTCTTAGTAAAACAAAGCAGTGAGCATATCTTTCAAAGCTTTAGTATACGTAGAATCCCATCATAAGAAAGATCACAACGTAGAACTTTTTTCCCTACCAGCATGAATAAAGAACACTCTCAAAATGAAACAGAGAGAACTGGAGATTACTACAATGGTAAGAGTACTGTCATCGTGAACATTTAATGGGGTTTGTGTGAGAAAAATGGGATCCTGGAATTATGCCAGGTGGCTTAAAGTAATCTGCATGGGCAAGATAACTGCAACCAACCAGTGCACGCTGAGAGGAGAAATGATGAACTAGGGGTGACTCAACTAATGCAACCCTCTGTTCAAAATACAAGACATAAAAACCACCAGTGGTATAAACCCAGTCCATCCCCAGTGCTGGATTACATCCAGAAAAGGGAACTCTGGTTATAGCGAGGCAAAGCAGAGTGTCCTGCCAGGGATTTTGCCAATTTTTAGCAAATAGAACACTCATGATACCTGTGTGCAAGACAGACTGACAGAGCATGTTATAAAGTGAGATGAGAAAAGATAAAAACTGTACTTTCAAATTAATCCTTTAATGCCAAGTAGCAGTAAAGCTTTTAGTAGAGTCTGTTTGCTTTTATTGATAGGTTCAATGTGTTGAATCCCTATCCATATTTTAGCCTCAGAGCCTAGATTCACATCAACACTGGTTTCTGATGCTTAATCTCATTAGTACAGCTATTTGTATTGGTATACCCAATAAGGTTGCTAATACTACCTTAGCTAAGTGTTATTTATTGTATCTGTATATACAACAATATTAACACAGTCAAGCATCAGCGTCGGCACTTGAGGGCACCATTAAATTCACCCAGTGTTCAGCAAGAGATTTAATGATGGATTTAATAGTATTAAATAGGAAAAAATGCCCTTGGCCTTTACGTTCTCATTTAAAAACATATAAAAGAGTAGTAATTCAGGCAGTTATACTTCTTTCAAAGATTTTCCTTTAAATCACGCTCAGCAATATGAGATCTGCTGTACTTTGGCTGTTACTGTATCTTGACCAAAGACAGCAGCCCCTGGCCTATCAGAATTACCCAACTGTTGGCGATTCAGCTCAAGTTCCTATGTCAAATATGGGTGAGTTTACCACTAAAAAAATGACAAAACTGGTAGAAAATTGGCACAATAGTGTTGCCTGTGAGATACATTACAGAGACTTCTGTTAGCAACAAATGTAAGCAGAACCATGAAAAAACTGGATGTTTGGTTTTTATGCTGATTTTTTTCATGGAATATAAATAGGTTGGTTTGTTGGGGTTTGTTTGTGTGTAGTAGTGTGCCTGCTGAATTTTCCTATAGCTTTTAGTTGCATTTACCTTGCTTTCTGTCTCCACATGTCTGTTACTGAATGGACCTACCAATGTTCTCTAGCCCATCAACTAGAGATTTTCACCCAAGAAAGGCACGCAAATGGCTTTTTGCTGTGTCTGAAGCAATTGCAGCCTTCACGTTGAAGGAACTAGGGCTCAGTCTGACACCAGCTTTATTCATACACTGCCCAGCCAAGTCTATCCTCTTGCATTCAGCTTGAAACCACCAAGTGGGTGGAAAAAAAAATATTGAAAGACAAATATGTTCTCTACATGACCCTTACCAGTGATCAGTGTCACTTAAGCCTCTGTGACTTCTTAAGCTTGGAAACTGTGGGCCATATGTGCAGGCTCTCAGTGACTTCCATACATAGAAGTGAATTTATATCAGCATGAACAAGTAACTGTTCAGTCATAGGCATTTCTTTTGCAAAATTTTAGTATCTATCATGAAAAAGATTATACAAACACTTATACTAGCAATATGAACACTGGCAATTAAAAGATAACAGTAAACCCATCATATTTGAATTTGAAACCAAATTTTACAAGTTTTTTTCCAGCAATTTTGGCATTAAAGAGAATATGGATGAAATCAAAATTATACTTCAATACATATGGGTAATAACACTTAAAACTAGATCCTTAGCAGCAAATCATGCAAAAAAACCAACAAAAAAAAAAAGCTGAAGTGACTACTTATCGGGAACATTCACATTTCCCTCTGAAATTTCTCTGCTTGTGAACAGTTCTACTGACACAGCTACTGGGGGATTTTGAGCAAACTCCCTATAAAACATCTCGCAAGATAATACACCTAGTTTAAAGCATGAGTTATGCAACAGAGACAAAGAAAGGGACAGGCCATTCTTGTTTCCTCACACACCCAGACATGCTGGATTAATTATAGAGCATTATATAAATGTGGATGTGTTTGATTCCACAGTGCTTTCCAAAACAAGGGTAAGATACCACTGACATTCAGCCACATCACTGGTGGGAAAAAAAACATACAGGGTACACAGTTCACTGCACAGCAGTAAGGGGTTGGGGAGCAGGTTAAAGGAAATATCCAAGGATGAGAAGAAATCCCATTTCTTATCAGACAAAGCTCCAGGTCTCTGATGTCATTTCAGAACGTGGGTCTTTGGCTGTTACAGATACAGCTGACATCCTCATATGCTGAAACATACGTTTCTCAGTTTATCTATTTCAGAAAAACGAGCCAATACAGAAAACTGGAGTCCTGTTTGTGCCATTAGAGCCAGGACTCTGGTATCGACCTGCACATTCTGATGATTTTGGTGGGTGAGACCTTGGGTGGATCCACAGCTAAGGCTTGGCTGATACATCTGTGTGTTGCTTACGTAATATGCATATTTTGCATGGCTATTTTGGATAATGAAGAAATAATTGTTAATGATTTTTTCAAAAAAAAGTTTCTAAATGGTAAGGTTTGCCGCAAAAGTACCAGTACCGGTACCACAAAGCTGGCTTCTTTTGCAATCGACAATGAGATTTATTTTTTTTTATCATCTCTAACAGCAGGCAGTGCAGTATTAGGCATTCCTGAAATGGCTTTGTAGCACTTTGCCATCTTTGGATGAGATACTTGAGGCGGGTCTCTCAGAGGCTGTGAGCTTTACTTCTGTCTGTGGGAGCTCAGAGACAGCTCCTGTTAAAGTCAATGGAAGCTGAATGCCCATAAATAGAAAAAAAAAGTAATTTTACTAGTGGCAGTAATGATTTTAAAATGCTTGGGTAGGCAAAATCCCTTCCTCAAGCTGGCTGCTAAAATGATACACTTTTAAGAGACTGAAAAGGTTCATCTAGAATTTGCTCTGTTGGTTAAATAATACTTACACAGGTTTTTGCATGCCGATTATGTATCAATTATTGTATAATTGCATCATTACTTTAATTAGATTAAACTACATAATTGGGATGTCTAATTACAGAATGAGGGGGAAAAAAGGTAACTTACCCGACATTAACTGTGGTTCTTGAAGAGGGGCTGTCCACACAGATTTTGCTACAGGGGCAAGTTTCTGGTGTAGGAGACACTGGTTTCCTCCTACAGTGGCAACACCTTAGGCAGCCCCAGGTGCACCACCCCCATCCAGACCCTTTCAGGACCACCAGCAGTAAGGTTGTCATGAGGAGGCCATTTACCACTTGATACCTCACCAGCAAGGTGTGCCAGAGCACTGGGTTCCAAGTCAGAAGGGAGGGGAGATGGGTCGTGGAATCTGTGTGGAAAACTCTTTGTGAAAAACCACAGTTAGTGCCGAGGAAGCTGCTCCCTCTCCTCCAAGTGCTGATCCACAGAGATGCCATTCTTGGTAACAAACAAGCTGCATTTTAAGTCCAGATGTGGGAGGAGAAATCTTACTCAAAGAACAATGGGGGAAAACTTGATCAGCACTGGTCTCTGATTTACCAGCTAGAACTGAGGACTTGGAGAAGTACATGGGTAAACAAAGCATTAGGAAGCAGGTTTGAGCACCTCAGCACATGGAGGAGAGTGGGCTCTGTCTGGAGGTACTCTTTAGTAACCCATGGAAATAGGAATACAGTTCAAAATTTACCTGGACAAGTCTGCATAGGAATAAATTGCCTTCTAACCATTTCAGACTGGACGTTTGAGTAATTTTGGGGGATCACTATAATATGCCAATCCTATACACATTAAATGACATCTCACTGTTTTTGTTGTGAGTGAATTGAGATTTTGGGGAAGAAAACAAGTAGAAGGCTAAACTGATGGAGCTGGAGATTGATTTAGATCTGCAGAAGTCTCTAAAACCATCCGCAGGTTGTGACATAATTTAAACACAACATTTCCAGTGTGGAACTTAGCTTGTGTTTGGTCCTCATTGAAAACTCTTGGAAGAATGAATTCTACAGGGTAGTGAAGTGATATTTTTTTCCCCCAGATATACAGGTTTTAAAGATTCACTTCTCTGTCATTCAGAAGACATAGTAAGAGCCTGTGAGGAACTCCATCCTGAAGCTGGAATGGCCAGGTAAGGCAGGGAGACCCCTATGGGGAGAAATGCCTCATGAGAAGTGAAGCTACAGCTATGTAATTTTTGGCAAAGGGATCTAAGATTTGGGACCTCTCAGAATCTGTTGAACTTAGGAACCAATTTCAGAAGAGGCTAAGTTTTGTCTTTCAAAGGATGAGGCAGTAGGTGGGCAAGCCAAAAGGTCCTGGATCTCTCCACCATCCTCTAGGAAAGGCTCCTTTCAGGGTCTTGCAAGCCATGTTAAAACGCCAGGATGAAGGGTCCCTCCCAGCTAGGAACGCAAGGTCGCTGCAAATAATTTCACTTTGGGACGTGAAACTACATGATAATTGTGAGCTGGAGGTGTAAATTCCTGGTTATGGTCTAGACTCCTGGTCTGGACCCACTCAGCAAAGCGCCCCACACATACACTGAAAGAGCAGCTCCTGCCCCACAGCACTGGCAGTGCAAATACATGAGATGAAACTCCTGACGGGTGCAGACAGAGGAAGCAGTATAAGGAAACATGACTTAATTTTGATGAGCAAAATAGTCTTAATCTCACTAGGATTATGTAACAGTATTTTGGCATACCAGCTGCTACCAGGCATATTTGCCATTTTCTTTTTTTTTTTTCTTAGAAGTATCACAGCACATTTAAGAAGTGGGCTGATCAAAGGCATCATCCACCTCTGTATCCTAAGATGTTACTTAAGATACAAAGGATGATGATTAAATTGGGGGTAAGACCAACAAGGGCCAAGAAATACCATGTTTGACAATACAGGAAAATGGATGCCAGCAAAAGTATCCCATGGTTGAAGCTGCAGACTGGCTCACCATTCCTTCTGGTTTCTTTTTGCCCTGGCAACTTGGATTGTGATGAAAGTGGCAAGACCAAAAACGTTGTGACATGAGCTGGTGAGACTGTGTTGTTGGGCCCCAGCAACAAAGCTGATAGATATATTGTGACTAAGCAGATCAAAGAGCTGCTGGGAAACAATCCAGCCCGTACACTTCTTACATTCAGCTTTGTAAGAGGTTCTGCACTTGGGGCTAAGATGTTTTGAAGAGTGTTGGCCAAAAAAACCTTGGACTATCAGGTGTTGGCTGGCACCAGGTGTCAGACTTGGCTGTGGTTCTGGGAGACTAGGATTCACAGAGAAGCAACAGACAGGGCTGGCAGATTCATCACGTTGGAGAAACAAAATTATCCTGATCCTGCCTACTTGAGTTTTCTAAGAATTATGGGCATCCAGAAAGTCAGTGGGGAAACAGAAAATTTATTGAAGTAAAACATCCAAGTTGTTTTTTTTTTTTTTTAATGAAGTGCATAGCAAATAGAAGTTGGTAACATGGCTTTCCCTGGTCATGGAGACTTTTTCATCCCTAAATCCCTGTAGAGCTCTAGAAAGCTGAGGTGATGGGGTAGGACATTTTAGAGACCATGCCAGCTGATAGCAGCCAGAAACACACATAGTCTTGAAAGACACGTGTCTCCTTGCCTACATGGAAAAAGCCCCTTGTTCCTCAGGACCCAGATAAAGCGTTTTGTGGCTGTAACGACACAGGGGTAAGGTTGCCTGTCAGCACCTGAACAGGGCTGGAGTGGGGACCAGGCAGTTTGCAGTTTGATGGCTGCTGGTGAGTTCCAGAGGGAGGCTGTCACTTCACCTCCTGAGCTGACCACCTGTGGAGGAGCATGAGGGGAGACACCATGGTAGATGGGAGAGGAGGCTGATGGGGAATCCTGCTGCAAGGATAGCCTTCCCAAAGCAATGAATCTACAGTCTGTTTGAAAATCAGCACTAATTTTTTTATAAAACAGTGAAATAATGTACAATGTAGGTATGGGATATGATGTAGCATGTGAGTTGGAGGCTCATCTTGTTTTTTTCGGGGGTATCTTGCATTTTGTTCTGGAGTTGTTGGGCAATAAGTAACAGCTTTTTCGGTGCTCATAGGTGTGCTCTTGTTGTCCTGTGGCATTGTCTCCATTAATTCTTTAATCTGAATGTGGATTAAGAGATAATTTTCTGTCTTTTGCATGGAGAAACAGCAGGTGATTAACTGAGCCAGCTCAGTTACCTATAGTAGAAATTTCCCATGAATGAAACAATCATCCAATTAAGCTGATTGTGACCGATAACTGAGTCCATTGGACATCTTGGGATGCAATCACCTTTGCAGGGATTTCTATATAGACTAAAGGAGCTAGCAAGAGATCAACTGGTAAAACTGCTCAAACAAAATATGACTTTATGGATAAAGATATACTAAAAGAAAGGCTGATTCCCCAAACTCCTTTCTTCCCTGAAATGGAAGGAAGGTTCCTGTGGACACTGGCAACACTTCCTGGACTACAGTGAGTTGCATCCATTTTGCAAGTGTCTCCTCAGAGAGATCAGAGATAGGAGGAAAGGAATTAGGCCAAGCTGGTCAGGTTGGATATTCATCACTTGCCGTTATCAGGGTCAGCCAGTGGTGTGAAGCAGGGGAATAGTTAGTGGTAGAACAACACTAACGTTTTCACTGTGTTGGAGGAACAGAGCTGAAGCTATTGTATGATCCAGGGGGCCAAACATTAAAGGCAAATTGTGTGGTTAGAAGCAATGGAAAAGTAGTGTGAGGCCACCCTATCCCTTCCCTTGCAAGTTACAGGGAAGCAGGTAGGGCGCAAATGAAGCCACACAGTCATTCAGGAGTAGTCTAGTGTGTCTCAGGGGTGAAATCTGTGCATAGGTAGTTGTTCAAGAGTAAACAGGCAGCTATCAGTTTTTAAATGTCAAAATTATTTGCAGACATTTTTAAGGAAAGTACATTGACTGATTGTGATGTTAAATATTTTGGCCTTTGCAATTTCTTTTCTTGCATTTACAATGACATCTATAACAATTTCACAAAACTAGTTAGTCCCGTTATCAATTAATTGTTTGCACACTTTTCCTTAAAAAAAATAGGCTTTAGAGAAAACAAAATCTTCTATCTATTTTTAATTCTTCTACAGCTTAGAAAGTAAGGGAGCGAACTTTCATGTTTCTTTCACTCCTCTCCTCCTCCAGAGGACATGCCTTTAGAAATAACTGCCCTGATACCACATGCCAAATTATATCTTTGGGATATAGGAGAGGTTAGACAAAATCCCATTGATTTACTGGTTGTTGTTGTGTGGGTGTGTAGGGAGGAACAGACTTTATAAAGGCTTTTAGCATGCCAGCTTTTATCCAAAACAGCTTAATTAAAACCTGATATTTTAATAGTACCATTTGCCCCAGAATGAACAGTAGTTATACCGACCACCACTGCATTATGTGTGGTTAATGAAAGGAATTACAGTACGCTAGTAACAAAGGTATGAGGGATGAGGATAATAAAGGGCCATTTGCTGCGTGTGGAGGTCTGTGGAAACCCCTGTTTCCCCCCTTGCCTGGTGTTGGCAGCCCCTCCACGTGCCCTGGCTCCACGTGAGCATGTGGAGGCATCTGGGGTGACACGTGCCAGAGCCACCCCTGCCCCTGGGGAGGACATATGGCCCCGGCAGACAGCTCTCCAGCTCAAGGAAGCTTGGGAGGAGCAGTAACAAAGGGGAGAGATGCAGGCACTCGGAAAAAAAAGATGTTATTTTGTTGTGTGGAAGATACTTGTGAGCGATACTGTCTGTTATTACCAACTGCGTTTTTCTGAAATAGATGTGCCTTCTCCAGGCGAGAATGAAGTGAGGCGCTGAAGTCAGCTCGGTCCTGTAAAGCCCCAAATCTTGCACAGCCTGACCCAAGCTGAGACAAAACTGCCCCCCGATTTGGAAATGCTAATATAGCAGGAGTTTGCAACAGCACTATGCTGGAGCAGGAACTGCAGATTATTTTGAAGAGAGGAAGAAATGAGTTTTAAAGAGAATTTTTAGTTCTTTACCAGAACACCCTAGGTAGCCCCTGCTTTTTGTTGCTTCTGGTTTTTTAAGCCTAGCTGTCATAGACCATACCTTACTTCTCTGATTTTGAATCCCAAGTGAATGGAAACACATGGATCCCTGCATGAAAACAAATTGCAATGAAGGGGGAAACTAAAGATTAGCACTAATGTACATGCTTTAGGTTTCAACCCCAAATTCAGTTAATAAAAAAACTGTTATACTTCTCCAAAACCTAACAAATGAAACCTCAATCAATAGATATCTGAGGAAGCAGGATAAGATCAATAAGAGAGCTAATTTTGCAGAATTAAGGAGCAACATGAAGATTTTTAACGAGGAAGCAGACACCTTTGCAATAACTGCACTATGATATGTTGCCTAGCAACAAGATATAAAAATGATGTATAACGCCAGTAAGTTCTTTCACATATGAAAACAGCACCCTACCAAGACAGCTTCATAATGTACTCTTACAAACTAAAAATCCATAGAGACCATTAAAGCCTCCATCTTCTGTAATATACTCTGTTAAACAATCATGTGTTTTTGTTAATGCAGTAAAACACTGAATTTATTTAATGATTACCCAATGATACATCATCAGCAGCAAGCAGGAACGTTTCTATTTTAAGCCTGCAGAAACCATCCCAAGATATTGCACTTTGACAGAGAACAAATGCAATGAGCCAGACTTGTGCAATGCCCAGGATGGCCGGGGAGGGTGACGCACAGGAGGTGCTTAGGTGGGACAAATTAAAATCACTCTCTGTCTGATTAAAAAACAAACAAACACACACACACACACACACACACACACACCCCTTATTAGAATACATGGGAATGCATTTACTGCTTTTAACCACTTTTTTTGTGGCTTGTAGCTCGACAGAATATTTCTCATGGAGTACCTCCTGCTTCCCATCTCTGGAATGGGAAAGGCGAGGAGGGTGGCAGGGGGTGCCAAAAAGCGTGCTGTTACTGAATCACTTCTACACAAAGCAGTACTGTAAAGATGGTTCGGCAGGACAGGGGGAAGGACGGGGCTATTGGAGGGTGAGCTGCTGCTGGTGGGGCCATCTGCAGCCGGGGTGGTGGTGGGAGCAGCTGGCGTGGGCAGCCCCCTCCCCAAGCGAGAGCAGAGGCAGCGCTCACCAGCCCGATTATGAAAGATGGTCCGCAGCCAAAGCACAAGCCCTGCAGCCGGAGGGCCGTGCCAAGGCACCAGGTCCTTGTTTCTAAGAGGGATTGCAGGGGGACAGAGCGAGTGGGGAAGAGTGCCCCACACCCCAAGGAGGCTCCAGAACTTTCTGTCTGGGGCATGGCACCTGGCAAAGTGGTGAGAAGAACGGCCTTAGCAGAAGAACATGGCAAGTAAACCCTGTCCAGAGTAACCCAAATTTGGGACTGCTAATGTGTTACAAGCCTCATTGGGAAGTCATCTCAGACGTGGCTGGGAGTAACTGGGGTCTGGCTTACGGGGTAGTTTTGCCCAAGTCAGCACTGCACAGAGAGGGAAAAAGAGAATTTGTTCATCTGCTGGGAGGGGGCTCTTGGCTCAGGTTATCACCTTGTGCTGTTCCTGAGTGCTGATGATTGTGGGTTAGCTGTGAAACAGTTCTGCAACCCAGCAGCAGCACAGCTCCTGTGTGAGAAGTCCCCTTCCCACCCACTGGTCCACCTCTCCCTAAGGGTCCTAAAGGTCCCTTCCCTGTTCCTCTCCCTGGCTCTCCTTTTTGAGAGCTATGTACTGAATATTTCCAAACTGTAATACCTGCAGATTATCTGAGGTACATGTTATATATGTCTGGAAATGAAGCAGATGAACACGGCACTTAATCCTTCACTGATCTCATGCCTTGAATTTTAATCTTTGCTCTGTCACTGGCTTGCTTTTTTACCTTGAGCAAACCACAACAGCTCTCTGTACCTCAGCCCACCCATCTGTTCAAACGTATCTGGTGATGTGATCCTCTCTGGCTGACCCACATTTTATGGGATGGCTGAGAGTCTGCATCAATACATGTTTAGATACTAGAACACTTTTGGATGAAAATGATAACCATGTTGTTGCACAAAAGAAGCATAAAGCATTCTTGCATTGAACTGTTGAAAGTACTCAATATATAAAACACAGCAACGCCAACCAGAACCAAAATCCAGATCGTTGGGGTTTCAGTGCTGGGAGTGTGGTGAATTACAGGATCCGAGGTTTTGTTAGGAGCAGACTACAGAGACTAAGCAATTGAACCTGTGTCCTGGGTAAGCAGGGAGAGGGTAACATACACAGAGGGGAGCAGAAGCGAGCACAATCCAGTCCAACTGCCATGATAATTTCTGCTGTAAGCCTTTGAAGGTGAAGTGCTGAGAGAAATTAAAAAGTCCCATTCTTCGTGTAGTACCGGGAACCTGCAAAAGTCCAGAGTCAGGAGATAAATACGATCAAAGAGAAGCCTGTGCGGTTTTCTTTAATCTAAGTGAAGGCCAACTTTTGAACTCCAACAGAGCATTTCACTGTAAAAGGTATTATTCTAGGCAGTTATGTGTATTAAAGGTAACTGGAAAGATGGAGACATTGGCAAGATATAGAAAAATATATAAATATGTAAAAGCATAAAGGGAAGTCAAGTGTGACTCCCTTTCCTAATTGCCTAACATGATTCCCACTAGATGCATAAATTACAGCTCCTATTAACAGCACTATGAATAATAATCAGTTTACTTTCTGGCTTGTATCTAAATATACTTTCTATATGATTTCATCTTTTATTCAGCTGTTTAAAAGCAGAACATCTAATTACAGTTCCTATTAGTCTACATTAATTTTTATTTTTTTTGCCATAGAGCATGTGTGATGACTGATTTTCTAAAAACAGACAGAATTTTTTAGCATATGGAAAAATCATGTTATTATTAATACATTCCCACATGACTCTACATTTCAATTCCCTTAATTATTTAGTCATTGCTGATTATGTCTTTTCACAATTCATTATCCCATTTCCTGCAACGTGGGCATTTTATTCATTAAGTGTCAAAATGAAGGGCCTGACCTCCAGGAAGATAATCAGGAAATAAGTGGCAGATATAAAAGGTCTGGGTTTCCCTTAAGTGCTCACTTATTTCAGTAGCTATGCCATGTTTTTAGTAAGCGGTGACAGAAATGAACTGTTGTTGGTAATTGCAGAAAGGCGCGGGGCTGCCAGTCTGCATGAGCTCTGTTTATCCCCACGCGCTGCTCGCATCAGCTGATGGGTTCTGCTGAGCAGCGACAAGAATGGGGTGGCGTGACAATGAAGTGGCGGCGCTTATTGTGTAACGGCACAGAGTAACGCTGCCTTTCAAATATTCAGCAGCAGAGAGTGCAGATGGCAGAGAGGCTGGTTGGTGCTCCACTGCTCGGGTTGACCTCAGAAGCCAGGACTTTCGCAGGCTCTTGTCAGCCTCAGGCGACTCCTGCTCCCCAGGGGACCTTCAGGACACATTAGGTTTCAGGAGGGAACACTGCCCATTCCCTCCTCTTGAAGCTGGACCTCTGGCAAGGCAGAAAATCCCAAGCCAGCAGCCCAGGAGGCACGATGAAGCATCACGTTTGCAGTCTAAGAGTTGGACCACGGGGCTGGAGGGGGAAAGTGCTGGGATTTCAGGCCAGGCGTTGTGCTTTGGGCTTTCAGTGGATTAAAACCAGGTCCACACTGCAGCCAGATGCAGAAGCATGTGCCTTCAGACTTCTGCACAAGCCTAGCCTCCGCCACCAATGGGCGGACTGGTGTCTCAAAACACCATGTTTTGACCTGCTTGAAAACGAATGTTCATGGGAAACCACCTCCCTGTGTAAGCATCTCTCCCTGGCTTCTCACAGCTGCTGCTGAGCTGCCCCGTTCAAAGCTGAAGGAGCTCAGCAGACAGGTGTGTCCCTTCTAGATTTTAAAAGCTGACAATGTAACCCATGAGGGACAGCGCAACTCTCTGCTCTGCTGTCTGCCATAGGGTTTTGTCAAATTCTGTCACAGCAAAAACAGTATCCTAACATGACCAAGTAAGAATTACTCAGGGCACACTCACACACAGTAACAATTAAAATAGGAATGTGAAGATGATTTAATTAGCCTGAATAGCTGCTAATAACACCTGGTAATTTTGCAAAGTTGCAACTAGATATCTGTGGTATTTATAATATATATTGTATACATATGGATATCCCCATATGTGCATGTATATATATATATAAAATGCATATACCATGTCTTATTTATGCTCTTTCTATGAGCAAAAATTAATTTGAAAAGCTTTAATAGACATTACATTAATAGACAGCAGTTTCCTAAATAGCCTCATAGCTAGACAAATACTTTGCCTAATGCCATTTCATTTTCTGCCAGCTGCATGTGATTTGCTTTTGATCTGGCACGCGCTTCGTTATACATTATTAAAGAGCCAATCAGTGTGCCCCTGGAGTTAGCATCCTGTCCCCTGCTTATTTTTTAACAAATTTCCTCTTTTCTTTTGTACCACAGTGATTAATCATTTCAGCTAACGGCGGCACTGTTTATGATCTGAGTCAGTGACTTCAGACCATCTTAATCTCCCGTTAGGCAGATTTTAATGTGCTGGAAATTTACTTACAAGCTTTTATTTATAGCACAGTATGCTCTCAATTTCATCCGACAACAAAAACAAAACCTGCAAATAGCACTGGGTTTCTGCTTTTAATGTTTCTGGTGAACTTTTATGGGACAGAAAAGCCCAACCAAACCATGAAACAGAAACCTAAAAGGCAGCGTGATAGATCCTTATTTTTCAAAACTGTGTTTATCCAGTTGTGTGGAGAGAACCTGTTGCCTTCCAATGTTTCTCAGCAGTCAGGTCGTTTCTGGTCTGGGTTTTTTCGTACCCTCTGGTTGTCTGCAACAGTGCTTTTAGATGACTCGCTTATTAAAGCAGAGTCCTCTGGGGCTTCTAAAGTCTTTACTTGCACCGTCCTTATTTGCAGGCATGGTTGGCAGAGAAGCAGCTTTGATTCTCCTGTTAATATTACAAATATTTCCAGCTAACTTTAAGATCTATGCTGAAATGGCTGACCTCTTTTCTATGCTATAATAGCAGTTCAAAAGACTCTTTTATTAAGCCAAGTGCCCAACCATTATTGTTTTTTATTGTGCTGTAGTTTTGTCTAATATTAGAAGGAAATGATTTGAGGGCAGAGATAAAGCACCAAATGGATTTAGTTATCAAAAACTTTATGGTATCTTAGCTTGCTGCAGGAGCAGTCTGAATAGATTTTTTGGGAGGACTTTTATTCTTTTCTAAGCAAAAATTATATACCCATTACAATGCTCTCCATCACATGGGCAGTGCCAAGGACTACAGGCTGGAGATCCAAGTCTGCTTAAACAGACACTGAGCAATACAGAGACAAGGTGTCTACAGAGCCCAGCCAGGATGACACAGAAATGAGGTTACAAGGTCCGGATCTGCTGTGCCAATTTCCCAGAGCACCCCCTTTAGGGCCACCCTATGGAATTCCGCATTTGTAGTGCCTCCAGATTTTCTCTTTTGTTTGCCCTTTGCATCATGATGAACCAGACCCCAGACTTTTCTACGTGGGAGAAAAATAGGCAACATCTAAACTTTGGCATACAGGAGGGCACAGCAGGAAAGGCTGCAGATACAGTTTAGGAGATTTGTGGTTGATGACACAGGGAGAGAAGTCTGTGCTGCTCTGGGGAGCAAGGACACTGGACTCCTTCTGGTCCTCTGGGATGCAGAAGAGAAGGCAGGAGTCAGGATCCACCTGCTTCCTCCCACTGATCACTTTTCCAATATTGTGTTTGCTTTTATCTTTCTTGCATGTACTTTTAATCTCATAATTATTCATCTTCACTAACTTCTGTCCACATTTTTTCCTTTCCCTAAAGCCACACTGAGCATCCCGTTATGGCTCCTGAGCTTGTCTATCTTGTTGCTACAGTCTGGATATTGATGGCTCGCTATAATAGACACTTTTTCATGTTCTTGATCTGTGCCCAAAGTCAGATGACTAATACAGACTCTATGCTTCTGTTCTCCAACTATCTTCTGAGTATTGCCAACCAAACTGTTGATGGGCCAGTCATAACCTCACAGTACCATTACTTGTTTCTGCCTTTTTTCTTGTTGAAAAGTTTCCTGTTTACCATTCCCCCACAACAAACTTTAATCCCTCTTAGGTTTAGTCATAAAATAATTCATTGTCCATTTCAGCGAAGTGATGGGGATCCCTCTGTAGTCAGTGAGGAGAGAGGCATCTTCAGGGGACACTTTTTCCCATCCTCTTTCCTATGACTACGTAGGGAGATTAAATTAATAGATTAGATAGCTACCTTCAAATAACTACAACAAGGTGAGATAAATTCCATCTCAGCTCATCACGTAACACTCACGCAGTACAAAACATCTTATTTTAAATGCTCTCATTTACTTTAGACTTTGGTAAACCTGTATAATTTAACATGTCATGCTTGGAACAAGGAACATGTTAGAGGCTTTGCTTTTACAAATTTAATAGAAAACTATCAACTTGTGTAGAACCAGTGAGACGAGTAATAAATGTTACAAGAACAGCTTTAGGCATTGCATATTAATAGCTGTGGTAGGATTGACTTGCAGCACCTTGATTCTATGATCAGCAACAAGATAATTAGTAAAATTATCCTGCAAATTCATTATCTTGATTCCTTCCACTTGTGCATTTTATTCATTACATATCAAAATTAGGAGCTTTGCCTCCAGACAGATAATCAGAATGTAAGTGTCAGACACAAAAGGTCTGAACTTTCTTTAAATATGCTTTTCTAGATGTGACCTTAAATAGTCTCTGTGATACCAAGGAATTTTCAGTCATTATTCCAAACAGAAGAAACCCTGTAATTTTGTGGAGAAATGCAGCTGTGCATTTTATAGGTTTTCTCACACCTTAATTCTGTTTTGAGATACATGATTTAAACATTGCATAGTTCTGGAACATAACGATTTCTTTCTCGCTTAGTCTAAATTCACCTGATGTGCTCTGCTTCACCCTCCATGCTCCTTGTCCTCCCACTACCCAGATCCAAGAACCAGCTGAGCTGTATTTGGACTCTCTTCAACCATGCATCCAGGGGATTTGGGGCTGAAACTAGGGTGCAGCAAAGTTGCACGGACTGATGTATGCAAGTCTGTTACCCTGCTGTACAGTTAGGACACAGCCAGACATGTAAGATCAGAAGTGCCTCTTGGCTACCCCCGGTTTAGATGGAGTCAGACAGAGTGTGTTCTCATAAACAAAGTATTTCGTTGGGCAGATCCTTATATTTCACATCCTAGATCTGCCAGGAGGTTCATGCATCCCTCCTGATCAGAACTAATGCAAAGAGTTTAGCTGTTGATGCCGTGTCTGTTTTGCAAGGGGTGCTCAAAGGGGCTGCTTCTGACACTGAACTCGGAGCTGGGTGCCTGCTCCTTCTAGGCTCTCACAGGAGTCAGTGAATGAAAGCAGGTGGCAGCGTGAAGTTGATTCACAGCAGGAGCCCGACTTGTTGCACACCAGAAAAATAGTGCAGTGCTTGGCTGGACTGACCCCGCAGCCATCTGGATTCAGCAACAGCAACAGAGCAGCAGAGAGACGAGCGGATGTGAGCTGGAGAGGGATGGCGAGGGCGGGTAGGTGTATGATCAGCTACATTTTCCCTTTTACCTCTGCTGCCTTCAGCGTTTAATTCCCCTTATCTTTGTTTCACAGGATGCTCCATTTTCATATACTTTAAGTTGTAGAATTCTTAAAGTGCTTTCATTTTGGGATATGAGCTTCGTAAAAATGCAACTGCCAAGGTAACAATGCATTAAAATCCTTGCTTTGTATTTTAAAGACACCTATGTTTTTACTTGTAAGACTTGATTTACCATTGCTGCAGGAAAACTCATGCATGGGGGGAGACATGGCCTTAAAAATTCAGTGAGTGCTATCTTTTGTGGAAAAATTGAGGACACATTGCAAAGGACCGTATAATTATGCTTCTGCCATAATTAGGTACTTCTTGCTGGCCCCAGATCCTGCATGGTTCCTAGGATGTACTCTGCAATGATTACCAACCCAGGGGCTGTTGGCCAAAACACAGGCATTTGAACAGATAGCACAAAATGCATCATGGATCAGCCCATTTCTGCATGTGTTGAGCTTTCTAGTACTCACATACACTATTTAGCTGGCATGGCTTTTTCATTGCCACACGACTTTTGAATTATCTTTTGCCAAGTGAAGTGTGTGAGAAGGGACATTCTCAAGCTGGATTCACAGCCTTGCACATCTGCAAAGCTGCTGCAGCCAGAAATGCTGTCAGGGACTACATGAAAGTACCCAAAACACGGGCATCCCTGGGCAGGCCAGCTCCTTCACTGGCATCACAGGGTCAAGAGATGGGACACCGAAACCAAAGATCCCAGGTATGTGTCTGTCTCAGCTGAGAATTCCCTCCACCTGTCCACCCAAACTGTGTGGTTTCTGCTGACAAGAAGGGACAGAGCGAGGGGTGAAAAAGCAGAGTCCTGTTGGTTTGTTTTAAATGAAAACTCACTGAAACTATATTTAAAAAAAAATAATCCATGAAAGCTTAGATGACAAGATAAGGAAAGGTACATATATCACAGAAACTAACTGACAGGGGACATACTTTACAGAAGAGAATGTCTGATGATTTTGGGAATCTGCCTATGTATAATTTATGAATTCCTTATGGTTGGTTTTCACTCGGTAATGCTTTATACTCCATGTGCTAAGAAGACAAGGAAAAGAAGTCAATGTCTGTCCACAAAAGGGCTGGTAGCGAAAGACTACCAGCACCTGTATAGATCCTACCAAAGCAAAACAAAAGGTTAAAGGCCATATTTTTTTCCCCTGCCTCTCCACAGGATTCTGGATTTGGATAGCAGAAAATCCCAGACAAAAGAAAAAAGATATCAGATACTAATCCTGGGTCTTAAAAAAAATCACAGAGCCTAAGTGACTCCTGTGAGACTCCAAGGGCCCAGAGACAAAGGCAGCTTGTTTAGGAGAAGAGAGCCTGGGGGCAGCTCTCTGAGCAGGGAGACACCAGGGAGGATGAAAGATGCTGCTGCCCAGGCAGGGAGAGGGAAAGACAGGCTGAGCCTGGAAGACAGGGTGGAAATGTCATCTCCAGATGCAAGGGAGCTGTGGAGTGACAGCACAAAAAAATGAGGAAATTTAGACGAGGCAAAGTGTGCAGATCTTTTATTGCTTTGTCTAGAGATATACGCTGCTTCCCCAGCTAATGGGGAAAAGCCCGGACCATATGGTTTTTTGGAACAACTGCAGAACCTGCAGTGGTCACAGCCTGGAAAATGTGATGCATACGGCAAGTCTGGCTACCCTGCTTAGGCTAAGGGAAGCTTGTGTGCCTCTCAGCCCGGTGTGGTGGGCCCAAACACAGCAGGCTGAAAACTGTCCATCCGCTTGGGAAAAGCCTGAAGTACCTGGAAGCGTGAAACCAAGCTCATGACCCTGTTCCCAGGACAAAAATGTCTTCAGGCATGGTCCTTCTCACGCTGTGAGGCTGCTGCAGCTTCCAGCTTCCCCATCTGATGAACAACAGAGCGAACAAGTTGCTGCAGCAGCAACTATATTTAGCAGTCTGTTCTGCTATTGATGCATATATACCTGGTTCCTATTGACTATAATGAGAATTATTCTGACAAACCACAAGGAGAATAGGCCTTTAAGGGTTCGGTTTGTACTAACGAAATGTCTAAGGAAAATTACCCTCTTTTTGTCCATGCTAAATTATTCCAGCTTTTCATTAATACTCATTAAGTTTCTAAGGGTTGGCATTTTTAGCAAAAAAATAGTTTTCACTGACAGAAAAAAGCCACCCAGATAAATGAAGAAAATGTTTACTCAATTTAATAGGCATAATTTTCTCTTTTGGTGCTCAATTCAACATCAGGACCTGAAGTCAACAAAGGTTGGATCAGGGTCTACAATTTTTTTTAATTGGGCTCTTCTCATTTACACTGGAATATGTTGAAAACTCTGGGCTATAATGAACCATTACATATGCGTACATGCAATGCTAGGAAAATTAATAATGTCTTGAATTTGCTCAGTATTTATTCAGCATTCATGAGTAAATAACAAATAACTTGATAATATTAATGAAAGAAAGCCTGTGGAAAAGCCACCCAGCTGGAGAGAAACTTTTTTACTGCGTGAAGCCCACTTTCTCTCCCACTAAGCTATTGTCATTACTCTGAATAACTTTTTCTCTCCAAGGGTAAAGTGACAGGCTTGCAATTTCTACATAAAATTGCACATTTTTAACTGAAGTTTGTATGTAAGCCCTTTTATGTCTGTGTGACCTTAAGTGTAGTCAATAATATTGCCAAGAATATGTATTCTAAATTAAATTAATTCTGTTGGCAAAAATTAAGTTTTCAGAAACCATCAGAAATGTGACAGTTTATCACCATCTTCATTACAACCTATGCAGTGAAACTGTTTGGATGACTGAGTCAGAATCCCATCATTTAAGGCAACATCAATAATTTGTACATGAAATAATTGGGTCTTTTCCACGTACTTCACTTTTGAAACACACCTGATAGCATTTTACTTCCTAGGCTACTAAATCCAAAATAACTAAGAATGACACAATGCACCATATGCAGTAAATGGCATTTAGTGCTAATCATAAAGTACAGGTACTACGGCGTTTTGGTTGGTGAAAACTCGATCAGTATTCAGTCAGTCCGTCTTAAAAGAGGGACTTAAAACAGCACTTTGTGTCCTGCAGACAAATGACTGTGTATGTTCTCGTCTTTCCTTTAAAAAACAGTTTTTACCTTTCACATTTTCAACAAACCAGCCCAATGTATCCTGAGGGCAACGAACTACAATGGCAAAAAGATGCCAAAATATATGCAATAAAAAACGCTAGAGATTTTCAATCATGATTTTTGCAGCGTGGCTAGTACTGTGTTCTCCATGATCTTTGAAGCTTCTGCACGAGGCAGGAGGAAGTCAAGCGCATTGTGTGGAAAAGTTAGACCGCATCTCTGCTAAGAGACCGACAGGACCACACACCCGAGCGCTGGCCCACAGCTGGGCGAATGTGGCCACACCAGCACAGCTTGGGCAGGGGCCAGCTCTTGCAGAGACAATCCTGTGCGACAGGCAGTGTGGGTGAAGCCACTCCGCTTTGTGCCTGTAAGGCAGTTTAGCTCTTTGGACATGAGCCATGCTATGCTGAGTGGCCTCAGGGTAAGAGAGCAGTTATTAGTCCATTTTACTTATTAGTACAGACGTTGCAATGGAATATTCTTGAAAGGGATTTAATTTCCTTTTAGCAGACTTCTCTTTTCTCCCTCAATTTCCTTCGAGTCTTTCTGCCAAGTGAAGCTAACTGCTAACTCATGTGTTGCTCCTAAATATGATTAAATAAGATTAACAAAAGAATATTTGTCTCAGCTCCCAGATGAGGAAAGCTGCCTCTGACAGACATAAACAGAGAGCTCATGCTTCCTGGGTGAGACCAAAATGTGACAGTGCTGGGAGAGTTCCCGCTGATCAGCTCTAGTTGTGGAAAATCGGGCACCACAGAGGAATTTCCTAGATATAAGAGCACATCTACTGCAAATATCGGTGTAGGAGACAGGAAAATGGGCACAGCTGAGGTACACATGTAACGTCAGCCATTGAAACCCACAACTCAATCTAATGCAGCTTTTCAGAGACACATCTTAAGGTGGCGATGGCAGCAGGTCTGTCACCCTGTGGGCTCACAGGGCAAACCAGGGCTGTGTCCTTAGGTGTCCGGGACTGTGACGTAATGATTGCTTGGCTCTGCAACCATAGTTGCAGTCTACAGCCCAGAACACATGCATGCTACCACAAGCCCTCTGGCTCTCCCTCCCCTGCTTTACAGTCATCCCTGAAAACATGGTGAAAAAAATGGGAATGTTAACTTGGGTGGAAAAGTAAGTCATATAACAGCATCCAGTTGCATTGTCTGATGAGTCGGCTTCCTTAATGCCCATTTAATCATGGAAGAAACCACTGTCACCATAGGGTTTACTGGAGGATGCTGTCATCTCAAGTCACACCTTCTTTGTGGTTTCACTTTGTTTTGAGTGAATCTTACCAAGAGGGGTAGAAAGTAGGTTGTCCTTTAAAGGTGACAGCTGAAGGCATCAAACCCCAGGCTCCCAGCAGCACAGATACCTGCTATTACACACATTTCATTCTTCTTTCATTAGGACTGATAGCACAGATCCTTTCTGTTTATTAATATGCATAATTCTGTTGGCCTCAGAGGAGTTGTGGCAGAGATACACAAAACAAGGATCTATCTGGCCCTTTGCCATTAATAACAAGGAGTAATTTCTCTGTATTGGAACAAGATGGTGATTGTGCCTCTTTTCCAGCTTTGTGAAACACTCTAAACAGAGGAAAAAATTAGTAAGGATTTTACTGTATTATTTTTGTATAGCAGAGAGGCCGGATAATTCATTCTGGATTCTCTCTTGCTTTGTTAAATAACAGGGTGCATACACTCACTACAAAACAGCAATTTTAAACATTAATTCCACCACATTAGCATGATGGTGTTTCACCAGCTCTTTTATACTGGCCTGCCTATTCCTAACACAAAGCCTTTGCACATTGGCTACTTGTGTTCTAAAAATAATATGGGTCTTTTGCCTCTGTACCACCCTACTTGATTCAAAACAGAACAGATTTTGCCATATTTGAAAATGTCGGTGCCCCAGCCCATGGGTGGCTGATGCCACAGAAAGTGCCTCCATGTCCTGCACCAGGACCTGGAAGACTGAAAGGCAGATTACCTTTGACTGGCATTTGTGGTAAGTCTTATTTCCACTGTAACAGTTTGTAGCTTGATCTCCTATTTCCACTAAACTGTTAATAGTTTTTGCCTTTTTAAGGTGATATTTTTTGTTAGCACCAAGGTTTATTAATTTCAAGGTTTAAATATAAAGCATACTTCAAAACCCAAACTCCTCTGAGACACTATTTCCAACAACAGTGACAGCAGCAAAAATCCAAGTGTGACAGTTCAGGGGGGGCTGTTCATGTACAACTAATTAGTGGTTGGTTGACATTATCACTGTTAGTATAATATTTTAGTGCCATTTTACACGGTTCTCTACCTCTGACTCTGTATGTTAAGGGCCAGCGAAGTGATGTTTATATGTCTGGGTTTAATTCATTGGCTGTGAAAGTTTATTGACAGTTGAAAACCACAATGTGGGCAATAAAAAGGATGTGCCATGCATGATGCCCAAACGAGGAGCAGTTTCTGTTCAGATAAGCTGACAAGAAATAACATATCACCTGGGGAGAGACTCTGATGACCTGAGAAAGCCCAAAAAGGGACAAAAGCTGTGAAAAGTGAGGAATCTCCCCCCAGCCTTTTGGATGGAGAAAGAGGTAATAAGGAGACTCTGGCTGCAGTGGACACAGAGGAAGTCCAAGGCACCACATACAGATGGTGTATCCTGAAAGCTGCCAAGGTGTGAGGAGTCAAGGGGATGGTAGCGTATACAGGTATGCCTCCCCCGTAGTCATTGCAGTTTACGTGGATGAAGCCAAAATATCTTTAGCTAGCTCTGGTACTGCTGCTAATTTTGCTCTAGTGGCACAAAGTACCGTATGGACTGCTAATTCTCACTGAGAAGCTGGAGAAGCTCCAGGCAGAGCTTGCTGAAGCTCCATGGTACTGCCATCCACGCCACCAGCGGTACCCAGGCTGGCTGGAGGAAAGCTGACCCAAGTGAATTACTGCAGACAGCAACTGCTGTAGAAAAGGTACTGTACAAATGAGCTGGATGTCATGGTGTGGCAAGAAAGGCGATGTTAATAAGTGAGTACTGGAGGTTGGATTAGATGGCTTAATGTCTTAACATTTCTGGGATTTATGAAATAACACATTTTCCAAACACTGTTAGGTATGATTTTTCATTTATTTGAGTAAGAAAGACAAAAAGAGTCATGCTGAAAAAATGCAGTGAACAGCATACATCAACCAAAATAATGCCTGAATTGCCCTGAAATTTAGGAACCTAAAAGCAAAGCTGTGCTGTGAAAGTTCTCCTGAAAGACTGCAATGAAAACAAATGGTATTTTATGCATCTGATACATTTTTAATATGATTCTGATGCTTTGGAGTATTTCTGTATTCAATGAGAATGAGCAAGAAAGGTAGCATCAGCAAACTGGGGCTGCTTCTAAGTCTCTACACCTTCCTTCTCCCCCACTGCCCCTGTCACCTGAAGTTGCTGTCTTCCTCCCAAAACTTCCAGGAGTTTCCCACAGGGCTTAGTCAGAAAAGCCAACCCAAATTTCTCCACTAAGGTGCTTGCTGAGGGCAGCCTTCTCACCTCCCTCCCAAAAATTGCCCAGCAATTTCTTTCCAGCAGTGAGACTGAAATAAAACCCTCTGCTAGTGCAGAGGCAGCTATTGCACTAGTGCCATGCAGTGAAGTGGGTCTCATTCCACCTGTAGGCTTTTCCCTCTGCTTTGGAAAGCAAGAGCAGCGTTTAGAAATATACTGCTGATTACCATATTTGTGTTCTGTAATTCTTCACATGTCCGACTCCACCAGGAGCTTAACTGCAGCCAGTGGGATCTTACAGTCATTAACATTTACAAGGCAGCAGTTCACAGTTGTTGAACTAACAACCTACCTCTAAGAAACTGATTTTTCTCCCCTCTAAGTATTGACACATCCTCCAGTGACTGTGATGCTTATTCACAGTGACAGTGTGTTTGGTAGGATTTCATGTTTTCACAGGATTTGTCTTGTGCAGACAGTTTCTAATTTACCTCTGCTCTTGTTTTAATTCAATCAGCTGATGGAGTGCAGCTGATCTCACAGCACATACGGCTGTTCAGGTTTGAAAAAAAACCTGAATATTTGATGGGCTGATCCTTAATGCTTTCTGCTAAAGAATTAGCAAGCTTGTTAATGAGCCAAGGGATCCCAAGTGGGGAAGGGGAAAAATACAGAATTAGATTCTGTTTTCATTCAGGTTTTTATGTTGCTCAAGTAAGAAGTACTGTGCTTTACACACAGAGTAGGGAGATTCAAGTAAACTACTCATCAAAGGCATCACACTTAAAATGTCTTGTTTTCATAAGTGGATGCCCTGTGGCCATGGGGAGTCACAACCTACTTGCAAGGGCACCTTCAGGTGCTCAACCCTGGGCAGGAGGCTTGTGGCACCAAGCAGAGTTGTCCTTCTCTTGGGGGGATGTTTGCAGCTAGAGCCTCAGTCCTTTCGCTGCCTCCCCAACTACTTTTTCTATCTTTCCTGAAAGCAACTTATCTGTCCTCCACCCCACAACCCATCCTGCCTCCCCACTGCTCCATGCCATCCCAAAGAAGGTGGTTTCTGTGTTAACTGGCTGTGCGTGGTTTTCCTCCAGCCCTTTCTCTGCATTCTTGTTGGTCCATCAGCTTCTGGCTGTCCCTGCATCCTGCAACCAAACACTGTTTGCAGGCCAAACACTCAAACTACATCCGTCTTTGCCTGGTTCAACGACACCTCTCATGTCAACACAAAAAAACCCAGGAACATCTTCAATAATTAAAAGCTCAGCTTGCCTGTGGTTTTCCTTTCAACAAAGCTACCGCAACTCTAGGAAACTGCAGCTAAGACTGTAAGAATAGCCAAATCAATCTCCAACCACTTATCTTACAAAACAAGAACTGCCTGCACTTGACACACTCCCTTCCTCCTTAAATCCATAGCAAATATACTCAGAGTGCACCTGATATTGCTTGCAACAGTTAACTTAGTGGAGAGGCAGGGGGCTTGCTGCTCCCATTTTTTACAGGTACTACAGCAAAATAAATGTTTACTCCAAATCCCACCACTCATAACAAAATACACAGTTACACACACTAATAAAATCAAATAGAAATCAGCCAAATTTACTAATCTTTCTTAGGAAGTTTGTATCTTAGCAAGGAAGTGAATAGGTTGGCTTTGGCAGTGTCTCAGGAACTCAGGTAGCAACTGCGCTGGGCACAGTGGAATAAAGGATATTTGTGTAGTCTTAACTCTTATTTTCTGCTTAAATGTTTTCTATCATGTCCCTTACCAACAATGCAAAAGCTTACAAGGAATTGCTTTTTACAGCTACCATCAAGTAATAAGGCTTTTCTCTCTTGATTTGATATTACATCTGTAACTTGGTCTTACTGCAGTTATTTACATCGAAGGCTCTCTTAGAAGTTTCTCTATCCTTGACATGCGTGCCTGCAGCTGGACAGAGAAGTCGCTACACTTTGAAGAAGTTGCTATAAATTAGTGCATGGGGTTAGATGAGGTTCAGGATTCCTGCAGTGATTATAAACTCAGCAGGAGTCCTTACAACAGTTCCCATCTCGACAGGGTTACTGTCTTGTTAATCAACCTCCTTCAGGACTGGAAGCGATTCTGCGGCTCGGTTCCTGGGGGCTTTCTCTGGAAGCTGCAGTTTCGTGCAGAAGGATCCATCCATTTACAAAGTCTACAGAGCTCTGATACCTTTGGTAAAACAACTTCAAAAAATGCTAGACTTAAGCCGTGGCACCCTGCGTTGCACCAGGCAGGACAGAGACTATAAATTCTTGTCACAGTTAATACAAAATAAAATTTGGTGATTTTAAAGCTATGCCTAAACTGATTTTGCAGCTGAGGTCCAGATGTCAACTATGGCCATGTCCTGAGACCAGAGGGTGACAAGATCCCTGCACAAATCAGCACTTGCCTCCTCTCACCTGCTGGGGGAGGAAATGCAGGGAAGCAGATGGAGCAGACTTGGGGCACACTTCCTACTGCCCTTGGTCTTGACTGGGGAAACATGGACATCCCGTGCAAGTACCTACCCCTTGGAAAAACCACAGCCTGACATGTGCAGGGAACACACTAGCTAGAAAAAGAGGATGGTTTTTGCTTCATGTTGTGCAAAAGGCAGCTAAAATAGGGTGCAATGTTCTTAAAAAAAACAAATTTTAAGCATCTTCCTTTTGCTGATGCTCCATAGAGTGGGCCTTCCTATAATAAACACATTTCAGCCCACCAGCTGTCTCTTCTGAGGGGAACACAAGGATTGCAGCTCCTGTGGCTTTTCATTGTCTGCCTTTGGGCACATGTACGAGACCTGCATATAATCTGTCCAAAAGGAAGCTAAACTTTGGCTTTACTGTGTGAATGATATCTCCAACAAAAACATGGAAATGGCATTCCTTATAAACAGTCTGTTTCAGAAAACTGGAAAATCTCCGTTGAAACTGAATGGATCTGTTCAGGACAAAAAGAGGGCACAGAGAGGGCTGGAAAAGTCTGGATGGCAGTTATTTATAAAGTGAGTAGCAATGGCACATTATTACTGTTGCTGTTTTTACTAATTATCAGTAACAACAACCACTGCTGATCTGGATTTGTATTGTGAGAGTACATAAACAATGTTTTTGTACTACACAGCAGTACCCTGACACAGAAGTTCGCTTTCTAGGACAAAAGAGAGCAGAAGGATATATCTGACCTGCCCAGACACTACAAGGGACAAGTGGGATAACAACTTTCAAGCATGAGAAACAAGGGAATAGCCCTGACCTCACCACTGGTTTTCCACAGTCCTTGTGAAAAAGGAGGCTCTCTGAAGGTGGGTATGGAGCTAATTGGAAAAGTGTTCAAGGATCTTCTCAGATCTGATGGGAAGCATGGGAGAAATTAATTGATGTGAAACTTCTCAATGTTCTGACAGAGGCTGGCGTCACCAGGTAAGCTAAAGTGGGAGCCATTACGTTAGCACAGACTGGTAGACTTGAGACCTTAGAATCAGAGAGAAACAGCTGTACTTGATGCAATAGAGATGGAGGTGACAGTGGTGAGATGTGAAGACAAATTATCTTTGGGCAAGATGTCAAGCTACGAAAATGATCTGCGCAGCAGCATGAATGGAGGTGGGCAACATTGCATTTGTCAAAACCAAGGAAGGATGCTGCAGCAGTCAAGGTGTGCAATGAGAATTTGGACCTGAGACTTATGCTTTTGTGAATAAAGAGCTTCAGCTAGAAATGGTATACGGTAACAGTCTGCAAGATTTATGTGTAGTCTTGGACACAGAGACACAAGGGAAATTCAGGATAGAAAGTCACACCCGGGTTGCAGACCTGGAGGATGGGCACATTGGAGGGGTTGTGCATGGTGGCTGAGTATTCATGTAAGAACGAGAGCTAGGGGATCAAACAGTACGCTTTCTATTTCAGCCATGCTAAACCTCAGCAGAAAGTGAGACACTGATGTGAGGTGGGGCCGGCCTTTGAGATGTGGGTTGTTTATCTAGTTTTTAAGCAAAGTGAAAAAACCCTCACAAACAAAAGGGTCCTATCCATACAAGGATGTCCTGAACGCTTCATCATGAAGGTTAGCAAAAATATTTTTTGAGGAATGTTCTCAAGGCCGGGGGGAAAGAGAGAGCAGCAGCTGTGTTCACTGGTTTGGAGATGCACCTTACCATCCCTAGTCATACAGTGCATTTTTCTTCTCAGCTGGTGTCTCTTACATATCCATGTTCCTCTGTGTGGAAGGACCCATGTCTCTTCAACATTTTTTGCCTAATTGCGCTAGCCAAATGGCACAACCTAAGGAGGAAGAACAGCTTCTTTGACTGTTCTTTTTAAAAGCCTTGCACAAAAAAGAGGTGAAAGAGCCTCACATCACATCATGAATTCATGATATCAGCTACTTATTTGTAAAAAACCAGCAGGGACCGAGGCTAAGGCTTGTTGAATATGCAGTTCAGTCCTACAAGAGCCTACTTTGTAAATGTTAGCTAAGTAAAAGCTCTGCCAGTGAAGTCATAAGCAATACATCATCATCACCCTTCGATAAACTCTTTGTCCAGTTTAAGAATTAAAAGCTGTATTTAACATATTCAGGGACAATGGAGAAATACTGCTAGAAACAACAGGCTTAATGGACTACTAATCTCTAAGCCAAATATTTATAGCCCCGTAGTTTATAAACAATCTGAAATATTTGGGTAGTGGATATCCAAGAGGTGGAAGTGCACACAGTAATAGGGAGGTTTTACCATTCCATCTACCTTGTTGGTGTTTCAATCACTATTATATCAGATTTATAAGCACTGAGAATTATTGAATTATCAGTTTAGAAAAAGAACCAAAAAACCCACAAGCTAAAATATATGGAAATGTTTCATACTTTATACATTTGTCTGCCTCAAAAAATAATCAATATCAAAGCTGATTCAAGCCAAGATCTGTCTGGATGTGTGTTAACTCGCTCCATGAAAATAAACTAGAAATTACTAAGATAAAAAAAAATAATAATGAAATATGGAAATAACTATGCATTTTGTGCATTGTCATTATATAATGGACATAATGGACATAATGACATTACATAATGTATTCTAATTAAATCCAGGTGGAAAATGACCTTCCTAGACCTCCCTTCAAAATGAAGATTTTTGACAGTCATGATTAATGGAAACATGCACTTTGCATGGTTTGTAAACCTGAAACATCATTGTACATTTCAGTTTATAATTTATCCCATTATCTGCTTCTGCATGCATGAAGGTCAGCCGTACTGGTACAAAGTAGCAGTGAAATCCAGAGGCTCTGAAAGGTTGTTTTCACAGATTTTTCAATTATTTTTCATGAGGAAATAATTTTGCCTACTTTTTCCTTAAAATGATGACAATCTAAAAGACTAATATTTTTAACAGCAGTAATTGCAATGTTCTTGTTATTCTCTTGTAATTTTAGAGTAAACAAAATGGCACTGGGAAAATGTTTTTTTAAGGATTCCTACCCGCAATATTTCTTCAATGCAGCTGTTATCTCCTGTTCCACTGTCCTGTAAACAAAATGAGAAAAGAGTTTGTTTGCATTTTAAAAAGAAATAACAAATAGTAGGTTTGAGGACATGGTTGTCACATGAAATATATTCCAACCTCTATTGTAGTTTCAAAATGAGGCCAAGTTTTTCCAGCATCTGAAAATCTGCACTGCTGAAAATTCTCAGATTATTCCCCATCAGCACCACAGGAAGACATAATATGTTGCAGTGTTTACATATGACTGCAATATATTTGTATAAATTCATAGGATTTTGTTTACACCACTTTTGGGCGCGGTTCCTGCTGTTTTGGCTATACTGCATGTGAGCAAGCATAAACAAAACTGTTACTGCATGTATATAGATCCAATTTGTGCATTTATTTATATTAAATAGCACCTCTCCACATCCTTTGGCCAGGAAAGACTACGCAGTGACACTGCCTATGTGAAGCCTGGTGGTGTATAGGGTAGAGGTCCCCGTGATGCTGAGGGGAGAGCTGCAGAGACTGCAACACAGGCAGCAACACTGAGCAGGGGCTAGGCAGCACAGCAGTCCTCAGAAGGCTACAGTTTCCTAAAATGCTGACCCTAAACCCACCCATACGTTGTGGGACTGAGGGCGTGCAGGAATTCAGCTCTCCTGAATGCTATGGTGTACTCCAGAGCCATTCTGGAGAGCTCAAATCAGAGATGTGGCAGAGCAGCTATCCCCTTATAGGAACCATCCAGCTGGTGCTTCACCTCCACGCTTGGCTTGGTTGGTTGTTATCCAGACTTGTTCCAGCAAAGACAAGGTGGCGCGAGTTACACCCCCCCCCCCAACGCCCTGCCCACAGTTCTCTTGCACTGCCCAGCACAACTGGGAAGTGAGGGCAGGCACACCACTGTTGGAAATCACGATGATGCTGAGAGGTTGCCAGTCTCCTGCAGGTCTCCACAAGCTATAGGTGGCTGTTGCATCAAGCAAGTGTTCTGGGGATTTACTTCACCGCGCTAAATTCCCTGACAATACCTCGAAGAAAGCTTTTCTTCCTTTTGCAGAACAGAACTAACTCAGGAAGCAGGGGCTTGACGTCTTCCCATGTGGGAAGAAGGGATGGAGAAATATTATTAATTACTGTCCCCAAAGAGCTAGCAGGGAAATGAGCTTAGTCTTTGCCTCTTGTTTTCAAAGAACACCTGGAGGTTCTGAGTTTTCAGGTGCCCACCTGGAGAAATATCAAAGCAATTTGATTTTCCAAAGCGCTAAAGTCTTCTCACCTGAAAACCTGGCTTCTCCATCTGTATTTGGGCACCCAAAAAAATCACAAGGCACTTTCAGAAATGGATGCTTCTGTGCCTTACCAGACCCAAATGATCCCACTGGCCAGTTTGTGCAAGTCCTGGACACTGTCACCACCATTCTCCAGCCTGAGCCAAGTGACTGGGGAGGTCTGGACCTGCAGCTGCTCGTAGCCTACCAGCTGTAACCAAGGTCAGAAGTACGACAGCCATGCATATGCAAGGGAACAATTTATGTTTCATAATTTTTTTGTGGCTGGTATTTCATGCCAATTCATAGAAAGTCATAAAGTGCTTTATTGTCAGCACTCCTGCTAAATCTTTGCTGAATATGGCCCTTGATTGTTAAACAAATGAATTGCATTAACTCTTTTTGGTGCAACAGGGTCCATCAACTTTACAGTTCACCAGGAGCTACACCACTGATTTCAAAGGGATAAGCATGCTATAAATTCATCCTTCGGAGAATTACTCATATCTGATATACAGATGCTGAAAAGAAGCCACAGTCCCAAGCAGATAGCCCTGTTCTGATCTCAGCCCTGTCCCCAGGGAGCCACACAGCACCTTGTGCAACCTTCCTGCTGCTGGAGCAGGGGTGCAAGAGTTCACATTGCCAATGAAACTAAGACAGAAATACCACAACCATCTCTGAATACCGAAGAATTTTAAAATTCATATTAGCTAATTTTTATTTCTCTCTTCTCTGTGGGTTTCCCTCCATTTTCTCCCTTTCCTTCCCCAAACCCCAGCCTATGACTTGTTATCCTGTTAACAGCAGTGGAGAGTGTAAAGCCTTCATCATGAACGCCTTGTTTACAGAGCAACCAATTTACTGCCTGACCTGAAATTCGCCATTCCAGTCCATTGCCATCTTACAGAAGGAAGGATAAGATGACCTACCATCTGTATGCGATACATTGAACAAATGGTAAAATGATGCTCTGTATTTTTGTGTGAAGGCAAAACTACTGAAGGTAAATTTGGCAATAGGCTATTTAAGGCTAGATTTGGAAACAAGCTTCTGTTACAAAATTAAATATCCCATCTAGAAGTGTAATGAAATAAATCTGTAAACAGTCACCAGCAAGAAATCACACTTTCCATTACCACAGAAAAAAACTTCAGCTATTCTCCCTAGCACACCATATCTTTGGGCAGGGAGTAAAAAAACCTTTTCACATCTCTCTCAAAATCATTATACTGCCTTTCAAAAGGGAAAAAAAAAAAAAAAAAAAAAAAAGCAAGCGCTGAAAATACAAAACCAAAGACAAGATATGCAAAATTGAAAACAATATTTGGAAAAAAGTCTCTATTTCTGTATTTTCCTCTTTGTTCTTCATCTTTTGAGTGCCAAATATAAACGTCTTCAGATTTGCTTTGAGTAATTGTAAGGATCTTACATTACTGTTGATATCAAACTCTCTAGAATAAGGGTGGGGAACTTAAGAGACCATGCTTTGCACATAGCAAGCAACTTAAATTTCATATGACCTGGGGCCATATTATTTTTTTTGGTCACGATATCATATAACACAACGCAGAGTGTTATTGTGGGACTTAAGGTATGTCTGAAAAGTGTCTGTATTGGTATGGAAAAGAACTCCCTATTTTCATTTTAAAAGCTCTTTTCCACTACCTGTCCACTTACGTTGTAGAGGAACCTGCACTGCCTGGGAATCTGGCAACCTGAATTTAACTTCATGGCCGCATTTTAATTATAAAAAAAATAAATATTTCTTGAACTCTGAATTAAAAGAAGAGATCGCGTTACCTGCAGGCAACAAACAGCACACAGCACCTGATGCGTTATTTGCATCAGTGGACTTGCCTGATCCAAACGCTTCGTGCTGGTGCTGGCTGTGTGATGCAGCACCCGTGTAGGGCTGATGTCAGCAGTGCTGGCAATCTGCGCAAAGCAGTCCCTCCACCCTCTGGATAGCCTGCACGCCACAGTACACTTGTGCAATAAATGTTTAAATTACTTTAAAAAAAATAAAAATTAAAGCATAAAAGAGGTTTTGAGGCTGCTGTTCCCCACTAAGCCGAGGAGCTGCTACCCTGTATTTATTCTGGTGCTGATGAACCCAGCTCATTTGCCTCCCTTTGCATTTTGTGATCTATCATAACAAACTCGCCCCACTGAACCTCCACCGAACCATCAGTGAAATACTGGCAAGTCTCAGGGAGCTGTCAGAGGAAGTGGGCTCCAGCCTTTTCCCTCCCTGACACTGTGCCCATTACCTTCTTCACTCACTCGGTGCAGCCTGAAGAGTGCCAAACATCTGCACACGCGTGTGGCTGGCATACAGTCTGGCAGAGGGATGCAAGAAGCTGCCGCCGAGGATAACGGCAGTGGCTGCTGAAGAAATAGCTGGGAGCATTGTGCCGCTGATAACATGAGCAGCTAATTACCATGCAAAGCACAGAGAACTGTAAGAAACAAGGCTGACTAAAGGCTACATTGAAATCTTGAGAAACGGGATGTCATTTCAAAAAAAAGCTACATCTGTACAAATTTTATTTCTGAGCATTACTTCATTTTTTCTTCCCTTACCAAGAGCTTTCACATGGAGATATATAAAGAAACCCCTCTGAAAGGTATTGCCTATCTATGATAGTTCTCCTTCCTTTCAAACCTTTGTGTTAAAGAAAGAAAGAAAAATCTTCTGCAAGTATGTATTTCCATTTTAGCCAAAGAGATTTTTATGGTGCAAGCTTTTGGTGCTGTTATTATTTGTATTGTGCTAAGTGTTTTTACCAAGTCTCCAGCAGTTATTGGAATATGTCTCTGGTATAAATTAGGCATGATTAAGATCTCCAGAAGGCTTGGCAGGAGCCAGGCTGGTTGGGTCAGTGCTTGAACGCTGGTCATCTGCAGGCAGCGGCATGGCCATGGCTGCCACGCGCCCGCCCCTTGGGTGCCACCGGCCCTGCACAGGCCCTGCACAGCACTGCGTGACACGGGGCTGCAGGGCGTCCCCTGGCACCTAAAGTGACGCTTCAGGCAGTACATTTGGGCACACAATCTAAATCCACCATTAAAGAAAAGGAAAAAAGCCCACACTGATGGACCTTGATCTGAAAGCACATTAGAAATGCTTCTTTGCCAGGCAAGACCACTGAAGTATGGAGATACACACACACATGCACAGACATATGCATATAACATTTTCTATACGATCAATTTGCTAGAAAGGAACTTCCAGTGTGAAAAAGATAAGTGAAGTCCTTATCTTTTTACTTATTCATATGTGTGGCCTCTGCCTGTCAGGTTGTGGAGAACCATTTCCCTCAACAAAGTTTCCCTTCAATCATTTCTCTGAAGAGATCTTAACACCTTCAAGTCACGGAATAAAGGGTTGAAATTTAACAGGGAGACATGCCTGAGGCCAGAGAGGTGGTTTCTGGGGTTTCTGTAGAAATACAGCCAGGCCATGTAAAGGTATTTTTGGGGAGAGGTCATTTGCAGATGGCCAGGATGGGGTTTTAGACATTCAGGGCTTAACTTGCTGTGGATTTTCTTACATGTGCTACCGCCTCCAAAAGGCTCTTTATGGGATGGCTGTGCTGAAAACACAACACTGGAGACAAAAGGCAGGACTTCAGACCTCAGGGAAGGCGGGCTGGCTAAAAGATTAGACTTCAACCTGGTTAAAAACGTATATTTTTGTCCTCAGGAAATGCCCACTTTTTTGGAATATATTTTCATTCTGAACTGGGTGGGGGAAGACACCTACATGTAGATTTTATTCCATTGGCTATGCTCCCATTAAAAATGTAATTGTGTGACATTGTTACCTTCAAAATGAAATTTTAAAAGGTGTTCTTCAGTTCAGGTAAGAAATGAAAGTTTGATCAGATCAAAACACTTTAACAAAAAATGTTAAGAACGATAAATAAAATGTGTAGTTACAGAATAGGATATGTCCTAAATCAAGAAGTCATTAAAACAAAATATTGAAATGTTTAACTCAAATTTGGTAACTTTTTACTTTAAGAAAACATTTTCTTCAAACAAGAATGAAAATAGGTTTGGTCAAAACGTCTCGTAGGCAAAGGACTGAGCAGGAAAAACCTGTGACCAAGAACAGAATTGGAAGTGGTATTTCCCACCCCCTGGTTTTTTTGTCTCTAACAAGAATGGCATTTCCATCTTGATGGAAGATGTGAGAGCTATCAGCAATGTTTCTATCTGCTTTAACAAGGCTGGACTTCAGTGAGCCATGGCATACTGTGGTCCCCCTCATTTCACCAGCTGGTATCAGTAATACTTGTGCACTTCACAGCCCTTAAATAGAGAAGACTCCTCGACTCTCCCTGAGGATTAGGGCAAGCAGAGCTGAACGGAATAGGGTTATGCCAAGGAAAGAGAAATGAAGAGGTTTTCTGTTGTTCCTGATATTCGAAAGGTTTACTTTGCACTTCTGCTACTCCTTAGTACTAATTTGGAGTGCCAGTGGCCACAGTCTGTTGATACAGTTGTTTTCTCCTGTGCTTTGCATTGCTGCGATTAGGAGCTGTTTCGTTTTTACTGCAAGGAATTGCTGCCACTTTCTTAGACACAGAGATGTGCAGGAGGGAGATGGGGATGAACAGCTGAATTTTCTTCAAGCTGTCTGTCAGAAAATGTTGCACTAATTAAAGTTATTAAATCCATCTAATTTACAGTGACTGTTAATAAACTGTTACCCTTACTAAGCCTGTTCTCCTTTGAAATGGAGCCTTCATATTTATTATGGGGATTAATTTTCTTATCATGGGATCTTGCAACACTATTCTTGGTTCAAAAGGTAAGAGGAGAAAGGTTAACAAAGATTTTATTTCAAGAAAAATATGAATAAATATAAAAAATAAAATAAATATAAATATAAATAAAATATAAGTAAAATATGAATAAAAAGCAAGCGATGAAAGTCATTAGCTTTGCTTTAATGAAAAGTATCTGACTATACTAACTGGGGGTGTCACTGCAACTGGAATATCATGATGTCCTGGTCTTGCACCAGGAACAGGGAGATGGCTGGCTAATTGAAGAAGATAAATCAATAATATCTGTAGATAGAGAGAAACACCAAATGATCTGATAGACTTGCCATGTGCACTAGAAAGGAGACACTAATCAGACAAAAGCACATTTTGGTCTCGGTGAGTGATACTCACCCAGAACAGCCCACCCAGCAGCTCCCCCACAACCGAGGCAGGACAGCAGCTTTTGGAGAGCGGAGCCTCCAAGGAGGAAGACTGCAGAGGAGTTTATAAAGCCATAAAGCAGAGCACTGCCCGCCTTAGGTTGTGCTGGTCTTATATACAGACCTGAGGGGCCTGAAAGGGTCCTACCTCTGAGGTTCAGCCTGACATCTAGTTGAAGATGGATTTACTATGGATGTATAAGTAAAGGCATCCACTGTATTGCATTTTTATATTTTTTTAATAGCAGGGAGACAAGGTTAGAGTATAACTCTTGCAGTGCATGCCCATGGCCTGCCCCAGAGCTTGAAGCATCTCCTGCCCATGTAGTACCTGACCTGAACTAAGTATGGAAAGCCTGGAGTCATAAAGTGAGGTGATGCTGAAGGGCCATTTTCTGGATAGCTACTGGGAGCTTCACTAGAGCTTAGGCACCTACAGCCCAGTTTGAAGGGGATTTAGGAGTGCTGGTCTACCCTGTGTTGAGAGGTCATCGTCAATTTGATGAGATGGTTTGAGTCCAAGTCTCAGTGTCCCCACCACAAAAAAATCAAGAGAATTAAAGGCCAAGAACCCTTCTGAAACCTCCCCACCCTCTCCACCCCTAAGGGCTGTCAAACAATCAATGACTGGAGCTGCACCGGTAACATTTCATCTAATAAAAGATGCTTGGGAGCTTCAAACGAAACCTACTGGCAGATCAGTGGAGCAATTTTACAGGCTTTTACATTATATTAATAAAAATAAAAATCCAAACATGCCAGAATTACACTGTGACCCAGAACAATAAAAGGGAGCTGTAATGGAGAAGAACTGCATTGTTCTATTAATAAAATATAAAGGTTTTATTGTTATTGGGAAAGATTGATTGTATCAAATCAATACCATGTCACAGTATATTAATGTTTTTCTTCACTAATGAAAAAACAGAGTCTGATGTGATTACACTCTCTTGCTACTCATTTGAAAAATATAATGGGATGGTAATAATGAAAACTGCAACTTGCAGTTTTACTCCTTGCTACATGCTCAATCCTGGGAGGCGCTGAGTCAGTGACCTCGGATTTCAGTGAAGTCAACAGGAGCTGAAGGTAACTAGCATACACTGAAATACTGTCAACAACCCCCTGAAAGGACTCCCTCTTCTCACTCAAAAATTGGAAAAAGACATCTGGAAATGCCTTCAGCATAGGACATTTTCTGCAGCACTGTATGCACGCTCTGAACGTATTAAGTGACTGGTTGCTTGACACAGTGGTCTATTTCTTGGAAAGTTTCCATTATGGACACCAGAATCTTTTAGTTTTGTAGAAGGAAAGGCTTTTCAGTGGAGATACGGGCTTCTCCCTTCAGCCTGTGCAGTCCTTCCACAACAAACCCAAGCACTGTGCCCTGAAAGCGACAGAGATAAGGCTCTTTCCCCATTAGGTGCCTGTCCTCCCTGCTGCACAGATGGACAATTAGTGTCAACTGGAATGTGGCATTTTTAGTGATGTGGATGCATGTCCGCTTGGACCTGAACTAAGACCAATCAATTGCATTTAATATATTGTCAGTGTTTGGGGAGAATATATAACATCCGTATAGCAGCAACAGTTGGAAAAAAAGTATTATGGATCTGTTAATCTTTTTGTGACATTTTAATATGAATTTACCATCAGCTAGTATAATATTCAATAAATTAAATGGATTATTTTGCCAAGAGATCCTTTAAAAATGTTAATTAACAATAAATCAATAAAAACTATTCAGCATGAAAATCAATTACATCCCTGTTTACATTATTTAACTCCAAACATTTCTGTTTTGTGTGCTTGTAATTAGCAAGCTATAAAAGATGCCATAAATAGGCGCATAATGAGAGGAACTGTTTATAAATGATAATTGGTATTCATTCCCACTGAGCTAAAGGTTATGTGATTACAAACTATTGTGCAGAAAGGGTTAAACCTCTTACAGATACAAGGTATTACAGTGCAAAACTCCACCAAAATCTCTTCCATGAAAGGCCCCTGATGGAAGGATGCCCATGTGCATGAGTGTTTGATGGAAAGAGAAACTTCTATCAGGTGCTCCTTAAAGCATATTTACATCCACTTAGAAACAGCTCATGGGGTAAAACCTACCTTTTGGGCCGTGGTGGAGGGAATAAGAAATGGAGCCTGGCACAAAGGATGCAATTGAGAAACCATCAGCATCATCTGAACAATATCTCTACTAAGCCAAAAGGGAAGATATTAACATTGAAATGCTATTAAAAATCTGGATGACCACCCTGTTAACAAAGCTGAGGACAGGACAAAGGAAACAAGGGTTGTTTCTGTCATGATGGGTAACAAAGATGTTGCTCTACCCAATACCTCACCCAAAGACTGGCTTTCACAGAGGGCTAAAAGAGGATTACAGGATCTTCATGTGGCAGCCAAGAGCTCAAAACACTGAGCAGCAGCCTGTGTCTCCAGAAGGTTACACCAGAATATTTCTCATAATAGGCTGCTACACCAAGCTGCAAAAAACTGTTTCCTAGGAAGAAACAACCTCTCATTAATCCCTATTGCTGAAAGCCACCTTCTCAATTTTAGACCTGATCTAGACTTAACAGGTGAAACCCCCTACGATGCAGAGTAACATTTGGCTTTCTACTAAATCCTTTTGCTAGTCTAACGATGTCAGCAACATCTGACAGTTTTGGATTCGACAACGTCTCCTCCCTAGCAAAACAAAATCTCAGCCTTTCACTATAACTGCCTCTGTGAGGGCAACAATCATCAAGAACCCTTGATAAAGCAGGGCTGAAGTACAGGCAGACCAGTGAGTATCTGTCAATAAAGCCAGCAAAGTTAAACAATCTATTTGCAAATCCAGATAGAACCCACTTTTTCTACCTTGCCTGGGCACAGCTAATGCATATTTACCTTCTTTTCTGCATTGTGATTTAACAGTGAAATAATTTTGGCCTGAGACATTTACATTGTGCTGCTTTCCCTGATTTGCAGAAAATACAATTGTTTCGTGGAAAATATGGATCAAGATTGGGAGTTTAAAAAAAAAAAAGGGAAGTCTATTATGTGTAAGGAACAGAGCATCATATGCACTAGTTTGAGAATGATTGCTCAGTATCATTGCTAAGACTACAAAAACATATTCTGGTCATGGCAATTACGACCTGGACACCTATTTGCCAACGAAGGATATAATTTGCTACTGGATACCCAAAGCTTTATCAATGAAGATGAACAACTGTACACATCTGCACCTTTAAATCAGTCCCTTGACGTCTCCAGTCCGATCTTTTAAAATCCACATGGAAGTTGATAAATAGCACAATTCTCCAAGCTGTAGTGAAAATCTCAGCAGAGCTTTATTGTGCTCTCAGCATTCCCGAAAATGAAAAGAAAACCCCAGCCATACTGTGCTCACTGACAAACTGATGGAAACACACTCACTGCAAAGCTACTGAAAATAGCACTCTCTAAAGGTTTTGCAGAGTTAATGACATGTAAAATTTCAAATAAAATGTCAGTGCTGCAGTGTCTTAGTGCTCAGGCATGTAAGTTCCTTCCAGTTAAGAATGTACATGACACCATGTATATATCCATGTACACATATATATGTATGTATACATTGTACAAAAATCCTTTGCAAAAGTTTCCTGAAAACACCCAAACCAACAAAGCAAGTGTCAAATCTCATCAACTGCAGCCTTAATATGGAAATCAATAAATTCAGCAAATCTACAAAGTTGCAGAGTAGACAAATACCTTCCTTATTTTTTCCTGTCCTCTCTTTTCCAAATCCTGCCAAAAGATTTAGTTTTATATCAATTTACGGCAGGCCCACATAGGTCATCTTTGGTGGGGGGCAGAGCTCTTCAGCCAGCTAGGCAGGAACCAGGCACTGCTGTGCTGCCTTGCAGAGGACTTAGCTCCAGAAGTCAGATCTGTAAAACCATCTGCCCAAAGAGTGGCAGCTGCCCAGCACTTGTCCTGTAGGCTCTGTGCCAGCACACTACTAACTGTTTGCACAGCCACAAGACCAGAAGCAGGAGAATAAATAATGTCACAGGTTTGGGGAAGGTTGTAGGTAGCTCACAAGTAGTCATACACTCCTAGTTAACATTTTTTGATGGAAGTCACACTGGACCCTCAGGCTTGGAGGAAGAAAGGTTGGCTTAAAATGATCTTAGCCCTTTCTCATTCAGCTTTCGCTTTTCTTTCCATATATTCTCAGGTTATCCACTTTTAAAGGGGATATTGCATCTGAAAGTCACAATCCTTTCTGATTTCCTTTTTGCCTGTTGCTGTTTCTTGAACTACAGAAAGAAAGTAGAAAGAAAAAGTGTCCTCAGCTTTTCCAAATTTTGTGTCTTTGTAGGAGTTTGCTTGTCCTTCCGGCAGAGGACACATTTGCCAGTTCCCAGCTGTTTGCATTGAGCTCTCCCACACAGCTAAAGGTTAATGGAGCACCACTTACAAACCCCAGAAATACTGTACAGGCCACGACTATTGTCCGTGTTACTTAGGGACAGTAACCACTTTTTACTGTCACATTAACAGTTTTCTTTTTGATCCAGAAAATGAACAAGTCAATTTATCACAGTGCAGTGCCATAGGGACATGACTGGTGTATGGATTGCAAAGCCCTGGCTGGCGCCTACAGAGAACTGCTCTCCCAACAGCCTTACTGCTAAAAAAAAAAGATTTAAAATCCTGTATGCACCAGCATTCGCGCACACACAGCACACAATACAATGGTGGGAAGTAAAAGGAAGAAATGGACAGTGATAGTAGAGTTTAATTTTTACTGGTTTGCAGACCAGTACTACACTGCATGAGAGGGGTTTGTGAATTTTCTCAGAAAGGTGAGGTTGCCCTTAGGTTTGGTTTGGGTTTGGATTTCCCGAATTGTCATTGGAAAGCTTCAAAAAGGTGAGCTGCCTCTTGGATTCCTATTTTTATTTTTTTTTTAACAGATGAGTCGATCCTCCACTTAAAAACAGGTTATTTTGTCTGTAGAGGAAGAAATGTTCAGTGTAGCCCCATTTCATTTTAAATGGAAGCTAAATGGAGAGAAAATCTCCAATACTGCTACAGCTCACAGACATTTCCATCTAGGTCAAGTACAACAAATCTGCATTTTGCAAGTGGCAGAGCCAGCTCTCTGTCCCTGTTAAAACCAGAAGGTCTTATGGCACCCCAAATTATAACAACACATACAGAAAACAGGAGTACAGTCAGAAAGCTTTCGAGTGGAGAAGCCACATGCATCCCTTTTGTTATGTGATCTTGATGATTTTATTTCTGTGGCTTTTATTCATGTTTCAGGACACTGAATCCTTTAAACTTGTTAGTATTTTCCTTTTTTATTGTTCTCTGCTGCCTTTCACTGTTTTATTTTATTCTTTTGTTCCCTGGTGTAACTGAAGGTAATGCAGTCCTGGGCCTATTACCCTCCATCTCTTTGATCTGACAGTGGATATCAACAAAGAAGTTATTTGTTCTCAACACATTAAACCCTTCTGTGCAGCTTTTTACAAATTCTGTTATGCAACTTTGATACGGCCTGGAAGGAGTTGTCAGGTACCGAAAGGCAGGGGAGCACAAAGACCTCTCCAAAAGTCAGGCTATGAATGGTGTCATCTTGCTGTTTCGCTTTCAAAGGTGGCTCACAAGGGTTTGCTGAATAGGAGTCGTTTGACAGCAGACATCTGAATTTGTATCGCAGACTCTAAGACACCTTTATAAGAACTTTGAATATCTTAGTTGAGTCCTGAGGATCAAAGCTTCCTACGTAATAAACCTATCATGGGTTACTCAGGGAGACTTTCAGCATCGGTAACAATGGCAGCTGATTTGCCTCGCATAACAAGCCACCGATAGAATATAAGGGTTGTGATCAATACTTTAACCAGTGAGATAAAAATCTATCTGAAACTCAGGAATTATATTAACGTCTCCTAATTTACTTTATAAACCATCTCCTACCATTTTAAGATGCATATGCATCAAGCGTTGCTTGTAATACATTAAATTTTGATTTTCCAAATCGGAATACTAGAATAGTAAATAGAATTGGCAGCATAAATGAATATAATGCATAAACCACAAAAAGCTCTTGGCTGGCTTTTGTATACAGCATTAGAAACAGAGAAACACACATTGTTTTACAGTGATCTGCATTAAATATATTTGTTACGGGTTTGAAATACTCCAAACTATTTGTTTTGGATGAGATGATGCTCTGCATTTATGATATATGATACCACATTGTCATCAATTGTCATGCTTTGTTTAGAGGACTGAATAATTTGTAATCATCAGATTACTATGTTTAGTCTGCACTCCGGTTTTCAGAGAATGTGTATTAAACAGATCAAATCCTTGTATCTTTTATTTATTTGTTTGTTTATGAAAGGAATGATGAGTGGCTCATTCCCCTGAGAATTAACTATTTAGTGAAGGGTTTGGAGTTTCAGGTGCCAGTTGTTCTTGGAGAGAAAGGCAAGGCTGCTCTAGGGCTCTGATTTTTAATTGTGTGCCCAAAGTGTCATGTAGGGGCATTAGGTAAAAATGCCAGAGAAAAATAAGAAGATGCAAAAGGCTATGCATAATCTAAGGGCTACCTTCAGCCTTCTAGCTCTCTTTCCCCAGGCATATTTCCAGCAACATTTCCTTCATGGTTTATCTGCAGATTTTGCTCTACGTCACCTGTAGCCCAGCTAAACATTGGGACAGGTAGAGGATGAGGAAGCCCCACCAAAGCATGGATTCTCCTGTACCATTTGCAGCAACAGGTACTTTGTGAGGAAGACAATGAAATGTTCTTGGCAAAACCCTCCCTTTTTCATGTTCCTTCTTCTGCCAGAGAAATACAGCTATGAAAAAAGATGCTCTAGCAAGGGTAGCAGGGAAAGACTTTTAGCTGTTTCTGTGCAAGGCAAGGCACAGCCTTGGCAGTCAGGAACCGGCTGGTTGCTTGTTGACTCTGCCGTGGGACTGGTGGAAAAATCCACACTTAAGAATAGTCCCTGCCTGATTTAAATCTTATATACATTTATACGATAAACGCAACAGGATTTTAAACACCTGCAGATGGGAAATCAGTCAACAGCTATGGGATGAATGCTTGTAACTCTTAATCCATGGGGACTTCATAGGCACAGCAGCCCGTCTGCACAAATCACCTACGCAAGTCTCGGGCACAGTAGAGTAACAGCCACCGCCCGCTCACTGCCCAAGCTACCTTGTTGATGGCATTATATATAAACTCAATATGCAAAGAAACAGTAGGATTACTCATTCCTAGAAAATAATTACAAAGTTGAACAATCGCCTTTGCAAAAGCATGAGATTGGTTCATTTGCCACCCAGAATATCTGTACCTGTAAGCTAAAGAAGAAAAAACCAGCAAGAGCGAGAGAGAAGCCAAGCTTACGTTTCCATCCTTATCTTCCTGTACCGATACTCTCTCAGAGGTCCCTGCTTGCATAGCAGCTGCTGAATTGCTGCAGTTTACAGTCTGGCATATTAAAATAAACTAGCACTGATTTTGGCAAATTGCAGTCATGCAGTTGCTGCTGCTGCATAAAGAGTTGACGGATCTCTACAGCAGAGGCAGGAGCTCTTCATCTGTGCCCACACGTGCGTCAGACCTCTCAGTCTGCACAAGCGCTAACCACAGCAGAGACTGCCATATGAACATAACCAAAGGCACCCGTTATTTGTTTCATTGCGGTCCGCAGCTTGATCAACGCTACCAACACAAAAGATGTGACTTTTGAAAGTGATATATCCTGCCATTTGATCAGATGGAAAGGATTAAATGGGAATGTCCTGTTTGAAATTAGCCCGCAATAATCTGCATTTTGCATGCATGCACATTACCATGAAGGCTTTTATATCACTTTAGGCACACAATCAGACACATGTATGTAAACTGATGCAGATGTAATACATCTAGATATGTAGTGGAATTTATGACATTGGATACGGGATAAGGCTATAGTTCTGTATGGGCAACACTATAGATTTTTAGGAAGGATAACAAAGAGTACACTTTGCAGTGTAAAGGGTTGGAAGTATTTTAGGTAGGCAGAATGTAATTCCCACAGAAAATCAGGGAATTACAACTGAAAAAAGAAAAGTCCTAAAAAACCCTAAAAAAAACCCTTAAAACCCTAAATTCTGAAAACAAACAGGCCTGTCCACCAGACGCCTGCTTTTCTAAATCAAGCCTGCAAACTTCAAGCTGATTTCTGAGGCTCAGTCCTTCACAAGATGGAAGGCAGAGCACCACGCACACCGGAGCGCTATCCCCAAAGCTTTCACTCACCGCAGCTGGGCCAGGCGATGGGGTGTCCCTGAGAGAAGGTCTACAGGAACTCAGCAGCAGCTTTCCAAATGGCAGGCTGCCATCGGTGCCCAGAAATACTGCTGTCACACTTTGGGAGGAAATGTAGCCAAACCTTTCTGTCTGCCCACGGATTACTGGGTACAGTCAGGTGTTACAAAATGTTCCCATAATTTGTTTGCCCACAAAATACAAAACAGCAAAAATCTACAGAATGTATTGGTCCCTGACTAGCAATTTCTTCAGAAATCAAAAAGGTGACTAAAATGGGGACAACATGTTCCAGATGATCAACACCACCTTGTGCATGGAAAATCAGTATGACAATCTGTAGATTTAGATGTAAGGAAATATTTTTTCCTGCATAGTGCTACCTGCTTTTCTGTCAGCTGGACTTCTTGCAAGGCACGGAGGATGACTTTTGAAAGGGGAAGGAAAACAAGATCAAACATTCCCACCTCATATCACAATGAACAAAGCAAAGTTGTACGTCATCTTGTTTTACACACTCTCATGAAAAGCTAACAGAGCAACTGGTGCACTCCCCCAGCAAGGCAAATGAAATCCTTGACTTGTTTCACCCTCAGGGTCAGACATCCCTGCTGCTGAGCAGATCTGCTGCAGGAAGAGTGGAAGAGCGAACATAGATGAAATTATGGTTTGTGTTCAGTAGGGGTCTAAACTCTTAATGTCTGATACAAAAGCAGTGTGTCTCCTAAGACAAACTATAAAAATACAATTATTTAATCGTGTATAATTTATGAAAATATTTTGACATTTTACCAGAGAGAGAGTCTGTTTTCTGATATTTGCATACCTTTGACTCTAGAGTATAGGCATGTATAAGCATTGGAGAAGGCAAGACAGCAAGTAATTATTTACTGATTAAGGAGTGGATGGGCTTGAAGTTTGAAACATTAGCATTCCTATTTCACCCTCACCCTTCCAGAGGACGAGAGAGGAGTCAGGAAATGGAAATTTTTCAACTTATAGAGATTCCTAATTCATGGCATTAATGCCATAAATTCCCCCTCTTCGCTCTTTTGACTTACTGCTGTCTGCTGGTATGCTCAGGTCAGCCATGCTCAACTGACATTTACTTTGCTGAGGTGGTAAAGGTTACACAACTCCAATTTTTTTCCATTTCTAAGAGAAATGAATCCAAACTCAGCTAATTTGTATACAGCTGCAGGCAATATAAACATGGCTGGTTAGAATTCTTTATATACTATAAGCCTTTGTACTCCATACTTCATGGAAGTTAATAAGTAGGTGTCAAACTCTGAATTAAAATTCCCAGAAGAGGACACAGCACAAAGGACAATAAAAATGATTTTTAAATAATCATAGGGATAAATAGCATCCACTTCTGACAAATGTAAGTGCTGGCATAAAATGTTATTAGGCTACAGAGATTTTCTTTTGTTCAGGAAGTATGTTTTATTCTCCAGCAGTGTCATTCATCATCCTAATGAGCCCTCAAAATGTAAATTAAATAGCAAAGACTGATTCATTCAAAAACATCTTTGTGCTGTGTGTTAAACCATTTTTCTACTTTTATCCTTATATATTGGTTCATTCTTTCATTGCGAAATAACCCCTCAGCCCTTGTATACTTTAATGGCCAAGTTCAAGCAAAGCATATTTTCAGTAAACACTGTTTATTCATCGGTGCTTTTGGTACAGTAATTTAAAAAAACCCAAACCCTCATTTAAAAATGTTGTGCCCCTTAAATTACATTTGATCCAGAAAATCTCAGAAACCTGTGCATGCATGTGGTTTTTGTTTTATTCAGTGTCACTTGGTCCAGGGAAACCCTCAATGGGAAAGGATTAGTAGAAATTTCAAGCAGCTCTAATTTACTGAACTGAATACATTAACAATTAAGCAAACACCATACTTTTGGTAATGGCAGGAAAAAAAAAAAAAAAGAGAACCCAGGGTCGTGAGCTAAATTAGTTCAGATTTCTTGTTATCTGTTGATAAGAACATTACACATTCTTACCAGGAATGCAGAAAAGAGGTTTCATACTTGACCTGAATTTATGCATGAGCACACACACACAACAACAAAAGCGACAAGGAACAGGGCTTTTCTGGAGCCAATCCAAACAAAAATACATCAGGAACTTAAAAAAACAGCAAAAGCATGTCTGGTTTTGATATGATTAGCCTTCAGTTATCTTGTTGTCTGCCTCTTCCCTTCTCTTTCCCTTTCTCTAATGCTTCTGTAAATCATCCTCAGCTTCTTTCAGGTGTACGTATGTTTGTCTGTGTGCAAAATGAAGATGAAAATATTAATAGAGAGAGCAAAGTTTGCCTGATGACAAGAATGCTGTTATTAAACTGCATATGGAAGATTTAAAAGCCACAATCTTCAGAATAAATTACATAAAATCTCAACATTCAGTGACATTACAATTTTATGAGGTCAAAATGTTGAGAGAGACACCAGGGGTTACAATGAAACCATCCAGCTGTGAAAGAGGTAAGTGTATGCACGGTGTCTTGCTGCCAGGGATCCAAAAAATGGCCCTAGACCAACACTTTTATTGCAAACCCAGAGAGAGATGAGTGATGCATTGGTGCAATTGAGTTAAAAGAATCTAAAGACGGGGTTAAGTGTTACAACTTTTAGCTAGAATATCTTTGATGACAGGTGGCCTTTTGAAGGGTTTCTCCTAAAAAAGTGAAAATGGTGATTTATGGAAGTTCAGTGATGGCTCCACACTGCAACTGTTAAAGAGGCCACACATGTAATCAGGTTAAACTCCACTAAGCAGAAAGAAAGAAAAAAAGATCAGGATTATGGTATGAAATATTATCACTTAAGAAAATTAAGCATCATGAACCCTAGCTGAGAGAACTTAATAAACCATCTATCATTTAACTTTGAGTGCTGATTCAGAAATCGGGCCGGCATTCACAACTGCAGTGATTGATTAAAATAAACGTGTACAGTATAGTAGTTTATAAATGAAGACAGTAATTTACAAATTAAGGACAGACTTTATGCCCACAGAATGAGTTGCTGAAGCTGAAAATATATCTGAAGATACTTCAAATATACTCAACTTGTAGGAAAGAGTCACATGATGCAAACGCTGAGTTTATGCCCTACTCGACTAGTCTTCAGACACGGAGGAACTGTTAGATGAAAGGTGTGCCTTTCAGATACTTGTGTGTACAACACACCTAGGTACACTACCTGTACTTTGACTATCCTTTTCATGAATGCTGATGTATTTAAACACCTATTATTACCTCAGGATTTTTTATACTAAGGTCAAAACACAGACCCATAGAGCCTATATACTGCTGCAACTGAGAGTCTCTCAAGTCAGTTGTCCAAAACCAAAGCACAAAGAAGGATCAGAGGCTCCAGCAAATCTTCCTGTTAGACCTTAGGCAAACCTCAGAAAGTAAGCAATGGAAACTCTTTGTTCTGCTTTTCTAACAATAAGAAAAAAAGTGAGATTATGCATTTCATCATGCTGTTAAAAGAATACTGTAGATTCACTATTTAAAAGCTCATCCACAATAACACAATGTTAATTGCTTACTTAGGAACGAACAGGGCAAGGTGCTGCAGCTTTGTTTTTATCAGTGTGCATTTGATTTTTGAAATCTAAGAGAAATAACAACAAAGGAAAAGTTAATGGGACTGATCTGCCCTTGAGTCTTCCTGGCTTTCGTCGGCATCACTTGAAGCCTCAGTGCTTCCTGCAGCAGATGGAGAGACTACCTGCGCCACACAGAATTTGCAACCTTTGCTCTTCCTTGGCACCTGCAGCCATTTAAAACATACCCCCAAAAAAATGCTGCTGTCTGGGATCCAGGTATGGTCCTGACAAACAGTGGACTGTTTTGCTTCTTACCTTGCACTTCCAGAAGTGAGGCACAATGCAAGAAGCTGGTCACTAAATCTAAAATTGTTTGCGGTTGCTAATTCGGTCACCAAGAAAATCAGTCCACAGCTTTGAAACAGCCTCCAGCTCCTGGCTGCATGCCACTCATGGTCGCTACAGTAAGGAAGGGCTGATGATGTCTTGGAGTACCCTCAGGTGGCAGTTGCCACCACCATGTCTTGGACAGCTCAGTGGCAAGGTGAAACCTGGAGGCGTCACATTTTCCATGACGAGCCAGAGACCATCAGCGGCAATGAAATGCCAGGGCTGAGGAGCCATCCTCTGGACAGGAGGATGGTGTGCTGTAGTTCAAGGCTTTCATCAATTGCTCCCAATTAAGGAGGAGGACAAAATCAGTTGTCAGATTAGCTGATGTTTGTTATTGATGCTCTCCCCCCGCCCTCCAGCCTCTGTCAACCCTGCTTCAGCTCCACTTGCTTCCCTGGTATTTGAGGGGTGGACAATCAATGTCTCACAAAGGGCTTCTACACAGGGACCCTGTGGAGGGGTTGGCAATCATCGAATGACTCCAGGCTTCAGCAGTGCTCCAAGATCAGCAGTGACAAGTGCAAACAGACCTTTTTAAGGAAATGAGAGGACAGGAGGCTGATGGCATTGGGTCAGCAAGGGGTCACAGGATTCATCTCACTGACAATGATGACAATGTTGACAACAATGATGGAAGTGAAAAAATCAGAACACGAAGGAAGTAGCAGAATTAAGGTCATCTGTGTAAAACGGTCTCATCTTTCCTGAGCATGTGCATCCTGTTTCTCGGCTGGTTGCATTTGCTGCTGCTTGCTGCTTGGGACCTGTTTGTGGGTCTGACTGGCAACACTAGCCACGGCTCCTCGTATGCTGGAGGGTTTTCTAGATTGTACAGTCTCCTGTTTTTGGCTGGGATAGAGTTAATTTTCTTCTTAGTAGCTGGTGCTGTGCTCTGTTTTGGATTTGGTGTGAGAATAATGTTGCTAGCACACTGATGGTTTTTTTTAGTTGTTTATACTAAATCAAGGACTTTGCAGTTTCTCATGCCCTGCCAGTGAGAGGGCTGAAGGGGCACAAGAATTTGGGAGCGGACACAGCCAGGGCAGCTCACCCGAACTAACCAAAGAGGTATTCCATACCATGGGACATCATGCTGAGTATATAGGCTGGGGGAAGAGGGAGGAAGGGGGGATGTTCAGAGTGATGGCATTTGTCTTCCCAAGTCAAATAAAAAAAAAACCACCACCACTGTTATGCGTGATGGAGCCCGGCTTCCCTGGGGATGGCTGAACACCTGCCTGCCCATGGGAAGTGGTGAATGAATTGCTTGTTTTGCTTTGCTTGCATGCACAGCTTTTGCTTTACCCATTAAATTGTTCTTATCTCAACCCTCGAGTTTTCTCACTTTTCCTATTCTCTCTCCCACCCCAAGGTGGGCGGAATGAGCGAGCAGCTGTGTGGGGCTTAGTTGCTGGATGGGGTTAAACCATGATATACAGATTCAAAAAATTACTAGTACAGAGAGAATTGGGAAGAAAAGAGAGGAAGTTAGAAGAAAAAAATTTTTTGTATAGTGCAGTTTCACAGGTTTTGCTATACTGGAAGTTACAAACCTCTGAATATCCTTGTAGAGCACAAAGGACTTAGAAGCAAATGCAGCAAGAACAGGTAAAATGTGAATGCTGAAGAAGAAGAAGATTTTAGAGTACTGCAGGATGCAAGTGGACATTGGATATATCAAACTCTTTTTCCTCACTGCTTTTCATTCAGTACTTGAAGTTTTAGAAACAAAACAGGATTAAAAACAGAGGTTCTGCTTCAAATACTGTGAATGTAGTTAATTCAGTGATAAATGGTGTCTGATAATATAATTCTTAAAATCATTTCAACGTTTTCTGTCTACACATGCCATTTTCACTGTATATACTCCGTATCTATTGAAGATTTTTAGATAAGTCAAGTAATTGTATGATCACATATATGCAAGGCTATGCCTGTAAGGTATTGCAAATATATACCTAATGGTTCTTAATTCAGCCAAAAATGTATGCTGCATTATTTGAGAAATTGTTATTGACATATAACGAAACATCAAATTACAACACATAAATCTAATGAGAAAGAAATTAAGACTGTCATTAAGACTGCCATTGCCAAAATTGAGCTACTACTTTACTTCTGAGAGCTTAATTTTCAACTAATTTTTTTCTTACTGGAGAAATAAGTAAGCAGAAGGAAAGAAGTGGGCTTTGTCCCCAAAACACTCTCCCGTTAAAAAAGACATAGGGGACACCACGCGTGGACAGGAACAAAACATACCAGAGAACTGAGTGGACTGGTGACTGGCTCAGATTTATCAACCTTTTTAGAGTTTACTTTTAATGAATAAACATCTACAGTGGATGCTCTAGGCTAGATGAATTCCTTGGAGATCCTGAGTAAGGGAAGAGGGATGATCTTGTGGGTCATTTCAGCATAGATGCACCATTGTCCATGGTGGCAAGGAGAAGGGCAGGAGAGATGGTATCTTTGCCACAGCAGGACATTCAGACCATTGGGGACAAGGCTGGAGAAGAGGGCAGGGAACAAACTTCTCAGTGGCTTTGAAAAGGAAAAGAAGAAATGTAAGTTTGACCAGGTAGAGAATAAACAGGATGATGTAGCCAAATGGAAGGTGGTCTTTGTGAGGGGTTTTTGCAACAGCGGGATGAGAAGACCTGCTTATTCTCAAGCCACGAAACCAGCAGGGCTAGACGGGCTCTGTGAAGGCAAGACCATTATAAAGTATGTATAAAAGAGAAACAGTACCTGGGCTAGCTCTCAGGTGCACAGCATGAGAGGAAAGGAAGAGCCAGGTTGGTGCTGCAGTACCTCTAGCTGAAGCACATCAGAAACCTCATTTTTTTCCTGGCTCATTTCCAGTTACTGCCTAACAGATTGCCTAGGTTTTTGCAAACTAGTTACAAGATTTAATGAAAAGCATACTTTTGCCACAGAATCATGAGCAGACTGAGCCACTAATATCTCCACCCTTGTTGAGCTACAGGTCATTCATTGAGCACATCCATTTTCTCCCAGACACGACAGTACCTTTGGCAGAATCTGGCCCTTTTTAACATAACACTGATAAAAGCAGAGGCATTTCTAATGTTGGCTGCAACCCAGTCCTACAGTCATGCTCATATGTTCGTGCATTTCAATAAAGGTGATGCATGCAATCACTTAGCGTACTTTACTCCTTTAAATACTTTGCCAAAGAATTAGGTAAATCATTACTTGTTTTCTGTATAAGCAAGAGCTGTATTTGAATATACGTGTTCATGTGTATGTAATTAAAAGGAATTGTTTTTACAAATTTAACTATATGATTCCTTTCACATGAAAACCAGGCAAGAGAATAGACAAAATGGTATCAAATAGCCTATTGCCCAAAGACTATGAAAAGCATTCTATATGGGGGCAGGGGTGGTGGTGGGTGTAAAAATGCAGGCAGTATTTTTGATAAAATTATGTATTAGTTCAAGGGCCACTTTCTTCTTCGGTGCACACAGTCCAGTCTTCTGGAATTCATGACCACTCAAAGCCTTTAATGAAAGCTGAGCACATTAGTCAGAATAACCTAATCGCTCTGTCTTTGAAGATAAACTCAGGTTTTCTTGCTCATTCCCACACACACTGAAATGCAGAGACACTAGGAGTGTCATCTCTGTGTAAGACACTTGCTATTAAATCTATTCTCAATACAAGGCTGACCTGAGGTATGTTTCAGAAATCTTTCTCTTTGTCTGCTCTAATCCATCAGAATCCTTTCAGCTAAAACTACCACATTTATACATCAAAACTGTATTTTTTAAGTAAAGCTGTCACTTTTAAGGCATGCATCTTTTCAGGAAAATGTCAGGGATGTTATACTTGGGTGTCCTTCTGCCCAAGAGGCCAACGGAGCCTGAACAATGAAGTAAACAAGACAGCTAATCAATAGCAGTCACAGCACTATTTTTTATCCTCCAACATCTTCATTTTCAACTCGGTACACATCATTACAATAGGAAAACAGGACAGTCAATCTCCATTAGGTTCAAGCACTGCATGAAAGAATTAATTTGGCTACCTTAAAGATGATGATACAACTGCATGCCCTTAAACCTTTTAAATGTATTCTAAATTTACAGGAAATACTTGGATAGGCAGATTGCCTAGATATGAAGGCAAGGGCATATTGACTTGTTTTTTCCTGTTGGCACAACGTATTTCTTACCGTGGTGATTCCTGTGAGCATTGGAATACATCCTGTAAATTCTTTTAAGGCTTTGGTATAAAGCAATTTCACAAGTACCTGTGTAACTAATCAGATTGAAGGTTCACGATGCCAATTTCTCAGAAGTATGTCAGTGGCACTGAGTCTCGTTGCTAGCTCTAAAAAATAGCCTTTAAGTTTGGGATTTTCAAAGGAGCCAAGGGATTTAGTTGTCCATAAGCCATTCAAATATGAGTGATGAGGACCAAACTCCCTTCGGCTATTTTGACAAATCCATTTCAAGTAACTACTCATTTTCACGTTTAATTTGAGTTCAAAGGAGTCAAAATTATGATTCTCCCCCTCCTCCACGCTGACTGCTTTCAGCATCTGGCACTCAACACTGACCTTATGTCATTTGCACGTGTATGCATATATGCATATGAATACACATGCAAACACATACAGGGAAAATTACTGAAATGGGCTGGCATATGGCAAGAAGCCTTGCTGGCGCTTCAAACACATACGCTGGCACTTGCCACAGAGGGAAAAGAGTAGAAAAGAAAAGCATACAGGGACTTCTAAGTCTCCCTCCCTGTATGTCTGTTAACATCCTTATATTTCATATATTTAACAGAGGATGCACATGCAACAACTTGGTCCAGTACAGCCTTTCAGCCCCTGACACGCTGAACTGCAGAGGGAACACTCTTCAAGCAGACAGCATCAAAACAGTGTTCTGTCCAGGGCTATTTCAAGGTAAAATTGGGTAGCCTTACAGTTACTAATTACAGTGTGGTTCTGCCTGGTCAGACATGCTGATTTTATCTGAAAGGGGTGAAATACGTTCATTTATAAATAGCCCCGTGTTTCAAAACTTCAGCCAATTTTGAACAATCTATTGGTAAAAAGATTATTTTATCTTTTTTGGTCTTGGAGTAGTAAGCAGTCAATACTCAGTCATGAACTCTGAGAAACAGGACTTAAGTAGAAGAAAAAGTCTGAGGAACATTCCTGTTAGAAAATTTATTCCAGATCTGCAATGTATGTAGTACTTTCTGGCAGTACTTTATTTAAAAATTTCAAAATATACTTGATTTTCAGCACATTTATAACTATATGTATGACATTAGGGATATTATTATTAGAGATACAAGACAGGTAGATAAGACAGTGCTTTGGAGGAGCAGAACACCAGGAAAGGCCTCTGGGAAAAAGAGTATTGCAACATTTGGAGAGTAAAGCTCCATCATCTAGCAGGCGTTCTGAATGTTTTTTAGTCTATTTTCACTCTTCTGTCCTCTGGCAAAATTTTTCTCATATTAGATTCAGCATGAAAATACTTGTAGGTGAGCCTCATGTACACTGTCCTGATTATAGCTGCACAACATTACAATGACTATCTCGATGCTTTTGAAACTTCTGGAAAGTGATCTGCTCCCAGATCTTTCTTCTGCAAGGCAATTATCTTCTAGCTATATATGTTTAAATAGATTTGTGGTTTATTTTTCTTTGTTTTTATTATTATATGCCCCTGATTACACAAAGAAGTTAATATCATGACTAACCTGTGGTCTTCACAAAGTTTATGCAATGACTAACTTTAAAACCACCTGTGCATTCTAATTTTCATCTGGATCAGAACTTCTGCTTAAAACTCTTCTGACTATCATACAAATTCCGAAAATGTATTTTACTTATACTATCTTTTGAAGGAAAGTGATTTTCTGGTTTACATAGATGTAATGTAGTTATGGAATTCGTTTTCTCTGGAGAAAATTTACTTTTTGGCAGGTCTTAAGAAGGAGGAAATGTACAGTCAAATAATTCTCTCTGGATGAGTTGATGATTATCAAGGGTTGCAGCTAGAAAGAAATAAGAAAAAAAACTTATAAAATGTTTTGTTTTGCTTTTCTAAATATTAGATGGGCTTGTTGAACACTTCAGCACCAGGAGACAGGAAAGAGTGAAAAGCCCTTGCAGAGAATTTTATTCACAGAAGACATACGCTTTACTGAAGACTCTTTGAGGTATCTATCAACAAATGGCAAGAGCTTGTGCTGGCTTTTCACACCTTTTGGTCTACGTCCTAAATACATACAGGGCCACTGAGCCTCTTTTTGTTTTGGTTTGGTTTGGTTTTTTTCTTTCTGAAAAGACATGTAGGAGACAAGTACACTTCCATCAAGGAACCATAAACATATATCATTAGTTCTTGCTGATGGCAGATTGTGTTTCTGTATGAGAGATGCCAACGGAAGCCAGAGCAAACCTGTTTGAGATAAGGATTGAACAAAGTGACAGCTGAAGGCATGGCAACCAAGTTAGAGCACTCACTATCACTTATTTTTTTTTGTTGAAGTTTGGTGAAGAGTGTTCAAGATTTAAATCTAGCGGTGGCTTAAATGACATTAAGGTACTTCAGAAATGAGCACATTTATCCCAGGTAGAAAAGGAACTGGCAAGAAATAGTAACTTTTTAAACATCAAAATACGGCTTTTTTTTTTTGCCAGTTTCTACAAATTATTTTCAGGTCTCAAATATTCTGCTACTGGAAAGGTCATTCTTCTTCAAAGATAACTTCCCTAAGGAGCGTCGCTGTTTTACATGAACATGCAGAAGCAGGTACCCCTTGTATATGCATTTGAAATTCACATTCCATTTTTTATGCACAGGTGAGTAACATGGGTGGTGGTCAGCAAGTAATCAGGCTACAAAACAGTAGGAAAGCTGATTTATATTTTGAGTTTTCCACTTATCCCCTTCATTCCACCTTTCCCCTTCATTCTTGTCCATCTGCTCAGAAGGAATAGCAGAGTCACATAAAATCTTCTCAATCATGTAGTTATTCCATCTTTTCCAAATCCTGGGACAACTACCCTACGACTCAGAGCACATGAGCATGGTATGGCCAGGCTAGAATAGACTCCTCATGGCCCCTCCTGTCCCGCTGTGTCCGCCTGGGATGAACCTACACTTCTTGGTGCCTGCTGAACGTAGGCTTTCTTGACCACCTGTGCCCCAAACACTAGACTGGTTTAGGACTACCTGTCTCCCAAATTTTGATATAGTGGACTCCACTCCTCTCACTTCAGCTTAACTGTAAAAATAAGTTGTTCTCTGCTACACTGTGTCCAAACACTGTTTCGGTGAGATCCCCAAACTGGAAACTCCATGTTGCCCTCAGGAACCCCCTTGAATCTCATCTTTCTCATCCAGTTTTTACATGTTCAAAGCTTCCAGGGATAAGAGAGAGAAAACTTTCTTCTATACATGTGCATAATTCCTGTTAATACTTGCAAGAGTTAGATCTGTTTATTGGATGAAGTATTGTAACCTGTTGTGTACTTTTTATTTTCTTTCAGGTCACTCATCTCTTCCATCCTTGTATCAAAATAATTGCTAGCAATGCAAGACTGAGAAACATCTTCACTGTCACACAAAGTGGATGCCAACAATATTAGTATAAAAAAATTTGCATGTTATGCTGTTTCAAGTGCAGATATAGTATGAAAAAGAACACACAGTGGTGTGATATGCATCCTTTAAAACCAGACACACTCTTCTGCCAAGTTCCTTGTCACTGACAGTGTTAGATGTGTGGGTTTTCCCCTTTTACTTTTTACAGAGTTTTTAAATTTGAGGCTTTTTGGTTTTGCTTTTGGTGCTTGTGGTGAGGTTTTTTGAAACAAAGGTCACTTACTTAGCTACAGATAAATAAAAATTCAAGCATCCCCAGAAAGATCAATAAAGGTACTAAAAATCTAAGTTGATAATAAATTTTTGTTCCCCCTTCACACAGCTCAGGAATGTCAGTATTTACTGGAACCACTATAATATCAGATATTTCAGAAGAGTATTGATTTTGCCACTGAAGTGTGACTAAAGGGATAAATAAACTGCTCTTGGGGTCAATCGATCCATTTATCTTTGCTGTTATTTTATAAAAAGTCAAAGCAGCATAAACTCTGATAAATAAATGTTATCATGAAAGAAATACTATCCATATGAAGATTTTGAGAACAATGTGAAAATACCTAGTCTGCCAGCACTGAGTTGCAAAATCAAGATTATATTTATGCTGCTTTGAGTACTAACAATGAGGACAAAATGTGTCTTTTCACCACTGATGCACAATGCAGAATTTACAATTCTCAATGTAGCTCAGTGAATTAGGATGAGCGTTACCGTATGTAAAGTAGAATATTCTGCAAGATAGGAAATACAGGATGGGAAAAGGGAGAAAAGCCTTTATTTTTGTGTTTGCAATGAAAGTGAATCACAGTTGAACTGATGCGTTCTGCTATTTAAAAAATAAAACATTTGGTAAAAGCGGGTGTATTCCAGTTGATGAGATAAGTAATGAGGATGCTCTGAAGTGACTTTATGTAGCTTTAATTGTGAGAAGGATAATAGCTACTTCAAGAAGTCACAATGATATTATAAAGATTACAGTGCAAAAGTCATGCAGAGCCTGCCACAATGTGATTATGATGTGAATTTAAGATGGTAAGAGAATATTAAGACAGATATGAGGTTTGTGTAAGACATATGAAAGTGCTGTCATTATAAGAAACTATGAGTCTACCTTGTAAAGCTGTGTATGTAAATCAACAGAAAAAATGCAATGACATCAAGTTAAAATAACAGAGAAGGTGTATTACCCTTCTTTATATGATACCTAGGTAATAGATGGGTGTTATCCATCTGAATTAAAGTTTTTAGGAACTAGACACCTCAGCTCATGGCTAGTCACTCAATGCTCTGCCCACAGTCAAAGGAAAGAAGCGGACTCGCTCTGAAAGCAGCTCATCTTCTAAGGTCTGTGCCTCAGAAAGACTGGATGAATCACCCTTCGGAGGTACCTCTTTTGGTCCTTTGACTATAAAAGGAGCCTAGGCTACACTTGGACATGCAAATTTGAAACATTGCAAACGAAGGGAAATTAATGTTATGTATGTTATTAATGTAATCAGTGATACGAAAGACATCCTAAAGACAATCACCAAAGCTAGAGATCAGTATGTAGTTGTTCAAAAAGCAAAGCTGCCTTTTCTGTAGTCATCAAGTTAAAGAAAATGACCAAACAAAAAACCAGGGACATAGAGATGTCTTTAAATTTTAAGCAGTTTGAAATGGCTGCGTAAGTTTGAATGAAGACAGCATTGACAAGACTAGAATGAATCTCTTCTTGTCTTTTTTTCTTAAAATCTGGGTTAATGACTCCTTAGCAGGCTCCTAAAAAAATCCCAGGGGAGAGCTGCTGAAGTGACTACCACACTTTTGCCAGTGGAAAAGCACAGGGTTGCTCAGAACAATCAAGGTCTTGCTTCCACCTCAAGCAGCATCCTAAAACTTGCAAGGCACTGCCCCTCCTCTCTCCCTGAAGAGTGAGCATTTTGAGAAGAGCTTCTTATCTAAGGTACTGCAGCTACAGGAGACACTGGGAGACCAGGAGAGGAAGGAACAAGGAGAGGCAACTTTATGAAAACTTCACCATGAACAGCCACAGAAGTCTACAGCCAAAGGCAGAGGTGCTTTCATAAGAAAGAAAGAGGTGAGTCACAGAGGCTTTAAAAGTCTGCAGGACTACAGAAGCACAGCTAGCTAAATAAAAGCTGATGACGAGAAAAAAGGATTGTGTTAGGTGGTTACTGGAAAGAAACTGAAGGGTATGAAGAAAAGGAGAGCTAACAAAAGCTGACAGAACTTAATAAACAAGCAGGTTTCCTTTTGGTTTAGCATGTAAACTTCTATTGAAAGAAATACACTGACACAGTTCAGGATAATGGTTTTTAATCTCCATGAAACAAACTGATTTGACATCTCAATTGATACCTGAAAAGCACCACTGTACTGTGGTCTTGCAAGATATCCTCCTTATGGCCTCCAGCCCTGCCAGCTAAGGTCAAAATGAGGTATCCCTTATGTATCCTACAGTCTTATGTAGCCATGCCACAGACAGGTCAGGGCAATGAGAGTTGACATTCAAGTTTCTTCTGATGATATCAGGGCTCCACGCAAGCACCCACTTCTTTAGGTGACTATCTAGAGCCATGGGACATATACCATTTTCTTCAGAGACCTAAGAGGAGAAGATCCTGGGAGTTGTTCACCAGGAAACTCTATTTTAAATCTGGCTTTGAAAAGTGAGGCTGTAAACTCTCACTTACTGTGTAGGCTTTAACAGCGACAAGAGCCTTAATGAAAGCCAATGAAAGAAGCTACTGCTTGTGGCTACCAAGCGACAAACTTCACTCACATGCAGGTGACCTCCCCTCGCGGAGTGGGGATGACTACTGGATGACTGCCACATGCAGTTTTCCTGCAGTGACACAGCTGCACACTGGCTCCCGCACATGAACTCAGCTGGAGAACTTAGGAGGGTAAGGTGATAGTCTGTTTTTCAATAATGAGGATCAACCAGCTTTAGGGTCCATCTCAGGCACTCATCGTGACTGTTCGTGAAACGTGCTTCAAGAAAACTTCATGTGTGAATCTGGCCACACATGTAACTCCAGCTTGCTGAATCAACCAGGGCTGGGTGCTAAAGAAACCCAACCACAGCCAGTCCTTATGTATTCGTCTTGTTTAGAGACTAACAAAGAGCAACTTAACATTGGTTGAAAACACCTACCAGTTCTTTATTTCATTTACAGTCAGAAGAAAGAAAAGGAGACAGAAATATTGTGCACAGCATATGTGTGTTTTACTGTCTCTCCTGCCAGTAACAGCTGCCAAGTGGTGATCTATTTGCTTCAGCAAGCCATTAATTTTCCAACAGTAACTGGAAACAAACAATACAGCTATAATATTTCCCATGTTCCAGCAACAATATTCATGTATGATATACAAACATTTTTCAGGTATCAGGGTATATATAAATATACAGTATAAATATATTTCTGATATAAATTTATTTATTTCCCCAAATTTTTTACTGCCAACTGGTTCATATATGACACAGTGCATGCTTCCTATGGCCTGGGATGCTGATTTGGCTTATGAACTGGACAACGGTAAATTCTTCCCTTTCTGTAATGCTGTTCTGTGAACATCATACGTATGTTTGGGAAAGACGGCAAATCAGCCACACCTCTGAAAGGAAAAATCAGTCCTACAGCCGCTATATGAGATACGACTTCACTGCTGTGCTTTGATATAAACCTGGCTTAACACCAACAGATTGTCAAATGCTTGTTGTTGCAAAGCTTTGAAGAAGCAGCATGTTTCTGAGCAAAAGCATAAAGGACAGGAAAGGCAACTGACTCAAAAGAGGATGGAAATTCTGTTACGGAGGGAGAAAAGAAGCCCCTGCTGGGCAGAGCTCTGCAGACGTGCCCGGGATGGTGGCAGAGGGACCGCAGGGTGGGGTAAGGGCACAGGCAGGCTCCGGGGAGCTTGCCCACTCCTAGCAAGGAGAGGCACGGAACCTCCCACCTCAGGCAAGGCCGCTAGGCAAGTACTCTGCGACTCCCCGGAAGAAGGAGCAGGGGCAGTGAAACCGACTCGCCTGGGTTGTTTTGACATATGCTATACCCATCAGTTATTTTTAAATCATGTTGTTTGACAAATCTGCTGAATTCATTCACAATTTCTGATTTGCAAGATGAGTTCCTCTGTTACTTCTAGGAATCTATGCAAATGGTGACATGATGCTTTCTGTTTTGCTCTGTATTTTAAAATCTCTACAGGTTGTGACTCTTCTTACTTATCTGTTCTAATTGCTGGCAACTGTGTTAAAGACTGCAATAAACAAACTAAATAATTAACTCATCCACTTTCTTATAGTTTAAGTGTTGTATTATTTAAGAGTCCAGGCACTAAGGTCTCAGCCCTAAAAAAAATGCCCTTGGGATCAGTTGCTTTGAAGTCATCTGTAAAGTTTAGGCAGGTTTACAAATGCTTGAAGGATCAGATCCTAAAAAAGGTTATCTTTATTGTAATGGTGAGCAATAATCATAATGAATCTGGTATTTTATCATACGTTAAGAAAAAATTGGTATTTTATCATACGTTAAAATACAGCACCTATTCAACTGCCATCAGAAAAGTAATTGTATTTCAGTGTTTGTATCCTTTTTATTTGATAAATGAGTTTGCTCTATATATTTGCTTTATGTGGTGAAAGAATATTAAAGCAGGCCTGGTTAACATCATGTTTGGAAGCGTAAGGGAACTGTTCTTTGCGAGGTTTCATTTCTGCCATTATTAAAGTATTATGAAAAGCAAAATGAACATATGGTTAAGTTAATCTAAATGCACTTCTAATGAACAACGTAGCTGCATCAGTTAAAAAACAAAAATCCCCAAATCTTCCCTTTTAGCATTGTCTGGCTATGTTGCCATCATGAGCACCATCTATATTATTGGCTTGATTCCTTATATCCCAAGTAGTAGAAAATTAATTAATTGGGAAGCCTGCTGGATAATACATACTGTTCGACCAAATAATAAAAAGTAGGTCATCAAGGATCTCGCCCTGGTTTACCAGCAGAGCAGCACAAGGCAGAATTTTGCTCTTGTATACTCAGACCGCAAACCCCATGGCAAGCACCTGAGCTATTTAGCAAGAATGAAATGTGTCCTTAGATCCACTCAACTGGCCACCCAGAGGTAGGGTTTATTTTGGCTCTTTCTTTCTTTGATATGCTGGTGCTGCTGGTTTTCTTTAGTTAGCAGCAATGTAAAGGCTGCTTTACTTTTTCATAATACCTCCAGAAACTGAAGAGCTCTTCATTGCTCCTGGCCATTCAGATATAATCTCCCCTTCCCTTCAAAAGAATCACGGTATCAGCACAAATTCCAGATAAAACTTAACTGTTACTGATGCAGTTTTCTGGAAAAAACAGCACATTAAGGAAGCAGCAGATGTTACTCCACTGAATGACAACTTGTGTTAAAACGTGAATATTCAGAGCACTATTTCCTCTTGGTCCCAAGCTGATTCTAGGAATCTGCTAAAGGGTCTTTAAACAGCAATGAAATTCAGTGCCATGACTTCAAGGATTACTGTGCTTTGCACATGAACATTTGGGCAAGATGCACAACAAACTGGCTGAACAAACCACGGTTAAGTATTTCAAGGTAAGAAGAAGAAAAGCTGATCAGCTCCCTCCTCAAACCCCAAACAGTCCAACAGAATCCCAGCATGTAAAAATGATTCTGAAATGCATGCTTCTTCGGCAGCCAAGGTGGATGTAAGAAATACAGCAGGAAATTAATCATCAAAAGCCTGTTTTGTTCAGTAAGGGCTGCTGCCCCTTCTACCTGAGATTCACACACACACACACACACACACACACACACCAGCGTTAAAGAGGTATTATCTTCCTCCTGCAGAATGTCACTTGCAGGTGGTAGAGACTCACTTATGAAGCACCCACAGTCACATCATCTTGATACACATGAGAGTCACCAGCGAGAAACATGCACGGAGAACGTGTCACTCATCTGGCCTGTTTGAGCTGTCTGCCTTAAGTGAACTGAGACCGATGAGTCCCTGTTTCTCTCCTGTGACAGTGAGGAGAGCCTAGACAATTAGCTCAGATGTCAACACTGAAAATACACACCTGATCAGATGAATCCTGTCTTTATGAACCGCGGTGGAAAAGGGGGAATGAGTTGGCTCTTTGTGTGGAAAGATTTGGGCAGTAACTTCAAAAAGTGAAGAAAATCAGTCCTCAGCACCACGTAGGACAAGCCGACTTACCGACTTAGCGTTATTCTAAACCCCACCAAATCTGTATGACTTTGCAAGGCAGTCACATACTAAATAAATATTGGGAAAAACTGTAGTTCAAAAAAATTGGCTGCAAGTACATAAAACAGTATCAAACCACCTGTTTTAAGTGTATTCATTTGTAAGAGTGGTGGTGACTTTGATGGAAAAGGGAAGTTTACTGGGATCATAAGTGACTTGGCTGTGCCTGCAGAGGGAAGAGGCTACAGAAGCCTGAGCAGAAGTTTGCTTTGGTCAGCAAATGAAAAGCATCTCCATGTAAAACAAGGCTCAAAAGGTGTCCTGAGTGTCACAGTCTATTCATCTGTCTTTTCTGGTGCATGTGTGGTAAAACTCTTTGCAAGCCACAAGCTGTCCCCTTCGCCAGCCATGAAGATTCCTGACCTGGCACTGGGTCTTTAGGTGCCACTTGCACACCTGCAGCCTTCTACCTGCCCCTGTCTGCAGGCTCCGATGTGCAACCTAATAACATGTGTTGCTGCGGAGCTGAGAAACTCTGCGTCTCCTCTAGCTGAGGCTCCTCTGTGTGTTCTGCCCTGTTTAGAAGATGGGCAGAGAAGGCAGGAAATGAATTTTATTGATGAATCTGAGTGTTCCAAGTTTGTTACATCAGTTGAGTAGATGCCACTGAAATGGTAGTATTTTGCTCAGGCATTTCAGCTGTTCAAAGCACACTCTGTTCTCCATGAACAGGAAGAGTGACAGTTCATGACTACCCATTAATCAGGTCAGCTGAACACCCTTTCCAACTGTGTGCAAGTCAATTTCAGTTAACTGGATAATAATCATAACTTAACCATATTTCTGGCCTCAGATTTTATTTGGTCTGGTATTCATAGAATCATACAATCATTTAGGGTTGAGAAGACCTTTAAGATCATGGAGTCCAACCATAAACCTGGCACTGTCAAGTCCACCGCTAAGCCATGTCCACCGCTAAGCCATGTCCCTAAGCACCACATCTACATGTCTTTTGAATACCGCCAGGGATGGTGACTCAACCACTTTCCTGGGCAGCCTGTTCCAGTGTTTGACAACCCTTTTGGTGAAGATGTTTTTTTCTAACATCCAATCTAAACCTTCCCTGGAGCAACTAGAGGCCGTTTCCTCTTGTCCTGTCACTTGTTACCTGGGAGAAGAGACCGACCCCCACCTGCCCACAGCCTCCTCTCAGGCAGCTGTAGGGAGCGATAAGGTCCCCCTGAGCCTCCTTTGCTCCAGGCTAAACACCCCCAGTTCCCTCAGCTGCTCCTTGCAGGACATGTGCTCCAGACCCTTCACCAGCTCTGTTGCCCTTCTCTGGACACGCTCCAGCACCTCCACGTCTGTCTTGCAGCGAGGGACAGGATTTGAGATGGGGCTGCACTAGTGCTGAGTACAGGGGGACAATCACTCCCCTAGCCCTGCTGGCCACACCGTTTCAGATAGATGCCAGGACGCTGTTGGTCTTGTTGGCCACCTGGGCACACTGCTGGCTCATGTCCAGCCGGCTGCTGACCAGCACCCCCAGGCCCTTTCCCACCAGGCACTTCCCAGCCCCCCTTCCCCAAGCCTGTAGCGCTGCGTGGGGCTGCTGTGACCCAAGGGCAGGACCCGGCACTTGGCCATGTGAACCTCACACAGTTGGCCTTGACCCATCGATCCAGCCTGTCCAGATCCCTGCAGAGCTGCCTGCCCTCAGCAGATCAACACTCCTGCCCAGCCTGGTGTCACCTCCAGCTTACTGAGGGTGCCCTTGATCCCCTCGTCCAGACATTGATAAAGGTATTAAACAGGATTAAACTGCCCCCAGTACTGAGCCCTGGGGAACACCACTGGTGACCAGTCGCCAGCGGATGTCACTCCATTCACCCCACTCTTACAAACATCACAAATAACAAATGGCAGAGCTTGGAGATATTGAGGTCTTAATACCTAGTGTCCTAACAAACACTGTAAGTCTGAGATGTTTTGACTTAATTTTTATCTCAAATAATATTTAGGAACTTTCAAAATGAGTATCAATTGACCAACATCACTAAAATAGTGATGTTATTAATAGAAGTCCTACACAAAGATAGTGGATAAGAAGAAAGAAAAAATATTTTACTCCACCATCATCAATTATGTGCAATTAATCTGTTTCTGTCTTAATTTGGTCTTTTCCCTACCTGTGTAACAATTTGACAGATTGACTAATCAACCTGGATTGATTTGTACATTTGAAAATCAGGTTTCCTTCTATTCTGTCTGACATGCTCTTTCTCCTTCATCTCTCTAAGATTTCTGGTGGTTTTTGCTGCCTTTTCTCTTCTTTTCTCTTCCCTGCTCTTTTGGCTTCTTACTTCATCTTTCAAATTCCCCTAAACAGGGTTTCAGGTAGGTCTAACTTTCACTTATTGCAAAAACTGCTGAATCAGAAGTTGTCAGGAAATTATGATTTAGATTTTCCACATTCTATGGAAGAAGCAGAACTATGTACTGACACTGTAGCTGAAATGCCAAAATGATGGTATTTATGCCTCTGGAAGCCATGATTCCCTAATTCAGATAATATTATACTGTATTTTTATAATACAGTTTGTCTTCAGCAATGACAGTTATACAGTTTTGAATAATAATAGACATTTTTTAAAGACTATACTAATCTCTTATCTTCTCATTTGTTATTTCCTTGTCCTGTACAGTTAGTACAATGTAATAGTCATGCATTATGGACATAAAAGGCTCTACCATCATGAGATGTGCACTTCAGATAGACTGTCACCACCAATATTGCCAAACAAATTAAACAGCACAAACATGTCCATGGCCACAAATTTCCTGCGCCCCTGCCCTGGCTCCCCTTCAAATACTTCTAAAGTATGATAATTCCTTCTGAACCACATAGGACCAGTGGACCCGGGTAGCATATTGCCCATAGGTGTTTGCAGAAGCAAACCCCCCCCAGACTGAGTAGGGCTCAGAGCCTGGAGGCAATGCTCTGGGACTTCAACATGGGATGCTATTTGCCAGCTTTACTTCATGTATCACCTGTGCCCATGTAAATATGGTCTGGCATGCTGAGGCACATTTTATCTCCAAGGGGTCTTGAATGGGACACCTGTATGGAGGACACTCAGCCTCAGACAGTCAACAGTGATCCAAGCACATGGGACAGATGTGGATTTTAACGGGACTTTTGATTTGCTAACTAGGATTCGGGGGGTGTAGGCCTCCTATCATAGGCATTTGCCCATTCCTGTCAATGGAATTTTCATTTCGAGCATCCGAGTCTACCTGGAGTACGTCACACAATGTACAATGAAACCAGAAGTGAATCAGTGTTTGGTTAAAAAGAACAGTGAGTTCTTCACCAAGAGGAGCAGGTCTTCATCTGCCAGATGCATGACCCATCCTGCCATCAGCCTCAGGGAGAGCCACATCCATTCTCTGGTGCAAGCACCTTCTTCCCTGCCTTGTCCTGTGCTTGTAACTGCTGCCCTGCCTACTTCTCCCTGTAATATGCTCCCTCTTACCTAGATTAAATGCCTGAATAATTACATCAGGGGCTGCATGGCATAATCCTAACTCTTTGGTAGCTGTTACTAGTCATTCTTGTTTCTCCCCTGTATCACGGCTAATTAATTTTATATTACAAACCAGCCATTTCTGAAAGATCTGTTGAGGTTCAGATCCAAATGCAAAATTTACAGCCTCCTTCATGTGCCCTTGATAAAGATGATTTTATAGCCTTTATGTCAGATGTTCGGGGCACTAATTGTGCCTTATTTACTCAGGTAAATGAACTTGCAACAGTTTGGGTTGGGTTTTTTTTTTACCCTTGTAAAGTACAACGTTTCAAGTGGCTGGATTTTATTTTCCTTTCTTACCTTTAATTGGACTATGTTAGATACAAACAGACTCATTACTGTGAAGTGCACAAAGCAAGAAAAAATATTTCTAAGTTTAAATCCAAGTATAAGATGATTTTCTGAGCATACCATTAAGGCCTATTAGCAGTAGGACAAGAAAAACATATAAATGCATAACTTACAAAGTGTAATAGACCAAACAAGTGCAAATAACTGGACAAATAGAATATACAAATACAGCTGATACAACTAAATGATCCAAGAAGGTCCCCATATTGAAACCAGAGAGAACCCAAACTGTCAACAACCCATTAAGTGCAGCAGTGTACTTAGCCCTGGTCCATGCCAGGCACAGGCACCTTGGTCTCCCCGCTAGGTGGGAGCCTGGGGTCCCTGCCCGGTCCCTGCACACATTGCAGCATTTTCACCCCAAAGTGAACAAAATTGGGCTGCTGTGCTCCCCCCCCTCAACCCATCAACATCACAAGCATTTCCATGCCACTTTTCTTGGGGAAAAGGGATGTCACCCAGTTGGGAAAATGCTGGCTTAGTCTATAATGGGATTTTGGTATCACCCAGTGTGGGCACTACAATTGCACTGAGTGGCTCAGGCACCTTCTGCTTCAGGCTCTTGGAGACCTGGCATACCCCAGAGCCCAAGACAAAGCCCTGCAACGAGCTTCCCAGCCCGCTATTCCCCTGCCTGCCAGTCTCACCATGAGGAGCTCCTTGTACCAAATCTGCAGGGCTGGTACCACAAAACGCATGACTTTCATGAGTATAGGTGCTTCCTTATAGCTAAGTGCCTCCATGGTGAAGAAACTCTGCTAGGGTTAGGGAACATGGTGCCAGCAGTCTGAAGAGTCACTTGTAAAGAGAAAAAAGAGTGGGGACAGATTCAGAGCCATTTGCCCTCAGGGAAGGAGTGCTGGCAGATGCTGCAAGCATCTAGCAGACAGACAACATGGACCTGAAAACCTGCCAGACCAAGGAGGAACTGGAAAATGGGCTTTCCCTTCTCCAGGTTTGTGCCCTCACATTGAGCTGCTGCTGGGAGAGGAGGTGAGTGAAAGGGAAAGATGTTAAACAGGGAACACATCAGGCAGCTTAGCCTTGGAGAAGGAGCTTTCCAGGATCCATAGCTGCTCGGGCAAGTGAATTCAGAGGAGCTAGGTGCACCTATCTGCAGCCCAGAGTCAGAGGCACAAGCCTCAGGGAGGAGAACAGCCCAAAATTACAGCCCTGTTTGTTAGGATTTCCCGCTGGCTAGCTTTGGTAGGATTTTGGCTCCTATTCCCAGACACATGGGCCTCTCCCAGCCTTCTGCTATCTAGATGTAATATATTGCTACTAACTTGAAAAGCCATGTTATAAAGCGACAGTTATTAGAAATGTAAAGTGCAATGCATAAAAAAATGTGGTGTTCTTCTTAATATACAGGAGTAAACTTTGATTAGTGGAAGTGATTAGTCTATAAAACTTAACTTGCCATTTATTAACTTAACAACCTAACAACCTGGTGTATTAACACTTAGGGTGGGAACCACTGTGACCTGTGGAAAAGTATTTGCCTGCAGAAGTGCAGATCAATAGTTCTACATTTAGCTAAAGTTTTATGTATTACGCCAAATACAGTTCATAAATGTCACTTCATAATTTGGATTAGTACAAATAATTAGCAAAAAGTCACACCCCGGCTAGCCACACACCAAAATACACTATTGGTTGTTTCAGCAGGTCTTCTGATTTATAGTTGTTCTTAATGATCCTGTTAAACATACAATAAGTAACTTTTTTGTTCTAACAATTTGGAGTCTGTATTTTTTTCCAGGTACCATCCATGGAGGCAAAAGTTTATAATAGGCTGAAGTTTTAAACTGTTAGAACTAATCTGACCATAGTAATATACAACAATCAAAATCCATCTAGAAAACAACTTTCTAGATACATTAGATTGCAAAATGAATCTAAAAATGAGATAGAATGAAAATACAAATTTGATTGATGTCTAAAAAAATGAAAGGTCATTTTCTATAAATGCTTTAAAAAATTTATTGCTTGAAACAGTACTTTCTGGAAAAATGCTCATTGTGGTATTTTACTATGCCTTCAAGTGTCCTGTTCTAACTACTTTCCTTAATTATACTGAGGTTACAGACATTTTCAGTCTCTTATCCAGATATAGTATTTGGGGCAGTAGCATTTGCAACTTATGTATTGGAGATAGATCTGAACTTCAGACTCCACATAGCATAATGAGCACACCTTAACAATTTTAATTGGCCACAATATCACTGAGAGGTTAGCAGTGGAATCTGTACCCCAAAGTTTATGGCTGTCATTTTATAGATTTTGATTTAGGATTAGCACTCACACAGCAATTAATGATCAAACTGTGATATTTAAACTACTGGTCTCGAATACAGGTGCTCTTCCTCAGCAATCGGAGACTGTGACAAAACCAAGCAGAAGGTCACAGCTTGCTCCTCTGTGCAGACGTGGTTCTCTCTCCACAGCCTGAGGCTGTAATCCTCCCGGTGTTTGCACTGGCTGTGTGCAAACAGATCTCTCCTGTCCTCCATCCCCCTGCAGTGGTAAGGACCAGATGCATCTTGGCCTAAGCCAGGTGTTAGAAAGGGGGAGAGAGAGGAGCTGACTAGGGAAACCTTCAAAAGGTTATGTTCATGATGACAAACGTTGTGCAGAGGATCATAAATGCACTTTCATGGAAACCTGCAGATAGAAAGGACGTTAGCCAGAGCTTCTTGGGATGGCACATTCCCTATCATTTAACACCCGTAATGGAACAACGTCCTCCTATTTCTCATGACACTGTTATTCTTCTTAATGGGGATTAACAGCCTTTCGTGTTATTTCCTGCCTAGATTTCTCATGAACTAACATCCCCACATCAGATACTATATTAGCCAATAATAAGAATAAATGACAGACTACATAGTTTCTTGCCTGACAAGGGTGCTGCATTATCCCACCACACAAAGAGTACAAAGAAATTTCTGGTTTTTATTTATTGTTTTGGCTATTACATAAAAATATTACAGAAATAAAAACTCTGAAGAACTAGTATGGTGTGGTATTGCTCCAGTCATAATGTGCTAGTACACAATCAATTCTTATAAAAGCTTTTCTCTTTCAGAGTAGTTTAGTTGTCCAAAGGGAATAAATAATTTACTGCTTGTTCAATCTGGTACTTCTCTACTATTATTTTTAAAAAATTTATTCTACTTTGCATTTACTGCATAAAGTGCTCTTTGTTTATATTTTGACCATTTTAAATGTTTCCTCTTTAAGCCCATAGAGGATACCTTGGTCAAGTGAGCTTACCAGCCCGATGCTGATGGCTTGAGAAAAGTTCAGGTGTATATTTTATTTTCCTTATTTCTGAAGCCAGTATGGGCTACCTGAATTTATTTTGATGTAAATTTTCATGATTCTCACATTTTCAAGTTAAAACCTTACATAGCATATAGACACAGACTTCTTAAAATACCAAAATACAAGTGGGTGATGTCAAACTGGTTCACAGCTGGCTAGAAAATACCCTGTCAAGAAACTCGGTAGAGAAAGGTTGGAGCAGCTTGCCTACACTAGGGGTGACCATGTCTAGAAAAGGACCGCACAGTGTCGGCCAGCAGACACCCCCATGCGTCGACATTTCTAACACTCTACTCACCCATGGCTGCACAGAGGAGCTTCCCCATCCCCTGGACAGAGCAGTCCCAGCACCTTCCACAACCTAAGATGTCTTGGAGAGGAGCAACCTTAAACACTCAAGTACCTCAATTTTTAGAGGATGGGATTATGCTCTAGGCATTTAGTTAATGATTCCATCTAGCAGATTTTTTTTCACATTTTCACAGATGAAGTATTCTCAGTAGTTCTCGTAAGAAAAAATACAGTGTTTCAGTTGGAGATAGGCCTTACTTTATGATTAAGAAAAAAATCCCAGCTTGTACATTTTCTACACTGTCTTCCTAAATGTTTGCACCTTTAAAGTACTTGAATAATCTTAATAAGATCAAAATGGATGCATGAAAGAGCACATCACATCCCTGTATTAGTGGTATCTTCAGCTGAAAACCCACAATTTAATTTTTACTTTTAAATTGTCTTTTTCCGACTGGGTTACTGGTGGAGGGGGAAGTCAGTATTTACTAGCAAAATGAGCAGCATTTAGATGATCAGATTACCAATGCAACTTTTCAGTTTCACCTGCTCCCCAAACAGAAACATAACATGAATCTTAAAACTCCTGAGATGAATTTCATGACCTGTACAGCCTTCCTCTAAAATCTTGTTAATGACAGTGTCAAAGACTCATTTACTGTCTTTGCCATCACATTCTGAACTGCATTCGAATCTCAGATGTCACAGTGTTTTAAAATAGCATGGTTACTTGACTATAAAAGGGATCTATGCTAGTGCATCACTTTGAAACAGGCAAAAGATGTTTCAAACTCCCTCCTAAAATATGTTATCTGTGTTGGCCTTGCTGTTGGTCCTTCCTAATTTCTGCTCCAGTGATCACTGGTGACTTTCACGGTCATGGTAAGTGGTCTCTAGGTACATTTGCAGTATTTTCAGTGATGTATTTTTCAACTAAAAGTGTGATGAATACACAGTGACCTGTGAATGATTTTGAGGGCTGACACTAATCTATTGACCCTTAAAACTTTGAAATAACTACAGTACAATATTTAAAGACAGGAATGAAAGACAACTCTCTCTAAAATACAATTTAATGACTAGTGGGTACTAAAAAGCAGCATGTGTGGCCATCCTAAAATACAGTGTCATCACTTCAACTCCAGCTTAAATGTAGCAAAACCCTACTGCTAGTACTGGAATGAATACAATATTAGATTTAGTTAACGATTTCCCCATTATATTGCAAAATCCTTGCATCAGTGGCTGAAATTCCTGATCAGTTTTATGGCTTGCCTGTGAGACCACAGCTTCAGGTCACACTGCTGGACAGAACCTTTGAACTATTGCTTGGTTTGGATCTGGAGGCTAGTGAAGAGCCTTAAGAAGCACACTTTTTGTCTCAAGAATAAAAATCCAGGCTTGCTTTCTGCATCTTATTGACAGAAACATTGTGATTGGATCACACTGCACAAGGGTTTATGGCTATTCATGCTGCTTCTGCATGGAAACTCAGCAACTGATCTGTGAAATCCTAGCCAGCCTAGGTTGAATTCTCGAGACAAGACGCTGAAAATTTTAGGGTAAAAGTATTTGGCTGCACTGAAAAATTCAATGTTGGCCTTCACAGAATTATTTATAAACTCATTAAATTATTTCATGTAAAAAAAATAATAATAAAAAAATCAGGTCTACATTTACAAGATTATTGATAGCAATCTATTACCGCTAGCCCTACTTTTAGCACACAGTATGAATGAGAACCAGGCTCAAATCCACTTGATAACTTGTTTGGTTGCAAGCAGGGATTTGAGCCTGGGTCATCACACTTTTTCTCCCTGGTTCACTGCAGGTTTAAATAGGGTGCAAAAATTGAGTGTCTCCCACAGAACTAACTGAGTGAGTCTGGTCTTGCTGTGCATGTCGCGTGCTGAGTAGATGGTCATCAGGAAGACAAGAGAGCTACGTTTAGATCCACCCTGGTCCAAGCAACAGCAAGGCTGAACTCCCACTCAGCAACATGGAGATGGGACATATGCAATTTCTCCTGTTAAAGCTGTTCCACTTTTTTCACTGAATACTTAATATTCAACAAGAGACGGAGCAAGTAAATAACTCCCTTGCTTGATGGGGAATTAATTCAGGACACAGGATGCCCAGGCTCTGTTCTCTGTGCCTGGGACCAGTTTGCAATGACAAAGTAGAGCAGCATCAAAAGAAAGTGTGGAAAACCCTTCTAAGTCCCTCTGGAGTATCCTACAGGTCTGCAGTCAGAACAGTCTTTTGAAGGCTTTTAGGTAAAAGTACCTGTGCCATCCTTTCCTCATCCCATTTTGTCAGTCTAATTTGATACTGCCTTTGCTTTCAGCACAAGCATTTTCTACAGCAGCACTTTGTCTTTGGGTTGGAGCAGGATGCTTTGTTCCATTAGAAACGATTTCCCTAAAATCTTTTCCATTTCAGCTAATTCTTAAACAATTTTTAATATTTTTTTTTAATTTGGCTAAAGAACTGAAGCAAAGCACATACAACTTGATCAAGGCCCTGCCCTTCCTTGAAATTTTCCTACTGCTGCTGACTCCAATGATAGTGGAAATAAGCCTTCTGAATTTTAAGCAAAACAGATCAGTTAATGGTTGTTTCCTGAACCAATTTGCTTTAATACACTACAACAATTGGCTAAAAGTAGCCCAGGAGCATTACAGCTTGTATAGGGTGGGAGGAGGGAAGGGATTAAGACAGTCCTGGGAGGTCTGCTTATGACCAGCAGGAGTTAACACCGGCTCCTCTAATAATAATAAAAAAAAATTAAGTTGTTATGCATATTCAGAAATGCCTGAGATCACACTTGTAGGCACCTACAGGCACAGGATCCTCTTGCCTCCAGGAAAAATGTGCCCACCTGGAGACTGATAGCATCCCACTATAAACCTCCCTGGAACCGATATTTATGTTCCCAGCTCTGGGTAGATCCCAGCACTGTCAGTGATGCTTGACCTCCCCCAGAGAAAGTGGCTGGCAGTGAGACACTTCCACTGCAGCTCCCTGTATGCTGAACTTTGCTTCTGCCTTTTGTCTTTGTTTTAGAAACTTCAGAAAAGTCATTTCCCTGACTGTTGTAAGATTCCAAACTCAGCTCTGTGAATTGATGCTAGGTATGGTAGAAGGGGAACATTTGTGTTTGGGACTGAACAGAACTTCAAAAGGCAGACTGAACAGACTGACATAGAGATATTAATATTAACTATATCCTCATAATATTAAATGTCTTTTCTTAGGTGACGGAAATTTCTTGTTACCACACGATATCCAAGTGCAAAGGTAGATGCTTACTCAGCAAGCTTCTTACGACAAGACATCCAGTAAGACAAAGCCAGTATTTAATGACAAGAAAATAATTGTGTGGCTTGGTGGTCATGGCATTCACCCAGGTGTAAAGACTTCTGGTTTCAGATAGCCCTTCCATAGAACAGTTAATAAATAGAGTGGAGGGAAGGACCAAAAGAAGAGATGGCAACACCTTTTCTTGCTTTTCCTGAGGTACCCTATGTGTGTACACACATATATGGATTGAGAATGGACTGACAGCAGCCCTGTGAAGAGAGCCTTGGGTATACTGGGAGATGAAAAATGAGGTATGAGATGGCAACATGTGCTCACAGCCCAGAAATCCTACTGTATCCTGGGCTGCATCAAAAGCAGTGTGGTTCAGCAGGTCAAGGGAGATGATTCCACCCCTCTGCTCTGCTCTGGGGACACCCCACCTGGAGTACTGCATCCAGCTCTGGGGTCTCCAGTACAAGAAAGTTAAGGACCTGTTGGAGCAGGTCCAGAGGAGGGAGATGAAAGTGGTCAGAGGGTTGGAATGCTTTTGCTATGAAGAAAGGCTAAGAGAGTTGGGGGTCTTCAGCCTGGAGAAGAGAAGGCTCTGGGGAAAACTTATTGCAGCTTTTCAATACTTGAGGGGGGCTTTAAGAAAGACTGAGCAAGCCTTTTCACCAGGTCCTGTAGTGACAGGGCAAGGGGTAATGTTTTTCAACTGAAAGAGGGTAGGTTTAGATTGGACAGGAGGAAGACATTTTTTATGATGAGGGTGGTGAGACACCGGAACAGGCTGCCCAGAGAAGCTGTGGATGTCCCATCCCTGGAAGTGTTCGAGGTCAGGTTGTATGGGGCTTTGAGCAACCTGATCTAGTCGAAGGTGTCCCTGTCCATGGCAGGGAAGATTGGACTAGATGATCCTTGAAGGTCCCTTCCAACTCAAACCATTCTGTGATTCCATATATCTATTCATACACATATACAGACATATATTGACATACACATATTTACATATAATTTATGCATGCACATATATGATTTTTTGAGAGATATACAATGCATCTATTTTTAATTAGACCTGGATATAGAACCCCCTGACAGCATTTGCTACCTTGTAGTAGAAATCAAATAGCTTTAATCAACTCTGCTCTTTTGCAAGCATCTAGGGAATTTCCCAGCACTTCTCCCACAGTTTTCTGTCCTACTGGTAGTCATATATGTAGTTCCAAAGGATCACATATCTATAGGCATGTGACAATCTCAGAGTCAGTACTTGATTTTTTTTTAACAGCACCCATATGGAAAGATTCCTCTGGACCATGACAGGAGGATGACGGCTTGCTAGAGCTTCCCAGGTAACACCACATGGATGCTACTTCATAACCATGATGCTACACTCTTCAAAGAGGTCCCAGCCATCTTTTTTGTCATCAGATGCTCACTGTGACCTTACTGAATGTCCTTTCTGGTGCCCAATGAGCATTTCTGTGCTTCCATTAGTGGCTTGCTGTTGCAGCTCTTTAATTCATCCTGTCACTTTCTCCACTAATATGGCTTTGAGAGTTTATTTGCTCAGGCAACGGAGAGCTTGCACAACAGTGTGACATGAAATGTAGTGCTAAGCTGCTAGTACCTACTGGTGGTGTGTTGCTCCAGTCCAGCAGCACAGTCTGTGTGTGTTTATCTCTTCAGTTTGCCTTTTCAATATATTTTCTTGGCAATCTTGACAGCTGCTTCTGCCTCGCTGTTAGACTGGGCGAGACACTGAGAATGCATGATATGGTCAAAGCCTGCTGACGCCATACACTTCTGACATGCAAACTAAGGTCCATTATCCATAATAACTATTTCTGCAACCCTCTCCCAGGCAAACTCAGCCTTATGGCCATCAGTGATAGAAACTGCTGCTTTTTTATGTAAGGGATCCATTTCCCAGCCGTCAACAAAAGCACTCTGCATTCATTAAGGCAGGAGGGGAAAAATGAAGATGAGACGAGCTGTGGGGTTTTTGTTTAACCTCGTTCCTCAGGGACACCAGCCTCCTTACAATCGCCATCCAGTAGACCAAGCGCTAAGTAGCTCAAAGCAAGATGGCTCCCTTAGGGAACTCATGGAGTACTTATACAATGAGGCTGCTGACAGCCTGTCTGTATTAATACTGGTTAAAACAAAACTTGAGACACTCATAGAGCACAGGTTGGCAATTTAGAGGAGTGAGCTGACAGTATTGGAAAATAAAGAGAAAACAGAGAAAAGAAGAGATGTGGTCTAGAAAACATTGGTTTTGTTGAAATGCTGCTAAATATCAATGGATGTCAGGCCCCATGACAGAGTGAGAAAATGAACTTCTGAAAAATTACACCTGTTCAAAAACCAGCTTGGGACCACTTGTTTGAGGAGACCTACCTCCCTAACGGAGACCTAATGATTCAGCCATTGTCACTGCTGAAGGAAGAGTCCTTTGTACCTGTCAACTGACATTAGCTGTAACCCTTTTGTAAACCTCTTCACCAGAGGCAGCTTCACGGGGGTGCAGGGGTGCACGCCTCCCTCCACAGGCTGCTGGAGGCCAGGGAGCTGCAGGAGAGGCTGTGGGGCACCTGCGCACTCGTGCACCTCCCTGGCCATGGGGCCAGCCGCTCCCCACATTGCCAAAGCCCTTCTGCAGCAGGCGAGGGGATCTGCCTCCCTCCTGGCCACAGGCGGAATTCAGCTGAGGTGCTCACCCTAACTGGCACCCAAGAATACTCTCCTTTGCAATACTGTGGTTGGTGGTAGCTTCAGGGGAAGAGGGTTACATCCTAGAGAGGGCAGGGGACACTCTTAGGCAAGGTGCATAAGTGAATCATAGTTTTTAGCAGCTCTGCTGGGAATACAGCAACATCTCTGCTGTGCAACCATTCTGTTCTCTGCAAAAGAGGGAGGCTTTTCCATCAGGACGCACCAAGAGATGCCACTAGTTTGGGCAAACAGATTTTCTCTGGGCTTCAGTTTAGTTACTGAGACTAGAAGAGGGATCAGGTTAAACTGGGTATGTTTATATGTTAAGGTCCAAAAATGTTAAACTTACATTGAACATAAAAAAGACAAAGCTTTAAGAAGCTTTTGTTTCAAATAAATGAACAAAGCTATCAGAAATATGAAGTACGGCATTCTGAAGTATGATACTGCATTTCAATTCCCCTGTCAGTTGGGAACCCTTCAAGATGAAAAGTTGTTTATAAATTGTTAAGGCAATACTAAGACATTATTTTTCTTTTTTTATCAAAAGGAAGGAAATATTTACATTTACTCTCTTTTACACAGTTACAAGTAAAACCAGCATACATAAATACTGTAAGGGCTAAAGGGCTATAATTCTGCCACGCACTTATCTTTTGTTTTGCATGGTGATTTTGGTGGGTTTTTTTCCTAACTGCTGCAAGTCATTTTATGGATTTTATGTTGCCTAGGTAATGTTAAAGGTTTTTAACTTTTCATTTTCTGTTCTGCTTTAACACTGATCTCATTGTAATGGCAATTTTTTTTGTTTTACATTTGGGTCATATGGGTCATATAGAATGTGTCATATTATTAGCTTATTCACTCCAATCTCTGTACGCTTGCTAAATATACCTAAGAGAAAGTCACCATGCTGTGAAGATGACAAGATGACAGCACTATCTACATTCAGTTTTGCTCAATTTCAGGTACAAGGACACATCTCCCAAGGTACAGGTAAAAGGTCACATCTAGTGAGATCCTTCATCTCACATCACTTCCATCCTCCCAACCAGAGGAGATCAAGCTGGTTCACTTAAAATTAATGACTTGAATACTTTGTGCTAGTCCTGCTCCTCTCCCTGACACATGCTTATATGAAGAATAAACCAACAACAATATAGTTGAGATTGGAAGTGTGTTTCCTTGGAGCCTTGCTCATAATTCCGAACAAAATACTAAAAAAAAAAATAATAAATGAATCAGAGTCCCTAAAAAATCTAAATGTCAGCGTGTCTAGGAAAAGTGTAATTAAGGACTTTGGTTTTGTAATGCTGTACTGGCAGGCAAGCCAAACGTGTCCTGTGAAGTGTCAGCAGAACAACATATGTCAGTGACATGCCCTTCCTTGAAATACTGTGTTTAGTTCTTGCTGTCTAACTCTGGGTTGTGTGAGAACTTGTCAGCTCTGAGGTGGCAACAGTTGTGTCTTGACTGGAGAAGACCTGTTAATGCCCAGTTGCGCAACATCCTTTGCTTAGAGTTTTAAGCACTGTCTAGTACATAGATTTCTAGTGGAAAAATAGGTATGTAGCCAGAAAGGAAGCCACAATATACCCCAGAAATCCCGCTGGTAACTAGGAGATCAGGACTGTGAAGTGCCTTGAGGAACACAACTGCCCTACAGTTAGGACAGAGACCAAACAAGGGTAGAGTGAAAACAGGAGTTGAAATAATGGGTAAAACTGATAAAAGGGATGTGTGGACTTCCAGATGAGGACAGATGGAAAAGATTTGAATGGCTTAGCTGAGGGAAGAATGGATCAAAGATTATTGCAGCAAAAGTCAATTGGATGCTGCCATTTGCCTTTTCTTGCAATACAACATAAGGGAACAGTTCATGACACTGAAGACAGGTTTAACTTTTTTTAGGTGAAACATAATTAAACTGTGGCATTCACTGTCACAAAGTAATGAGAAAAGCCTGGAGCTTAGCAGGATTAAAGAGAGACCAGACCTTTTTATAGGTAACGAGAACACGTTCCGTTACCTTAGTTGCACAGTTTTCTTAATGAGAAGTGTAAAGCCTCACATTTCAGGGTATAAAGCAACTAGAAACCTTGAGACTGGGGGGACGGTGCTCCCCCCAGGCAGGTTATTTTGTACCTCAGTGCCTTGCCTTGAGACCAGAGGCAGGATGCTGGTGCAGCGGGACAGCTGGTCTTGCCTGGGATGGCAATTCCTACATATTTCAGTGTTTATATGTAAAAAGTAACAGCTCAGTTATAACCAAAACAAATTTGAGTGAGATCAGTTGATAAAGCAAATCCAATCATAAAGAAGAGAGAAAGTATTATGTGTATGCAGTAAATTCTTGTACAGAAAGAAAATAAATAAAACCAGTTAAAGTAAATACAGCCCAGTAAAACTGAATAATGTCCAAAGTGCTCAGATATAATTCTCACAAATGAAGGTGTCTTTCTGTTCCGGCAGCCTGTGCTGAGGCACACAGAATATAATATTTTCCCTGACAGTAACAAGCAATTGTCACAAGACCATGAAGCATTTTTCTGTTCTTTCTAAAATTCTTAAAGCAGCAGGTCTGGATTGGAAAAAAACACTTTTAGCCACAGAAGACTGCTTCCCCAGCCAGTGCAGATTGCTGCAGAGCCTTTGACGTCAATGGAGCCATACCGATTTATAGCAGCTGAGGGTATTTCTGCTTTGTGAAAACCTTCAGTAAGATGGTGTGTCCCCCAACTAATTTTATTAATTCTTATATTTATGTTTATTCTCAAGCCTGATGCTAGTTCTTGAATGTGAGAAGGAATCACTGAAATTTAATTTTACAGCTTTGAAAAACCATTTGTTCACATTCTCTGAGTTATGAAATAGGTTTTACTCTGCTCCGTAATCATTTCAAACAAATCTGGAAAAGAGCAGAACCATGTGTTGTTACATATATTTGCTGGTTTACCTTGCTTCTTCTTCTTAATTTATAACTAAAAAACCAGCTTTATTTCCCCCCTGCTTTAAAATGTGCAAGTCACTCATATAAGATATAATCTCAGTCCTTTGGGGATTCTATTTATATATTTTTTATCATTAAGAGTATTTATTATTTTCTCTTTTTTACTAATTAATAGATTGAGATTAACTTAAATTTGTGCATCATTTTTACTATCCAATTTTTCATCTTGAGATCATAGAGGTCATGGCCACAGGAATCCTTATCATGCTGCTGCTGTACATGTCTGGATAAAATGATGTAATCTGAACAATTAAATCTTGGAAAAGAACCTGGAGCAAGATGGTAAAATGATACAACTCCACCTCTCCTTAGTGAAAGGCAACCTTTTGAAGTTGAATTTCTACCATATTCCCTCATAGCTCCCTTCTGATCACTCTCACACTGGATGAGTAACGTAAAATGGCTTTGTACAAAGAATATTGAAAATACTGGTCTGTCTTCCGACAGCAGTCTGCAACTCCTGTTTCTCAGCTCCTGTTTTAAGTAAGCATAGCCTTCTCTGTGAACAAATTACACTGCAGATTTGTAAATCCTGAGATAAATGGCTGTACACAGATGAAGGCAAGCAATACCAAAACTGAAAAGAAATGCATTACAGTAGTCTGGATGCACAGTGCAACACCACCAAAAATTTAGTCCCACAAACCAGATCTAGATAGAGCAATCAGTGACAAAGCCAAACCCAGGCAGTGATAGACCCAAGCCAAGCCCAACAGCTCCCAAGATCAGAAAAAGAAGTCTGGGGTCTGCAAGAACCCTACACCCACTGTCTGCCTGAATACATCATGGTGGGAGACCAACCATTTGGCTGCTTGCTTGTCTTTCAAAACTGACAAAAGTCAGATTGACTGACATCCTTTCTGGAGTTTGAAAAGTGAACAGAATACTTTTTTCCCCTCCCTCCTCAAAGAAGAGGTTGTGAAAAGCAAGTGCTTAAGCAATTACTTTCCTAAGGAGCGTACTGTGGCCTTCAATCAGCTGCCAGCCACTCCAAGGTGACTCACTTCACGTCACCAGAGCTATTTCTTCTCACAGTGATGCAACTCAAGTTCTCCATGTTACTGTAGTTTTAATTCAAAAGAGCCTTGCAGCTGTGCATGGCACACAAGGTAGAAAGTGAACTGCTCCCTATGAGGAAGCTCTAAAAGTGAGGGACTGCCTCATCCCTAAACACTCCTGCTTGTTAGGATTTCAATGAAGCTATGCCATCCAAAAAAGTACAGAAGTGTGGATAAAACGTGGGACACCCCCCTCCCCCCCATACCAGGTTTTGCATGCTGGTCCTCTGAAAGCTGCGTAATGTATGTGTCAGCTAGCTGGAAGACTGAACAATTTGGTCCCTCAAGCCCAGATCTGAGCCAGGAGCCAGTCAGGAGGCAGTATGGTATCCTCTGGTACTGTGTGCTTCATACCAATCATCAGGGGAAGGAAAAGCTCCTCCAGTGTCTCTGCGTTCATTGCTCTCAGCTAAAAAAAGAGAGGCCAGAAGAAGGCTTTGTCTTTTTTCCCTGCCTGGGTCTGCTGGGGAGAGTCAACACCCTGGCAAAGCCCACAGAGCCCTGTACTCTATTATCAGGGGAGAGACAAGGAGGAAAAGGACATTCCTGTGCTCTCTGTAGCTGCAAATACTCATCTCTGGCCTCAGTCGGAAGTGAGAGATCTTTCTCCCTGTCACAAGGAGCCTTGGATGATGACTGCATAGGAAGGTGGGAGGAAGGCAAGTGAAGAGCAGAGGAAGAAAGTCAAGAAAACCAGGTCCAGTGCTGAGGCACTTTGCTCACTGCAAAGATGGGGAAGGAGATGGGGGCAGAGGGGACTTCAGTGGGGCTTCCTGAAGTCACCTCAGTGGAGCAGATGAGCACAGACATCTATGTTTGCAAAATCAAGGCCCCAGCATCCAGTGTCTAACACTGCTGCTTGTCCTGTTGAGCATTTCCCTTTTATTTGGGCATTTAAGTGGAGAATAAAGCTGTTTTAGAAAAGGTACCAGACATTTTCAGGCAGGAGCAATTATCCAAAATGTGTCAAAAGTTGGTCTAGACTCAGTTACAGATGATCAAGGACAACGTGCTACTTCACAAGTTCAAAAGCTTTGATTAATATTTGCAGCTACTATGCAGCTACAATGCAATACAAGTCTAGCCTTAGGGCTTTTGTGTTTCTTTAAAGCATTAGCCATTAATAGGCTAAGTTTACCACTGGGATACAGAGCACTGGCCCAGCAATGCAGCTCAAATGTATTTGTTTTCCAATCTATGTTTTCAAGTACAGTGTATCATTTCTACAAGGCTTTAATGAGAGCCAAGAGGTGTACATTATAAGAAACAAATTTCTATTTCTAATGGAGCTCGGTTCAGATCAGAAAGTGATTTATTAGCTTTCCTCAGCTTTTACTTGTATTTTGCTACAGAGATCAGAAATTTAGATTTAGATCTAAAATTTGCAGGATAGCGTCAAGAGCCTTGTTTTCAAAGTCAAGATTTTTTTAATCTTAAATTTACGAATGTTCCATCCTGCTTAAGGTCAATCATTCTGAGGAACAGTGAGTATCTGCCAGCAGCTCTGGACTGCCTCATTAAAATGAAAGCATTTAACTTCTAAAAGCAAAAAAGAAAGAAAAAACCAACCAAAACCCCAACCATTTTTGAGAGCATGCATATTTAGTGAAAAAGCAGAAGGAAAGACATTTTTCTAAGTAACTCTCTTTTAGCAAGATGTTTATTACTACAGTTATTGTCACTAATAACAGAAATAGCAAGAATAATGCTATTTGTCACCAGCCAGTGGAACAGGGACACAGGGACTGCCGTCTCCAGCAGAAGACAAAGATGGTGTCCACCTATCTGTAACCCGTAAGCTGGATGTAAAGTGTGGTCGGTTCTAAGATCCATGAAGCTTCATGAGTAAGTCCAGTATGCTGGGCCCTAGCAGAATCAGCTGGCAAATGTCCAGAAAAGGCTGTCTATTAGTGTTACACTAAACGGTCTGCCATGATCACTGGATCATTCAGAGATTAGCTCTTGTGCTAATGACAACAGTACAGGACCGAAAGGCAGGGGGGAAACTAAAATAAAGATGACAGAACCTAGAAAGAACTGTTTACTATTTGAACAATTTACAAAGCAGACATTTCCTGGAGGTGGAATCAAAGAAAGCTTGCCACAGATAACAAAAATTATTTCTGACATATTGAAGCACTATAAAAGAAGTTCCCACTGGAATCAATTTTTTAATAAAACACTTAGAATAACATCACATTTTGAGTATTAGAAATATAATGCCACAATGTGCTCTGCATATTAATTAAAGCTGTGTTAAAAACCCCACTCACCCTCCTCTCTTACCATCTGACTGAACTGAATAAGAAACAAAAATATTTAAAAAAATAGAATACTAGCAAATATCATATGCTGGTTGCAATAGAAATACTAATGTATTGGGTATGTAATGGCTTGGGCAGTGTCATTTATTTTATCCTTGCCCAATCCATTTATTTGTGGTTGTTACATTAGTAAGCCTAGGCTTTCATGTGGAAAAAATGACAGAAAAGTAAAGACGAGAGGGGCATTTTGAGCTTATCCCTCTTTCTACATCTCCTTGAGACAATAGTCCATTTCTGCTTATTCATGGCTCTCTTCTGTCACATAGACCTGTTCGTTCTCACTAGAAAATCTGTGGACAGTAAGAGCAGAGTGACTCAAATTTACATGATCAGTTGAATTTTTTTCTTACTCTAATGTAAAAGACAGACATTAACTCACCCCTTTCTTCACATAGATTTATTATGTTCAATACTTTTCTGTTATTATTACTGTACATTGTAATCTGTTTCTAATGAATCCCTCTTGGTTATAGTGAATGAAGTCTTGCATAATAAATTCTAATCTGTTAGTCATTATCTTTGTTAATATTTTACAGTCTACATTTATTACTAAGATTAAGAAATAGTTTGTATAGTGCTTGGTATTTTCACTATTTTTAAGTGTTATCTCTTCTAATTAGCGATCTCTTTGAATTTGCCTTTGCCTGCTCAGATTAGCACTAACCACGCTGGAAACATCAGTGTTTTCAGTCTTTTTTTTTTTTTTTTTTAAAGTCTTCTTCTGGGAAACAGAAGTTACAAAATTCCCATGTATTTTTTAGAACGGGTGTTTCTTCGTGTGCTGTATCAGCTCATCTGATTGATGCTGCTTGGGTTCAAGCCTGCAAGCAGATGCATGGGACTGGAGCTGACAGGAGCAAAAGTGGCTGCACACAATCACATCTGGGCATTCTCCCGTGATTTCTCTTTCTCAGTTGTGGAAGACAGAGATTTCTTTGGGGGAAGTAGTAAATCTGCTCAAGCTGTAAAGCTGCTTCACATCCATCTACTAGTTAGAAGGTTTTGGAGTGCACTCTCCAGTCTCCTATTTGTAATACCTTTTACAGTTACAAATGTCTTGGCATAGAGGTAATAACTGGGGAGCTATTATCAGGTCTTGTAATCTCATTACAAAACAGCCATTGCTGGCTTGTTGTGAGTTAGCCACGGAAGAATCCACACTCGGCGTTAAAACACTGAGGGATGCAGTGCTCAGCATCCATTTAATTAGATGCGTGGTAAGAGTTTGTTTAATGTCACGCCCGTGAGCATTACTGCAGTGAAGTGAGGGAAGGGGCCATTTCAGTCGGCTGAATAATTCCTGAACAGTGTTATGTGCCTGAAGAACCCCCTTGAGCACTTCACTGCACATCCTTATGTGGTGGTGAACAATCCTGAGCAGGCTGCCATCTGGGTTGCTTTTGGTAGAATGGATAAGCAGTGCCTTTGCCAAAGCTGGCTGCGCCTTCTGCAGCCTTTGTTTGGGCAAAGGGTTAAGGGTGGATGAGCAATGCTCACTTTCGGTCCCCCTACAAATGCTTGTTGGCATTTGGCAATCAGATTTGGCAATTAGAGCCGGCTGGTAAACTTTTGATGATAAGCAATGGAAAATGCTGTTTTGTTCAAGCTTTTAAGGGGAACATATTGGGTTTGATTAAGTGTTTTTGGAAGAGTTCCTCAGGGCACAATGGACTTGTGGTAAAAAACTGCAAGCCTTTGTGGTAGATGAATAATTAGGTACTCACCCAAGGCCCCACTCTGCTTTATTGAGGCAAAATCTGAACTTTTATATATTGGGCAAATATCTGGTCTGATCTGATAATGTGTACTAGTGAAAGCATTGTGCCCGGAGGGAAGCAAGCATCTCTCCATCACAGAAATCTTCAAAAAGTCTGAAAGTGCAGCTGTACCATCATCCTGCCGTGGTATCTGTAGGACAGGAGGACCACTCTCTGTCCGCCTCTAGCAGCACTTCCATGAGTCCTGGAGTTCATCCATAATTTCTCCTGGAAGTCTTCCTGAGATGTGATGTGTTTCTCAGACCCCTAACTTCTTGTGGCATTTGTCAATGCTTTTTATACTGCTGGAAATAAGTTTTTATTTATCTTTCCCTAATTTCTCAGAAGAGATCTTTCTTCAGTTTCTGTTGCTCTACTTAATACACTGTGTAGAACAGCTTTCCTTGCAGCAGTTCTAAAATGTTCTTTAGTATGTGGTCAGTATATAGCCATTTCTATTATTCACCATGTGTTCTTCATAACTGGTGCCCAGTGAGCATTATTAAACCAGAGTGAGAATGATTATATTGAATAGCTAACCCCTCGGCAGCACCATCCCTGCTGTAGTATGGAGCCTCTGCCCAAGTTTACACACTGCACTGCAAATGTTCCACAGCAAAGTGGAAGGAAGCAGGAATGAGTAGCAGGCAGAGACAGCTAGGAAACACCGTCTGTCCTTCAACATGCAAAATATCCATCCCCAAAATCTGGCATGTCAACACAGGTTTACCATGGTTATAGCAATGAAGAGGAATAAATGAGTGAGAGGACTCAAGCCTCTTTCCCCACTTCACTGGTGACCGATCCCTGATTTATGTGCAAAATTCACTACGGTGAATTTAATCATCATCGAAGGGAACAGAAAACACCTGGAATGACAGCCTCAAGAAGTCATGTGCAGCTGCCTTCTGCGGCACTGTGGCATGGGCAAATATGCTAGAGAGGTTAGCTTTGAAAGCAGCACACAGCAAGACTTGCACGGCAGCCCTTTAAGCGGTAGGTCCTACAGCTGAAGGAGTTCTCTTTTCTACAAATGCATGACAGCCAGGTTATGAAGCTCCAAAACTGATTAAGGCCTTTGGATACTTCTGTTACACAAATGTTTACTTGGAACAAAACCAATCACAGCTGCTGTGCTGATGGAAAAAGATCAACCATGGAAACTCGGAAAAACCAAATAAGAAAGAGAGCAGGTAATAATGTGTATGTAGACAACAGGTTTTCCCCAACTGTGGAACCTTCTCTGAGACTTGAGAATCATCCATAAAGTCACAAGTCTCCTGAACTTGCTGGGAAATCATGCTTGGTCACCACAATTCAAATGGTGGCATCTTCTTTCATGAGCAAAAAAATTCCAATAAATGATTACACAGTTATTACCAGTTCTTGGGTGCTATCCTCATTTCACAAGAAAATTTACAGACATATGAAGGGCACAAAGATTCAATGAAAATTCAGAATTTAAAAAGTATGCATTTTTGAAAGAACAACTTAAATACAATTTTGATATTGAGGAAGGAGGGGAGAGATGACGGAGAGACAAAACTCTATGGAGAAAGAGAGAGTACAGAAGCACCACCCCAGACAGAAAAAGTGAAACACAATACAAAATGCTAGAGCTGTGTAGCTTCTGAGACAGGCTATATACTTGGTGGGCTGTGAGAGTTCAGAGAAAGACTTCAGAGGAAAACAGAGGTTTCCTACTCCCTTTGAAGCAGGGAAGAAAGACAGAAAGGGAAAGGGAGACACCAATGAAAGATTAGAGAAAAAGAGAGAAAAATTAAGGACGAGGGATCAGAAATAGAGAGCAGCAAAATACATTCCCAAGGGAAAGAGAAATAAAAGGGCAAGAAGGTAGAAAGGCAGCAAAGAGGAGAAAGTGAAAATAAAGGAATAAGAGGGAAAAAGTCACTCATACATGCACCTACTGAAAGCCACTGAAAATACAGTTCTAAAGTCATCAGAAATATCTACCAAGAGACATCAGGTATGTGTCTGAGTAGGAGAAAATTGGGAGAACTGCTCGCAGTTGTGAGAGAAGCATGAGGGATATCATTGATAGCCATGGGGGAAGAGGACAGCGCATATGTTTCTATAGTCTTCTGAGATGAGTCTCATATTTCCCCCTCTGTGAGAATAATGCCCTCACCGGTTGCATATATGGACATATGAAGAGTATGCAGATGTGTGCACACATGCACACACAAAGTGTAGCATTTAGAAATGCTTGGATTGGTTCCAAGGTAGTTGAACAAAATGAGGCTAATAAAGTATAATTAAACATTAATTACTGTAACTATCAAAAATAATTGACTTGTACAAAGCACAGCACTCCTATTAAAAAGGGACCTAAGGGTAATAAAAAACATATACTATTCTGTAATGCAGACATAATAATTGCTATGAAGCAATTAAATTTATAGGCAACTGTTAAAATTCTTTTGTGACTATTTAAACATGTGAGCACTGGACAGATTTGGTCTAAAATTGCTTACTATAAGGCAGCCTTGTTATTAATAAGGAGTAAACATTACCATTTAAAAATCAAACCAAAGGTGCACTGCTGCTTGAAGTAAATTTGAAGTAAAACTGGCTGAAGCTGTTATAAAAATGCTGCTGCGTGTGTCCCAACAAGTCATCTTTCTTCCATCAGCTTTCCTTCCTAAAAATCTTTTGAGCACAAGAAAGCCAGAGCTGGCAGATGAAAGCAGGAGAGTTGAGATTTTCAGCTGGTGTGAAGCTACATCACTCACTTCCTCATGCTTTGCCGATTTTTAACAGTGGAGGAAAGAACTAGCCTCGGTGCAGGCAGAGCTGGGAGAGAGAGACAGGCTGGTTGAACCAAGGTCACAGTAAGTGAAAGACAGCCTGAGCAGAGAAGAGTATTTCATCGGCAAGTGGGCCTGAAGTGGAGCTGTAAACCGAAACAGTTCTCACCAAGGACCCCCCCTACTTGCATTTAGGGGTATTAGACTTTAGACTGACACTTAGTCTGCTCCTTAGAGTGTCCATTAGTGCCTGGACTGCATTGGGTGTGTTTCTGGAGTTAATTTTTGGGTTACTTTAATCTGAGTCTAGTTTGCACACTCTACCACTGCTCTGCAAGGTGAACCAAAGTGGTCCATGGGGATGGCCAAGAGATTGACTTCAGATGCAACTCCTGATCCAAAATAGGGCACTAATGTAGATACACCTGAAAATCGGTGCTGTGCACTTTATTTTAACTTTTATTTCTAAGATGCAGGATAGGTATTTCATTCCTTTGTGAAAAGCTTGTTCTTTTAGCTTGCCTTCAAGAAAAATAAAAGTTGACCATTTACATGGAATGCCATCTGCTTGAGTTAGGGGCAGTGCTAACGGCAGGACACAGTCAAAAGGGGCAATGATAATGACAACAATTGCATGAGTCTGTTTAGCAAAGACAAGTGACAGCAGCACACTGCAGACAGCACTTCTCTGTGTTCTCACTCTGGGAGCCCTTATTCACTCCCTCTGCATCGCCTTCTGTCTGCTTTTGCTTTGGCTGCAGCCAAAATTTACTAGTTATTTGGTTGTTCTTTGCTCATCTTTCTCATTTAATCTCATATTCTATTTACTTGGAAAAATTTTCTTCTATTCCACATAGAATAAAAGAGTTGGAATGGAAACAGACAAAATGCAGAGCACAAAAGTTCATTTTCCTGAGTCTATCCTTAATCAAGGAAAAAAGTGTTGAAAATTTTAGAAAGAGGAAAAAAAAATACATTTCACACATTTCTTAGGTTCTACTCCTTCTCTGCTGCTAGTGTGTTGGCAACAGCTCTGTAAGTTAATGACTTCACTCATTTTGAGAAAATGTTGGCATTCTTACATAAAACAACTACTAAAAAGAGTCAAATTTTTAAGGCAGATGTAATATACTGTTGTGAGTTGGTGGCGATGCCGTGACATGAAACATATTTAGCATATGGCGCCTTCATTTTTTTTTACAAGAAAAATATTAAATGTAGCAAGGTAAAGTCAGTTGAAATAATGAAGGAATGACACTGCCATCTGAGAAATTGTCATTACTATGAGACGTTATCATTGCTATGTTTAATATACTACAATCCACCAATCAAACTTAAATCTACCAACCAGCTCTGGTTTTAGGACATTCATTTATTCATTCATTCATTCATTCATTCATTCATTCATTCATTCATTCGTTCGTTCGTTCGTTTGTTCGTTCAAAGAAAAATGTGCCACCCCAAGAACCAGCTGAAGGGGCTAGAAGGATCCTGGTTTTGATTGTGTCTCTTGGCCTCAGTGCTAAATCGTATCAAACCTACCATACCATACCATACCATACCATACTATACCATATCATACCATACGATTAAAAGGACAAGAAAGTAAAGAAAAATCTCTTTTGTTTCAGCTATTCTCCAAAAATTTTCCACGTCATGCTATGCTTTCTGGGCATGCAGCAGGTTGGGCTGCTCCTGTGCTATAAATATTTCTCTTACATAACCAATTAATCAGCTAAAAAGTCAAATAAAGCACCTATTTTTAGTATAATATTGCTAGTCATGCCTCTGGAGTGTTATTTTTTGCTTTTAAAATAAAAGAACTTCATTCTGCAGTTCTTTCCCATCAATGTGTGGGACTGTGCCAATTCAAGAAACATTTCTGTAAAAAGAACACTGATTAATGATCCAAAATTCCAGGCAAGCTTTATTGCCTCAGTGTTGCTACTCAAACTGTTTGCAAAGATTCTGCAAAAAGATTTCAGCTATTCATATATAATACCTGAAGTATTTTTCAGGCTTTGGCTGTTTCAGCCCTAAAAGAATTAATCCATCAAAGAATTTTGAAAGATTATAAAGTTAGGCAAAACGCCCTTGATTTTTCATTGAAAATTTTTTTTAAAACAATTTTTTACTAGCTTTCACTCTTACTGGATATGGACTTGGTTTTTTAAACGTCTTGTACCAACTAACCAGAGACAAGAATAATTACAAACCGGCCTATGGAGCCAATCCTCAGTTACTTCAATCTGGATTGACACAGTTTTGATTCACATTGAGCCTTTAATCCTTAATTTTGAAAAGAATTTTTAACATTACAAATAAAAACTGTATCCTCAAATCCTGTATTAAAAGCAGATCAAGGCTGTGAATTATAAACTCAAAAGCTGCAGGAATTAAAGTGCTGTCTTTGTTGGTGGAGGGAAGAAAGAGTGGTAAAGCAAAATGAGTCCGAAAAATCTGAAACCCAAAATGAAAAATTTAATGTTAGATGGCTTAAGTCCATGTAGTTCACCTAGTTTCAAAGCAAAACACTCCTCTTGAATGTATTAAACTTTTGTCTTAAAAAAGATCTGGTGGCAGCTGCAATCCCTGGGGCCAGTTAGCGCTGCATCTGTTTGACCCCTAGTTGAGTCTGGTGGCACCTTAGGACCCTGAGGTCCCCTCAGCTTCTGACTCATTGCAGATGAGCCTTGAAACCATAGATCCCGTATCATACCTGCCCGCCCCTTGAGGACACCTTGCTGTCTTACATTTCAAATGACTTCAGGGATACGTACATGGGAGCACATTTTGCCACCACTGAATTTAAACCCGTGGATGTTCATAGCATGGAGCTGTGGATGGAAAGAACTAAACTCTGGATAGGTCACAGGCCCACTCTGGTCCCCAGAGTATGGGGCTCTGGTTACAGGATCTTTTGGTTTCACACCAAAAATATAAGGGTGCTTCATACCTCTGATGGATGGACACTAATGGGAGGGGTGAGAGCGCTCTCTCTGCCCTATGAAAATGCACTAGGGTTAGAGGGCAGAATTCCACAAAACCAGCCCTATCTATGGGCAACACCTCTTCAGTAACAGTATCCACATGTACTAGAACACCACAAAACAAAGCAAATTTTTTTCAAGATTGGTTTGCTTTCTCCTCTGGGATACAGATAATTTTTGAGAAAAGGGTCTATTTCTACAGAACGTTGTGGTCAGGAAGGTATTGCAGCCTTTCTCCATTCAGTAAATGAGTCTTGGATTAAATGTGCACCTGTATCATTCCCAAATGTTTATCTACCACATGACTTGCTTTTTTTATTAAATATCATCATACACAACCAAATGAAGAGAATTTTCCTGTATTTATTTACATGTAAGACTGGATTTAGATATGGGAGATTAAGTACACTGGGAAAAAAGAACAATGGATGATGATGGTGAAAACAAGGGCAAAATAATTGTTTGCAGCTTTAGCCAAGTATCTGAAAAGCAGGAACCCACCAAAGATAGCTTGCAGTTTTAAAAGGATCAAATGGCTCCCGTTAGGTTAAGGGTAATTTTCATACAAAGCAAGATGTGAGTGGCAACAGATTCTGCTGTCTGGCTGTCAAGATTTATTGAAGATAAAGGCAGCAAGCTAAATCATTTTCAGGGGAAATCCATCTCAGGATCTGGGAAGTTCTTGCTGTGTCTGATGTGTTTTCTACATCAGAAGCGCAAGAGATGAGCCAGTCTTTGAAGAAGAGAGCAGTCTGTACAATACTGAGGAAGGCGAGCAGCGGGACACTACGATAGCCCTGTCAAAACCAGAATTTTCCTGATAATACAAATCCCATCTGGCAGCCCAGACATGTATGCCCTCTCATCCTGCCACAACCAACTGAGGCTGCAGCTCAAAGACTATCATACCAGGCAACATGCAATTTTGTAATTAGTTTCACGGGAAAACCTAAAAATCAGAAATTCTCTGTCTTCTTGGTAGCAGTTGCTACTCTTTTCCCAGAGAAACTGGAAACATGTATCACTTTCAGATATGTTAGATTCTTAAAAGAAGAGGTGAGGAAACTCCACAGAGTGTGATGAAAATGTTTTTAAAATGCAAATGAGGAGTGACATACAACAGAGAAGAAAGGAAAAGCTTTTTCCCAGGGAACATCAACCCCATTATTGAACGCAATCCCAATACATTTACAATAAAACCATTTCCTCGAACAATTCCTTTTCTTTTTGAATCACCCTTTAAAAATAGCTACAGATCATGGTAGCGCTATATTAACAGTTGACTTCTCTATGCGATTAACCTAATTGTATTATTGAAATAGGTTCTATATATATATACTTTCCACAAAAACAGGGCAATAATAAAAATCTGATAATGTAAGAAAAGCCTTGCATATGTGCCTTAATCTCACCAAATTTAAACCTGCTGATCTCAAGTCCTTCTCTTCAAAACACACACAATGAACAAGGGAGCTTTTTTGATTCCACAATTAACAAGAAAATTATTTTTATAAAACTAATCTTTATTACATTGCTGCTCATACCGAGCCAAGACGACTACATGTTAAATTTCACCAGGGTGGTAAAAGTGATGTCAAGAAATAAAAAATACCATCATCATGTTCATTTAATGGATAAAACATGAAGTGAGCAGCAGCGGAGATAAGCACCCTGGAGGCTGTTAGTTTTGTCACAAGATCCGCATGCAATAATCCCTGACAGTCCTTCCTGGTAAAGAGTTTTGGGGTTTTTCCTTGCTTTTTGCTAATGCAGAGCAAAGCTGTGGTGATTACTGCTTTAGACTTTTAACAGTGTAAACACGAAGGCAGTAATTCAGAGAACACTAAATTTGAAAGATGTAGCAGACATGTAACGTTAATGTGATATACAGCATAATCAGGAGCAGAGTTCTCTTGCTTTTCCTTCCAATCTGAATCTGAGCACAGAAAAATCAAATTTCTGCCTCCCCACAAATCCCAGCAGCTTCCAATCCCTTGTCTTATGTGGACTTAAGAAGAGCCAAATTTGACCCAGACCTCGACGTTATTTGGGGGAATCAGTAATTTTGCTTCACGGCTTGTCTACATTACACTGCCATTATCATTACCTTCATTTGTTTACTTCGAGAGCATTTCCAATACACCAGGCACTTCCCAAACAAAAAGCAGATGCTACCTGGATTTGAGACTCTTAAAGACTGAAGGCAGAAAGACAAATAAGATGTGAGGTAGCAGGTAACATGATATAGGCATGCACTTGAAAAAAACCAAACAAAATAATTTCACTCATGCTAAGGCCACAATCAGTCAGCTCTTTTCCTCATGTCAGACCACGCTGTTACAATAAGCAGCTCTGATTCTGCTTCTCTTATGACCGTTGGCCAGTTTCAAGCTTGATAGCTCAGGTGTCCTCCTCCTTTGCTACAAGAGGTGATCACCATTCCCCACCCTGAGCATTTCTTGGTGGGGGTGGGAGGGCACAGCCACTGCAGCTCATTTCTGCATTTCAGGGGGTTACATCTGGCCTCCACAGAGGTGCAGGGCCTGGTGGGGTGAGATGGGATGTGGAGGCTGGACAGAGAGAGGAACGCTTGGGATGGGGAATGGAGACACCCTCTTGTAGCAAAGGGGTAGGGGGCCTGAGCTATCCAGCTTGAATCTAGCCGTGAGGCCAAGCACACACAAGAGCTGCACGGTAGGGCTGAGTCGGAAGCATTTCCAAGGGGAAAATTTCAAAACTACTCTGCCCTTTGCCATGGGCCTAAACTCTTCCCAGTAGCCTGGAGAGAAGGCACAAGTGGGATATATGGTGCTACTGCACATGCACCGACTGGCGCCTCAAGCTCAGTGCCCAGGAGGGCCCTCATGTTGGGTACAGGTTGGTGGAAAGGAGAGATGGTGCCACTGAGCCTCAAGAACATGAAGCCAATGTCAAGGGACAGCTGAAGCTCCTGAAATACAAAAATTACTGCCTTTCTGATCTCCTATAGGACACGTACAGTATAGAAAGAGATTGCCTAGAATTGATGCCTTCCCCCTTCACTGACCCAACATGCCTTTGCCCCAAGTAAATAATCCACCTGCATGAATTTAAGGTTCTGTGAGGCAGATGGCACAGGGACAGTGAGTGTACTTGAACACATCCATTCAGATATTGCTAAGATGGTTTACAAGGTCAGCTTCCAAAACTCCTATAGGCAACACTTTGTCATCATTTCCACTACTAAAGCTCACCTATCTCCTACTGCACCTGATACAAGAGGTATGCATAGGTAGAAATAAAAGAAAAATGTACATCTGCATATGCACCTGCTAATGATTAGACAGGTATCAAAAGAAAACAGGGCTAAGCCTGAAAGATTTTACCACAGCCAGATGTATACAATACAGCATAGATCTCTACAAGAGGAAAACACCAGACACTGAAGACACTGAAACAGAAGGCTGCAAAATGGAAAACGCAGATAGCTTTGTCTAATTCAGAAACGTCATCATGGAGGACAATGAGTGCTCCAAGGGGACTGTGAGAAGGACAGCGCTGGCACCATCACCCCAGAGAAACACGAAACCTATATGGAGAGACAAGGGACTCTCTTGAGATGCAAAAATGAAACTGTTCTGCATGCATGCTCTCTGTCCTGCTCTATGCAACAGATATGTGGACCTTTGAGAAAGCTTCCAGGCAAGGACTCCCAGCCTCTGAAATGAATTGTTTATGCACAGTCAAGGAGATGGCATGAGAAACAAGATAATCACGGAGAGGATCTGTGTGAAGGAGAGTCCCTGGCACGGTAATCAGAAGGAAGCATGAGCTGTTGGGCATGCTTGCCAGACAAAGGACAAGCACTTGCAAAAAAAGACCACGTCCTTTGGCCAGATAGGTTTAGTCTTCGTGGTGAGATAATGTGGCAGAATATTTAGGCAATGCTTTTAAGACGTCACGTGCCAAAGCTGGAGCCAGAGCTTTGCTAAATGAAATGCAGGAGCTCAGTGCAATGCTCATTAAGCTGTGATGGTGCTATCAACCTCCTGTCTCTCCGGGCCACCCACAAAACACTTCATGGCCCCATCAGACATGTACCACCCACCTCAGAAGCTGTTGGGAGAGTTTGGCCACAGGCAGGTAGGACTGGTGTGACTGAGCCCTCTGCCTGGCTGTGATGGGGTAACTCCTTTCGGGTTACCCCTCCGCCCCCCTTGCCTGCACTGCCTTGGGGAGCCATGGGACACACCCCAGCCTGGGAGCCTCATGCAAACTGCTCTGGAGCTGCATGCAGCTCCAGGGCCACGGTCAGCTGAATGTGGGGTGACACAAAAAAGGAGCGGGAGTCCCAAACCTGAAAGCAGGCATATCCTTTTACCTATACCAAGTAAGTACCCTGTCCCTTATACTGCCCAGCCCAGACAGCGGCTGGCGAGGCAAGCAGGGTTTGCTCTGGCAGGCAGCGGTGCTGCTGGGGGTGGGCAATGGCAAAGCGAGACCACCCCTCCTGCAGAAGCGGGGTGGCAATGCCAGGGATGTGCTGTCCCCACCGCCTCATTGCAAGAGGTGTTAGCAGGTAGCTCTGGCGAAGGGCAGTGTGGCTCCCAGGTGTGCACAGCCACACCGAGCAGCAGCTGGCAGTTTGCATGTGTGCACGCACACACGCACACACACACACACACATGTACACACACATGCATGCATAATTATGTGTTATCCATGCAATAAGCATTTTCCAGCCTGAAGAAAAATAAGATCTCCTGCACTGTCGTACACATGGCATTTCATTCATCAGTTTTTCCAAATGGAAGACTTGTCATAGAAACAAAATGAATGTATGTGTGTGTCGTTTTACTGCTTCTGGATGCCCTGCAAGAGAAACAGAGCAGAACGCATGCTATTTATCAAAGTCCTGATGGAGAGGAAGGTATTTTTGTTATATCCCCTAAATATCCTCTGTTTCTGCTACTTTCTCAGCTCTCAGTGACAGCAAACATCGTTTGACAGAGACCAGAATATGCTTGCTGTTTTCCCATCTCCAGTGTAGCCTTTTTCTAAAAAAATAAGCATGAGATTTTCAAGAACATTCTCGCTGAATTCAACCTCCCTCTGCTCACATTTGAGTCGGTGGGAATTGAGGCCAGTGCTGAACCTTTTAAAATTCTTACCATGTATTTACATTATTCTTTTACGGGTTTACTTTAAATAATAACTGTGTATAACATATGCTGTATATATGCAAAGCACACTTTCACCTTTCCTGGCACTGAACTTTACAGATAATGATCCTCCAAAATGCTTGCCTCTGTAAGCTGAGCAAATGTCTGATACATGTGGTTTTTCTCCATTTCATTAAGAAAGGATGTGAAGGAAAGGAACTGGAGAGAAACCACACCGTACTGTGGAAAAGGTGATCAGGAAATGAAACAGATGGTCTGAAGGGTATTGATGAATCTTTGGCTCATCTATAAAATGCAGCATTTTTGGAAAACAGTCCTGGAAATAATATGCATTAGGACTTCCAGTGAAATTATCTGTTTTGACCACAGGTATCTTGACAGAGACATAAATATGTTTCAGATGACATTAGTTCACTTAAGAGGAAGCTGTTAGAAGTACATCCATATTTGATAATAACTATGGAGCCAGTCTTATGCATAGCAGCTGGAACAAGACAACTTGAATTAATAATGTACATTTCAAGCTTCAGCTACAGCTCAGGGGCTATCTGAAGAAGGACCATGTTTTTGGAGTGCTGTAGTCTGTCTCACAGTAGTACGTTACTTTTGAAAAACACTGCGAACCTTAGATGTACAACTCCCAAGTGAGGGTCCCCAGGCTTGCTTGAAGCTGGACTGGTTTCTTGCTAGACTGTGTGGTTCCCCAGAAGCTCTCCAGGATGGGGAACGATGCTGCTGGGCAGGTGAGCTGGGAGCAATCACTGCTGAGCCTCCAGATCAACCAGGGACTTTGGGAGCTTCCTGTAGCAGCCGGGATATGCCAGCATAATATCTATGTTATCAGGGGTTTAAAAAAATGTGTTCTGAATAGGAGTACAACAAATTTTTGAAACATCAAAACTTACTGCAAGTTGGAAATTCATGGTTTCACCCAGTCCTGTCTTCAACCAGATACATAAGTTTTGTACTTCAACCAGGTACACTGTGTGTGACCTGAGACGGGGATTTCTGTTGTGCTCCTGAGGAATATTTTGAGATTTCTAGACCTTCCTCTGACAGTGGAATTAAGATATCACTCCTTAAAAGGCCAAACTAATCACATAAATTGCAATGAACAGAACAAATGCTGCCACATAAGAAGTCAATAAGGCACCTGCAACAGCTATATCACAACCTATCAGTACACGTGCATCATTATTCAGAAGCGGTAATGACTGTCATACCTGGCCTTAATATCATTATCAAAATACACTCTTACACAAGCTGTGCAAAAAATCGCATCAACTCTATGTCTGCCCAGAAAATGACCCAAAGAAAGATGTACAGTTTGCAACCCCCTCAAGTTTCCTGACATACCTTATATATTTTTCGAACACTCTCAAGTTCCTTTGACCTTCAGATGCCATATATTGATCGCTCAGTGAAGTTAAACCTGCTCCTCTCAGCATCCTCCACCTGCGCTCATCCCTGGCAGAACTTCTATCATCTCTCATCATCAGCTACACAAGCAACTCTTGAAAGTAAGCCCTCTCCTCTGTTTTGCAGCTTATCTCTACATTACTATTAAATGAATGCAAACATAGATAAAGGAGGGCTTTATAGACATCCTATTAACAGAAGGTACTTATTCACTGAGTGCAAGCTTTCTTAAAACAAGCTCTGAAAGGATCATTTCCCCCATCTCTTTCTGTTCAAGTGCTGCTAATACTGCTAATTCAGACTAGATTACTTTAACCTTGCTTGAATCCAGCACAAGTATCACGTACCTTTGCAGGGGGATTAAACAGGTTTAAAATTATGTTTAAAAGGTCTTCTCACAATTCTGTTCAGGGAAGGGTAAATTCTATCCTTTTTTCTGTGAGGTTGGTTTTTTTTTTGTCCTTGTTTACACGTATATTCACAGGTTTGGATCTTGTCAAGGTTGCTAGATAGCCTTTGACAACTTTGTAGCATTCAAAGTTTTCAGAAAACATTACCTGGGGTAATGCATATTGCAAAAACAGACACTCTCTCGATCTTCTTCCCTCTGTTTTAATATAAATGCAGTTTTGATTGAGGCTGGTCTTATGTATTATTAATTACAAGTAAACATTTTGTTCCCTTCTTTGGAACTTTTTGGTTTTGCTTTTCTCTGAAACTAGATGAATCTTTTGTTTTCTGTTTATGAAACCTTTTACAGAAAATGATTACTTCATGTATGGGTCTTCGGTGGCACATAGAGCTTCTGCCAATATTATTTTAATTAGGTTGCTTGGTTCCATTTCATTTTTAAATGGCTGTGGCAGGGACCTTGTGTTGTGATCTGCTGAATGGGAGGGAATGTCTGCTGAGGATTCTTCCCTTCTAGAATTAGTGTATTAATGAGACGTTTTCTTAATAAGATCCTTGTGTCAAGTTCTGTAATCAGAACACAAGAGACACCCAAACCAGCAGAAACATTCATTAATTCCAGAAGCCACCATTTCTGCATTGCATTTGAATATCATTCTAAAAGGAATTTAACCTTAGCAGTGATTTGAGGTGAAAGGATGTTTATGTATTACAGGGGGAGATACAGTTAGTCAAATTTATTGTATCATATACCAATTAGGTTTCCTATCTACAAGGCTGGTCTTTCTTTAGAAACAAAAAACCCCAAACCTGTTAGATATAGGGCTGCAGTGCCTTGGAGTAAAGAAGCAATTTAGTACAGGACTTTAGAATCGTTACCTGATTGTTCTTCAGTTTGCCCTAACCAATGCCGAGAAATTAATTGGTGCCTGACTTTATACAACAGATTAAAATCATTCTAATTTAACACCTGTGAACTCATTATGAAGTCTTTCCAAGCAAAGAAATAAGTGTGTTATTCAACACTTCTGACACAGTGGTGCAATACGATCACACCATTCTCCATCCAAACTCTCCAGGATGAGAAGTCTAAAACATTAATTAAAACAAAACCCAGTCATATACCTCATCATACTACTGTAGCTAGAAGATAATATCCTCCAGGGAGGTTGAGAGACTGATCTACAAACTATTAACTCAAGTTGTCCTTTCTGTGTTCACCATCCAATTGCGTTAACACCCCTTATAGAATTAAAAGCAAGCAAAGACTAGAAAACTCAGGAAGCTATACAAGTTTTGGGGGTTTTTTATCTACATGCTGTTATTTGCAAAGCAAGAAGAGCATGATAACAGAAATATGTTATACTAGTATTATAATCAGCATTGGATTAGGTTACTGTATACACATATATTTTTTAATAAGCGCCAGCGTACATACAATAGGTAAACTGAAAATTCCATTAATTTCCCCCAATATGTCATGAATGGGAGAAGAAAATTACATTTTTATCACCAGATTTCAAACGGGTCATCTACTTGCATCTAATCCAAAATAGTCACTATGATAATTTCTTGCTTTTGTGAGCTCACAGTTTGCCACAATATTTATGGGCTAATATGGTTCACATTTGGCCTTATCTGGTAAGTTGCTTCAGTTAAATCCCTTAAGCCATCTTTAAGCCATGAGCAAAAGTGAGTAAAAACAGTTTACTATTGTTTTCTGAACAGGGGGAAAGCCCTTGAAACACTGGTAAACATGGTGAGCATTTTTATCAGTGACGGTAAGTACTCCTGACTTAAGGAGACTACAGTCAAAAGTGGTTTGGAAGAGCACGCTGAGGAACAAAGTACAGTATTTCCCAACACCTGTGGATAGCCATATACAAATACTGTCTGTCAAACGCACCCAGTAAAAGCAAAAAAGCTTGCTTAAGTATAGGGGTAGGCATGTGCAAACCCACTGGTAAAATACATTTCTCAGATCTACAGGGGAGGTGAGCAAGTCAATAACTTGCAGAGCAAAGACTTATTTTCTGCAAGCCAAGTACTCCCTGTCAGTCTCCCTTACGCTTCTCTGCAGCCATCAAGGTTCACTTGAACAATCTGATTTGTGCATGAGTCATTATAGATCAAATTTGCCAGTGGTACAGAGTCTCCTTTATTTATTCTTTACAGAATAAAATAACTACTGAAATGACCTAGAAGTTCCCCTTCTCTCACTCAAACAAAATGAATTTCTTGGGAATAATGGGCCTGATTCTCATTATCACTAAACCGTGCCTCTCCTCCTTCATCCTGCCAGTAAATCTCTTTACAGTGAATGTAATGGAATTCAAATTGCAATTTCTACACTAATTTTAGGGCTCCTTCATAATGGAGATAAAAAGGAAGATAAAGGGGCCTTACCATAAATAAAAATAAGACCATATATAGTTCACGTTGATCCACCTACCTCCCACCTTTTGTTTTTTCAGCGCATCATGCTTAGGAAAATTATTTCATGGACTACTATTTTTGAAGTCTGAGCCAGGACTGTCAAAATTAGACCCTCAAAGCATTGAGGATCTGGTGGTTTCTGGTTTCAAGCCTGGGCACTTACCAGCCCGCTAAGCTCCTCTCCACCCGAGCTGTGGCACTCCTTGGGCCGTGCCTTGTCAGTGCAGAAAAGAAAGTCTCAGGCCATGCTAGACCCACAGAAACTGCCTCTGCCTTACCAGTAGCTAAAGCAACAGCAAGAGCTGCCAAATGAACACAAAAAGGAGCAAACCCCAAACATGAACCCTCTCAGCATTTCCTGCTCTATGCAAAAACTTCAGGAGGTTTTACTTCACATCAGTAGTGGTCATTGGGTGCGATGACAAATCAACAGAAAAGCATCAGGTCAATGCTTATTGATGAGCATTTAGGTTCCCAATTTTGGAAAAATCGAGCCTGGTCTTCAAATGTCAATATCATGCAGTAGCAAGTGCTGCCAGTATCGATGTTGGTCCATCACTTTGTGTACTCTTTCCTCCTCCAGTCTCATGGAAAATGAAGTACAAACCCCATGAGTGAAGTCACCTTTCTCCTGCTTTTCCAGTGCTGCTACAGGAGCTGGCACTGAGCTAGAACCAGAGCACTGACATAGTCAGTGACACTTTCCCTGCTTCTGCAGCCCAACTGCCACCAAGGACAGAAATAACCCCTGAGCGGGAATGTGCCCAGTCAGCAACATAGTAGTTGGCTTTTTTTTTTTTTTTTTTTTTTGGGGGGGGGGGGGGAGGGAGGGGGAGAGGTGAGGTGTTAATTGCCCCTGCTACTTAGTCCTGTTCTGCTTCCCTTCCATCAGTCCCTTAACAATACATAAAGTGCAGCGATGGATGCAATTTGTGCAGCCAAAATGTCAGGACTTGATTTACTAAATTTATTCCAGAGGACACTGCTAACTGAAATAGAAGTTGGTTTTTTTTTAAATGACAATTAAACATTGGTTTTCCCCTAAAGCTTAACATAGGACTTACTGAAATGTGACCAAAGGCATACACTTCTCTCATGCAGGTTGTATCCCTCCTGTCATCAGCAGCTATAGCTTTAGGTCTCTTCTGCCTGATGCAGCATTTAGGACTAGTTGGCCCCAAGAAGCAACACTCCACCCTGGTAGGAGAAGGCAGCCACTCCGATTCAGATGGAGGACGTCAAACACGGTAACTTCTGCAGCCCTTATCTCCATATTAAAGAAAACTGTAATTAGTATCCACTCCACATAATGAAAATACTGTCCTGACGCTCCTGGAGAGGTGCCAGCAGGTTCCCTTGGGGTGAAGTTAGGGCTTTTGGTATTAGATTGTTCTTTATAAAAAACACCTATATTCTGGGTTTACTGCAATGCTTTCTCAGCAAATGCTGAAGAAATTATTCACTTTCGGACTTCTCAATTATTTATTTTCATTGTCATTTTTTCTTTAGGAAAAAATGGATGCATTAAAGAAGGAAATGTCTCATCAAATACAAACTATGCAAAATTCAAAACACAGAGACTTATGACTATGGGAGAACATAGATGGGAAATAGTCAAGTAAGAGTTTAACAATGATACAGAGTTTAATTCTGCAAGATATCCTAGATTTCTGATGGGAATACTTCACAAATGAAAAACACTTTTCAATTTAAATTAAATTAAATTTCCAATTAAGTCACAGAGAGCTGTACTCCAGCAGGAAAACCTACTAAAAATCACATATTTCTTGGCCATGAATTAAACATTTAGTATAGTTCAGTCTACAGTGACCCAAGATAGGAAGGACAAAAAATACCTTCTGGGTGTCCCCCCCTCTTCTATTTTAAACCATATGTTTTATAATGAAGTGTTTCCCACATCAGTTTAAGCAAGACTTTCTTCATTACACAAAGTTATATCTGTAAAGTTTACTTCAGAAAGAAAATCTGATAGTCAAGCTACTTGTGTCATAGAGTTTGATATGTTCATAAATATTTAAGAAATTTTATGCAATATGCCCATCAAGTGACAGGCCAAAATAGCTCCTAAGACTTTACCATGAATTAAAAATGTGAAAATAATGGATTTTCTGGGTTAGTAGCTGAAGAGAAAATTGTAAGGAAAACTGTTCTCATTTGAGGTGAATATTTTTTGTTTGTTGTTTTCTTGAAAAAGGAAAGAAGAAATAGTAAATTAATTATACTACATTAATCAAAACAATTTATTTTTATTTTTGTTCTGATTTTATGATACATGTATCCTCTGAAAAAGTAAGAAAAGAAGGAAAAATTTGAAATTACGAAACTCTTTCACATTAAAAATGTGAAGTGTTTGACTTCAAAATGTTGGAATTAACTATTTCAACATTTCCCTTGTTTTATTTTCTGCAGTTAAAGCAGTTAGTTCTGTTTGACTCCACACTAACTGCTTTGGAGAATCTACTATTCACAAAAAGAAAACTAAGCTAGCTTTATCAAAAATATGCCAAACTTTTTTAAAAAAACCTTGAAGCTCATGAGAAATTTACCTTTGCCTTCCATGGACCCAAGACTTCTCCTCCTGTCTTTATCTACAAAATAAAGATAATGCACTTTTTCTAGAAAAGACTGAGAGCAAACTTGGTATTCTGAATTTTTATGCTACATCAATGCAGACATTATGCATTATGCACTTTCTATTATCTGTTATATTTTGAACTTAGCTCCAGGAATCACATAGTTGTGCAGATATCTGGGAGGAAAAAATTCATTTTATCCAAGGAAAAAAAAAAATCCATACAAACATCTTGCAGTGGCAATGGAGCTTCCAAGATAACCAATGTCATAAGAACAAGCACATCCCACACGGTGGGATGCTGGAGGTCAGTCCCCAGGTATTTCTATGTGCATCTCCATCAGAGGCACAGGGCTTTCTCCTTTATCCTTAAATGTGTGGTATTGGCAGGAAGATGGGGTGGTGGGGTGGAGCAGCAGAACTGCAACAAATGTCCCATTTTTTCATCCCTAGCCCTGGGGGACTGTTACCAAGCTACTACTCCTACTAGCAGGGACCAGACATGGTTTCGTCTCCAAATTCCTGACAGAAGATGTTTTTTAACCATTTGGGGGTCGGGGTTTGAATATAGGGCATCTTTTCCCCCTATCTTGGCTGACAGACAGTAAGTTAGCGGACAGCAGGAGGTGTTATCTAGAATATGTCTTTAAATCTTTTCTCTGCCTAAGTGGGAAGACGATATCTCACCTATTTTCACACCAAGTGATCTAGGGTGATCAAAGATTTCACTGCCTCGGGTGCTTTACAACTCCATGCATCGATCCAAATGCAGTATCAGACCTTTGTTTTTTATATAGAATATACTTGAAAACATTTGCTAAACACAAAAGTAAACACTTTTTATGTAATAAGGAAAAGGCATAAAAAGTTGGAACAGACAGCATCCCTGTGAAGATGCCTTTTAAGAAAATTTTGTCACTTTGAAGTGTGATTACTTGAAGTATTATTATAGTGTGATTTCCCAGTGTAATTAGTATCATATGCACCTTTTCTATTAAAATACCCTCTGTAACATATGCTGAAGTCATAAGTCATAACTCACTGCATCCCATTTTCAATTTACTGTGTCAGCAGCTTTCAGTGTCATAATGCTACAGAGCAACATTTCTGTATATTTATTACTGTAATCACGATACTAAAGTGTGAAGACACCTTGCTAAAACCTATAACCTCTTGTCAATGGTGCCTTTTTGAGGGGAAAAGAAATCCACTAAGTGAATAATACGCAGTTCACAGCTATAAGCTCACTGACTACTGTTCAACACTACAATAATTATTTAAGTATGCAACATGCTTGGCACAGAACTAATAGAAAACAGACACAGAAAGCAAGGGATTTATTTGATTAACTGTAGACATCTACATGTAAGCTAACTGCTCTATGTTCCCTTGCTGGTTGATGGAGAGAGTTACATGCTTTAAGGATTTTTCTTATTCTAAATAGACATTTGGGAAGGTCAGATTAATTGCACCTAAAAATAGCCTATTTTTTTTTCAACTGAGCGCAACGGGAGCCTTGAGTCACTAGTTCACATGACCGTGTTTGTATTAGAAACATCTAATGGTAGGTCTACCCAGAAGATAAGAAATGGTCAAAACAAAAAGTCACAGAAGACACATTTTAAATCCAGACCTTCCTGACTTCTCCAGTAACTTCATTATGACTCTTGCTGCCCTCCTAACTCTCCTCCTTATGGAAAAAAGTACCTGAGATGGAAACATGTTTGTGACATAGATAAGAAAAACAAAAAATCCTTTTTGCATTCAAGCAGCAATAGCACTTGGGCTTCCTGACAGAAGAAGTACCCCTCTGAAGGGAGTCAGGCTTAAAGGAAAATATGGGGAACTGGAGGGATTCATAGTTGCATTCTAACACTCAGGCCAATGGGAACAATGTATGGAGGTCAAAAGAGTAAAATTGGCCATGCACAGGCATCTTGGAAAGTTCAGAAAAATGAAGCAAACTAGGAATTTGAAAATTGTAATACATGCCATTTATTCCAGTGATGAGGCTCTGCAGTCACACACCATGAAGGTGGCTGCGCTTGCGGCAAAAGGCAGTGGTACCAAGGTGAGCGCTACTGCAGTATGCTTTACCCATCACTGGGTAATGCATTGTCTTCTTGCCTATCTACTACATGCTTATACTATTCCAGTTCCTCAACAGAATCTGCTGTATAATCCTCCCTCTCTCTTTTTCCTTCTTTTCTTTTATTCTTTTTAAGTAAACAGCTACTTGTGGACAGAATTTCGGGACAACGATCCCATCCTACACATGCCCATGCATCAATTTCCACTATGACTATCCCCATGATACTTAAACATATTCTTCTACTGAGAAACAATCCACCAGTCGACTCACTTTATATTTACAGATTTACTACTTCAGATAGCTTAACTTCAAGATATCCTTTGTTTATAAGTAAGGTAAAGTTTACCCGCACCCTCTCATTTTTTCATGATCTTGCATTTCTTTTAGTTAAATGCAAGATTTAAAGGTCAAAAGAAAAAGAGGAACAGTTGAACTGCAGAAAATAAAGGGAGAATCCTTCTCTTAAGTGAAGAGTTATACAATCCACTGAACTCTTTCTGTTTGTGGAAGCAAAAGCAAATTGCATCTCTCAATAAAGAATGCCAACATTTGCATATTATTCAAAGTCTATACCTGCTCTCACTATATTCTGGGACCAAGGCTGCATTAGTTTCAGTGATGCAGGATAAGGCATCAAAAAATTAACCAAAAAAGGAGCAAGGCTGAGATCTGTTTAAATGTAGTGTTGCCTAGATCAAAAACAAAAAAAAAAACCCCACAGGCAGAAAATATTGGTGTGGAAACAATCCAGTGTGAAACAGACGATTAGTCTGTGATTGTATGAAGACCATAAATGTTTCACTCAGTAGGCTTTTAGCACAGAAGTTTTAGTATCAATAACTTATGTCTTTTTATTCTGTTTTCATTTGCACTGCAATTGTTGGCCAATTTTTCATTATGCTGTGAAGCGTTCCTGGTCATTTTTGTGTTGGTTTGCAACAGCATTGCCTTATTAACAAATTACTGTAAGAGATCGTGTATTCAGAAAGGAGGGGGGGTTTGTCATACTTTGGTGGTTGACCCACACATTCTTTTTCTTTCTAGTATCAAAATATTAAGGAAAAGGAGTATTAAACTCTCTGGCATTTACAAACTTCAGTAACCTACTGGGCTCATACATAGAAATGAAATAATTGAGGAAGGAAAAATAAGCTTCCAAAGTGTTTATCAATACATTATATTAATGCCATCTGTCCCACAGCTCTGATGTCAGACAGTTTTTTCCTTCTTCATTAAGGCATAGTTCGTTTACATGAACTGCTGCTTAAGATACTTGCTGGAACACTTAATAGCTCCCTCATTTGTTTGGTAGTTTTATAGGCCTCTTGTGCTGGAGCAGAGGTACAACAGCTTGCAATGCAGCAAAAGAAAAGATAAAACTACCCCGCTGTGCAGATTTAGTCAATTTTCACTGGCTCTCGCACAGAAAACAAATTGCAACCCCTCACAAAGAGTTCTCTCTCTGCACCGGCAGCCCTGACAAATGCAGACAAAAATGAGTAAATCAGGCAACTTCACATCAGGAGGAAAAAAATGGCTGCTGCTCCAACAGCTGCTATCATAATTAAGAACAGATTTCATCACTAAACTCTTGCTGGTTGTGTCTGCAGCAAAACAAATACACAGATGTGGCACATTTGCATACTGAAAAATCTGCACCATGTAACTGAAACAAATTTGTGTTTTCAGCTCTTAAATATTCACTTTAAATATGAAAACAATGGGGGTAGTTTGCATGCTAATCCTCTGTCTTTGCTCTCAAAACTCAGTCAGTATACGAAATGTAATGCAACATTAATACCTGATAAGTCCACGTTTCAGCTGTGCAATCCAATACTAAAATTTGTATCATGTCCAATAAAATACGATTTGAATTGGTTTCTGAACTGTCTCTAGCACTTCTATTTGTAAATTACATGTTTTTTTAAAAAAAGGATAAAAAAGGGGAAAATGTGAGAGTGACTTCTTTTAATCATGACATGCATGAATTTATTGCCCTTCATTTATCCACACATTTAAAAGGTCACCTAGCATCATCTAGTAAGAAGAAATGCAACCCTTCTAAGTAAAAAGGGTATAGCACCATGCCCTGTGAAAGCAGGGTGAGATTACTAATGCAACAGCAACTGAACCCTCACACTGCAACATGTCCATCAGAAGTTACATGCAATATCTTGAGAGCCTCTCTTACAATACAAAAAGACACTCTAGTGTCTCTTCTTCTCACTCCAAACATACATCTTTCTGAGCTATGGCTATTTCATAGCTAGAGAACCTAGTTGGTTTTATGCAAACTTTCATAACAGTATTCTGGGATTGCTTCCTGTCTGTAAATTTGTGATAATTAAAGAAATTAATATGATTATCAAGGTCCCATAGACTGTTTAAAGAGCAAATCTGCAGATCTGCTGATAATTTGAAGAACGTTTCAACCTTAGATGTATTTTAAGCCATTCAGTCATGCCACTATGCTTTCCCTGGTGAATACATTTGGTTCAATTTAAATCCCTCTGTAGAATTATTTGTTTAAGTATTGTGCAGAACTAGATGATTAAGTGGAGCACAGTTATTCTTCAGACAGATGCATGTCTGATCAAAGCAGCCTGAATACAGCTGTTACTGTAGGTACTCAACTTCCATGTCCTCAGTCTTCCTCTTCTGGTACTCATTTCAGAAGTGATACGCTGTGTACTACAGGCAGTGGGGTTTAAGTTTAGTGATATGCAACTTTCCATGGTAGGCTTTGGGAATTGTAAAGTGTTCCCGTAGACAACTGCCGTACATCTTGCTTGCTTACAAAGAAGGCTATTGCTTGAGAACCAGTTTCTACACAGTGGACACCTTTAGAAGGCAAATAATTAATGCCACTGCGTCATCAGTGCTATTCACAGACGTATATAACTATCTGCAAATGGTAAATGTCAAGATTTTAACTGTGTGAAGAATTCAAATGAAATCTCCATCAATAACGATGGGACTACACAGTCAGGAAGGCAGAGTGGTGCTGATGTGTAAACTTTTCCCCCACATATGGTTTGTCTGTCTTTTGTCCACGGGCCTCCAGATAATACAAGATAGTGCCTTTTAACTTTCCAGCTGCCTCTACCACAACCACCCAGTGTGGCAACACTGATGAGGTGATTTGTGCAGCCCCCAAGGACAGCAGCTGACCATTTTCTATTACATTCTCTGGAAATATGGAGAGATGGCCATGCGCTCCACAAGCAATGGGAGATACCTCCCAGAAGGTAAAAGTACCAGAAATGGAGCCCATGTCCTCCTGAACCGAAGCAGCTCTGCACTCAGCGTCCTCTTGCACAGGACTACACTGACCCTGCAGCAGCTCACCAGTCCTTTTCTTTCTTGTTTCATTTGTCTGCCCAGCAAGGAACGTGAGAGGTGCCATACTGTCCAGGTAATGTTGCATTTGAAGATTCCTATGATACCAATATTGATGTGCAGATTACTAGACTTCATGCACCCCTAATCACTTAAAATATGTGGGCATCAGACTTGATGCGCAGGTGCACAAGCAGGTGATTCTGTATCTGTAATTTTGCATGCATGCAAAAAAGGATGCCAAATTAGGACTTCTGCAATCAAAGCTGAATCTGTTCCACAAGCAAAATTCTTCAGCATTTTAGAATGAGCCCTGTGTTTGAACCATGAAATACCTTTGCAATGAAACTTGTTGGCCTGATGTCTCAAAAAACAGTTTTCCAGATCTGTGCATAACTTTATTATTTGTTCTTTCGTAACAGTATTTTAATCTTGAAGAATGGCTCTTAAAAACTGGTTCTTAAAAGGAAAAGGGTACAGAAATCTTTAGGTATGGTGAAGGGCTTTTCCTATCTTAATGGCAATCAACACATAACAATAAACAAGTAACTCCAGAATTTTGGGGAGTAAACAATATCAAAAGGACCTGCTATATGAATCAACTATGCTTTTGCATATCTCTTAGCTGTAGACGTGCAGTGCAAGGGACATAGGAGAAACAGCAACAGGCCCATTTTTGTGCACATCTGGATTCCGTTTTGGTTATCAAGTTCTCATTCCTGTTTGTCTGGCAGATGTTGTGTGTACATTTTTAAGATTAGTTTGCAGAGGTTTCCAAGGGAACTCAGGGTCATGGTTTTGTTGGGTTTTTTTTTTTCATCTAGTCTGTGGTCTACTTATCATACAGGTAGTATCAGCTTGTGTTCAAGCCTTTTACAGTTGTTCCTTTTCTTTATTGTTTTCTCTTTTTAGGCAGAAAAAAAAAGATAAAGAAGTAGCAAACAATCAGCAAGTGTAGCAAGGGCTATATAAACAGTGAATTTGCATTCCTATATATATTAAAATTATTAATTGCTAGCAACCAGTAAAGTAATCTCTGCAAAGCTATCTCCCCACGGCACTTAAGTACAGTATTTTCCATTATATCAGAGCAAACAAGACTCAGGAAAAATTGGTGGGTTGGTTTTAATATCAGAAACCAGATAACTCAGCTCAGCTCCAGGACACTTGTATTCTCTGGTGCATGGTGCATCAACAGCAGTGAAGGAATCATTTTGCTTTTGAAGGACACAGGCTTTGGGAGTTGGGATATATATGGTCTAGATATATCATTCCAACAATGTTTGCATGAAAGTCAATGAAAGCTTAGTTCAAATGCAGTTTACTGAACTTACTTATAAACTAAATACTCATGTTCTTTAAAATAGTAATATCTCTAAACTGTTCATCAGTGCCAAGTTTGTTTTGTCTGTATGCAAAGAATTAAAGACCAGGGTGGAGGTATGGGTTAGTCAAATGTGGACATTTTTGTCAAGCCTCATAATTTATACGCATTTTGAAATCTGAAACAAATATTGATTGCAAGGTTATTGGGTTGGAGGTAGCCTTCAGTTGCCAGGTATTGTTGTTATAATGGAAAAATGGTAGCATTAGTTTAATGTATTGTAATAGCACAGGGTAATGTCCTTAGCTCAGTAGTACTGAAATACCTTGACACAGCAGTTGAAGTCAAGGGAGCATTGCAAGTGCATATAAAAGTGCAGCCTGCAGACCATTAGGCATAATTTCATCACATCTTTATTGGAAAAAAAAAAATGCACTTAAGCTTCTGCTGTTGTGTTGGCAATTTAGAAATGCTGTATCTGTGTACATGAATTTTACAAAGACCCTCTGTCAAACCACAGATTAAACTACTGTTAGGGTGCATGGACACTGGGAACTTACTTGGGTGACCTCTTTGCATCTAATAAGACCCAGCAAGTAAAAGAGGTACATTTCCAGTGTTGGTGGCATGAGGCCAATTTATATCTGTAAGGTCCTTGGTCCATGGTATGTACAAATGCAACATACATCCATTTTGAGCTAGTCTAGATATTGCCTTTTCAATCTCAGCACTGCCATACTGACAGAGCAGAGACATTTATAGAAACCTGCCTCCCCTTGAACAATTCCACAGGTCTACTTATCAGGGCAGAAATCAGGTCTACGCACAAACAGCCCTCTTGCAAACCATGCCCCTGTGTGGTTACCCATGTATTCTGCATTTTTGCACAAGGTTTAAAACTCTGTTAAGAAAAGTCCCAGAGTCTCCAGGCTGGTCACATAATAGTTTACCACCATCTCGAATGTATAGGGAGCGTGCCACCAGATTCCTAACAGCAGAGGTTGCAGGCATCCCTGGGAATTCCCAGCTGGGCACTGGGATGCATCCTGGCTTGTCTCTGAAGGCAGGCTGTGGCTGCTGCTAGACTTCCCTGATCAGCCTTCCTTGCTGCAGAAACCAGTGTACGTGGCCGTGAGCTGATGTAGCCCCTGACCCAGCTCTTGGCCTCCAAAACCAACACGAGCTCTGAAGCTTGTTATTCCTTTCCCAATGTTTTATTGGAAATGTTTGTTTTGCTGGAAATAAAACAAGTCAGAGAAAAACTTCAGTAATTTACCATTTTCCTGAAGCCTAGGGGGAAATAATGGCTGCTAATTTACTAGCTGACTTCTGTGACAGGCAGCAAAGAGAACACCATCCTAAAAAGTCTTAACAAAAAAATAAAACCTGCTTCAAAGAAAAAAAGTCTTAACAAAATGCTTACATTACCGAAAGCCAAGAAGGCCAAGGAAATTCCTCTAGAAAATAGCCACATGCCAATGTCAAAAGTCATGACAAGCCAGGAATAAAAGAAAATGAGGAGAAAGGAAAAGCAAAAGGCTTAGCTTTGTGTGGTCTCTGGAGGATGGAGAAGATAATTGTCAACATCTTTATCATCTGGACACAGCTATTCCAACTATGCAAAAAAGAGAGGGCCCAGTGACCCCAGACTGAAATTAGCACGAGGCCATTATGCATGTCCCCATTACTTGGTGGAACTACTTTCCATTTTTATCTTTCAGTAACACACTTGGGATTTTTAACACCTTGTGCCTTGAATCTCAGCCAGACAATGCCAGCAGCTGGGAGTCACCGCAGCCGGTGCAGCAATGGCACCTGTAGCACTGCCAGCCTCTGCCGACATGCTGTAGGAATGGAGCTGCCTTCAGTGAGCAATTATAATTCCAAGTCTGGCATTAGCTTGGAACAATTACACGCTTTGTGCAATGGATAAATTTTATTTAGGGAAAAAAAATCCTCACACTGCACCTCTTCCTGGTCGATCTTGCCAGTCAAATCCACCAGGAAAAGGTTGTCCAAGCTCCTGAGCTGGCTGCAGAGCACTACTGCAATTCTCTTGTCCCATATACGAGGAGAAAATGCAACTAACGCTATCAAAGGGCTGCCAGCTCCATGCGCAGAAAGTCAAAAGTAGGCCTCAATACATAGGGAGGCATCAGTTTGCTCTCACATTCACAATAATGTCATACCAGTGGGGAAAAAATGGCAATTAGCGTGAGCTCCACATCATTTGGTTTAGCACAGCTTACTCAACACAAATGTGTTCATTTATATCCTCCCCTTCTACGGCCTCCGGCTCACACTGGTGGTTCCCCTCCTGTCTTACTTTGCATAGCTGTTGTATTTTTCTACTGATCTCACGCATGCACCCAAGCCATCCAGCCACATGCCTTCAGTGTTCTTCCTTTCTCTGGGACAGAGGTGTCTCTTCAGCTCCAAAGAGTGTCCTTCATTATCATTAAAGAAAATGCAGTGACACCTAACTATCTTCTGTCTCTTTGGAGCCCTTTTTGTTGGTCAACCTTCTCCAGCAAGCAGAGTACCAGACGAACATCTCCCATACCAGACAGTCTGAGCTCTCAGCTTCACCTTCTCCTTCTGCTCCTCCTTGTCTCATTGTTCCTCCTAAGTGTGGTCTTTGCTCACCCTGTTAAGACTTCCTCCTCCCAAACCCCATCTATGTTTTCCATTTGGGTAGTTCTCTCAGCATTGTCCCTATCTCCTCTCTTCAGGTGCAATAGGTTAATTTACTTTCCAGGCTTCTATTGACCTTTTCTCTGCCTTTCCAGGGCTGATAGGCTCTATCACAGGATACTTCTTGCTGTGTGCTTGTACAGCACCTTGCATAATGAATCCTGACCTCAAGCTTTTCAAAAACACTATCAGGAATTTAAGCTTCTTGTCAGACCTAACAGAAAACCATCTTGCTGTACATTTGCTGAAGAATGCATGGGAAAAGAAGACTATGCAGAGCTGACTTGTCCTCATGGCTCTTGGCACCATCCTGCAGTTTCCCTCGATCCTGTGCATTTAACCCTCAGTTGCAGTCATGCACCTCAAAAGCCTATCTGAATCAAGACAGTCTAATTTTTAATCTGAGCATATCACAGTTTCATCTATAATTTTTTGTGTGCACCTACTACTTGTTACTTAATCTGTGAAATCCAGCCTGTAAAACCTATTGGTGTAAAGATAAGCACTTTATTTAATATCCAATTAAATGTGGTCACCGGAGAAATCACAGCTTATGCAACTTTATCAGAAGAAGATTAATCTATTTCAGGCTTAACCCAAAATGTCATAAAAGAACTCATGAATTTAGATAGGAATCCACTTATTATCCAAAGACATTTTCCTATTGAGTAAGAACAGCTTAAATTGCTGCCTATATTTATACTTGGTTCAATCAAATTTCTGTACTCAGTAGCTGTCATTGATTTTTAGGACAATTATCAAACAAAAATGATGAACAAACTGAAGGAACATTATAGAGTCTTTTTCACCTCCACAGTAATCATTAAAAAATGCACAGCCTGCTCATTGATAATAGTTTAACTGCTCATGGGGTGACATCATCACATTTAAAAGGTAGTCACACCTGGAAGGCAGAAGATTTTATTTGGTTTTAACATTACAATTTGCCATTTTAAAGTTAATTGTATTTTGCTGGGTGTTTCAAATCACACAGGCTGCACTGAAGTTACCTTGTTCATATTACGTGATAATGTCCAAAACCATTATTTTAAAATAAGGAGGCAAATAGTTGAATTTATTTATTTAAATTAAACAGACTTTCTTGCCTGTCTAGAAACTGATACTTGTCAGTTCATTAGCTGAATTTCCCACAGGGCCTGCAAAGTCGCGTTTCATTTCTATACTGTTTAATTTGTCTAGTTGATTTATTTTAAAAAAGTATTCTGTATTAAAATTATTGAATTATAACTACTTGGTTTCATCTTTCCACATTAATTATTATCTTTAGCAGAATGTGCATTTCACAGATAGTACAGAAAGCTTGTATAAAAAAAAAAAAGGTGTATAGGTGTATCGATAGAAGTAGCAGAGCAGCTGTTAGCTGCTGGGGCACAGTACTTTTGATTTCTGTCTACCAGGTCAACCTGAGGCAGAGGGTTCAAGTGCAATGGCTAAAAATCAGTAATAAGCAGTGACGCTTAATGGCCTACCTAAAATGAGTTCAGTGATCCAGCCCCATTCCACTGAGTGCAAAAATACCTATCTGTAAGTCAGTGCATAAAATGTATCATTTAAAAAAGCTACAAGAGTATAACTCACACCTAGTTACAGCACATTTGCTGAACTGTCTCTCCCTCTCTACGCTGTAAATTCTTTTGCGGTGCTCTACAAATGTGGAGCTCATTGGCAAAGTCTGGCATGGATGCCAATTTAGTACAGCTTTTGCAAAAAATATGGAGGATCATTTACGTGGACAGCATCTTTCTGCCACTGAATGGCAGACTACAGCTTCCCACAAGAGGTAGTGGATGTCCATTAGTTAGACCAGCCCATGCTCCGAATACAGAAAAATTCAGTCTAAGGAAGAAAGCAGCTTTATTTTGAGAGCCAACCTCCTGGACAAGAAGATGGGAGCAGAAAATGCGATCCTGTCCATTTCAAGAGAAATAAATTAGGCCTGTGTGTGCATGTATTTTAGGACAGACAAGAATACAGCCTGGGCACCACATCCAGGTAGCAAAGAGCCGAGAAGTTGGGAACTGCTTCCAGGGACCCTGCCGGCCCTGATGCCAGCAGCAGCTCCCAGAAGCGGCGGACCCCTGCCACAGCCCCTGACTGCAGGCAGCCGCCAGCCCTCTGTGCCTGAGCTCGCTCAGCTGCACAGGGTTTGCTCAGCAGAGCTCTGCCGTGAATTGACAGCAGCAGGATTCGCTCCTCTGTGGACCTTCAAAGATTTGTGGCAGGTACTTTTTAGCTGAACTTCCTCTGTGTCAGCTCTTCATCCTGTGCTCTTTATACAGCAGCAATTAGCATATCTGAGAAATCCCCATTTGGTGTGTTTTATGGTCTCTTCTCTGTGTATTGAGATAGTTCTGTAAGTTATGTGCAGGGATATGCCATAATTCCTAATGTACAACTGTCAGGAAATCACTCACGTAGATTTATTCACTGAAGAGTTGGTGAGGAAACTGATTCTGAACAGGGAGCTAGAAACTTTAATTACAAGAGAGAAAAAATGACTCAAGCACTTCAGACTGGTCAAGAAGATCCTTTGATACTCTAAAGATATGTCCTGAAGTTAACAAATTAATGCAGCATAACATCTTTGAATTCAAATGCCATTTTCTGCCACCGATCGTTGTTCTGTATTACACTACTGCTGACTGTTCAAAGTAATAAAATGTCAAAAAGTAACCACAAGTATTACATCTCCATTTCTGGAACAAGACAAAGACTGAAGAAAAATGACCGTCTTCCCTCAAGCAACGTCTTCTTGACCAAAGGAAGTTCATACAATGTAGAAAAGAAATACTCATCCCTGTCAACCCCTGATCTTGTTACCACTGAATACAATAGCAAAACTCCTATTAATTCTAGTGGAGCATGTGCAGTGAATAACTGGAAGTGGTAAACCATAAGTGACATAATCACTCAGGAACCATCTCCGCCTCAAGTGACCTAAATGATAGAAAGAAATACAGTGAGAAACACTAATTCAGAGTTTAGCAAGAAGCCTTTACTTATGCTCCTGTGTTACCTTCCGTTTCCAGCACAAAGTTATGGCAGAGTTTCATGTGCCGCTCCACCACATGGCAAGCTGTAGCACAAACATCAAAACACAGAACTGGAGGTTCAGCCTCTTCAGTTTTGCTCTCTGCTTTGACACCAGTTCACCCCGGCTGTGTTTGCTCTGGGCCTGTGGCCAGCTGCGAGCATGTCCAGCCTTGGTCTGGGGCCGGGATGAGGTGCACAGTCCAGGTGTGCCATCCTGTTCTCTACTCCAGCCTCCTGCATCACTTTCCAGGTGGTCCCTCAGCCCGGACCACCACCCAGTGCCTGGACTGTGGCATAGCTGCCGGCAGTACCATGGAGGAAGGCATCCCCATCCGCCTGCACTTCAGCCAACTCCTCTGTAACCAGTTTTAATATGTTCTTTTCAGGGTTATCATAAATGCTTATGAAGAGCTTTGAAACTCCTGAAGGGAAGAGATTACAGGAGTAAAAAACACAGCATTTTTTGGTTTATTGATGAGAATGCAACTGGGTATCATCAGAAACCACAAACCCCCTGAGTGGGGGAAAAAAAGCCCTGACCTGCTGTGTTTCAGAAGACATTGGCTCTGTGTAAAGGTTGTTCACAGACTTTCTGCACGTCCTATGTGAGGTTTCACCTCTTCCAGCACCCACAGAAGCTACATTTAGACACAAGCCCAGCTTTGTGCATATTGCCATACTGCTCACGGGGGAAGACGAGTAATGACTTTTCCTCCCAAGACAGTGACAATATCACATCTGTGAAGAAGGTGATGGCCATCATCTGAATTTTTGTCCTTACAGGAGAGGACAAGCTTCTTTAGAAATAACTGCAATTATCCAGGGGTGTCCTCTGGACATAGGTCTGTTCCTATCTGGGAGCAGGAGCTACGTGGAAAGGGAATGGGAACAAACACACTGCAGCAAAAAAAAATAAAGTTTTGGGGCCTGCTCAGCCATCTCTAAGGTACTGAAAGATCTTGCATGCAGACTTTATCATAAATTATGACTGCTGCTTATGGTATTTTTCAAACTGTCCGTCTCACATAGCACTTGGTCCTCCCATGAGGGCGAAAATTTAGACCGTGACCAACCCCTCCTTTTTGGTGGGTTTCTCAAAGCATAATTTCATTCTTTCCTCTTTAGGCTCCCACTCAATTCTTTTCTCAGACTCCTCCATTCCTATGGGGCCCAGCTCATTTTTATGTCCTCTGTATCCATGTATGTTTAACTTTTCCTGCATGTGAAACATTTACGATTTTGTGCAAGACAGACATTCATTATCTGCTTACAGTATTTTTCAAACAGCCCTTCTCACATTGCACTTGGCCCTCCATGCCATGCCTTTTTTTCTAGACAGCACACTTCTGCTCTGGACTGCTACTTCCATGAAATCAGAAATTAACCAGCTAATTTTTTTTCTTGTATCAGATGTCCCTGAGATTGTAACTAAACTTGGAGAAGGCCTCTTAGAAAAGAATGCGTAACTGTCAAATCATGGCCATTCTATATACTTGGTATTCATATTGGTTTTGACCACATTTGTAATCAACAATCTCGCAGCTGTCTTCCCCTTTTCTACTTCAGGACTAGAAGTTGTAGCAGTCACATAAAGCTGTACCTGCCTCTGCACCTGAATGCAGTTGTACGGCTAGCTTTAAGTAAATGCAAAATTTGATTAACAATAGATTATGCTGCTGGTATTTGAATACTAATAATCTCCAGCACGTGCAAGAAAATAACCCCATCATCTTCAACATCTCATTTCAAAATAGTTACAAAGCAGAGTGTTTTAAATTCCATCTCTCCTTAAACATATGTTAGTGATAGGAATTCACAGGAAATACTCTTGGTTTTCTTCTCTTTTTAGCTACATAATCTTCCTTTACAGTCATTTGCAGTAAATGCAGAGGAATAGGAATAGCAGGGTTTGGTTCTGAGACAGAATGCTGGATCTCAGTATTCCTGACCCAGTAGCTCAGTGGCCTGAATATTTTTTGTGTATTTACCTTCTGAACAAAACGTGGTGCAAAGCCACCTCACACCGAGACTCCATCCCTCAGAGAAACATGCTGGTGGGGAAGGAAGAGAGTAGGGGCACGTATGAGGGAATTCAGGAAGGGAATGCTTATCCTAAACCATGTAAGAAGCAACCTCAGCCTTTCTGGCATGCTAGTTTTAACTCATGAAGTAGAAAGGTACCATATTTCAGAACATGTGATTGTTATATATAAAATACAATTAAGAGATTTTAAACTACATGAATATGTAATGTACATATTTCTTTACAGATGCATTTTTCTCCAGACAGGCCGGTGCCTGCTTTAATTTGGAAGCTATCCATTTTCATACAAAGTTAACCAAGAGTGACAGGAAACCAGACGCCTACGTTATTTATCTTTTCTGAACTTAAAAAAAAAAAAAAAGCAGCCTTCTGTTAATTACTTTTCTAGGAAGCTATTTTGTGATACCACAGGGATAGATCTTCCATATTCAGAAGTGCTACGGAAATGACAACTTTATGACATGCAGGGTGAATAAAGTATGTTACATGCAGATATTTAAGGGTATATTTGTCTTCATTTACTGTAAGTGAATATGTGACCAACAATAAAGAATTTAACTGCTTCTGGCCTGGCTGGTTGCATTTACAACAATTACTGGAGGTCTGACCTCTTTAACCTTCTACATCAAGTGGCACATATACATTATTTATTTAGCTGGAATTAACAGTGATCTGTGAAGCTTGCTGTATTTTCCTTTGGTTCTCTTGCTCATCAGTCATAACTGACCCCCATGAGTATGTTCAGTGGTGACAGTTCCATGTCACTCTGATTTATGAAAGATCAGGGCAACTACAGAACAAAGCAGTAAAATATTTTTCATGGCTATTTAAAATTTTTTTTTTTACAAAAATCCTAAACCACCTTTACACCCTACATGATCCCCTGTAGATTGCTGTGTAAACAAAGAGTAGACAGAAATGCTGTACCCATGCTATAATTACTGGAAAGGAGAATGTGAGTGGGCATTAATAACTGCTCTGCAGGAGCAACAAGGGCTTGGACTCCACACCTGACTGCACGCTGATACAGCACTCCAGTGTTGTGCCATGGAAGGTCTGAGAAGCAGAGTGCATCTAAGTATTTCACTGGTAATCTGAAATCCACAGCAAGCCCACCCTCAGTCTCTGTCTGGACCCTAACGCTTTCTAAGCACTCCTTTGTTTAAGGAACAGATGGGGAGGAGATGCTCAGCCAAAACCTGGCGCTGAGGACAGCTTCTGGTGGCTGCAGGAGCCACAGCTAGAAAAGGACCGCCTTCTCCAACTGCTGAATATCCTTACAGGCCTGGGAGCAATTCATGTTAATGGGGCCAAAGGTGGAAAAGTGATAGCCATGCCATGTATCTTCTGAGGCGCATTTCACAAGGAGGTCTATTAGACTACTTCGTTTCTGGTAGGGAGGATTTTTATTACAGGCAGTTACCATCATCATAAGCACTACAATGGATTAAAAAAATCAGACAAAATGTGCAATTAAAAACTGTTTTTTGTAGTTCTAGAAATCTTATTTCCTTCATCAATAACTTTAGTGCTTACCAAAAGGAACTAAGGAAGCAATTATACAGGGTTGTGGACATTTTTATGCATGCACTTTTGTATCAGCTCCAGAGCTGATTCATAAACCAAACCACCCACTTCTCGGTGGGGGGCAGGAGGAATATACTTTACTCACAATGAACCATATTCCTCCATCCATTTTGCTTTCCTTTTCCCAAAAGTGGTTACTTTTCCAACTTCTGAACAGATGGAAAGACCAGTTTTATCAAAGGGAAGATCTGACTTACGAGAGACCCCAATGAACTGCTCAAAATAATTTTTCAATAATTAGAAAAAAACAACGTCAGGGAAAACTTGCAAAAAGGCAGGTGCATGCATTATGGAATCCCCTTGACAATCGTAAGTTTACATCCAGTTTCAAGAGATTTTTCTGTGATGATAGTCGTGCTACCGGTGAAAAACAATGAGGAATAACAAGTGATTCATAGTAAGAAAAAAAGAATAGCACGTACCATATGGTAATCAGTCCATACAGAAGACTTGAGGCTCTATGCAAATAAATCCTTTCTTTTCAAAAACCTGTAGATAAGTTTAGCTAGTGCTTTCCACACCTCCCCCCACTGAAAAAAAAAAAAAAAAAAAAAAAAAAAAAAAAGAAAGGTTGGTTATTTAATTCAAAAGGGAAAATAAACTTATTTCACTGAGGGTAGAAACAGTAAAGCTACCAAGATCTAAAAGTCAAGTAAAGGTGTCTAAACAGTGTTTTCCTTTACAGGAGCTGCCACGCAAGAATAACCGGAGACATTAGGCCCACTGTGTTCAATGGAACTGCCTGCACACGCAGTCGCTGTGTGCCTTGATGACTGCAGGACACAAGAAAGGCAGAAGCCAGTGTCACAATTTGAAAACTATACCAAAAATCCATCTTTGCACATTGTGGCCTCCGCTGTGTTTGTTAAGAATGTTTCAAACACCACTCTGTCTGTTTAACACCTCCTTCTTTGCAGTCCTAGTCTGCTGAACTCTCCTACATAAAAAGAGACAGTACGTGCAGCCCTCCCACAGACACACGCAAAGGTCCTGAATAACCCATGACTAGCAGGGATCTTCGCACCACACTGCTCTTGTTGTCCAGTTCTTCCTGTTCAATGTGGGAAAACATGCTTTATTTGTGGGGAAGGTCAGTGGTACCATTACAGGGATGAATGGAACTGTGTCATCTTGTAAATGCAGCTCGCTAACTTGTTCCCATGAACATCTGGGAAAGAGAATATCTACAACTGGCTCATACTTACAGTACTTACAGTACTCAAGTGCTGTCATTGTTAACTGGCTTCTCAAGCACTGCAGTTCTTCAATAAAGTTGATAAATGGTAGAGGAGTATAAACACACTTAATTGTGTGCTTATGTCTCCAGCCTCTTTGGGCACATCCTAGAACAGTGTCGGACAGTCTCAACCTTTTTGATAATGGATTCGATCTCTCCCTCCCTTTTTATCTAATAGCATCTTTAACTGCTCTTCTGTTCTCATTTCTGCCTTTCTAGGACAAAAATGAACACCCCAGGAAACAGAGAAGAAAAACCTGTATTCAACAGTTAGTCCTGCAACAGTTCAACAGACTCCGTCACAGCAAGGGGAAGGTGGCATCATGCTGCTGAGGAAAAGCACTTACATCTCCTCTAAACCGTTTTCCTTCTTCATGAGATGCTGTCTCCTCTCCACTCTCCTGTTGTCAAATGAGATGTAGCTCCACTTCTTTTTTCAGACCTGAACTTCCACCTTCAATTTTAAACTGGAGTGGAACTATTTATTACACATTCCATGCACCAAAGCTCTCCTTAAAAGAGTCTGGTTTTGAACAAATTACTGACATTAAGTCCACATTTGGGAGGGTTTTTTCAGAGGGAAGGAAGAAGGGGAGGAAAGAGTTGTGCGGGTTTTTTGCTTTCCATTAATATGTGGGGATAGAACTGATAGGCGAAAAAAAGATTGCAGATTTAAAGAACACTTTTAGCGCGTGTGCCAGATGCTGATAGCTATATATAGCCACTTGAATGAGAATGACTGCAGAAAGTGTCTTATCCAGGCAAACAGGAATTTGCCTGAGTAAGATCGGAGCAGGGGGGGGAAAAAGTCTTCAACATTTAATCTATTGTGCATTACTTCTGCTGCAGAAGAAGTTGTGTAAGTACTCCGTGAAGTGGAATAAGAACATGTCCTCACGATGACCTTATCTACATTTCACATAAATGTGCTCCCAAATCTAACAGAATGAAATCTCTCCTTTTTACCCTTAGACTTCTAGTCATTCTTGAATACAACTGCTATTTCCTTGCTCCATAACCCTTAAAGAAGTAAGCAAAGGACAATAGATAAAGGCTTCTTCAATGTAATAAAAAAGCAGCATGCAGCCTATAAGATCAAAATCAAAAACAGAACTGAGATATAAAGAACATGATTTGCCATCTTAGGTTTTTCTCATTGTCTCACTCAACAAAACTTTAGAAAAGAGAGGCATTTGATTTTCCTGCCTCTTTTCCTCTATACCCTAGTATCAAATTTCTTTTTCCTTCTGTCCAATACAGTGGATTTTTACTTACACTAATATAATTTCTAAGTAGTTCAAAATGTGAAATAGCAATACTTGAGATGACGAGCTATCATTTCTACAGAGCAGTATGATAATCTTGGAAAGACCAGAAGGTTGGGTATGGATTCTAATTAATACTGATGAACCTGGCTCCTACAGATTAAATTCCCAAATGAGTAACTGCTACCTTTCCATACACAGGTCTATCCAAGTTATTCTCATTAAAACAATTAAAAAAAAATATAAGCTTCAGTCTGTGTCAAGATATTGAAGGCTTTCCAAAACTGATTAAAAATATTAAATGAGGTATTGAACTACATTAAAAATCAACCTTTTTCATGTATTGAAAAGTAATGGTCTATAATTTCTATTCAAGTGATTTTATTTCCAGTGAATAATAATAGTACTGCAGCCAACTTTGTGCCCTGTTTCTCTGAAAACCTCAAGGGATGTACAGAAGAGGATTTTGCATCCTGCTGAAGACACACACACTTTGCTTGAAATTGCTTCTTATTCCTCAGTTCTTATAGGGAGGCTTAACTTTGTTTCATTTTGTGTTTATTTTTCCACTGATGGTTCCTTCAAACTGGTAAACACAAATGAAAGTGCATAGTTATTAGATATACTGATAGATTGTGGGAAGTACTATAAGCTAAATGCAAGTGCATGGGAACAGAGGACTTGAATGCATTAGTAAGTGGACTTGCAAATCAGGAGATTTATAACAATATATTCTTGTTTCCTGGTTTTCTCTGGGGAACTTTAAGTTGCCTATAGTCATGTGATGTTCAAAATAAAACTGAAACGTCACACAGAAATGCTTATCATTTCGTTTGCCCCAGCTCTGCAGGAGCTGGGGAAATGGTCATTTCTCACCATCCACTTCTCTGCTTGGCCAGGCTAGGCAGCCTCTTCCCTGCCTCCTGCCCTTCAGTTTTCCTTCCTTTGAGTCTCATGTTTTAGCTCACACCTACAACCTGCACTCACATCTTGCTTCCCCTGTTAGCATCTTTTTCCTTCACAGCCTCCTGCTGTTCAGTCAAGCAGCTGTAGAACTTGCCTAGGCCAAACTGGAAAGTATAGGCTTTGGATGATGGTATTGCTATGAACACATTTTAAGAGCTGAAAGTAGAAAAAAAACGTGCAATGACAAAATTAAGCCTGCAGGCAGAAAGCAAAGGCCATAAAAGTGGTCCAGAGGGTGGTGAACAGTGGCACAAAGTCCTGCTGGAGGCCTGCTGTTTTGATCAAACAGCACAGGAGACTTCAGATTATGCAAAACAGCCAGTAATTTCACTGTGAATTTACAACAGTGGTGTACCCCCACAGCCAATACTGGGGCCAAAACTGTTTAATGTCTTCATTAATGACCTGGATGATGAGCAGAGTGCATCCTCAGCAGGTCTGGAGATGATACAAAACTGGGAAGAGTGGCTGATACCCCAGAGGGTCGCGCCAACATCCAGAGGGACCTCAACAGGCTGGAGAAATGGGGCAACAGGAACCACAAGAAGTTCAACAAGGGGAAATGTACACTTCTGAATAGGGGATGGAATAAGCCTAGCACTAGTACAGGCTGGGGATGACTGGCTGGGCATGAGCTCTTCAAGGAAGGACCTGGGGGTCCTGGTGGACAACAAGCTGAGCATGAGTCAGCAACCCCTCACGGTGCTTCCTACAGCAACCCCCAGAGCACACTAACTGCCCTACCTAGCCTATCTCAGCCACACATCTTTTATCTTAGCAGACATAAAGCTCCATTCCACCACCTGCACTCCAGATACCCTATCCCCAAGCTCTCTGCCCCTCTCCTGTTTCCCATACTCTCCTGGCTGCTCTTAGGCAACTTTCTGCCAGTCTCATTTCTGTTTCCATATAGCTCCCCACACACTGTTGTAGCCTACTTGTCAGCCTGTTTTCCCTCACGACCATCCTACATGGCATCTCTACTTCTCCCATGGCCACTAGGGAATAAAAGCTCTTTCCTGGCCATCACCTTTACAGCCCCCCCCGAACAATAGACATCTAATTTTGCCTGCAGATGGTCACAGGACCATGACAGCTTTTGTGCTGAGAGCAGCTTAGAACTTCTGTCCTTAATAGGGGACAGTGAACATTTGATACAAAGGATAAGTTTTGTGAGTTTGAAAGTAGAAATTTAAAAAAGCATGGAAATTCTTACAAAACTGTACTAGAAGATGTATGATACAAATAAAAAGAATGGAAAAGCATTTTGAAATAAAAAGAAGTATGAAAATCAAAGGGAGAATGGATTGGGCAACACTGACTGAAAAAACTTTCAGTCTTGGTCAATATTTCTCCCTGTAGCAATACCAGTGGGTAACCAATTTCATCTTGTGCCACTTGGGATGGAAAATGTTAGAACAAAGGAAATGTCAGGATAAAAGAAAAAATGCTGGGTACTTTTATCACCAGGACTCTCAGCCCTCCAACATGAGATCTAAACACTGTCTTTCGTTAGCTGCAGTTTCAAACCCCAACACCTATAGTACCTACTATTTTTATTCTAACTTGTCCATCATTTTTTATAATCACTTGGTTCTTTTTTAATCTACCAGATAATGTTTTTTGCCACTGTCCTTCTACTTCAGTTATATGTTTATATTGTGTTATCAAATACTGTTTCATTAATTCTGCATCCCATAAAATCTGTAAGAAGATGGCGAGGACTTTAGTAGCTACCCTGCAGTCTACTCTTCCCTACTGTAGCTTATGTCACTATCAGTATCTAAGCAAGTTAAAGCAATCTCAAATACGTCCAAATGTCTAGAAACTGTAGTATAAATTTACCCTTACACATTGGTGTGGATTACATATAACAAAATGAAAGCTTTCTTTCCTGAGGTAAGCAAATTTGGAATGCAAATGGTAAATCCTGAATTTCAGACAAACAAATGATTGCCTATCAAAACTCCTTTCCAAACTAGTCCTTAGAGTATTGCATACATCTGAAGGGGGAAAATTTGAAAGATCCAGACAATTGCTACAGGCATCTTCAGTTCTAACAATACTTCCCACTTGCAGACAGAAGCACAAGTCTGAAAGAGGTAATAACAGCTAAATGGATATTAGTATCTGCCACTACCTGATCTATCTGCACAATTACAGCAGTTTGTGAATGCTAAATTTGCGTATCGAATCTGGCTTACGAGCCTAAAACAACCCCTTTTCAGGAACAACATATCACCTACATGTTGTTTGGAACTGATGGAACTTTCACTTAGAGAAAAACCACGTGGGTATAATGCCTAAAAAAGCTGAGAGAAGTAATTGCTTCCAGAGAGATTTCTTTCCCAAAGTGAACCAAAGAGGGAATACAACAGTCAACTCCATTTCTGAAAAACAGGCATTAAGAGGCCAGAGAACTCCACCAAAAATTAGATTTTTCTTCTCCTTTAACAAAGCCAGAAACAAAAATGTTAAGACTAAAAACATCTCAAGACACATTACAGCTGTCAAATAAGAATAAACAATCATTGTCTCTGCTCTGAGAAAGTCACAGTGATTCAGCCAAATAGTTTAGTCCTATAAATACTATAAATTGTTTAAGTGGGAGCTCTACCAATTTGCACAAAAGGATGATGTGACCATCTTTGTATTGGCATACAGGCCTCTGAGTACACCCCAGAAAAAAAATAAATCACCCTTTATTTTTGCCAAAACCAACCATTTCCTCTCCATCCAAAAAGATCAAACAGAAAATCACAGACTCTGTAAGTGATAAAGCAAGGTGTCCTACTGGCATAAATGGAATGTGAAATAAATGAACATAAAATAAGTCCATGCAGAAATCTTTCAAATATACTGCTGATAAGAGAAATGTTGTCTAGAAGCTTTTCAGACATGTTCTCATACTTGTAGCAAGGCTGGGTTTCTACAGAGGGTAATTCTTTAGGAAGCAAACCTCAAATTTTCTCAGAAACTGGTTTGAAACAGAAACAGACACTATGAACTAAAAGGAGAGTCTCATTGCTGTATTCTCATCTATTCCACAGATCTCATATTGTTTAAGTAATTTACTTAGACTGTGAAACTACTTCGACATCATTGAGGATGGCAGAACTACCTCTGATCACAAGCACTTCATTTAATCATTGCCAAAGACAAAGAAGTCAATGAAATATGAACAGTTAGAAGTAATACACCTGCCTAGGAAAAGAAAAAAACCCAAACCACCAGACTTTCTATGTGGACACTCAGGGAAAAAAGTCCATGACTTAATATACACTACTAGAAAATGTGCCATTGTAAGAACCGTTACCATTGGGAAGACAGTGAGTATTTCACCATTGGGATATCTCTACATTACTGCGAGGCTGCTGTTTATAATATACCATGTCAATATTTAAAAAAAAAAAAAATCAACATGCAAACTAATATGTTAAAAATGTGTGAAGAGACAGGTGCAGTTTGCAGTCCTAAAGCAACATCCATCCATCCATCCATCTAAGGGCGCATGTCATAAAAAGCATAAAACCACTTACCTCTTCTTGCTTAGGAATGCTGAACTTGGCTATCTTTGACTTGGTCCTGGACGAATCAGGCTTATTAGAAGGCACTCCCCTATATGACTTGGTTGTCTCTGCTGGTAGCTTCAGCTTTGGAGACTCATCAGGAGCCTGGTCTTGACCGTCCATTGGCCTTACATAAGCTGTTGGTTTCTGCTGAACCAGGCTGGGCTTCGAAGCAAGCGAGGGTGGGAAGTTTTGAACGCAGTGCCCGCCACCATGCTTTGCCGGCCTCTCTTGTGCTTGAGCTCCTCCTTCCGAGCTACAGTTGAGCTTTGCTGGCTGCTGCACTCTGTTGACATTGTCTCCTAGTGTGGCTCTCAGCGAGCTTTGCTGGGCAGTATTGGAGGAGGAAGAGGTGGGACTCGATGCATAGCGTTTTAGTTTCTCCAGACTGGATTTCTGGTTCACCAGTTTGAAGTCACCCTTGTGTGACTCCAGCGACCGGTGCCCATGCTTGCTTGCTCTCTGCTGGCCATCTGAAGTGGCATTGTGCCCCGCCTTCTGCCAACCCATCGTGGTGCTTTTGCTCTGCTGGGCAGATAGGGCTGCTGGTGTGGAAGAAGTAGTGCTTGAAATGGGAGGAGGAGGCGGTGGTCTGGAGTCTGCAATAAGATGTTCATCGGGCTTGGGGAGAGACGTCTGAGGAACCCCAGGTTTTGGAACCCCAACAAGGTGACTCTGGTTTGATCGGTCAGTTAACAAGTCTTTCATTTCATCATAGTTGCCCAGGGTGTTCTGGATGCGATTCGAGAGCTCATCCCCCTTATTAGTCTGCAAAACAAAAATTGAATGTCCTGCAAAGTCAACCTAAGGAAACTAAAATTCCCTGCATGCTTCTGCTGAAATCCTTACTGAAGTAGCACATATAGCAGCAGTGTTGAGGGATGAAATCGAAAATCTTTATTGTCTCTGAAGACACTTGTCAACATCTTAAATCTACCCTGAACTGGAAAAGCTATAAAGGGCCTTAGAGTATATAAAAAAAGAAATCTATCACTGATATCATGCTGTAGTTAAAGTATATTACCTGGAAACTAGAAAATTTATTATTGCAACTACACAGAATGGTTTGGATTAAATCTGACCATGATAAAACTTTTCCTATACCCACTGCAAGCTCTTCTTCAGCCATGAATGAAAACACTGCATTCCCAATTTCCTTCTCTCCTGCCTAAGCTTTCACATGGCATCTGGGAAGCCACACAACATCCAGGGTAAACACTGGACGAACTCGCCAGTCTAAGGCAACCAAACAGTGAGGTGACTGGAAAACATCTCGTGGGACAATGGGAAAACTACAGATGATAATGTCCCTTCTTTGAAAATACTGACAGGATGCTCACTTTCTTTTTTTTTTTTTTTTTTTAAAAAAAAAAAAAGGTGAACAGAACCCCCCAAATTGTTCACATTGCTCAGTGCTTGCTGTGTGGAGTAGGGGGAGAACAGCCACCCTCCCTCCCCTTTAAGATTAATCATTGTCTTTAAAAATCATCCATTTTCTTCCTGACTGAAAAGGCAGAAGCTCCACAAAGAAATAAACAAGCAAATAAAATGTACTGGAAAATATTGAAAACTCTTGCTTTAAAAAGCCACTGTAAGCAAAAGGGTGTATAATTAGCATTTATGCATCAGAGGTTTTTTCTGAACCCTGCCAAGATTCAGGCATGTGATGTCCTTTGCTTTACATTTTCAGAGGAAGACAGTAATGAGCCAAGGTGTTCTCCTTTCTCACTTCCAGCATGGGGTCTGGGTGGGAAAGCTCCCATTGGCTTCAGAAGGCAAAGCTTTCCTCTCAAGACTCTCTGTTTCAGAGGAAAACAGAAAGAAGGAGAAAGAAGGGAGTAAAGGGGGTGGGGAAGACCCTCTTAAAGTTACATAAAAATTATGAAAGATGTAGCAGCAACTTCAGTTACTCTGGAAAATTGGGGGTATTTTTGTTTTTAAGCCTTCAAATAAAATTGAGTCACTCTAACAAAAATGTAAGGGAAACTCCCCCAGTTCAGAATCTTTTTTTAGGGTTTCCTATTAAAAAACCTGAATCCAAGCAAAAATGCTCTGTAAATGAGTGCAGTGATTGCTACATGCAAACTTTCAGTGGAAGCATTCCCAAGTCAGACAGTAGAAGCAGTCCTGTCTTGCTTGAAACTCATCCCTTCAAATTTCAAGGACGCTACCTTGTAACTACATAAAATACATTACAGCTAGCTTTCCAATATGCATTTGTTACAATGCTAACAGGGCTGGATATATCAATAACATATAATGAAGGGAACTGGGAAGGGAAAATCTCAAAAGTGTTGCATCCAAAACATTGCTTTGCAAACTTGGAATAATACGGCTCTGGCACTACAGCCTGATCTCTCTGCGTATGCAGCTGTTGTTGTCACAAGGACAATAACCTGCTATGAAAAGAAATATGAAGCATTAAGTCATATTTAATTAAGTGGCTTAAAAAAAGGGTGTTCCTTTACTTCACAGGAATCACACTGATGTCCTAAAGAACAGGAAACTATTTATGAGGCTTCAAAAGTAGGAAGCATCACATACATCTGAATAGAAAAAACTTTGGAGATATACTCATGTATCTCCTGGGGTCAGTTAAATGGCTTCTGCACTTGGGCATCTCCTTGACCAGCAGAATTATTTTCCAGAAGGCATAGAAATTTTTCCTTTTACCCAGTGGATCTCATCTATGCTTCCAGTGGATCCTTCACTTCATGTAGATACCTTGCAGAGATACATTTTTCCAGCTTCCCTCTATGGTGGGAGATCTGCCTTTGGGCTTGCACCCAGTCTGATTCAGCCAGCCTGTATGTGAGGTTTCGTTCCCTGCCAGAAGCACAGTGACAAGGACCACCAAATGGAACAGGGCCCCTGACACCCACAAGTCCTCCCCGGCACAGAGAGCTTGTGGAGCAGCTCTCCACCTGGCTGCCTCTAGGTCCATGAACGTAAGAGAATTTATGTGCAAGTTATGTCCCTAGGAAGTCCAATCTAGAAGGTCCATTCTTTCTGATGGCTGCTATTTGGATGAGAAGGAAATAAAAGCCTAATTGCAGATTATCTGTAGACTATCACTAGTCCAGAAAAGTCAGCAGACTGTCTTCTGTATGGATGTGATGTGAAGGTCTCACAGAGACACTTCATACTGAGACAGCCCAGATAAACACCAGAATAATTGCAGCAAACCGATCTAATGCTGTTACCATGGCACATGCAGACAACTGGTTGGTGTTGTTTATTCTTTCTGGATACACTGGGGACAACCTGAGGTAAGAAGATTTTGTCTTGAGCTGATCTCATCCAGGAGAGTTCACATACATCCTCTTGGGAACAAGATGGGATCTAAGGTAACTTGTTATGAGCTTTAGATGTAAGAGTTTGCCCTATTATTTTCTTGGAAATATTGTTGGCCTTATTTAACCATTCACAAAGGGAAAACATGATCACAAAATAAGTAGGAAAAGCATCCTGTGCAAAAGTTTCTAACTTGCAGTGCTGTGATATTCTTCTGCAACAAAAGATGAATCCATGCATTTGAAGACCAAGATCCAACACTTCTAAAAATAAATCTGATGGTCGCATGGAAGGCCACCAGAATTTTTTTCTTCATTAAAAATACTGATATGGTTAATGAGGCAAGGTATTCTGTTCAGGAAATATCCAGAATGAATTTCCTACTTTTTCACGCCCTGTAAAAGACATTTTAAGTAAAAGACACTGGATTTCCTGTAATCCTTCATAAAGGGTTGCTATGGATACTTTGAACAGGATAAGGGGCAACCTGAAGAGTCAGGATTTTTCAGAAAATCTGATGTTACAGGAGTAGTGATACATGTCAAGGTGAGAGAGGACATAAGATTTAAGAGATTTCCAGCCTGCCTTTGATTTTCAGATATGGCCTTCTGAATGGCAAATCCTTTGGCTTTAGCTCATGTTTCTCAAGCTGTGCCGAGGAATACTGAATTTAATCAGAGTTGCTGTTAACGTCTGCTGTAACTTCACTCTCCTCTGGAAGCATCTGAAACTTGAATATGATCTTCAAAGGCAGTAGGAGTAGGTTTCAGTTCTGCATCCACAGAAAGGTTTCCTCTTTTGCAGTTAGCCTCTCTCCACGATAAGATCAAAATGCTCAAGTCACAGCTCTGCACCCTTGCACCCCCACACTGAAGGTTCACAAATGTTTGGATGAGTTCAGACAGCCCAATAGCCCATTGCTTGTGCAGACATGACATTCAGAGTATGCCACTGCTGAAGTTTTGATGTCCAGTACTGTTAGAATGACTGGTCATCCCTAGCAGTTGTGACTGTCACACCAACAGAGCTGTGAGCCAGTTATACTGCTGTCCTGGGCTTTGCCTCCCTCCATGTCTCCTTGACAAAGCCAGCTGTAGGATGTATTTCTACAGCACCTTCTTTACATGCTTGTCTAAAATACAGTTCAAAGAGAAGGAGCATGGATGGAGTCATTATTCTGATCTCCCCATAGGATACCCACTCATTACCCTCCCTGCTTCTAAAGACAGCAATGATTTTCCTCCTATTAAAGTTGATGATGTTATACTGTGGTTGCGTAGGGGTGCCTTCATACATCGTAACTCAAAAACTACTGCTGCATCCATGGTACATGAAGCCTATGCCATGACACTCAGCACACTGGCACACAGGCAATAATCAAAGCGCACAAAATATTCCACCTATACCACTTTGATAAGTGATTTAAGCTTAAGTATTACCAACTTTAGGTCCCCCAGAAAAAATGGTATCGGGCACCCAGAAAAAGGACAGGCCCTTTTTGTGAGAGGTCTAGTTGATGGGGCCTACCAAACGGAAAATTACGAAGTTCCCATTGCAGCAGAGCCCTCACAAAATGCCAAGACACAGATGACAAGCTTTTCAGGCTTTTTTCCATGGATTAGCTCTTGACTGCTTTCACAGCAGACTTTTTCAAGTGGAGCCTTGAGGAGTTCAAGACATTTGCCATGGTTTCTAAATGCCTTTGTAATGAATCTGAAATTTGGGCAGCTGGAGGTCAGCTTCAAGCCAGACAGAGCTGTCCTCCATCAAAGGACATGGTTTGAAAGTGGTGGATCTTTCTTTTTTATTAGAAACAAACAACAATCTGGAAGAACAGCAAGCAAAAAACTGAGCCTGGAGCATGGGCAGAAACACAGAAGCACAGAAGTCATGTGCAGAAGCCAAGTGTCAGGTCTCAAACAGGACACTTGGAAAGAGGCACTAAAGCACCCAACACATCAAGGACAAGTGGTGCTGCGTAGAGGGAAAGGTTTCACAACATGGTGGTGGTAACAGTAACTTGGACGTTACTGGAAGGGCATAGTAGAAAATACATGATGATGCTTTGATGCACACAGGCAAAGTCACTGGGTTAGCTGGGGGAGAGGAGCAACCCCTGTGGGATACCACACTCTGGTCCTGTTCACAAGGGCTTGGTTTGCAGACTGCAGCAAAGTGCAGAAGATCCTGCTTGACACTTCTAACGGGGAGTGGGGAGACAGTTGTGCCTCATTACAGTACTGTTACCAAGAGGAATAAAACGGGGAGCTGAGACTCATACGTTACTCCTGCCTTTGGTGAGGGTATGTCTAGCAGACAAGTTTTGTTGGCAATGCTTATAGAAAAAAACCCCACCAATCCCACCAAGATATTTCCCCGCATTAACCTTGGTCAGAGCATAATGTTTACTGCATTGCTTGACCTTCCCACACAGTTTTAACACAATTGTTTTCTTCTAACTGTGGCAAAAACAGGGCACTGTCACCTTCACCTCCTAGTTTTAATTCCATCTCAGATATTAAGATATTTCTAGCTTATTTCATTCTTGTGTGCTGCTGAACATTATAAGAAGTTTTTATATACATATATATATATATACACACCCCCATATATATATATATATATATACACACATACAAAATCTGATTACATATATAAAATCTGATTCTCAACGAACCATAAAAGTTCTCTGTGGATTTTGTGAGGCTAGCACTTGTGGAAGGGTCCTGAAACTGGACAATGCCTTCTACAGGCTGCATTGTTGTACTGTGGAATAAATAAATAAATAAACAAAGAACCACCCATCTGGGAAGCATCTACCTTGTACGGTTCACTGAAGAGGGAGTAACTCATGTTAAACGCGCCATCCTCCTGCTGGGTCTCCTGATTTCTTCTTTCCCATTCTTTCCTTCGCAGCACGTTTCTATCTGGCTCATAGACACTGCAGCAAAAAAGAGGAATAGCTTTTTAAGAGTTAAAAATTAGCAGGCAACATATAAACCAGCATGAATTTAAAAGTGAAGAACTCCGGTTTGCAGACAGATGGCAAAAATAAGCAAGAACATGAATCAGATGAATGCCAGTCCAAGCAGGCTGGGGAGACTCAGGTCTCTGGGAACACTAGTGCTTTCTTCACACAGAGAATAGATAATTAAATTCTTACAGAAGAATAAAAAAGAAATCACAGTGCAGGATCTAGTCTGTGCAGAAGTTATCTGCTTGAAATGTGACAAAGGCAATATATAAGTAACTTTGACGAAGACTGAAGGTACTCTTAAGGCAGATGGTAATTACAGCTATGAGTAAATAGAAATTATGAACATATTTCCACTTATGACATATCCTCTGAGTGTTGTATGAGAATGCTCCTTTTTTCACATGGATGTGTTTCTGTAGTGATTCTTTCATTAACTAGCTCCCTAAAGAGCTGTTAAAACTACATGCTGTAGTGGTTTCCACAGTTAGGCTGCTTCTTCTGATCTCTGTTAATCAGCCAAGTCGTGAAACTACTACAGAAACAATTCCTCTTTCTGATGGATTTGACACTATCACAACTTCAGAGCATGAATAAATGAATACTGGCATGATAGTGTGTGTATGGCTGGTAGTATGTAGTTGGAGAGAGAATAAAATCACTGCATTACACAACAGTATTAATTTTTAGAAATGAACTAGTTTGGCTCCAATAAGAGACATTCAGAAAAAAAATTAACTTCTTCCCTGTCCCCCAAATTCTAGCTTAATGCATGATGACATCAACCAGAGAATCCTTTCCCTGAATTTCCACAGAACGACACAGGTTTGTACGTTTCAGTCTGTCATGCTTTATTCTCCTCACAAAGGAAACCAACGTGCTAATAAGGTTTACGTGTTATTTCAGGACAATGTGATGAGTATGCTGATTGCCTATTTTGCTTAGCTCAGCTAATGCCTTTCTTCTGGCATTGTAAATCTGTAAAGCAGAAATATATATTAAAGTCATGTAAGTGCACCATGTGTTAATAAGCAAAAGGTTGTCTTGCTAACCAGCTTCCCAGTTAGCAAAACATATGTTGCATTGGCTACCCACGTGATGTTACCTAGTATGCCTCAGGCAAGGCAGTCAAAAGGCCAACAGCTATCTGATTCTAATTCAAGACTTGAGAGAGCTGAAAATGCATAGGATATGTTAGACGCTATCAGTATTTAAAAACAATGCCTTAGCAGTCATCAAATGAACACAAAATTTTAGGTTTACTTGTAAATCCTGCTAACTCACACTGGACCGCACGGTACCCTTCCGATGGGTCTGAGGGCATCTGAGGGCAGATGCCAAACGCTGAGCAGTGCTCCCAGACACGGGGGTTATTGTGAAACACGGGGTTTCAGCACAGCGGGTTGGAGGCAGCTTCCAAGCACCAGTTTGTTTATTCCACTTACAGGTGCCTGAGGTTTTTTGGATTTATCCCATACTTGTCACGAGCAAGACACATTATTCACACCAACACTCTCTCTTTAGAAAGAAGTATAATGAAGAGGCACTTGTAAGGATGGAGTTTGGGGCATGGAAAATGCCTTCCTCTGGGAAGAAGGGGATAGTAAAGGCCTCCCCATGGGGTCCCTGTGAGCAGAGATCATCTGCTGCACACAGTGCTGAGACCAGAGGCAGAGCAGTTGTCATTTACAGCTACGTGAGCAATGGTCCTCAGTTACTGACTGCACCATGGTGTCTGAGCATACTTCCATCAGTTAAGTCAGGATAAAAGACTTTCTAACAACCTCTGTGCCTAAAGCAGACTTTCTGCCACACTGAATAGCTGTTATTAGGTTGGGGTTTTCTGGATTGCAAGGATCAGGTTATAACTTCATCCTCAGCCACATCTCCCCATCCAGAGCCTCTTGAATCTTTGAGACACTTTGCATTTGGACTCTAGCCTGCAGTCAAATAGAGATGGGCAGCTCCCCTGAGATTAATTATAATACTGATCTTTACCTGGTTTCTAGGAAGTAAACAAATGCAACATTCTTCACTAGGTCTCACACAAATTTAAAAATGCACTGGTGTGATATTCCTAAAGTGGAAGGACATTTTTATCCCTTTATTTGATGGAGACATATTTGATGAAGACACACCAGTTGTCAGACCTCTGAACTCCCTTCCTGAATGAGAAGTTCACTGTTGGAAATGCAATCCACAACCTGCAATAATTCAGAATGATTATGCAAATGGAGAAACCATGTGACAATGCCTAATATGCCATCTATAAGCAGGAAGTTAAGAAGAGCTACAAGTTGAGAGTTGTATTCCTTTAGTAATACCAGATGGCAGAATTTCTAGCATTTGTGGGGCTGCTCCTTATTTGCATAAATATTGCAACAATCACATTTCCTTGAACATATCTCACCAAATGTATTTATTTGTTTTGGTTCAAGGAGAATACTGCTAACTATTATAACTGTCTTTATTGCAAACACATCAGTTAATGGAAAATTATTCTTACTAATAGTTTTCTTCCTTCTTTTTTTTTTTTCCTGTAATTTGTAATTTAAAACTATGCCAAATGTAGATGTACCTTTTTAATCATCTACACTGTGTGTCTTTTCCATAGCCATGAAGTCAGGAAGAACAAGTTCATGCGAATCTCAAGATTTTTTCTTCACTGGGGAATGTGTGCATATGTGCGTGATGTATGCATATATAGGTAATACATGCACGGTTCCACATTAGTTTATTAATGAAGAGTTTTCCTAGTATGGGCCAAAATATTGAAGCAATTTTGCAAGACTTAGAAACCAAAGAACACGCAACCATTCATCTCTCAGAAGTCAGTGTCATTTGTATTTGTTTCATACAGGTCAAACTCCAAAAGGATGAATTTATATTTTTTAAATGGTATATTGTTATTTTTAAAATGCTGCATCTGTTTCAAATTCATGCTTAAAGGACATGAATTGTAGCATGAGTAACAAGTCAAACACTTGCAAAGGTTATATATGAATAAATGTTGTATTATAAAAATTAACACTGTCTCAAATTTAGCACATTGCTTTAAAAACCACACTTTGATTTATCTCAGCCCTAAGATCTGCCAAGAGACACACTGGACTTAACAATTAATTATGTCTAAATACCAGTGTCTCAGGCTCAAAGCACTTTCAGCCCACCATCACCACCACATGGTCACAGCAGCCCTACCTTCTCTGCCTCTTCTAGGATACTTTGAATAATTTTACTCTCAGGTATTTTGCAGATCAGGATACCGGTGGATTGCAAAACTTCTCTGAGTAGGTGCGTTTAATAAATTTCAATCTATTGTGATGCCTTTTGGAAGATTACCTTGATGGCTACCCACTCTGGTTGCGCACTGGATGAGCATGGCTCCCCATGAGACCAGCCTGATGAGGACAGCCCAGACATGCTGGTGCCTGATGGGAGCGCAGCTGCAGCACCAGCTTCCCCACAGTACTGGCAGAAATGCTCATAGCTTTCTTCACACTACTCCTGACATCAGAAGGAACTGTTTCCTTTAGACCTTAATGAAAAATAGACAGAGATGGCTCAGGGGACAGCGTAGGAGCAGAGCAATAACCTTACCTGAAAAACCTGGGACCGGATTTAATTTCCTACAAAGTCCAAAGAGTTATCTAGTCTCAGGCTAGGCTGAAAGCAATCATGTAAAAAGCCTAAAGTTTTAAGTGTTGATGAATCTCCTATCCTTTTTTTTTTTTTTTTTTTTTTTTAAAGCACACTATTTCTGACTCAATTTACCTCCCTCAGACACCACTACTTGGAGCAACTAAAATAAAAAGGTCTAATCTCCATGATTAACTGGGTAGAGACAATGTACCAACATATTCTCCTGTCCTTCAGTTTTAGGGAATGCCCAAGCTCTGCATTCAAAGGAAGATGTCATTTTCCACAAACTAAAGCACTGCACCTTCACTGGGGAATTGCACACCTTCGCAGACGTATGGTGTGCATTAACGATGCTGCTTGACCTTTTCAGAAACCACAAAATTGCCACATCACTAAAGAAAGATTCAGGAAGGATACTGTTACTTTGCTACGAGATCACCATCCTCATAACAGCTGGCATCTTTGAGGCTGTAAAAGACACGGGCTGGTAAATTGAGGGCAAGATCCCTGGCAGTCCCCTTGCCTCAGATCAGTTTATTTTCTGGGAAAGGAAGGGGGCAGTGACTTGGGCTGCCCTACCAGCACGCCAGAGGAAGGCATTACTGTGCATATACACACACTTGGTGACAATTACTGAGCTCATTACAGTTTGCAGTAACCTGCAGTCTCACCTTTGTCTTTCCAGACCTTCCACTGTCATTTTCCAGTCCAAAGATTTTCTGAATTATTCTCTGAATTGTGAGGGCTTTGCAACACCCCACACACACATACACACCTTCCTTCTACCTCCCCATGCAAATAAATATTGTGATATAGATTTAGCAGGAGCAGCTCGTCTATTTGCAGTTAATGTTTTTCACTCAGAAGACTGAGCTCCTTCACCCCAGAAGCTATGTGTGGCACTGCACAAAACTTTCAGAACCCAAAGTCTAGACATGTTAATACAAAAGCAGAGCTGATGCCTCACACTATCATGCAACATTTTCTTAAACTGGCAAAACCACAGTTCCCATGGGCTCCTGGGAGGCCTTTGCTACGGAAGACCTAAATCCCATTTGCAAGGGCTGAGCTTCTGTTCCAGATTTTGTTGACTTGCCCATTTGTGCCCAAACTGACCCTTCTTCCATAACCAGATTAAGAGGCTCCATACAAAACGCCATCAGACTGCAACACCTACTCCCAGTGGCATGGAAATGATACCATCCCCAAGCTGCCAGGTGCAGTCCCTGAATATTCCCTGAGAGTGTACACAGCTGGTCACATTCCAAACAAACAAAATAAAATAAAATAATAATAAAAAAAACCACACACACACACAAAAAAAACCAAACCAAAACCAAAACCACCAACCCAAAACACAACCCACACCATAACTGACTAAAAGATACATGTGTTTCAAGAATAAAACCAGACCTGTGAACAAGTTTTCTGTGAGGACACATATATCTTTGAAATTAAATTTTAGCACACGGTCATTTCTGAATTATGAACGAAGTTGGAACTGCTTCAAAACCATGAAAAACAGGCAATATTTCAAGAAAATAAATTTTAAGATGGTTTACTGATTATTCCAAACATTTCCCCACAAATTGTAATCTGGCACACAAGTCAATATACTAAATTTCAGGCTGAAGTGAGGACATTTTATTAAATAATTAATAGTCCAATTCTTCCCTGAATTACCACATTTATGCCAAAGTAGCTAAATAGAGTAACACAAGGGAAAAACTTGTACAACACAATCAAAAAACAGTCCAACCCTGATGCAGGACAGTGATTCTGAAACTGAATTCCGAATGGAAATTGGATTCTGAATTTAAAGGTGCCGTCATTCCTCTCTCTCTGCTATATTTTAAAACACAAAAGGACTAACCAGCCTGAGACTTTGTAAAGGCAAAAGCCCCAAATATTTTTACAAAACAGTCTTAATTCTGACTATTTAATTACAACAATCCTGGTTATTTTGCTTGCTGAATTGCTGTGCTTATCATGGAAGTGCTGTAATTTAATGCCTGTTTTCTATTTCACTGTTCTTGTCCATGGGTTTTGCTGGCCAGTTTCTTGGTATAGTTCCATTTCCAGCTAAGTATAAATGATGCCTGTTTGGGAACTTATTGCTAATGTGTTACGGGGAGCTCTTAGATATGGCAACCTTACATTTTGGAGCATTAAATGTTTTCCCTAATGACATTTGAACTATCAGTTCAATTATAACAAAGGGGCTGGATTTGATGAATAAGTGGCATAATCAATAAAATACCTTCCTAGGTTGCAACGGACTTTCTTAGACTTTTTATCTAGCTTAAACTGCAAAAGTTAATTTGAGGATTTTTACAGTATTTTTTCCCACTTACAAACAGGAATGCCGTGGGGTAAAGCAATTACTCTGATTTACTGTTTTCACTTTGATTGAACATAAAGATGTAGCAGGGTCTCAAAAAAGCAGTAACTTAACAAACTGTGCTCCTATCCACAGACAGATAAAGTACCTACTTTGCTATTTCAAAGAGTTTACCTCCAGGCAGCAGCACAGAGCAAACATCAATCAATGACATGTGTCTAAGATGAGATTGATGTTTACTCTCGCAGCTTTTCATCTTACATCCAATAAATTATTTTTCCTTCACCAAAATGCCTGGTTAAATTTCATTTTTCACTTTGCAGTATCAGTTTTAAAACTTTAGCTCCCAGCAGTTTTAAAGCTAGGATTCATTGACGCTTCAGCTTTTACAGCCTGTTTATGATTTGTATTAACCATGAAACACTACCGACCAAACATGAATATGATCAGGAGGAACTGAGATGGGCTGGCCGCTCGTGCGGTGGCAGGTGCAGGCTGGAAGGTGCAAGATTGCTTTAATTATCTGCCTGGAAATTCCGAGTTGGAAACATGGAACTGTATATTCAGGGGTGGATATATTGTGTCCACCAAAAAAATGCATATATACATATCATGTCTGCAAAATCAGCATCTGAGCATTCAAGGCAGGTCTTCTGAGGGCTCAGAGTGGGCAACTGGAAGGAACCAAGGACAGACTAATTGTGGGTGCAGTTGTGATCTTACAGGCACTCACACCCGACATGCACAAAGTGCAACTCCTTTGCCTGCAACCTGACTGAATTTTAAATAGGTACCGAAAAAACTGAGAAAACCTAGGGCTGCAATTGGGATTGGGATCTAGGATGTTGAGTCAGAGCAGTAAACAATGCAACAGAGGAACATTAAAAAAAAATCCAGTTTAGTTCAACATCTGCTTGTACAAGAGCACCTCTTCCAGCCCTGCTACAGATGAAACATGCACATTTTCTTTTCTCAGTGAAGTTTTGCCTGATGACAGAAATTGAGACATAATTCTGATTTATTTACTTATTTTTTAGTTTCAGGAAAAATAACTTCATCACACAACAAAAATCTACCAATCATATCTATAGCATACAGAGATATCAAAAAATCACTATTCATTGTTAATGGGTAATCCTATATTCAGTGTCTTACTATTTTCTTTTTGCTATTAAGTGCTGGTACTCTTTTTATAACACTAAAATTGCTAGCAAAAATACTGAAGAGAGGTGAAGATCTAATAAGGACACTGAGCCAAGGTAGACTCAGAACATTACTACTTCTTTTAATTTTGCACTGCTCTAACATTATATTGCTTGAAAGGATATTCACAAGTTAAAAATTCACCACTATTAATAATCCTACACCTAGAATGAGTGTTGCTTTTTGTCCACAATCCAAAATTATATTTAAAACTTACAGAAATTAAATTGAGTTCCTAGCTGCCAAGAAACAGATATTGTAGATGCAATGGAGGAAAGTGTTGTATCCTCATCTGTATTTCCAGGTGGAGAGAAAAAAAATTGTGAAGACTGAAGAGCACAAACCAGACAAAGCACAGTGAAGCCCTTTCATTTGATTTTGTTAATGTTACTTTTATGTTGCAATTCAAAAATACAACAGCTGAGGGGAACAGTAGGGAATCTTTTTTTTTTTTTCTGCCTAACCTAACACTGCTGAATTCCCTGGGCTGCTACATAAGGCTTTACCTAACTTGGCGATGCCTATATCTGATGCAGTTTCTTCTTACATTGCTTCCCTGCCAGAGATGTCAGACACAACGCCCCACTTGTCTGTTTTTCTCCACAATGATTTCTGCTCTCCGCGGCATCCTTATGCATGGGAAACTGTTCCAGTTATCATCTGCCAAGCTGTGTGGTTTTTTTTTTTTCCCTTGAAACTTCTTCTTTAGGCTCCCCTTACAGTCATAATTAGTCAAAAATGATAGCTTTTTTTTTTTATTAGCCATCCAGCTCCTCTCTGTAGAGGATGTGCACACACGGGCAAATTATTCATATAGTCTTGGTGTATATCCTGAAGAATTTACAGACTGAATGTTGCAATAAACTGAATTTACTCCTATCCTTGCATGATTTCTAGGGATGTTCTGAACGTTTTAAATGTAATGAAAAAAAAAATCAGGCCTTTTAAAAATCTATTTGACATTTTGCAGAAAGTGTTTAATACTTTATTCAAGATGTTTGTTGAGCTTCTTATTGATATGTTTGCTGAAAACTAGGTTTCAGTCAATAAAGATTTTCAGTACTAGTTTCAGTAGTAAGAAAACTTAAAACAAGTATCCTGAAAATTGTGGAAAATTATGTTTTGCTTCTATGATCTTTTTCTTGAAAAAAGAAGGTCTTTTTCAGAAAAAACCACCTCCTGCTCCCATTTTTCTCTAGCAACTTAAATAGCCTATTCTTTCCATGGGGCTCTGAACAGTGATCCATCTACCCACAGCTAACTTCAGGGCTGAGAAGTACACCAAGGTATACTTCACATGGAGCACAAATATTGGAAGCTCTGTAACTGGCAGAAAAATGTTATCATGCAATTCACCCTTGTGCAACTTCACTTGAAGTAGCAAAAGCAAAGATTGTAATGAATCATTAAGGCCAGATCTAAGAGCACTTCGCCACTAAAGAGATGAAAGCAGTGTCTATTAGAAAACATTCCTGGCACAGCAGCAAAAGGAGAAAAACTTTAGAGCCTTCCATGGATGACAAAGACATGTAGTTTTAATTTAAGTTTTTAAATTATTTTGGTGCTGCTAAGAATCCCTATGAAATATGAGTGAAAGAAGCACAGATATTCAGTGCCTAAATGTAAAGGTTGTGAAAACTCTTGCCTATATTTATATTCTGTGCACTTGATTTTAGATCAATATTCAAAATTATCTGGTGTCCAAAGGGTACCAAAATACAGCACTTAAATACAGGACACAGGATTGCAACCTTACCTAGACTGTACTTTCATGGAAAGCCATGTTTTTCATGTATTTCATTATGAATGTGTCAGCTGTTAGTAACCATCAAATCTATGACTCATGAAAATGTCTATACATGTTTTATTAACAAAGCAACATTTCCAATTTACTCTTACTATAATGGATAATGACTGAAGGTTCATCAGGGTTAATCAAGAAAATGATGTAAATTTTATATTGTATTATGTTTCTCTTGGCTTCAAATAGATCTTGGGTGACAATCTTTTTTATGTGTTTAATCATGATTTACAGCATTATGGAAACCACACAACAGCCCATTGTGGAAAAAAATTACTAACAGTCAGTGCATAAGTCATCAGATTTTATGTATTCGCAGAAAATCACTCCTTGGGATCTTCAGCGGACAGTTACTGAGTTTGGTTTCTGTAGAAATAGAATCGATATGTTTTGAGATGCCTTGCTTTAATTTATCTTTCTTTCATATTTTATAGACAGATGGAGACCTTATTATAGCATTTTATACATTACAGAGGAACCTTCACTACATACTGGTGAGGCTGAATGGAGTTTTAAAGGGATGTATGTTAGCATGTCTACATGATAAAAAGAAATTTGGATGATGTTAATAACTGCACATGCAGATAAAGCAACAACCAAAGTAGTCAAACCCTATGCCAACTGTACAGATACAAAAATATCAGCTGCTGTAAATGCCCAAATAATAAACCTACTAAAATCTGTGCTTTTGCTTACACAAACACCTGAAATGTAGCTCACTATACAAAGAAATTGTGATTGTTTTAAGCAATAGTTTGTATCAGAATCTGTAAGCATAAAACCTTATTACGGGGAATTATGAGGTTCCACCCTCATTCTGCTCAATTGAGGTTGAACAATAAAAAATGGAATGATATATATATATATGTATTTCCATATAGATAAATATATATAAGCCTAAATCTAAATCTATCTATCTACTTAGCACTTACATAGACAGCTTGCCCTCGCAGAACAAAAAGGACCACTGCTAGAAGTCTGGGTTCAAGAAAACTAAAAAAGTTGCAGTTTATACATAACTTTAAGCTACAGAAAGTGAAAAAATGCTTATATGTAAGATGTTTCACTCTCACAAGAAACTAGTACTAGCCAAACATACTGCACTGTACTGTACAGCTAGCTGGCTTCTCTAAAAGGCATTATATACATTTACACTAAAGCAAAATGCAAATTTCTTTCTGCTGAAAACTGATAACGTAAACTGGACCTGAGGTTTATGCTTGAGCAAATGACAATGTCACCACAGATCCTTGGAACCTGCACAAGAAAGGTGCACAACACACAAACCGTATGATATTTAGATTCATATTCCTTATATCCTGCTTGCCCTGTGCGGCTCTGTCATATTTTGACATGTAGCCCCAAGGGATACACAATCAAATTTAGGAAGAGAAGTTAGCCAAAACCAGCACATCCACGCATAAAATATGTTCATACATGAATAGAAATTAATACATGTTGAAATGATGAAAAAGTTAAAAGTTTTACACCCTGTGACTGTTGTAATTCATGTAAGCTTCTTACACATGCTCATCCCAATTCATTCTGCCTCCAAAGACGACTATATCATAAGTCATGCTGCCCACCTTCAGAACTGCACAGAGAAGTACCCAGGCACTCCCTTCCATAAGTGACATGCAATGGGAAGTGAGGTATTTAATCTCTCATTATAGAAAAAAAAAACCCAAATATTTGAAACAAACTTTTTTTTTTTGGGGGGGGGGGGTGTTGTTTTTTTGGTTTGTGCCTCTCTTGACGCTAGGCTTCTGCTTAAGAAGAATGGTGATGACATGGCCACACCACGAATCCAAACCAAAATGTAACATGTCAGGAATACAAAACCCTGAACATAAGAAGGAGCAGAATAAGTTCCTGTATTTTAACTCGCAGAAACAGCATGACTGTTCAAGTGCCTTATGTTCAAATAGGTTAAAATTTCTTTAAATTCTTCTGACTATGGAGGAAATGACATAAAACTGGCAAAAAAATACCCAGAAGCTTTAGCGGTTCTGAAAGATGCAGAAGCCATTTGAGAAATGCCCGTGCAGGGAAGGTGCCAGAAAGGCAGATGCTGTCTGTTGGAGGGGACCAACCTGGTTCCAGTCCAAAGTGGGGAAGCAGGTGACCTGATGAAGTGGGACACATCCTCCCCTCACTCTCTAACAGCTGCCTTGCCCTAACTACTTCTCAGCAAATTTTAGCTTTAGCAACAACAAAGGTTATAGGAGATAAATATTTTATACTTACAATGTACTTTATTTGAAGTCTGAGTACATAAATGCATATTCGTGTCACTGTAAATTATAAGGATATCATTTACCTGTATAGTGTAAGGTGTAAAATTATTCAGTGTTTCATTTTGAAAGTGGTATCTAAATTCTATATATTGTTGTAAAAGCATGAGGAGGGATCTAAATTGTATGTATTATTCTAAAACCATGGATTTGGGAGATGTCTACATTTCTACTTGAATCTTCTATAGCAAAGATCCCCTTTTATTATGGAAGCTTAGAATGGAATATATTAGAAAGGCAGCTTATTATATAGGAAACTTAAAAATCTCTAGGTCAATTTTTCCTACAATTTTTAAAAAAGTTTAAAAACACTGGACTTCAGCTTGACCTTCTCTCATTCCAGTGTTCAAGAACATCAAATTTGTGTGTTCTCCCACAAAGCCCACTGAGGCTGGTTTCACGGTAACAACTTTGGAGGACCAAAATCCTTCTCTGACAGGTTGTGCATAAAAAATGCCAGAATTTCCTTTCCTCCTGTTTCACTAGGATAATAGAATATAACCAAAAGAAGTTATAACACACATTTAAAGAAAAAATAGGGGTGGGTTGGGGTGGTGATGGGGGTAGGGGAGAAATGACGGACACAAGGCTGAAGGAAATTCCCCTGATCTTCCAGTTCAGAAAAGCCAACAAAATGGTGATGCTTATGATAGATCTTCTGCAGTGGGGAAAAAAATCCATAAGGAGGGACCCATCCTGCATCTTTGTATTGCCGATTATCAGCCTGTGATCCCACAGCTCTCTGGGCATGTGGCAGGATTGGAATGGATAGGATTTCGGAGACAAAGTAAGCTCTTCCCTGACCACTATCCATGAAGTTCACTGAAACTCATGTTCACGTTGCTCTAAAATCCAGCGCTTGTAAGAATGCTAATCATGCAATTTGGATTTAGCTGCTCACACACTCTCAGGCTTTCCTGTCTTAAAAGTAATGACAATCAAAACCCCCACAGTAGATACCCAAATTCTTGTTAAGAAGTGACATTTGAACCTCATGGAATGTGTTTAACATGTTAAAGACACAGGATGACTCTGGTAGATCTTAGAGCACATTTCTTTCCCACCACAAGCCAGCACATCTCTGTTTGTGGGAAAGGTGGTGTTCCTGGAGTGGGCTGCAACACAAGCGAGCGGTGGCGTTACTCCATCAGTTACTTGCGGGCTGAAACCTGAAATAGCACTTGACAGAAAGGTGAAAGAGCTGATTGCTGTCTCCTCCCAACCCTGCTGGATGGGCCCACTGCAGGGGAAAAAATGACATGGATGAGGGTGGGAGAGAGCATAAAACTAGACCACTGCTAGTGAACTTGATTTTTATTTGAATCCAAACAAAGCATGGTATAATTCACACTTGGTAACTGGAATATCCCAGTGCAAAAAATAAACAGAAGTTGTTATTAGCAAGAGAATATTTTGTTGCTAGCATGCCGTGTTAAGCAGAAAACTGCTACTACATTTAGCCTGCCTTAAAATTTCCTAAGCAGCAATGCTGATATAGCTTCTCAGTAACAATGGAAATGGCAGAGAATTATTTTCATCTAGGTAATGGAAAGCAAAAGACATGTAAAGATATTCCATTTGGGTTTTTTAATACATGTAAAAGAAAATAAGCTCAGTGAATTTGTTCAATTTAAAATTTGGGAGGGTTTCTTGGAAAACTGTGTAATAATCATAATACCCATGTTCTGTTTTGCTATGAACCAAAATAATTTCTTAGTAACTCAATGACAAAGTTTTGTCAGATTTCTGAGTTTTTATGTAATCCTAAAGAACATTTTGCTGTTTCTGATGTGGGAATACCTAGCCTACCCAATTTGATACTAATGACAAACCATGAGAAAGAGAAAGAAAACTTTATTAGAATCTCAGGAAAGAAACCATGAAAGAAATAATACACTAAATTAAAAGAAATTGATTTGTTGGGTAGATATAAGTATCAAGCTGAAGATAGTATTATTTAAACTTATTAATTTCAAATTAACCAGTTCTTGAACAATTTAAAACCTTAGGTTTACCATCTTATGACATATCTTACTCTATATACACAAAACAGAAAAACCAGACTGCTCTGTGTATCTCTCCAGGGCCAAATTAAACAAAACAGAAATTCCGTAACTTCATCTCCCTTAATGAACCCACTTTGCCCAGATGCTTGTGAAAAAGTATAACCCTGAAATGTTAGCTGATTCTCTGAAACCAAAGAGGAAAGCACTTCATGGATTTAACAGCTTCCCACTTCCCATTTGGGAACCATTGTGTGGCACAGCCTATTTGATGTCTCCTGTCACGAAAGCTTGCAGGGAGGAGCAATCTCTTTGCAGTGTAGCTTCAAAGCCACACAGACCTTACAGCTAAAATACAACTGGCATGTAAAGCTACATCAGGCTTTGGGAGGAGGTATAAGGCAGCAGGTTCCCTGAACCTGATGTGACCCAGGAAGTATCCAGCAGCAGAAGAACCAGCTGAATGATTCATGGTCCCATGTAGCTTCCATTTTATCAACCCAAGAACAAAAAACATCTCCCATCCTCCCAGTCTTCCTTTCTCTCTGTTCCTGTTGCCCATGTATTTTTGATAACACACTTCATACCGAAATGACCCACAGCTGAGCACTGAGAAAATGTACACACTGGCCTGGGGACCTCTGCTGTAGGAACAAGGTGGTGTAGCCCAGAACAGATGAGACAGGTGGATAAAGGAGTGAGGTATGAAAAAGGACAAACTGGGTTTGTATGGTTTGGAAAAGAGACAACCGGGAGACACATGACAATGATCTTCCCACCTATAAAAACCTGTTGCAGAGCGGACATGATGAATTGTGTTCTCTGTCTGCTAGGTCACACAACTTAATTTGCAGCAGAGGAGATGTAGATATGATTTTAGAAATGCTATCTAACTTATAAAGGAAGGGCTGGAAGAGGCTGGCTATTCTACTCCACAGCCTCCTTCGTGGCTTCTTTGTTCCTGAACAGGTTGGTCGGTCCTTCCCCCAACCCTGTCCCCTCCAGCAGATGGTTATTGTTATGTTTGCTCCTTCTCAGCTAGGTTTAACACACAAAATAAACAAGAATAGGAAACCTTCATCCACTGCACGACACAACTCCCTTCCCTCCTTCCAGATGAGCAACAGTGCCTCCTTACATTACTGTATGGGATGCCACTCCTCCCTAAGTACCTGCCTGCCAGCACTCACCAAAGACTAGTTCTCCCCAACAACGAAGACACTTTTCCAGGAGGAACATGTATCAGACAGATTGCTTCTGGGCTAGGGACCTATGGAAGTCCCTATGCAGCTACTCCACAATCTTGAGGGACTCATATGTGCTATGAAGGTCAGACTCTTATCTGTCAGGCTGGCCTAAGTGTGCTTCCCCTGCCTTAGAGCCAAGGGATGGAATAAGGGCGTTATGCAGCCCAGCACCCGGAATAATTTTTCTGGTTGTGTTTTGTTGTTTTTTCTTTTAATATAGGGGCTAAATGACAGAGAAATTTTCCTTTCTTCAGTCACTGAATTCAGAAATTGATGTGTAAGATGTGAAAGCAGGAACATCTTTTCCACCGTCTCCAAATTGACCATGCTTAGCTGCTAGAGAGGCACACGGGGCATGCAAAGGGAGACATGCAGAAACCAAACAGAGCTTTGCTAGAATATCTTCTATTGATCACACTGGCGATCAAGAACTTAAAACAATCTCTGACACTAAAAATTCCAGAAGGTGCGATACCCATGGCAGCTTGTATTTTCTACTAGAAATTTACTTTTCAACCCTCAAACTCTGTGGTGCACAAAAGATCCAAATCCTCTTTTACACCAGGAAAGGCAAGGAGTGAGCAAGATGATTTTGTGGCTAAATGTTGCAACGGCTCCTTCTGTCACTGAGCTCTAGCTCCTAACATCTTCAGGTGATGTGAATGGCGTAACTACTCTTGTCAAGGTGTTGTTTTAATTTATTCTGCATGACTGGAATAAAATCATAATTATGCCCAACTGTATATATATATATATATAAAGCCAAACACTGAGTACCAGCCATTCAGAGCCAAACCAGGAAGATTCTTGTCAGTGTGGACTTTGGGGACACCCAGGATATGTGGTTGAAAACCACAGCTGGCAAGAAGCTAACTGCCTCACAAGCTGAGTTCTGGAGCTTAAGTTCACTGTAGACTGTACACTAAAAGGACTACTTTTTCACTTTCTCTCAGGATTTGCAACTATGAGCTGAATACAGTCTAACAAATTCACTTTTGGAATACGAAGCCATGGTATTTGAATTCTCCTACCATATGTTGCAATTCATGACACATCAGAAGACATCATACAAAAAAAAAAGCAATGCTGATTTCCTTTTGATAGTCAAGGTGAAAAAAAATCACAACTCCCTCTGCCCCCTGCCAGAAAACCTTTTTTTTACTCTTACAGGTTTAGAAAAAAATCAAGGAGGAAAACAAGTTCTCTGTATGGTGCAGATATATTATACTCTACTTTGGGACCTGATAAGGCATTTTCTATAATAATGTGAAAATTATTACATCTTTTGTCACAAATTAAGGTAAAATCTTTTTTTCCCCCACTTGTTTGGGTATTTTTGCTTACTTTTTCATGGCATTCTATTAGGTCCATCATAAAAAGAAAATACTTTTGGCAATATTTATTGGTAGAGACAAGCATCAATGCCAAGCACTTAGCAATACATTACTTTTTTTGAGCACTTGAGGGAATCAAAATATTTTATTGCACAATAGATCTTATTCTGTTTGTACTTGCATTCCTCCAAACCTAAACCATTCACAATGTTTTATTTCTGAGCATACATAACCAAGAACACTGACTGGGGTGATATTGTTAAGTATTCAAACAATTCCTGCACATCACTTTCAAAAAGAATGCTTTTGGGTAAATATCTTTGCTTTCTCTTTTACTCTGCCTTTCCTTTGTCAGTGCCCTTATAAGACATATTCTTGGAAAAATGAACCACATTTGCTCTATTTTCTGTTTAATAAAAATAAAGCATGAAAAATGTTATAAGCTATAAATAAAATCTACTAGTATTTGCATTGCACTAATTTGTCAGGGGTTGAATAAATGTTAATTATACAGCTTTTTAAAAATCAGACTTGTTAATGTCATTTTTAATTTTGAATGTTACACTGTAAATGTTTTCCATTGTGTTAATTTACACCTGTTATTACAGCCTTTATTATTAGGTTTACACTGGAACAGCTACTTTGTGCCACTGAAATTTGCTTAAAACAGCAGAAACAATTACTAATTAGAAGCGCATGTTTACTTTAATTATATTTATTTCCTAGTCTAGTTTTATATGTAGCACACTATGAAAGTGTATGATTCAATTAGCCAAACCCATTTATCTTGGGCAATTCCTCAAATGAGCATTGCTTAGAAAGACAGCAAATTCTTTCAGCACTACTTTGCCGCATAAATTTCATAGATGACACTAATACATATGGTGACTGGGTATCACTTTCTATGTGACCTCACTGCTTTCTCCCATTTTCGCTAATGCTTATTCAGTAATTGCGGATTACCAGGATGACCTTTTATTTAAACAATGAGCCCAACTGTTTTAATCAAAGATTTCAAACCAGTGACATGAAGAACTGTCTTTAGCATTCATAAACTCAGAATCAATACAAGATAAGCATCCAGCTCATTCAGTTATCCGCACAATGTGCAACTGCGACTGATACTCATCCACTGATATCTAGAGCTAGTCTTTCATATTACACAGTGCTTTATAAATTTTCAAATCAAGTGCAATTTAAACTTCTTGGGAACAAAAAGTTAATCGTCTACAAATATGACTCTTAAAGTAGTTTTTCCAGTGGAATTTGTATTATCCATCCACTCTCACAGATTAAAAAGGACAAAAGGACAGCCATAAAAAATCTTTACAAATTACTTCCTTAAAGCTCATTCCTAGTATTATGTTTTGAACCTAAAGTGAGAATTTAAAAAAAAAAAACAAAACCCAACAAAATTTATGTTTCTAATCAACATTTGCTGCTCCTAATCTATGTAAATGATATTGGCAGGTAGTGCAACATACTGCTGCTTCTGAGTAACATTATTTCAGCATTTATAACAAAATTCAGTACTCTGAAAAATAAAACTGAAGATAAAATTGGACAAGCTGGGGGAAACACCAATGACTTCTACATTGCAAGGCACTCTGCCTCGCTTGGCCATCATTTATACTACCTCACCATCACTGCATGGGCAGAGCAGTTGCATGCACTCAGAGTGCAGCTGACGCTGACAGTGGCTACGACAGGGCTACGGCTTCCCAAACAGGAGCTACTACCATTGCCCATGGAACAATGTGCAACAGCTCTGCTTCTCAGCAGTGCTACCTGTCATGATCAAATACATAAATTTAGATCATCACACTTTGGACTGCTTGGGCCACCTTTTCACCATGAAGGGGACTAATTCCTAGTTAAGTTTTTCTTTAACATACAAAGCATAACAAGAATGACAAAAATCTAAACTTCCAGTAAGCATTAAGCCAGTACCTTGTGTGGCCAAAGATCACAGACCTACATTCTCCTAATCCACTTCAACGCAGAAAAGAAAACAGTGTATAAATAGAAGGCCTGATGTAATTCAGAAAAAGCTGCTATTAAAAAGTCAGCATTTTAAAAAAGCTAACAGAGACATATCTCAGCTGAGGCAATTATTTTGTAGGTTAAGAGGAGAGAAATACTGCTGCAATTGAAGATTTGTCTTCACAGGGGTTCTCAGGAAAGTCAAGGCAAATCAGTTGAGGGAATGAAGTCAGTTCCCAGTCAGATGAACATATATTATGGCAGCTTATCCTTCCTCCAAGAGGAAAAGGGATCAACTGTACTGATGTAAGATCACTTTGAGGATGGGCCAAGCATGTTCATGGAGGGGCTTAACACACTTTAAGGTATGCAGACTGACTTTGTGCACCTAGTGCCTCCCTGGCTCTGGCATTGCCTTTATCCACCCTGTGTGGTCCCTGATAATGAAGGCTGACCTAATGGTCCCCGTCCCTGACCTTGCACTACTACAGCACTTTCTCTTTTATTTAGATGCAGAGCCCGGGGAAGGGGATGTTATACAAAGAGCCCTGGCAATTTCTAATAGCTAACTATCTTTAATAATGAGGCGTAAGATAACAAATCAAGTCTGAGTCATACCTAATTAGAAGGATGGGAACTGAAAATGAATGTAATGAGTCAAAATTTCTGAACAGTGCTTTTATTATCAAGTCAATAATTAAAATTGAGAAATCGGTGTTTTGTAACATAATCAAGCCAGTACACAAGCAATTTCTGGCCTTACCTCGAGTGTCTTGGTTTTGATTATTATTTCTCCTTTCAGAAAACTTGGATTACTATAAATGTTTGTTTATTTGTTTGTTTGTTTTTTCAAAGAAGAAACTGATGAGATGCACTTAGTTACCTTTGTTGGGACATTGTCAGGAGAAGCTGGCCGTGTTGTTACTGCCTCTGTAATTAGGCTACTCTCTTTGCAACAGCAGGGAAGAGGCAGGAACAATTAAAACCGAACAATTAAAACTGAAAAAAATGCTGGTTGCATTATTTTGTTGAAGTCAGAAATACTTGTACTTGTATGGCACATGGCACATACAGTTGAAATGAATCTGCGTTCTTAAATGCTACGATATGTACATGCAAAGCAACGATGTGCGTTTTAAAAAGGGACCTATAGGTGTTAAATTAAGCAGACTTCAGAAGAATCTTTGTTTATATGAGACAGATATTAATTCACTCTCATATCTTCCCTCTGACATATACCTTCTTGTAACTGTGGACTAGCTCTTTTTAGGCTTGTTCAATATGGATCCCCCAAGACGAGTTTTCTTATGTGCAACAACTAAGAGCAACGATACTGCTTTCCCAACCAAACATTCACCCTGGTCTACCTCTTTTTGCTCCACCACAACATGTTTCGACACAAAAAAACATAGGAAAGCCTGGTATTTACTTCAATGCTTGCAATGTTGGCCCAGATCAGAGCTGTTTGATTATTTTTAGCTCACAACCACCAGGTAATTTTACTTGGGCTCACTTAGTGGGAGCAGCACATCAGCCCCAGCCCTGCCCAGCCAGCCAGGCATTCTGCCTTGCTGGTGCAGCTGGGTACCAGCTGGGTATGGAGCACTGCATTCACACTCTTCTCCTCCCCCTCCTCCTCTTGCCCCTAAAAAAAAAAGATTGAGATGTGACTGCCTTTTCCAAAAGAAGCAGGGGATGATCCAAAGGTATTGCGTCCAGTGGAAACCCACCACCGCCAGCAGCCAGGTAATACATGATGCAGTCATATGTTCCTTATTACTCCTAGTAGAAAGTAATAATATTTTAATCCAGCATGCTAGACACGGAGCGCAAAAGGGAAATGCACTCATCCTCAGTTTGGGGCTGATGGATAAGCGATGTCTCCATTAAGCCGTGCCTGTGATCTGACACTATCTGAAAGGCAAGGCTGCTGCCCGGGGAGCCTGCCTGATGCTCGCTCCTGCGGCTCTTGTGCAAAAGGCTTCAATTAATAGTGACCTCAGCATGGGAATATTTCTCCCTGGGAGGGAAAGGAAGCATCACAGACTTAAAGCTGTTCTCTCACCGAGACTGGGGTGAAACTGTGCCATGCTGGATTCACTGCCGCCAGACCCACTTGGGTAAAGAGTACACATCATGGCGCAGCACGGTAACACAAACTAAAACAAAAGCACTGATTTCTTGCATATTTGCAACGCAGGGGAACTATACCACAGTATGTGTGTGTGCACAAACATGGTCCTCTCCGCAGGCTTGCTAGATACCTTGAGGTAATGCTGCTACACACACACACTCACATACAGACACCAATTTCACATATACACAGCTGCACATGATGCACAACACAGGGGAAAAAAAGTACAGAAAACTGGTAGTTACAAGTTACTCAGGGTCCACAGGGATCCTGAAAGGCAAAAGAGATGACAAGAAAAAAAAGTGGGGGGAAATATCTGAAAAGGGGCTGTATTCAAATATTCCCTACACAAAACATTTTTTTTACTGGAAGTATTATACTACTTTCCCAAGAGCTAACACTTCAGATATCACCTGCAGTGATAAAGAAGCTACTGAAACACAACATCCAGGTTACCCTAGTCCAGTGGAGTTAAGATTACCTTTATTCCTGATTCACTCAGGCGGAAAAAAAAAGAAAAAAAAGAAAAAAAAAACCCAACCCAAACCACAGAGTCTCTCACACAGTTGGAGGCTGCTTTAAAATAGATATATTTGCCCATCTTAAAACCATCAACAAACCTCTTTCTACCATAGGATTCTGGCTAGCATGGAAAACTGGGCAAGCACCGTGGACTCAAATGATTAATAATGCATGAATTCCTCTGAATCAAAGGTAAAGCCAGCAAAAATGACAAGCAGAAGGAGAAAGCATCTTAAAAAAATTACCAGAGAGCTAGTTTTGTATCTAAAGGCAACACCAAGCCTGCCAACTTCTCAAAGAGGCTGCCAAGAAGCCAGATGCCATAACTGGAAGGATATTATCCAGAGTTTTACATATGAGTCTCATGAGTGCCTTTGAAAAAGGACAAAAAAATGGATGCTGGCAAGAGCTCAACTGTTTAATTTCTATCCCCACCCTAAATATTTATTTAAAAGTTAAATTGAAACCATTGCAAAAATTAAAGACAGGATGTGTAAATACAATGTTAAGTTTTTACAATGACCCACAAGGGCGAGCTAGCCTTACCAAAGCGCTGGAAAATTCTCTGTGAACACGAATTACAGACCTGAGGTCATCCCAAACTCCCTGTTTGAGCTGGGCTTCAGAGAGCACACAGAGTCCCCGAGGCAGGACTTGTGATGGCTGAGTTTACAGAAGTGCTGCCTGCCCCTGCGGCTGGGGTGGGCACAGGAGGACTCTGTGCCGCTTCTCTCCCACCCAGTAGAACAGGCACACAGCTCATCCCCATCATATGTCGGGTTACACCTGTCACACTGCAGGCCCTGCGTGTGCCCCAGCCTGTTATAGGAGCTGCCACGTGGCTGGCACGCAAGAATGACGCCTTTGTCTTGGCTATGTTGGAGGCATGTTTGATCATATCATGGAGGAGGTACTGACCACCCTTCAGACAGAAGCCAGCTGTAGACCATCAGAACAGTTTTGATGGTCTGCAGCTTTCTCCATTTTCGTACCTGAAGAAGTCAATGCAATGAGGTAGGAAAACAGCCTGCAAGTAATAAACTGCGTAAAATAGGAGCTGAAGAGTCTCTAATCAGCCGACAGACCAAAGGTTAACTACCTCTGTTCTGCAGCAAAGTCCCACAAAGTGTTAGGTAGCACTGTCCAAATTAGATCCAGTCCATCTAACAAGAAAATGACCAAAATATTTGGGATTTTAGGATGAGTGAAACAACATCTACAGAGGTCGCTATTGAACCTGCAAGCCCAAACTCTGATTTTATTCCATATTGCCCCCATTTCATGAACACATAAGCACACACATTTGAAATACTTGCATAATTCCATTTAAATCACTAGAACTCCTCCTGTGCATCTAGTTAAACACTTGTGCAGGGTCTTCTTAGGTCACAGTCTTGCACTGTTTATGCAGAAAAAAATTTGTAACCAGATTGATTTGTATATCCTGCCATCGCTTGGCACTGAGCATTTGTATTCCTTGATGTTAACAGGCATCTGTCAAGCACTATCCTATAAAAAAGTTATTCAGTTGCACACGTTTGTAATATGCAACTGCATATATTATTTGGGAAAAGGAAAGGCAGTTATTTTGATTTCTGCCATAAAATACAGCATAAGTGTAAACTATGAACTGCAGAACACAAAAAAATGCAATGACTCTTTCAAATACTGGCCAAGTAAGCAGTATTTTACAAGACAAGAAACAAATGTTCAGGTCAAAACTGCAAATGGAAGTGACCAAGCTCGTACTGGACTTGGAGGAGCACAAGTTCCAGTCCCAAGACTATGGCAGGTTAACATCTCATCTCATCAAACACACCTGCTCTGCCTCTCCTTCTGGACTTTCTACAGCCTCATTAGGATTTGTTAGGCTTTGGGGGCTGATTTTTTAAGAAAACACCAAGGTAGCATGCAAAAAAAGAAACTAAATACTGAATTAACCTAAATACCCCTTTTAGCTAGTTCAAGTCTCGTTTATAATGTGCCTGCACTGCTTTGCATTTACCATGAGGCTCCTCAATTAGTTCATATACAAGTTAACCTTCTATCTCCCAGCAAATATATCTCATGCTCATTTTATACAACACAGCATTCTGCTGGCTATTATCCATCATTTACAAGTGTTATTTGTCTATAAAAATGACACTAAAAAGTTGAAAAATGATTCTGCTCTGCCTGCTTCTGGATGTGTTTTAACAAATGGTACCAATGCAAAAGGCTCTAAGTCATGTAAGAAGCAATTAGTCAAAGAAGCCATAAATATTTTTAAAAAGGATATAAATGATTGCTTGCCAGATAGTAAAAGCTCTAAAGGTTGCTACATAATAAAAGATTGAACCTACACATACATATCTGAGTAACTTGACCCCTGTGTGCAATCCCGTTAAGATGAAGATGGTTACTCAAGCAAGTAACATTAGCCAGGTGAGTAAGTGTTTGTCTTAAAATAGTTAACATAGTATTCTTCATTATTTATTGTTAATGAAGTTAATCAAATTCAGTGCTACTTACTCATGCATGCATTAAATAGAAACCTGAACATGACATGCATATTTATGGAACAGAGATTGAAAGATCATTATCTGTAGAGAAGAAAACCCAGCAAAGAAAAGGATGCATAAAATGTGTCTGTTATCTTATTAGAACATAAACTGTTTTGCTTAAAACATAAATATTTATTTTAATTAATTCAATTAACCTAAATAATAGCTTCCACACATGAAAACGATAGCTAATGTATGAATTTTGTGATTTCTGAGGAAGATGTAGGCCACAGCCACAGCTACCATCAACCAATTGGTCTAATTCCATGGAATTCAGTGGAGCTCTACCAATTTATACCGGTGTGCGTCTGGCCTGTAGCTCCCCCACTACCCGCATCTCTTACATTAAACTGAAATATAATACACGGCATGCCACCAGAAACCCAAAAGTATAAAAAATAAATCGTTCTATTTACTTTTCAGTTAACAAATAAGGTGAGCATTCCCTACTTTCACCTTAAAATTCTGAAATCGCAGCCAAGGCATTTCTTTTATTTTTAAATGTAGATACCTGTATAGATGCTTAGAGGCCAGACAGATGGGTTTGGCAATCCCAGAGAGAGAAAGAAGGATGAAAAAACTTTAAAAGTGCAACTATTAAATATTCATGCCACTGGCATTCTGTACCTTCAGTGAAGTTCTTGCTCTATATATGGAATGAAACCTATGGTTAAGCACATGACTCCACTAGCTATCAGTTTTGAAAGAGTTCTTTAAAATGTGAGAGGGAAAGACTCCCTATATTGCTAAATATACATCAAAATATGTTGAGAAAATAGGGTAAGAAGACATATTTCTGCACGTTCCTTGGCCTTTAAAAAATTACAGATCAATTCTGTTTTAAAAATGATCTTATTGTTCAGACACCTGAAGAAAAAACAGTGCATTATCTTCAATCATATTTTTAAGTTCTAAGGTGATTTTATTAACTCCTTTTTATTGCCCAGTTTAAATATTCTAATTGGCACACAGCACACTTGCAGTCACTAGATATCCATTAGACTTTAATGTGTTTGAAACGGTCTACAGTATTATGGGGATGGCAGACCTACCGCGGCCCCATTTACAATGATGCAAGGTAAGTGGGGCATAAAACCACAATGGTTAAAGCCACTGGTAAGAATAAAAAAAAGCTTCCTCCAGCTTCTCCAGCGTGTATCTGTATGGATGGTTTTGCACATGCAAGGGACAGTCTTCATAAGCACTGATGACCACACTGAGGTCTACAAGAGTGCGTAGGTAGCAGAAGCGGAGAGGAGCATGTCTGCAGGGCACACAGCGGCTGCCCAGTACATGCACTGGGGTTTGCTTCCACACCATGAGCTGTGTGTCCTCTGTGACTGCTTCCAATATGGAGCACTTACCCAACACATGCTGTAACTGTCCTCTCCACAGTAAGCGTGAGCCTCTGCGCACACCCACCGCTGAGGCAACCTGCTCTCCCTCTGCTCTGAGCCACGACGTGCCATGCAGGGGGAAAAGAGAAAGCAATGCACTCTCTACGAGAAGGGTTTGTCTTCTCCCACATCCCCCCAGAATCACAGATACAGGGAATTTATGTGCCTGATACAAGAAACAACTATGTATCTGTGCCCAATATGTTGCAAACCTTGTTCAGGAAGGTGGTTCTTTTCCATAAAAACTGTCCTTGCAATGCCACCAAGGCTATTGGGATCCCATGTGGATCCCATGTGGGGATCCAAATTCCAGCCATTTCAGGAGAACGAGAAGGTCATGACTGTGAGAAGCATGAAAGGAAGACCGAGATAGTCTGATCCACCTGTTCAAGGGAAAAGTGAGGGTGGTGCAGCCATGTTACCATGAATGAGAAAGCCCTTCCCACTGACACGCTGTAGCTGTGCAAATGCCAGCCTGAAAATAAAAAATAAAAAATTACAAACAAAATCTGAGTTCCACATGATAGTTTTAATTCATTTCCATGCAAGAGGTTTAAAACAGCCCATGTTTTATGATACTTAGGAAATATTAATAAAAGCCTACAGAAATCTGGAGATCTTTCTGCAACTACATAAATAACTCCTCTGCCTCCATTCCTGGGGAAGTGCAAAGGCCACGTGAAGATTCATCCCCTCTTTCCCTCTCCCCCTCCCCAGCTTTTCAAGGCACTTCAATGTACAGGAATAATCATGTTCTTCAGCAGACTCCTTTATCGAGTCAAAATAACTGATTCCACACATTTAATCGCAGAATCCTCCTTTTATCCTCTAATTATGAAGTGGTGCCTGTCGAAATTAAAGTGGCGTGGTTGTAAATATTTTCAGGCACAAAGGAAGAAGCAAAGCCAGCTGAGCAATTGAGTAAGAAGGGAGGGAAAAATATCCTGGACCTTCTGTGTTCTTCAGTTACAAGTGATGAGACAATTTTTATTTGGGTGGTTTTACACAATAAATTTTAAAGAGTAGTTTCTTAAGTACATCTAAAGGTTAAACCTTCCAGCAGCTAATCTGTATGTAAGAACAAGTAACTGTCAAATACTTAACCTTTTACAGATTAAAACTGTCTGCCTAACAGATGTGAAATCATCATTGTTGTAATTGTTATAAGTAGATATCTGAGCATTTTCTGGAGATAGATCTTTTTTTTTTTTTTTTTTTTTTTTTTTTTTTTAGCATGCATATTCACGGCTGTGATAAAACCACTGCTTTCCACAAGAAGTTATATGCCAGGACTTTATAACTGCTGTACTGGTTTCTAGCACCAAAGTTATTGGTTGTAACGGGCAGTTTTAAGTTATTATGAAATGAACTTGTAGGGTGACTGGAAATGTTTGATTGTTCAGTTGCTATAAGTGGTTGTATCATTGAATTCACCATAGTATGGTCAGGGCATAGGAAGAGAAAACAATTTCTGATAAGTTGCAAATGTTACTATAAAATATTGCTCTTTGACAACATTTGATAGAAATACACTCAGTTACTAGAATATGTCTAAAATGCCATTACATTTATCAGTTGGAAGTATTAAGGAAAGGTAAAAATGCTTCTACTATGGTAAGTGAGCATGGAAACAGTATTTTTTCCCATATGCTACTTACATATAGCAGGGCAAACTAGCTTGAAAACCTTCAGATACCACCAAGTAGATACGTGTTCCTACAGGGGTCTATGTTTAGGACAGTGTCCTGCAACTGGACCAGGAATTTCCCTCTTCACTCACAGGGAAACATAATTATTAGACTATCTAGCAGCTAAATCAGTTTATAAATCCCGTATTTACATACAGACATGTGGGATTTGCAGGCATAGATTCTGGCTTGGCCTTCATCATGCTGCCAAATATGCATTAGGAAAGTGGACCTGCCTCAGACTGAGGTCCAGGCTTCAACCTCCTTTCCCCTGCAACTCTTTGCAGTTTTATATCATTTTAGCTGCAAATACCAGAGGTCATGATTCTTCTGGTGTGAGATGCTGCACCGGTCTAGCACAGGCACAGAGACTGCCCTTCACAGGCTGCAGCTACCTCCCCCACCGCCTTTCCTGAAAGAACTCATTTACTCCAGCAGGAAATTTCTTGCAAGTATGTGTTTTGGGCTCTGCTCCGGATACTCAACCTGCACTTTTTTTCCATCTACCAAGTAAATATGGTTTTGAAACAAGAAAGATATGGGGTTTTTAAAAAAATTCTTTTTAACCTGGGTCTGTTGCACAGATTGATACATACTGTGTGGTCAATGGGGCTTCCTTCAGAAGCAAAGCATCAGACCGTGGTGTCTCCCCATCATCTAGTCCCTCTTCCCGGGCCGTTAGCTTGAACCTGCTAATTGATTTCAACCAAATCTGTCAGAGGTTTCAAAAAAGTCCAACTAAAAATCAGCAGCTGTTTACATAGTGCTAATAACTCGGTCCTTTTTCCATGCCAGCTGATGGCAGCCAGCTGTCCATCAGCACATGAGCATCCTTCAGTTCAGGCACAGCTCTGAAACCACTCCAGCTGCTGGTGTTTTCTCCCCAGGTCAACATAAGAGGAGCACAAGCAAGATATAATCACAAGGAAGATGCAGTCACTCACAAAGTTTATATAGTGGGGCTGCTGGTTTACAAGACACAAAACTATGGTCTAGTTTTGGCAATTCCACTGCTCAGAAAAGATTTTTTTTCCTACCTAGATGAATGGTATTAAAATAACAATACTGACTTAAAAATAATCATCATCATCATCATCATCATCATCTGAATGCTAATAATTGTCAGTTAGACCCTATAAGTGTTCAAAGCCCAATCACTAAAGAAGGAAAAATGAGGTTTGAAGAGCAACAAAAAAGCCAACAAGCGCACACTCTCTTGCAAAGTACTCTGCAAATGACCCCTCACACCTCAACTCATCTGAAAGGGAGATGTAAAAGTTGGTGCATCACCACCCATATAAGAGGTCATTTCCAGGACACAATGAAGCAATATGCACTGACCTGCACTCTGCATCGATGCAGTTTCTGTACAAGTTTATTTGTGAGCTGAACTCGAGCAGAGAATGCCAGCTGTGCCATATTGTAAAGTGGATTTGTCATGTGGATTTATCCATACTTTGTCCATTAAGTCACCCTTGGGAATGAGCACTAGTTAGAACTCTCTGATAGATGTAAAGGGTTTTCATACAGACGAGGGGGGGGAAAAAAGGAATGCAGTGATTTCAAGATACTGGAGGAAAAAAAAAGAGGTATTATTAGCACATCGAAAGGCATCTGAAATATAAATTATTTGAAAGCACATCACTTTATATATCCTGTTAATTACATGGTTAATATTATGGAATCTGACAACTCCCCATAGACACCAGGACTATTGATGAGTTCCATTTTATGTTAGAAATTTCTCTCTTCTTGTGCAGAATTACCTCTTTAACCTCTTTCAGTCCAATAAATTCACATTAAAATGTGACCAGGAGTGACAACCCTGGGAGAGGACTAACCTCTCCCTCTATCATGTCATTTTAGCCTCAGTATCAAATTGGTACAGCACTCCCATAGCTATTAGCTCAGCTCTCCTCCTGCCTCCTGAGTAGATGAAGCAGTATGTCTAATGAATTTACAATCCTTAAGTACAAAGGTAGCTATCAGCAAAACTACATTCAAATCAAACTACCAATAAGGGTAATTGTAAAATCGTAATTTTCTGGGAAGTTTTCACTAAATACCATCTCAGCTTTGTAGCTGAATGTTTTCCAAAGTCTAGCCTTACAGCTATGTGAAAGTCAAATATTTCATACAGTACAGTATATCTTGCTCTACAGAAAAAAAAAATAATGACAGATATTCTTTAATACAATGAAATGCAATTTAAAGCAAGTCAATAAGATACTAACCTCTTATACTCAAATGAGGGCTACGTTATACATCATGGGTTAGAAGTTAAAAATTAAGAGAATGGTTTTTGCCGCTCATAATTCAAAGATTGTTGTCAAAAGCTTTCTGTTCATAGAAATGCTATTGGTTTTATTCAGCTGGCAAAAAACTGTGCAGTATTCTAAGTAGCTCAGACAGACAGCTTTTTTAGCTATACAGTTCAGAGCCAAATTTTCCTGAACAGCATAAGGACTTGATTTTGCTAATGCATACATGTTGCACTGTACCCGGTTCCAGAAATAACCGGCGTCCGTGAATGCAGGCTGGGGTCTAGGGAGGATACATGCTAACAGCCAGATTCCCTATTTTGCTTTGTACTCAGAGAGACCAGACATAACCAGCAAAAAGAGACTGCTGCCCTAAGAAGCCCTCCAACAGCACAAAGCTCTGCTGCCGCCCAGCTCAATACCTGCGTCTAGCTGATGAGAAAATAAGGAATATTGGGGATGGGAGGCGAGGGGCACCCTGCAGTACAGCAGCAACAGGCGAAATTCTCCACTGACTTCAGCCACCCTCGTGAAACTCTCATTTTTGCCAGGGCCAGATCCCTGAGGGACATGATGGGCAGCTAGCCTTCTGCAGGCAGCCATCCTCTCCTCCCCCTCCTAAGCCTGAGGAGAATAGAGATGAGGTGTAAAACCCGAAACCCCCTTCACTCCCCAGTTTTCTCTGGTTGTCAGATGAGTGATGCTTGCCAGCATTCTGAAGGCTGTGGGGAGCATTTTTTTCTTTCTCCTTCCCCTGAATAAACTCCTTTCTGTAACCATGCCATTCCTGCATGGTCAGGGGCAGCAGGAGAGGAGCTGAGCTCATTTGCTGTGCGGAGCTGTCAGCATCTCTCTCCAGGAAGGCAGGTTGCCAGCCTCTCAGAGCCAGTTATGTGGTGGCCTGGCCTCAAGCAACCCTCATTTCCCACTATCACATTCCCACTTTTTGTCACACACAGGGAATCCTGTACACCGCACCCTCCTTTTCCCCTGTGGCCGTACTCGATTAGCACAACCTAGTCCTAGCCTTGGTCCTAGCCCTTCGTGGTCAATGGAAAAGGACAGACAGAGGGAGCAGGAAGCTGGACCAGCCAGAGACTTTGCTGCGACAGCCCAGAGGTGGTTGCAGAGGAACAGATGAAGCCTTAGGTGTGAAATCTCCTAGTGTTTGCTCGGTGTTGTTTGGTGTGAGTGGCCCTGAGGAAGGAGTGACTGCAGCAGGAACAGATAGAGATGTTCTTGCCGACAGGAACAGAACAGGACACTTATTTGTCCCCATCTCCTTTCTGGAAGAAAATTATCTGCTACTGCTAATGCCGAAATGTGTGCATCACGCTCATGTCAGCACCAGGTTGAGGAGTATGACAGAAGTTGGCAATTGCAGATCAAGGCTATCTTCAAAATTTGGATAGAAGCTGCTAATTTTGACTGCTCTACCATATAGTGGTACTTCTCATTCTTACAAGAAATGCCTAGAATTTGATATGGGCATTACATTAGCTATATTTTAAATCTGTACAAGCAAATTCAGTTAGATAATTGCACATATGTGTGTAATTTTCCACATACCAATGCCAGCACCCTGCAGACTGTGCAATAGGCTACTCAGTTTACATCCCCATGTATTTTGCTTGCTCACATATAGGGAAGCCCATAGTTACTAATATTCTTTTAGAAATCTGACCTGCTGTCTACTGGGAATTATTATACATCTCACCAGAAAACGCTGAATAGTGGATAGTTCCTGCATGAGAGCATGAGGACACGCATGCCTTTACACTTATGCACTGCACATGCCTTTTCCCCAGGCACATACCTGGCAGGTGCAATCCAGACCTTCATTTGTCACTCAGACACCAGGAGTAGGCTCTCCAGAAATACTCTAAATAGATTAGATTAAATGAGAATTATCTTCTGTCGTTTTAGACCGTCTTGGCATTAACAACAAAACCGGGTATATTTTCCAGGCAAACATGCTTCCTCTGAAATACTAAAAGATAGGACAAATGTTCCTGTCTCCTCTGAAATGTTCACCAGTCCTCACTAGAGAGAAGCAGCTGGCTTTAGTTAATGTGGTGGGATAATATTAAACTTAATAACTGTAACAACATTAAGATCTAAACCTTCTTCTGAAAGACTTGGGTACAGGGATGAGCTGCACAGCTGAGTGCACAGTTAGGCACCCAGCTCCCAAAATGGATCTCACAGTGGTGCGTTGGGCACTAAAGCTCCCTGTACGGAGGATGGGGAGAAACCAGCACCCAACAGCCAGCTTCTCAACACCCAGAGGTGATGCTGGGAGCCAAACCCTATGCCTGCCAAAGGGAAATGTCAAAGAGAACCTATGGGTTTTGCTGTGATTAGACTCCACTGTGAAAGCAGGACTCACAGCCTGAGTCCCACCCATGTGCCTTCTTGGGCATTTAGGTCAGACAGCAGGGGCACACCTTTCTTTGAAAAGAAATCCAAATGACACAGCCAGGCACGCTGTTTTGTTAACAACCCAGTGGTTAAAAGACCAGCAACAGAAAATGGGAAGGCCAGATCCAAGTATGTCTCCAGCATGGGGTTCACATCCATGGATTCAGTCTCAAGGAACATGAGACCATTAGGCCAAATGCTTTTCTGGGTGACAAGCCCTTCACCACCCTTCCTGGAGCCTGACTGTGGTATGGACCTGGAAATGGAGGTATTATGGGATCAGGAGTAAAGTGGCTGAAACAGCTGGAAAAGGGGAGCCCTGACTTCCCTGGGTGGTACTATCCCAGAGCTGTGTAACCTGCAACTTGTGAGCAGTACAGACAGTGTGTGGCCATAGCCTCTCTTGGACTTCTCCGGGCCCTTACGTACTGGGCTAACAAGTCTGCTAATCCCCAAACTGCCTCTAGGCATGTGCACTAGCAAAGCTGGAGATAAATCCAAATGTGCTTCTGCCAGAGAACAACATCGTGGGTGCCTAGCTGGGTTCTATGGGGTTTCTGGATCGTGGGTTTTGCTATGTTAATTCCGCCTCAACTGTGCACATACACCTCTATGTTGCATCTTGCTTAAGAGCTGTAAAGACTGAAGTAAGGATCTGCTTTGGTGGCACACCACCAGCTAAATTAATCTCCTGGCATAAACTTGCACTGCTTGCTTCAATGAACAAAATCAAAACCAAGTCTCCAAATAACTCAGAGGAATTACTGGCTGATGTGGCAATCATTAGGCATATTAAGTGACAGGTATAATGAAAGTGATTTTTAGTGGTTCAGATAGATAGGCAGCTAGTACGTTAGCACGACATTCAGCTTCCAACCTAGGTATGTCTCCAGCCTGCTAACAAGGATCCTTTGTGGATTACTTGCAGTACTTTGACCTTGCAGAATTGCTTGCTTTTTCTTGTCACTGGAGAGCCAAGATTATTCTGTGCTCCCTTAGTTTGTACTTCCCATAAGCAATAAAAGTATGTCTCTTGCCTTAACTGACTGAATTTCTCAGTAATCACACACCTCAGATTACAGACTTCAGGTTTAGCTGCATTGCTGTATGAAGTGCTGTACAATGAGCAATCTACTGACTTTCTACCGTGCTTAGGAAACACAATCTCACAAATAACTCCAGTTCCACCTCTCTCCTTTTAAGCCTGTCAGGTGCCCATGCCCACAAAAAAAGGTTTGTCTGGCTCACATGGGAAGTTTTCAGCATGTGTGCACAGTACAGCAGGGCAGAGATCCCCAAGCTAACAGAGACCGAAGCAGGACTTCACGTATAGCATCATGCAGCCCTATAGGCTTTGGTCTAGGAGAAGCACAGCTGTACTTGCATGATGCTGAGCCCAAAATAATTAGGCTTTCCTCCTGAAAAAAATGCAGGACAAAGCTGACTGACTCCTATATTGTTCCCTATGAACACAGCTGAACTGCTTACAGACTTATTGATATGACGTTTGAAGTGCAACTGGTGCCAAATATCACAGAGCGTTACTTAAGGTAAATACAACCCTAGTGTTAATAATAATAATATCATTTGTTTTTATCATCACCCAGTGTATTTTCATAATGCCTTTCAATGCATCTGGCCCATATCAACTGTATGGTAATTGAGTGTTGTCAGTAAAATTATGCAAAATTAATTTTGACACCCTTTCTCTGAAGTGTCTGTTTTGTTCTTCTGTGTCCTTGGAATGAAATGTTTTGATACCAGCAATTTTCTTCAGAGGAAATAGCTCCCCAAGCTCCTGTGGCTACCCTTCTAGCTGCAATACTGCTGAATGTGTCATACCCAGGTTCTACCTAATCCTCTGATTCCTGCTTAACAAGTCCACAGTTATTTTCAAAGATCCCCTTCTATGTCTTGCCATTATTAAGAGAAGTAATTTTCTGTTCACTTGAGTAAAAATATGACTGATGCTAATTTTCAGTGTTAAAGCCATGTATCACACACTAAGAAAAGCATTACGTGTACTCTTTACCTATCAGGAAAAGATTGATATCACATGTACGGAAGACCTGACCCGAGCATGTTCCATATCTGGTTGCATTACTTTTGCTTGATTGCTGAGAGCTAAATCTATGCAAGTAGATCATATCCATGAATGTGTCATGCCTCACTATGTCACTGTGCCAGAGACTCATTAAAGATCAACTCAAAGCTTCCTTCCTAATTTATATTTCTTCTATGAGTTGCTTTCATTTGAGAAATCTCTTTTGCAAAAGGAAAGCTGTCCATTGTTTGGACTCTAAAAGGAAATGTAGGTGTTTAATTGGTGGATGTGGCTTTCATTATACTTTCCATCTCCACCACAAACCCTCTTCATAAATTGTGACAAGTCTGTTGGCAGACTGCTGTATCAGACTGGAGGTAGCTGACTTGATAAGCATGTCACCCAGCCGAAGGAAAACATGAATTTCCTCCAACTTTGCTCAGAATTGCTAATTAGATTAAAGGCAGTGTCCTGAATTGGCCCAGAAAACCACCATGAGAAAGTCCTAGGGAGAGGCAAGACTATATAACTCAACAGGGGGTAGCAGTATCTCAAATACTTTCTGGTTTATTGAAATCAAGCTAGCATCTTTGCTCTGAGTATACTCCTTATTTAAACACAAGTGCAGTGATTTACAATCCAGTAAAGTCCCCAGCTTCATTTCTATGCAGCCCGTATCATGACGGTAACACAGGCTCATTTGCCAGAGAAAGTAAAGAGGAGATGCTTTCATTTTTATAAAATCAGTCACCCGGTCTTACAGGGCTGAGGTCCTTTCTTTCCCTTGCAAACGGATGCAGAGGTGGGGATGAAGGGAGCACTGATCCAGTCAGTGTTGCAACTCTCTGCTGCTGTTTCACAAGGGGGCTTGTTCCTGCTCCTACTCAGACCAGAAATAAATCAAATCCTTGTTTATACACTTCGCGTTTCCCAATAGCCAAGTGGCAAGGAAGCATTTCCAATAGGCGCATTGCATGTGGCCACCCTGTCTTCCACCACGTGGAGATATTTTGTGCCAAGCCAGTTGGCTGACAGCGCAGAGAGCAATCCTTGGCCCATTTTAATATCTCCACTATGGCCTGAAGTTCACCACTTCTGAACATCCTCAGAGGTGGCAGGACAATACCCAATCACAGCAGGGGACTACCAGGATTCAGTCATTCCCTGCCTGAGACACTTCAACCTCCATTGCCCTCAGGAAGGTCCTCACACATTCACAGCTCTTAAACTAAAGCTCTCCTACAAAAGTAAATGTTTTGATAGAAACTGAGGGGCTACTCAAGATGCTGATGCCCTGAAGTAGTAAGAGCATTCACCTGACACACACAAAACCTTCATGCAAAGAAACTGGAGAACAGGTTAGAACTTTTAAGAATTAGAGGTATAATTCACCAAAAAAATGCCTAAATTGACAGAAAAAGCACCTTATGGGCGTGGGATTGTTTACATTTTCAGGGTGTTATGGCTTGAATGAGTATGGGCACACTGAAAAACGATGCTCAAGTTTTAGTCTCCCACACATCCCACTCCCCCTGGACATGCCCTGGAAATGCTGACATGAAAAGAGGAAGTCAGCAGTTTTGCCAGAGCTCCCGGGCAAGTCAGTCATGGTGGAAGCCTGACATCCAGAAGACCTGGAAAATGGCCAGTTTGTGCACAGCATGTCCATCCTGCATGCCTGCATTCAGGTGCATCAGATTTATTATGCACGTGCAGATCACCTGATTTATTGCCATGGTTTATTACCAGGTGCAGGAAGGCCAACAGCATATTCAGAAAATGTTGGATTTACTGCACGTACACGGGACATCCGCGAGCACACACAATCCCCTTTTCTCCTGAGACTTCCTAGGAGGAAATACGGGAACCATACTCAACTACTGGATTCACTCTGGTTCTGTACTTGTCTGCAGGCAGAGACAGACTTCTGGGATAAACACAGCTACTTTAGCATATTCTTAGAGTGTATTGTGAGAAAGCTTGTTTGTACTTTTCGATCCTCCAGAGGGAACTGTGAGCGGATAAGGGTGAACTAGCAGTATTTCAATAGAGCTATAGTCTGTTTCTCTACCGCACAGCAGATACATTAGCACCTAATGAGTTATGATGACTTCAGCTTTAACAGATGACTTTTCTTCCGCCAACCAAATTACAGGATAAGCACCACTGAAATTTCATTAGCTGGTTTTGCATGTGAATATGAGTTGAGGAAAGCAAAACACTTGAGTTACGTAGTTGTTCAAAAAATCAGAATTCCATTTTCTTTAAGGCTTTCAATGAGAGGTACGTTTCCAAGCCATTTCTGAAAGTGGGAATTAGGGGATATTTGACTGGCATCCAGGTGCATGCTCTAAGACTCACCCTGATCCGAAGCAGCAGTACTGCAGTAGTACTCCACCGCAGTACTCTAACAGGTATATTTAACCAGTTCCCATCGGTGCCACACATATTCTGATGAGGTGCTGGAGTGCCTTGAAGAATACCCAAGAGTTACTGGCATTTCAGTACACTGAGCCCTGAGGAGTCTCTCTCCTCACTCATTGTGGACAGGCTCCCAGGCAAGAGAGAGGTTGCCTCCATCTCCAAGTATGGCCCCAGGGAGCACTCCCACACCCTGGAGACACTTCTTCAGGTACCATCCCTCCTGATCCTACCCAGAGCAGGGGGCTTTCTGCACCCAGAACTTGTGCCTCCACCGCGCAAGTCCCTGCCTCCCCTGCCATTCCTGCAGCTGAGCCTGTCACCTTCAGCCTGACTCTGTGGCAGTGGTTTTAGGCAATTCTGCAGGTATCATGTACATGGAGGCAGCATTCCTTTGTGTCAGGTCATGGAGATTGCTCAAGTGCACTCGTTGCCTTTGATCTCATATGACCTCAGGCTCCAACCCTCCCATGAATAACTCCCTGGCACTGAGATACACCATCCTACACCAGGGAACCTGCAGAACTTTAACACATTGAGATTATGGTAGCTCTAAACTGCATTGTGTTACTGACTGAGACTTAGTTTACCCATATTTAGACTAGATACTAGGAAAAAAATCTTTACTGTGAGGGTGGTGAGATATTGGAACAGGTTGCCCAGAGAAGCTGTGGATGCCCACCCCTGGCAGTGCTCAAGGCCAGGCTGGATGGGGCTTTGAGCAGCCTGGTCTAGTGGAAGGTGTCCCTGCCCATGGCAGAGGGGTTGAAACTAGATGATCTTCAAGGTCTCATCCAACGCAAACCTTTTTATGATTCTATCAACTACCAAGAGCTTTGGGCAAGGGCATTTTTCTGCTGATACACATACCTCAGTTTGCACAACTGAACTTCATAGATGAGACCCAGCTCCAGCTGAGATGCTGCAGCAAACAGCATTGCCCAGGCAGGATGCTTCCACTATGAGCCCCTTTACAGCTCCTCACTGGTTCCCTCTGTCCTTACCAGGAAGACCCTTTGTGGCCTGTCTCCATCATTATGAAAAGTCATTACCAAAGTTATTACAAAAATGCTGATTCTAGTCTTCTCTTGACCCATTAGGGCAATTCACTCTTCCAAGTTTCCATCTCACACCTTCAGAGTATCCCTGTGCTGTCACTCATGCTTGGGAGAAGTCCTCATAAACATGCAAAAAATTGCCTCATTCTTCTTTCTGAGATTTTTGACAAGAAAGTTCTGGTTTTTCCTATCATGCTCACACTCATGCATTTGGCAGCACTGTCAGGCTGGCAGTCTGCTGCAACTGCTGTTTATTTGGATTATTAAATTACTTTTTTTTTTCTCTTTCTGACCAGTTTTGTCTATATCCATAATTTTCTTTTGTCTTTCACTTTGTCTGCAAAGTTTTTGGTCCCACAGCTGGTTCTTTGTCACATATCTGAACAGCATCTCATGTAGCAAATCTGGGTCCCTACCTACAGATGCAAAGTCCAATGGCAATGCACCTGAATAACAACAACAGACAGAAGGGTAAAATAACATAGCTGCCACTCTCCTGAAGTCAGTGCAGAACACTAGTCATTCCAGTCCATCAAGGAAACACAATTATCTAGGAACACGAGGAGCTTCGCTATTGTTTTTATTGGGATAAAGAGTTGGGATGTTTCCCCTTCTGGGAAACCTTCATTGTAGTTTAATTTCAAATCAGCAATGCTCCAGAATTAACTGCAAGTTTCATTATTTGACTATTTTCGTTCCTCCTTTTAACCCATATGATAATTCATTCCTTTTTTTTTAGCTATAGGTTACTTTGCTTTGTGCAAGTGTGTCACAGAACTCATTTTTCTAGTTACTTTGAGAAACCTGACATCTTGCAGCTGTTACACATCTTGTTTCAATTACATCTCCAGATAAAAAGAATTCTTACAGCCTGAAGGCTGCAGATGGCTTCCTGGTGAGGGGTTAACTCCAGCTTCGTATTAAAGCCTTTTGGGGATCCCTTTTCTTGGGCTGCTTTCTTCAGTCTCCTTCTCTTATGCCCTTCTAATTTTGCTATCTTACTTACTATAACCCCTATTCCTATCCAGTCACAGGAGAGGAACTGGAGCACCAGTGTCCATCCCTGCCTCCTTCCCACCCAAAGGTGCCTGGGGGTAAGCGAAGTATCTGTTGCTTGAACCTTACCTCCAGCTATCATGCAGGCTGCTTACAGCAGGGCACGGCTGAATGAGCACAAATCAGTGGAGTGACAACTCGGACCACCACTAATCCCTAATAAGTTCTGGACTGTCCCACGGATTTGGGAAGCTCTTGACAACTGGTGATGCTCTCAGCATCTGGCAAACCGCTTGTGTCCAGTTGGGGACCCTGAGATATTTACATTGTGCTTAATGGTTACAGAAGAGATTGATTGTCCCGTTCTTGGTATCTATCCAAAAAGGGTATATAAACCCCTTTGATCTTGCTAAGGCAGCAAAACATGTCTAACCATCAGTTATGTAAAGGTGGTTGTTATTAATTTGAATACTGCACAGAGAGGAAAGAAGTACCATATAATGAGATATATTAAGACTACAAAAGAATTAAGTGAAGCCGTTATGTTATGAATCATGATTTTATTGTTTAGCAGTCAGCTCTTGATGTAATTCAGATAATAATGAATGGGCTAATTCCTTCCACCTTTATTCAGGCAAAACTTCCATTGACTTCAAAGAGAAAGTTGTCGAAGTCAGGACTAAAGACTGCTGCATCTATCCCATTATTTGCAAATGCTTTTCTGAATATAAAGTATTCCTTTATAATGGGCTATTGCCAATAACAATAACATTTACATAATATAAACCTCTTACATAAGTGTCTTCTGTGTTCAAAAAAGACTTTTTATTCCTATTGCGAACTGCCACATTAAAAGTTCTTCTGCAAACCCTAATATCTATTAAAGTATAAGAACATACAGACTTTCTCAGTGTACCACTTTGATCATCTTTCCTTCTGCTCAATATTTTTCATTTCACCATATTTTTTCTCAGAAGAATGTGTTATTTATTGATTATTAGCAAAGAGACGATCTATCATTGCAAATATTTCTCTTTATCATAGAAAAGAGTGCCAAAAATGGGAAAATGTACTAAGCCTTGTTACATTTTAAGAGATGCCAGAAGTATTTGAGGAAACAAATGAATAAATAGTCCTACGTCACTGTTTCTCTCACTCTATAGTTCTATTTATACGTTAATGCCCTATACAACATTTCAAATTAGTACTTTTAAGTAATTCTTAAAATGATGGCTCAAAACCTGAAAAACGTGCTTAAGCGTAATACTTTCTGTTTTGATCTGGGCAACACTTCAGGTTTTTGACAAAACCAGATTTTTTTTTCTCTGATTATAAAGTATGCACTTCCATCTGGAACTTATTTTGATATTGTGAATCTTAATGCCTCAGAAAAGCACACAGAACAATGGACAGGCACTACTTGATTGTTTTAAATTGAAATTAATTAATTATGAAACAGCTGCAATAGTCTAAATTACTTATTTCCCCTGTCAGTGAAAATGAATTTACAGGCATTTGCAAAGCACACAAAAATAAAGAGGGAGACAAGAAAGTCTGTAAGAAGGGAAGTCATGTAGAATTGTCTATGATCTGTATTTCAAGAAAGTAAATAATTAATAGCTCCAAGGAAGCATATTAGAGATTGCTCTTTCTATTATACAGTCACACTGAGCAGTAAAATAATGCTTTAAATCTCAACAACAAATACAGTACAGAACTCGGTAGAGTTTACCTTTCCAGATAAGCATTTTTTCAGCTGAAAACAGCGATTTTTTCACATTACAACCAGACTGTGACTTAAAAGAAGCTTCTCAGTCATTTAGTCAAGACAGATGAGCAACGAGTGTTAGAAAAGCTACCAAGGCATCAAAAGATCTACAGTCAAGGCCATTAAAGAATAGCTAATCTGCTGTAGTTCAAATTCTCCACTAATGGGTTTCCTTGAATGTGCTTTACATCAGCTGTAATTAGTTCAAGATATTGCTACTTACATACTTCTAAGAACAACAACAAAAAAAAAAGGGTTGCATTTCTACCACATAGCATGTAATCATGTTTGCAGAGCCATGCACCCAGGCTAGTAAAGCTCTTGTGCAGTGCGAAGCCCTGTGTCACAGAAAAATACTTTGCTTAGATCTACAAAAGCCAGAGCAGGTCCAGCAGCAACAGCATTTATTGATGCTTTCCTTTCTTGGGGTTATCTCAACACCATTTTACCTGAGATGCTGCAGAACTAAATGGCCATGGATACATTAAGCCTCATATATTGGAAGTACATCCAATTTTCCTACCAGTGCTATGAGTTTGGAAGAGATATTCACAGCCAGTGGCACTGGGGGGAAAAAAAAAAAAAAAAAAAAAAAAGAAAAAAAAACCAACCAAAAACCAAACCCTTGCCAATTTTATGATAGAGCATATCTACCTGGCTTTTTATGATAGAGCATATCTACCTGGGTTTTGAAGGGATTCACTTCTCCTTAGAAAAAGATTCTTTTATTTAAGAGCAGCCATCTGACTTGATGACCTAGGAGAAACGTACAAACCTGTGGCCCTTTTGGACCCGTCTACACCGTGAAAGCCATAGAGCTCACAGGCTAGCTGCAAGCGCGCTGGTATAGCCAAACACACAAGGCATCATGGAGATACTAATTCAGATCAGTTGGGATGATGGTGGTTTTCTTGCAGGGAGCCTGAATAAATGGGTTAGCACACAATCACCTTTTGTACTAGGAAATTCCTGACAGTCTTCAGGCCTAACCACCAACAAAGCACATTGTAACATCCATTTATTCTTTAAACTGGCGACATTTAGTTAACTCAAGGTCATCATCCTGCAGAAAATGTTACACTCTCCTTGCCAAACACAAATGAAGAAATGCACACTTAGCTTTTATTGTTACTTTGTCCTTTAAAAACAGTTGATGACATGACAGGTCCCCTCCCTGACTACTTCAGACACAAAAAAAGTAAAATATGCCTTCTATTGGATGCAAATCAATATAATTATCTTCTCCAAAGTACTTCTGTCAACAAACTCTGTTCATTTTTTTCTGGACTGAAGTTCAACTATCTACTGCACTTGCTGTCCTAAAACAAAGGAGCACAAACCCATTACAATTACGTCATTCCCTCCTAAAATCGACATACCTGAGAAATGAACCCTCCTGGTCAATCAAAAGCGGTCAATGACACAAAGAATCAGCTTTCTCTTGGTGCATCTCTAGGAGGTAGAGACTACTTAGCTATGTCAGAACAAAAGCAAAACCACCACAAAGGAGGTTTAGGATATCTGCCAACACCTGTGCAGCAGAACAGGCTCCCCAAAACCTTCACGGTGACCAAAGCAAAGGCGGCAAGGATAGAAATGAGGACACGGATGGTAGGAGAGACCACTGCTGGGATGCTGCTGAATCTGAATTGTGCAAATGCATACTTCATCAATGCTTTTTCCTCCTTATACATCTGTCTGTAGTATTCACATTTTTCATACCACCACAGGTCATCATAATATCCTGGCACCTAGACTGCACCATCATGGCAACGCATGGACTAGGAAGGCCACCAGTTTCTCCCTAAAGGGCTTCAGAAGTGATACATGCAATGAGAAGTGATCACAGCTCAAAGCAATCAAAACATACGCAGTGTAAGGAGGCACCACGTTCATCCTCTATTTGTCCACTCCTGCCGTTCAGTCAAACTAGGCTGAGCCACAAAGGACTCCTTCTTTGGTCCAAAACATGTGAAAACAACCACACGGGAAGACTGGGTTACATTAAGAAGTTGTGCTGCTTTGTCAGACACAACCCTCTTGTTTTTAGTTTTAAGTACTTACAGTTGTGGATCATCTTTATTGAGAAACAAAACATAGCAACAAAAAGCTTCTCACCAAAGATTTCTGGTCCCTTCTGCATAGTTTTAAGTGTTTCCTGACTGCTGAGACCACCGCTGCTGCATTGGAACTAATTTATTTTTTCAAAAAATACATAAAGGATCTCTGAGGATAAGTTTAAATTGCATTCCTACTGTCATATTTCCCAAGATACATCCGTATCCAGGTCCCTGATACATGCATGCAGGTTAAAATCTTCCTAAGAGGATAAATGCAGTGAACTTAAGTCACTAACACTACTTGTTGTTTGCTTAAGCTATTAGGAAAGATGAGATACCAAGCTGTAAGAAAGGAACACAAGTTATGCGGTATTACATTTGAAAAGACAGAAAATGTTTAGCACAGACTATTAATAAACACCATCATGCTCATTTAACTGTTGCTACAGTTCATTCACTCTTTCTCCTAAATATAAATCTGTAGTTATCCACAAATTATTTAGAAATTATATAGATTATCACCTAAGTATTAAACTACAAGTGCCCATTTTTTCTCTCCTGGGGCCTTAGGCAGCACCAGCAAGCATAACTGGTGCCTTCACGGTGATTTCAAGAGACAGAAGACCAGTGAGTAGCCCTGCTGGTAACGATGCCAGTGTGGTGGGTTCGGCCAGAGCAAGGACCGGCGGGCTCTCCAGGAGCAACCTGCCAGCAATTCCAGCCCCTGGCAGCAGCACCAAAATAGTAACTCCCATTCCCCAGCAGAGCAGGGTTTACGAAGAGGTGGTTTTGTTCAAAGCCAAGGAAGCTCGCTTACAGCTCTCCCTTTTCCTACTTTCAGTTTTTCACAAAGAACTTGTGGTTTTGCTCTGGAAATAGCCTTACAGCTAACCAGTCCCTATACAAAGAAACTTTACATGGGTTTCCTAGAAAATACCATCTTTTTGAAATCTCATTTCGTGAGGATGTCACTTCAAAGTTACAACTTGACCAGTCTGTTAGATGAGACACTGTGTCACACAGAATTTAACCTCCCTGTTTTCTAGCTGTACGTAATATCAGTTTTTCTTCATTTCTATTGATTTACTTTATTACTCCTATTGTTAATAAAGTTACAACCAGACTTTAAGGTATCTCTGAACATATGCTGTGCATAATTGCCGGAACTATTTTTATCCATGCTTTGTTGTTTCCTAGTCATAAATATGATGCAAATAGATTGATTTGTTATATGAGGTGAAAACCCTTGCAATTAAATAGTTGCTTTCTCTAATAAGGGTGTTGTAGAGTTGAGAATGATGTTATTGCTAATATATGGATGACAAGATGTTCCCACAGCCAGTATTTTTACTGTGTCTTTTTTTTTTTCTTGATGGCCCATATTTCTCTTCCACTAATTTTAAGAAACCTGGTATTTTCCTCGAAATAGTCACAAGAATAGGAAATAGTGCATGCAACGCACACCCTCTTCCGAATCCTCCTCCAATAACTTAGTAAGGTTTCTGCCTCAACTTCTGATGAAAAACATCCCCAGAGGAGCACAAATATACAAGTCTGAGTGTTAGGAGGAAAGCCTAAAGAGCTGTTCTTCTCTTGCATTGCACTGTTGGGCGTGGGTGCGCAAACAGTCCTCGGGGAGAGAGATAAAAGCACATTCACTGTCCTACTGGTGTATCAAAATTTCATTTATCAGACAAAAACAAAGCAGAAGTTTGAAAAAACAATTATTCTTTAAAAAAAAAAAAAAAAAGCGATCGGGTACGGCAAATCAGAGATGATGGGCCAGATCCTTGTCTGATAGAAACCGGCAAAGCCTCTGGACTCAGTGGAGATTTAAACCAAATGAGGAGGATGTGGTACATTACATGCAGCAAATGAGCACTCACATGGCATGACAGACATATTTTTTAAATATTATTATTCAGCTGGTGTTTATAAAGTATTATGACCATGAAAATCTTGCTCCTCTTATGATTTATTATGTTTAGCACATACAATTTATTCAGTGCTGTAAGAAAAAAAACACCTCGAACTTAATAAAAGTAATTCCTGACCCAAAGGGCTTCCAGCCTGAAAAACAGGCATCAGGAAGAGAGAACATGCTGTGAAAATGGGAGAAGGGAACAATCTATAGTTATTACTTGTGTTATTGTTTGCTCACAACTTATAATCATCACAGAAAGAGCAAATTTTTAGGTAGGATCTCAATGAGGGGAAGGTGGTAACTGTGAGTTGATACTGGGAGGAAGGCAGAATGGGAAACACCACAAAGGTAGAAAGGAGACAAATAGGATTTCAGGCATTACTGGTGGGTAGCAAGAGGCCAAGAGGTAAAAGGAAAGAAATAAGGATGAAGTCCAAGACACAGGCTGGAGCAGAGTTGTAAAGGAGAGGGGATATATAAGAAGGCTTAAGAGAACTTAATTTTTTGTGAGAGGGCGGCATCATTGCTGTGTATTGTCTGTGAAAAGAGTAAGCTGGTCCAGCCTCTTACCCTACTGAGAGAATGGCTGGAGTGACCCCTCTCTCCCCAGAGTAGCTGCTTACTGTTACCTGAAAATAAACATCTTGATATTCTACTTTGCATTAGCTTCTAAAATTGTCTCCAATAAACACTGCACAACACAAGAAAAAATCTTGACTTACAAAAATATAACATGTAGTGACTAAAAGCTAGACAACCTGGGATCAAGAAGTTACAAAAGGTTCATTTATAAGACTGCTGGATGTCTGGCCACTTTTTGTTAATAGCAACTTCCAAACAAAACTCTCATTGACATTAAATGGAGCAGGAACAGACCCAAAGATAGCAAATGAACTAATAATTCAATACACGGTCTGTAAAACACACTGGGCCACCTTACACTGTGGCATTTGATATTGATCTCAACTTGGAAGCTATACAGCTTTATATTTTTTACATGACTATCCAGCCCCTACAAAACTGATGCTAACTCAAAATATCCAGAAGTATCAGATATGTACCAAATAAACCGATTACATACTTGGCTTCTTTTACCTAAAAAAACACTGGTTTGTTTGTGGCTAACAAACATCTTAGACTCAAAATTATTTTCTTGTTTGGTACAACACAGTAAGTGCTTTAATATATCTGCTAATTGTTTTTAATGAATGGGGAAAACCACAGCCTACGCACATGTCTTACATAAGCAGGAGAGGAGAGTCTTTACCAGGGCTATCACTGTGCCTAAACCTAAGCACAGACTTAAGGACCTGGCTGAATTTTGATCTAGATTTGTTAAATAAGGCAAATGACAACATGAATACCTGTAATGCGGAACTAGCCACAGCACTCCAAGTCAGTCCTTTGGTCTGCTCTTTTCCTGCTTTCTGTCATGTATAGTATGTTTTCTGATGTACAGGAGGCATATAAAACACCTCTAACTGAGATTTTCCACCTCTTTTTGTCTGGTCTAAGCAAATACAGAGCTATAAGGCACTGGAGAATCCACATCCTTGAGTCTGGACAAGTAAACCTCTACATATTGCATACAAATAAATGCATGGAGAAAGACAAACAGGAGATGGGGCTGTGGTCCAAAGTCATTAGTGCCATGTATGCGGGATAGCCGTGTTAGTGGTAAGGACACCTTGAGTTAAGTTGGGCTGATCATCCCAAAATGCTCCAGAAAAAGCTTACCAAATGGGCGCGTGTTTTGTTTATGCCACAGATTGGTATGTTTTCTTAAAATTTCTGTTTGAGTTTGTACTCAGCTTTCACTATTTGAATTATAGTAGTTTTCTGGGAAGCAGAAGTGTTATTGGCATCAATACAACCTGGAAAAACTACTGTTTAGTACAAAACAGCTTACAATATTCTCCCATGGCAGTTTACTACTTAAATACCATCTTATAGCCATGACACTATATATTATTACATTTTTAACACTACAGCAAAGTAAAAGACATAGCACGTATTAAATGGAAGGCAAATTCATTAATAGTATAAAAGTAACAATCTATAATAATTGATTAGCATGCTGCTGTTCATCTGGAAACCCCTTTTGATTTTCCAAGAACATACCAAATAGAAAAAAAGGCACTTTACAACAGCACATTAATATTTAATTGCTGCACTTTTAAGCAAAATGTTCACCAAATACTGCCAAAAGTGGATTTTCAGTCATAAATTAAATGCGCAAATTGTCATTATGACTACATTCAAAAGAATAAAGGACAACATTCATTCTTACTGCAGAGAAAATTAAGTCTCTTTAAGTGTTACTCTTTGCCATGAAGTACTTCCCCTCTATGTGACATATTTTATTTCCCTTTTTGGCGACAACTGCACTCCTTTGAAAGCATCCTGACAAGCCTTCAGAGCTTCAAATTAACATACCAGCTTTGTTTTGGTTGGTTTAGTACAGCATCCAAATCAGGTTTCATGAGAATGTCTGTCACCTGCCCACTGGTGAGCGGGCAGGATGGCGGGCGGGCAGGGTGGGACACGCACCCTGCGGGCAATGGGACACCGACCCAGGGCCTCTGCCACCGCCACTGCAGCACCACGTCACCGCTGTGTGCGGGACAGACTGGGAAGCTTTCACTACGCGAATAGCAAGTTTTTATTTAAAACTGCTCATACCACGTTTCAAAATTACTATTCTCGACCATTTGCCAAAACAGCTGCTTCAGGATAAACTTCCAGCCCATCATCTCAGATACTCCCAGCCAAAGCCCATCAGCAAAACCTAGTACCCTGAAAGGATGCAAACAGGCAACAGCAAACACCTGCAAAGCCCCTGCTCCCGTGATGATCTCCACTTAAAGTAACTGTCATCCCCTTGCTAGGCACTGTTCTGGACATTTCTGGGTTCAACCCCTACACGGGGGTGAGAGTTTAGCATCCAGTGCAGGCCTGCCACTATGCAATGGCTTTTAATGTGTTACTTGCAGCCCTTCTGTTGAACCTTACTTCTAAACTGTAACAACTATAGAGGAAAACAAACAACAAGATCTATGAAACCACAAAAATGCAAATACAGACATTTTTAAGCAGGTAATTTAGCTGGGAAATTGCTGATGTCTTTTTGGACCTGCACAGGAGGTACAGGTAATTTGAAAGCAGCTCCACAACAGTCAAAAAGCATGCTAAAAAGGTTATGAAAAGGAGCAATTGCCAGACACAGCCTAAAGTCTCAGTTTTCCAGAGTTACATTGTTAGCTTTTTAAATTCAGTATCAACTCCAATAGCCAGCTTGCAGAACAGACTACCCAACAGCACGCTTTTGCTGCAAGAAGAAATTCCCCTCAAAGTTTGTCTTCATTCAGGTAGAAATGGAAAAGCTTTCCAATGTGTGGAAGTATGGTTTCTCTCGCTCTTGTTTAAGATTAGAAACATGAAATTTAATTGTAAAGCCATGCATACAGACTGAAAACTTAAAATCAGGCCAGAGATAAATATTATGGTTTGGGTATAAACTGAATATTGGTATTTATAATGGAAACAAGGACATAACCGTAACTTGTGTCACAGGCAGAAACACTGTAATTAAAAACTTTTATGGGGTAGTAACTAATTTTGTATTATACGTGCTCTTTAAAGTTCCCATAGCAATATACAAGTTTTATTAGGCTGGATGTTATCAATGTATGCACTTCTAAGCACCCACACATGCAGTGCAAGCTGTTCTAAGCATCCCGAGGTCTTTTGGTAAGAAGCGGCTCAACTAATGGGACTCACCAGCCCGGCTGGTTTTGTTACACCTGTCATCACAGAGAGGGGCCGGCGCTGAGAACGCGCACCCTACTGACAGAAGCTATACATATATATATAAACACACCACCTAACACGTTAAAAAAAAATGCACACCTTAAACCGATTTCAGGCAAAAGTAATCTCAGCTCCCCAAACTACCGCCCCAGCCGCCCGGACAGGAGCGCCGCCGCCGCCCGGCTGAGCGGACCCCAGCCCCGACGGGGAGAGCCCCCCGCCCGGGAGGGCGGCGCCGCCTGCCCGCGGCTGGGGCGGCGGGGTCCCGCGGCACCCCACCCGCCTCCCACCGCGGGGCTCCGCCGGGATCGGTCCCACCGCGGGCTGCCATCGCGTCGCGCCGGGGGTCCCGCCGCTGCCCGGGGGCTCCGGAGGTAACTGCGACGGAGCGCGTCCCCCCGCGGACCTCAGGCGGCCCCGGCGGGGACCCGCCGCCCCGAGGCCGAGCCGGGCCGGCGGCGGGGAGCGGCGGCTGCCCGGGGGCGGTGTGCCTCCGGTGCCTCCCGCAGCAAAAACTCCAGGACTTGGCAGAGGCAGCGGCTCGGGGCGGGTGGGGGGGAGGCAGCGCTTCCCACCTCCAGCCGCTAATGACATTTCTAGAAATTGTTTCCCCTCCTCCCTGGCAGCCCCGCACCCGCCGCCGGGGCGGGCAGAGACAGGGGTGCGCAGGGGGAGGTCAAGGGCATGCGGTGGGAGGAGGGGGGAAGGGGCAGGAGCAGCGGAGAGAGGCGTCGGGGGGGTTGGAGGGGGCAATACAGGTGCCCAGGAGGGAGTTGCGGGGCGGGGGGGGTGTGTGTGTGAAGGGGCGTGCAGAAGGATGAGCTACGGGAGTCCAAGCCGGGGTGCCAGTGGCGGGTGAGCACAGGATATTGGGGGGGGGGGGGGGGGGGGGAAGGGGGGCAAGTGCAGGAGACACACACACCCACCAAACACCTCATTCACCTCCCGGACCCACCCTGGCATCCAGGGGAGGGGGACACCCTTCCCTTTGCCCCTCCCAGGCCAGCAATTCTGCAAGAGCAAGTGGCAGGGGAGACACCTCCCGGGGTAGTGCACCCTCTCTTGCTAAGGCACCCGCCGCCCCAGTTACTGCACCCCCAAGCCACTGCATCCCCCTTACTGCACCACCACTGTTACTGCCCCCCAGTTTATCGCGCCCCTCTAGCTAAGTGCACACCCACCCCAAATTATTGCACCCCCCCAATTACTGCACATCCCCTAGTTATTGCACCCCTTCGGTTATTGCACATCCCCCGTTATCGCACCCCCCGCAGAACCTGCACACACGCACACGCACCCCCGGGGGGGGTCAGGCACCACTCACCACAGAGAGTCCAGGTCCCACTCCTGAAGGAGAGCTAAGTCGAAGCTGTCCATGGTGAGCGATGTCAGCACCGCCGCGCTGCAACCACACGGCGTCCGGGGCGCATCTTAACTGCACCGCGGGCAGGGCGAAGGCGCGGAGCACCCCGGCGCCGCCGCCGGCCCCTCTCCGCACACGCGCGGGCGGGCACGGACACCCCCTACCTCCCCCCGCTTCCTCCCGCTTCCCCCTAAAAAAAAGCGACCCCCCCAAAACCCCCGGCCACCGCTCGTTTGCAAGCGGAGCGGCTCGGCGCGGCACGGCTGGGCTCGGCTGGGCTCGGCTCGGCCGCCGCGCTCCGCTCCCGCCCCGCTCCCCCGCGCCTCCTCCCTCCCCCCGCGCGCCGGGAGCGCGGCCGAGGCGGCGCCCGCCCCGCGCACGCTGCGCCCGCGCCCGCGCAGCGCCCGCGCAGCGCCCGCCCGGCGCGGGGGGGCGGGCCCAGCCGCCGCACGGAGGGGGGGGGGGGGGGGGGGGCCGGGGGGGGAGTTGCTGGGAACTTGCACCCGGAGCGGTTTGCCCGGCCGAAGTTGGGTTCGGGGTTGTTCCCCCCTTCCCCCTCCCCCTCCTCCTCCTCCTCCCCCCCCACGCGTGCTCGCTGCGCCGTGGCCCCGTGGGGCGCGGGCTGGCCGGGTGTGGGCCAGGGCACACCGGCGGGGCAGCGCCTCGCGCGTCCGGAGCACCGGGGAACCGCCGGGGGGAACGGGGTGAGGCGTGTTGCGGGACAGGCCGTGGCCGCGGCGCCGGCAACCGCAGCCCGGGGCGCCAGCACGGGCCCGCCCTGCCCGCGGGGCCCGGGGGCTGGGGGCGGGTGGGCGCGGGTCTGCACCTACTCCTGCCATGTGTCATCTGAGCTGCACCTGTGCCAATCACCGCTCCTACCGGCTCCGTCCACGCACGGGTCCGTCCAGGTCTGCACCACGAACAGAGCGTCCCTGGGTGGCGCGGAGCCTTTAAAAAACGAGCGACCTCCGGTTTAAAAATAACCGTGCCCATCGGCGGCGCTTGCCACCCAGGGAGAGCCAGAGGCTTCGCACCGTCCAGCCCGCGGAGCACCGGCCGCGGTATCTGGCTGGCCGGGGGAGACAGGCTGTCCCGGTCTGTAGTTGCTGAATCACATTAAGAGAGGTTAAAACACATGAAATACTTTCCAGCATATTGGGCTTTTTAGCTCGGCGGTGAGTAGATGCCCGAGAAGTGCCGTGTCATTGCAAACAGGGAGAAGACATGTGCAAAATGCACGCTGAAAAGAGGGGGCTATTCACGTGGCGGTGCCAATGTGACTCTCCCCAGGGCGATGCCACCCTGGGAGAGCCCTGCCCTGGGAGACGCACCCGGCCCAGCTCACCGCTGACTGGTGGCACCCCGACATGCGTGTAGCCCTGGCACCCAGAGCGGTGCGCGGGCTCCGGCATTTACGAAGGCTTCTTGGCGGATTTTGTGACTGTACGTCACTCGCTCCCGAGTAGCTCGATTTAATTTAGAGCTGGGAACCCTGCGCAAGCTGCAGCCACAGCTTTGGCTGCAGCGTAGGCACACGTCAAGGGAAAGGGTTGAAACCCCCTGCGTTTGGACACAGCTTTCGGCAAGTCATCTGAAAATCCCGAGCCACTCCAGAGCTGCTTCTGTTCCCTTGCAGAGCCAAGGTGGTGCTGCCTCCTACTGCCAGAAGTCTCCCGACCCTGTGGATGTGGCACGTCTTCAGCCTGGGGGCACCCACGGGAGCCGGCTCCTGCCCGGGCTGTCTCCTCACCTTTCCCAGCCGGATGGAGAAGGATGTGTCCTGGGTCGGGAAGGCTTGCGGCACCCCTGTCTAACCAGAGCAAATGAAGATGAAAACGAAAAAAGACCCAGGCCAGTTCAGATGCCAGGCTTGGTCCGGTATTAGTGGGCACATAAAACCACCTGCAAATAGCCTTTTCAGTCAGCTGAGGTGACGCTTAGCATGGCTGAAGGTTGAGCCTGCAAAGCAGGTGACATTCTCAATAAATACATTACTTATGTGTGAAGGAGTGAAGGGCAGCACGTTTACACTAACCTTTTTAAGCCACAGCCCATGCTGCCTCACTCTTCTTATTTTAAGGGAGAAATTGCAACCCACATTGCAGCATGGCCCTAATTCTTTCCCTGAGTCCCAGCTTACACAGTGATTTGCAGAAGTGCTTAAATCACCCTTGAAATGGTATGTACCGCAGGGGAGGCTCAGGCTGTCTTTATGGACTAAATCACAAGAGGCAGACCCCGTTCACATCAGTGCTGGAGCTGACCGTAGGTCATCCTGTAAAGTGCAAGGTGGACCGCAATGCTCACAAGCGGCAGCTCACAAATGCATGCAAACTTGGAAGTGAAATTCCATAGGCTAAACTCATCGTCCAAACTGAGATCAATAGAAAAAGTAAACAAGCAACATGAACAGCACTGAGTGAATTAAATTTCAAACAGTCATACGTAATGATAGCAACATAGGCAGTATGTTTTATGTTTTAACACACAAGATATTTTTTTTTTTACATTTCTTGCACATATATTATTATTGTGGTGTTCTTTTCTTTCCCATCATGGCCATGATTCTCTTCTCATGCAGAGCAGAGAACATCAAGACTAATTGCATTGAAATTAATGTCAATTGAAAATCTCAACTGCTTTGGTTAGCTGCCAAGTGCTGGAAGTTTTCCCTTTTTTCCTCTGACCTTGATGGCATTTTTGAAAATCCTTGTATGCGAGACCTCACACACAGGTTAACCTTCCACCCCTGATTTTGCTTCATCTGTGATGTGCCTGGCTGGGCAGGCTTGGTGCCTTTGCTGTGCTGCTCTGCTAACTCCTTGGCACAGCATGGTGCTCTGTCCCTGTGGCCAGAGCATCCTCTGTGCTCCACAGTCTCACTTGCTCAAACCCTTTCTGTCTGCCAGCCGCTGAACAGTAACCTCACCTGCTGCTTTCTTACTTAAAAATGACCCATCTACCACCAAGCATGGTCTGATCATAACCGTAACATACAGTAAATTAAGGCAGACTGTTTAAGAGTTCAGGTTCATGCCTGAAGGAACTTCTTCCATGCTGCCTGTTGCAACCCACAGCTTCCCTGCAGCCACCAGTTCTTTCCTGTCATCCCTTGCTGTGTGACTTGTCAACATATTTTCAGCTCCTGTAGGGAGTGAAGCCTGCCTCTAGGAAAGCATGGTGTTATATAAATAAAAATATGCCGTGTGCTATCTAATCCTGCTCATTGTACATATATTTTTAATGATTCACGTAGGCATTACTTGCCCTCTCATTGTGCTCTTTCCTCTGTTAACAACTTTTCATTAAGAATAAGCAAGCAACTGTGCCCAGTCAAGCAGACTTTCTAAGAAGAGCTGAAGGCCTAGGAAAAATATTTAATTCAAATCTATTACATAAAGAATGCATGCAACAAGAAAGCTGAACATAATCTTAAAAGTTGACATTTCCCACTTCTCAGACTCTCTGTCTTGAGTGTGGCATAGCAACTGCCTGAGGAAGAGTAAAGATAATTTTAATGCAACATAAAATAAGGGGGAGGTGAGAAATACTACATTCTTAGTCAACATCCTCTACGCAAAATATTGCCATAGTATCTCTTTGGTATAACCTACCTTTAAAACATGTACCCAGGGATAAATTAATTCCCAGTGAATTCATGAAAACTTAGCTGAATGCTTTCAAAGAACAGGAGAGGAGTTCTGGAGGTGACCGGTATAGGAAATTCCTTAGCATCGGTACAGTGTGTCTCAAGAATGTGCTTTTCTACATCTTACCCCACTTCTGACACACCACTGCAGAGGTGGTGGGACACAGTCAGACACTGGTTCATTGCCTGTGGATTTCAGCAGCAGCTGGGGGCAGCCACGCATCCGTGTAAACGCAGTGTGGTCCAGGATTAGACCATGCATGCTGCACCTTGTGATTCTGGGGACAAAACAGAGGCTGTTACATCTCACCACTTCTCTCCACTAAAGCCACACCTACTCTTGTCCAAACAGCCTGATCCATCAGCAATTCCTTCAGAGGGCAGATTGCTACATTGCTCAAGAGGAGGGCTACCAAGCACGGTTATATGTTTTTTGGTGTGCCATGTACTTCTGGCACTCATTGCAAGGCAGTCCTCCAAGGGCAGCTCCAGCAAGTGCTCTGAGCCCTTCTGTAGGCTGGGACAGGACATATCTGGTTCCTCAGTGAGTATTTACATAAAGCTCAGACAAAAATCTCTTCCAAAGCATGAAAAAGCCAAGAAGCATTTTTTAGTCTTGCTTCAGCAACTCACCACCATACTGAGAAGTACCTACTTCAGCTGGGCACTGGCTCCACAAGGGCAAGGGATCCTAAATTAGACTTGGTGTTGCAGAACGAGTCCCTCAGTTCATTAAAATGTGCTTTGTTTGTCCAGGGGTTTCTAAAGTAGTCTCTTGAATATACTTTATAATAGGTTTGCTATTTAAATTTAAATACAATGTCCCACTATAATTAGATACTTATAGGCTTAAGTGTAAAGAGTTTTAAATGTAGGTTTTTTTCATAACCTTATAGTTTACAGCAAGGCAAACCCACTGGATTATCTAGTCTGGCCACCTGTATATCACAGCCTATCCAGTTTCAGTGTTTTTCCCTGTATTGAGCTCAGTAACCTGCAGTCTGAGCATTTGCACAGCCCATTTTAACACTCTTAGCATAATAAAATGTACATTTGTGAATAAGTTTACTCTCTAAATAGCTTTACATTCCCCCTGTATCTATACGTCTTCAATCTGATAATGTTTCACCAAGTCAGTGCTGAATTCCAGCACAATGGCTGGTGTTGCTCCAGCAGAGAGCGAAATGAGCTCTGAATTGGGTTTCCCCATTCATTTAAACTTGCAATCTGCTTTGAAATTCCTTAGGATGAAAGTTGTGTTTATGTCTTGATTGCTAACGTATGCCTAACCTTAACTCTGACTCAGCACGTGTAAGTGCTTCTCAGTTCTATGCTCTTATACACCCCTTTATTGCATTATTATATGCTATATTCGTTAGGCAGTTCTCTTCTAGTCACTACAGAAGATGCCAAAAATATTGTGAATGATTTCTCTCCTGCAAATATCATCAGGGTCTATTTATACACTGTAGCTTCTGAGATTTGATAAGACCAGAGCATAATATGGCATGGATACACATGCTGTCAAAGTTAAGTTAACACAACATATTTCATCGCTCTCCCACTTAACATGTGTAATACACAAATGGTTGCAAACTATCGCTCTTTTAAAGAAGCAAAATATATGGATTTAATTTTTAATGATTTAACTTGGTAATTAATCCAAATTATTAGTTAACAATAGCTAAAACAGAGAACTATAATGGATTCTCTGGATAATGAAAATATTTATTATTTTAATAAGTTGCATGGCTGGAAGTCTAAGTCAAGTCTTAGTCTACTGGCCACATATTGCTCTTGATTCACACATAGGACCCCCACAGAGGTAGGTGGATGGCTGTGTCCCCAAACGAAGAAATATAAATTGCTGCTTCCGAGTATTGATGACAACATCTATCATGTCAGCTGCAGAATTGATCCATCTTAAATTATGAGCCAGGGCTGAAGGAATTATGCCAATTAAAGAGACACGGATATTTTTTTTCCCCTCTTGTTTTTCTCTTTCCTATAATTTTTTCACCACACAAAAGGCTTTGAGACTATTTATATTATGAAAGTCCTTTTGTTGCCTGAGACCCGAAGAAAGATCTAAAAAGAAAAAGTAATTGCTGAACAGAAGTGCTACAAGGGCCGTTTCAGGCTCAGGGGAGGGGAAGGTCAAGTTTTTAACCTGGAAACAAAAGGACTCAACCCAATGCTATGAGTTGGCTTTCCCTGGGGTCTGTGTCAAACAAAGCCCTTTTGCTGGATGGTGGCTTTCTCAGTGTTGGGGAGGGCACGACCTGCTGGTGATGAGCACCGCAGGTACACACCATCCACCGAAGCAGAGCCCAGCGAGGGGTCTGCAGGTTGGGGTCAGGCACAGGGGGCGTGGGGGGCAGCAAAGAGGGTGTCCCCAGTGACAGCTCCCCATTGCCCATGCCTGCCAGTCACACTTCAGCAGATGTCAGGGGCCATCTCACAAAGTGGCCAAGGGAGCACCGGACAGAGACCCGAGCTGGTCACCTCTGCCAGTGGCACACAATACCCCTTGGACCTGAAAGAGAAAGGTTTTTAACCTCTCCTTCATCCTTCCTCCAAAGATTTCTGAATTTGTGAGTAGTGTCAGACTCGGTTAAGTGATTACTACATCTTTGTTTTTATTTTATGTTCCTGCCTTGTAAACGGCTTTAATAAATGCCATAATTAGAACTCTCAGTGACTGTGCCGGTTTTAAGGTTGCATCCTTTCAGAGCATCTCGGAGCAACGGCTCCCTGAAGAAAACCTCCGCATGACCGAGGTTGCTGCCTGGCTGCCTTCGACAAGCAGGCAGAGGCAAGCTGGAGACAAAGGCAGTGGTGCACAGCTCAGTCCCTGCCTACCTCCACGCCATGCAGGCAGGGGTTGTGCTCTGCATGGTCCCCGTCTCAAGCTGCTGCCTGCACTGCACGGGCAAGCCCTGAGGAAAGCCAGCACTGAGACATCTGGGAAAGATTACGATTATATGTATATATATATGCATGTATATATGTATGTATGTATGTTTTGGGATAATTACATTAACAAACTAAAACAAGGAGGAGAGGCAAACCATCCTTGCTGAACACCCACAGGGGCTTGTGTGTTCTTTCCATGGGTCTCCCTCCAGCACTGCTGTGAGCTGGGATTAGATACCAGCAGCCAGGACCTGCCGTGGGGCATGGAGACGGGGGTACAGCCAACGTGACATCCCTGTGCTGGCCCATTGGTGCCTGTTGCGGTCCCCAGGTTGTTTCTACTGGGGACTGAAACAGGCTGTTCCCCACTTGCTCTCCCAGACAGGTCACCCAAACTGGGTATGGAGGTTGCTACCACAGCTTGGCTTGAACACAAGCCCCTGGCACCTACTCTTCTCCAAACCCAAACAGAGGTGCTCAGTTTGTGATGCAGGTTCTTTACCCCCACTCCTTTCCCTGCATGGCAAGGGTTCATTAGAGTCAAGGAAATAGTCCAGCAGCAGCAGCTGGCAGGTGTGGATCTACTACTAGAAAGGGGCATCTAATGGTGAGGAACAAGAGGTGATGATGGTAATGATCTGCCTGGGTGGCAAGTTGACTATTCAGAAATAGCAAGCACTTAAAAAAAAACCCGAACAGTTTAGGGTGGGATCCTTTCATCAATTGGCAATGCCTCAGGAGGTGACAAAGTCCTTGCCATGGGTGCAAGTCAGCCTATCACTGCCGTGTTGAAATGCTTCCTTTGCCCTCCTCTAGCAGCTGCAGGCGCTGGTCAGTCCCTGGGCTTGCAGGATCGCTGTTTGGGTCCAGGGTGGCCCATCTGACCTTCTCTTGCTGCTTTGATACTTGATGAACTGCGTGCTCAGCAAAGCCCCAGCAAACAACTCTCAGCTGAAGTCCTCGTTTCTGGGCTACCAGGAGCGTCATTCAGGGGAATGTTTTGTTTCATGAGGGAAAAAGAGGGCCTTCTGGAAAGGCAGTAAGGTGTTTAAACCAATTTTTCTGAATGTCTTAGTGGGGTTTTTTATGTACAGAAGATTGTGTATCCAAGTTAAAGGGCATGGACCTTAGAGAAATTCAAAGGATCTTTTGAAAAGAGGTTGAATATATTTAAAATTTATGAGTGTGCACCCATGCAAATTGGAAAAGGAAATTAAACTATATCTGCAGAAAAGGAAAAATAAATCTACTTACATATGATGTAATTTAGAAAGTCAACTGTACCTCTGAATGATGTCTGGACCAAAGGATAAGGTAATGCTGAGGAAAGCTTAATATCTGGGCTTAAAAAGCCACATGGGGCCATAGGGAAAAAGGGTTTGCAATATACATGTATACTCATTATGAAGAGTTTCCAAGAGAATGAAAACTATATCTAGCTGGCTTTTGGCTAAGAGAGAAAGACACACAGAGAGAGCAAGTACAGTTTCTTCAAGCTCACCAGTGTTTTCTGTACAACTAGATCTGCCCTCCACATAACTAGTCTGGAAACCTATACACGGATACTTTTCCTTGAGTCTGGTTAGAAGTTGTGGATCTCCATTTCCTATGCTGTGCAAAATAAATTTCTAATCAAAATAACTGGTCTGAGATTAAGGGGAAAAAACGATGGGAGTAAGACGTAAAGCAGAAGGAAACAGTTTGTGTGGGTATTTCAGGGAGACATAAAGCACCATCTGATTTAAAGAAAGCAACATTAGTAATTCAGAATCTTTTCCTTTAAACTAAAGATGGAAGTTTTCTGTGTTTCAAGCCTGCGGTGGCACAGGGCGCTACGATCCGTGTGCCGCGTTAAAAGAGCCAGTGATCTCAGCTCAATTCCTCACGAGGAGGTACTCACCGAGACTGCTGAACAATTGGGTCCCTGGGTAATAATTTTATTGGAGAGGCCAAGAAGGGAACGGCCGCAGAATTAATATTGCTGCACTGTGCTGTTCTGATTCTGAGGGCGAGAGAGGACTTTGCTTTATAATGCTGACACCGCAAATCCCTTAATGAGCACTAAATTCACTTAACAAAATTCTAACTCCCTCAGATTTCTGATATAGCTTAGCACATCGGCTTTACCTTGGAGTTTTCTGTTTTGCTGGTCTATGCCATCAACCTAAGCATCCATAAACCTGCATTCCTTTTTATTCACTCTACCTGTTTATTCCTTAGTATATTTACTCTTTTATTAAGAGCTTCCACTTGGTTAAGACTTGTTCAAGTATAAGCTCAACAGGAAGCATTTTCCTTTATACTGTAATAACTCTATATTGTTGCCTAGAGGGTGACAGAAAGTAACGCAAGATTCATAAAAATATAACTGTCTGAGCCAAGTAGATAGAATTATGGTAAGCATTAACCAAAGCATATTTCTCTGTCCTATAGGGTGAAATCAGAACATCTTAATGTTTTCTTTCTTGGGTCACATAATTCTGCAATAGAACACCAAGAGAAATGCCAGACTGCTTCTGCTCGATCATTACGTTCTGTACCAGCCTTTCGAACAGGTTTGCAAATAAAATTACTTTATTTCATTATGTGTCATTTTACATTTTGCCCATGCATCACCCCACTGAGACCATTTGGTTTAAGACATTTTTTTTAAGCTATAAGCAACTGGAATTTTAAACTCATTTAAACTGTAATTCAGGATGCTTCTAGTAGCCCGTTTTCAAGTTTAACCATTAAATGAGTATATCCTTAGAGAGAGAAAAATGTGTGTCTTATCTTTATTCATTTTTGATCCAAGTAATAACAAAACAAATCCAGACCTCCAAAAGGAAATTTTAACCCTATCGGAAATGGCATGATAGTTCCTGAATACAACTTTTTTAGTTTGTTTTCTTTTTCGGTTGAGGGAAGTGCAGACATTCTAAGTTTCCCTTCTGAGCCAAGGGGGGTGAAATAGCCCATACCTCTCTCACTGTCCTACAGCAAGGAGGTGGCTGAGCCCTCTCCTCCAGAACGCCATGCTCCTCGCTCCCGAAAGAGGGGGTCAGAATTTCAGATCTGAAATCCGGCAACGCCGTATGTTCTGTGTCAGCAGCTAGACCAGCTCCATTAGCATCAGCAATAAGCTTTTTGATAATGTCCTACCATGCTGCAGAAGTGCTACCTGTGTAGAGCAGCTGTCTCCAGCAAAGAGGAAGCAAAATTATAGCAGCAGCAGGATAAATGCCACAGGCAAAGTCATGAAGGTGATACTTGTTAGCAATTGCAGGTTGAAAAAAAAACCTTGCACCTGAGAGACTGAAAGAATAAAGGATGAGATGGTCTATTACATGCATTTGAATATTTATTTAAATTAGCAAGCCTTAAATAAGATGAAACCAAGTATAGTTGTGTTGAGCAGACAGGACGGAGTTGAAAAGTCTAGGCCATTCTTCACGTCTCTAGACATGAGAATTCTGATGTTTTCTTTGTTCTGGTTGCCTGGTAATAATTTAATATTTTTACTTATATATTTACTTTAATTCTTAAAAAGCCAAGAGGTGGAGATATGTTGACAGACTGGAAAAGGAAGCTATTATTAATTAAAATTATTTTAAGTCTAAGATTAAAATAGTGTTCCTGCATATAAATTTGCTTCAATGAGCTGGACCCACTATAATGTTAAATGATTGCATAAATTAGGAAATGTAGCAGTCGCACCAGCTGCAGGCTAGCTGGTGCCACCCTTTTAGGTGGTGCAGTTTCTGTTTTTCCTATATCCTTCCTATGTACACGTGCAGCTTAGATGCCACTAGGTAATTGTCCATTTCTGGTACAAATCAACTTTTTTTTCTCTTAAAAGGTACTAGTTCAAAATCCATGAACATCAGTGGAAATTTCCCAACTAGCTTGAGTGCAAGCTGGACCAGGACCAGAAAGAAACAGAGTGTGGAATCCTGGGAGGCAGGGGTTATCTCTGTTGTTTGCTGGTAGAGCGGGAAGTGAAATCTTGCAAAATACCATGCAGGCTGCTGTTCATTATGTCTAACTAATACATGCATTCACTGTCGGTGAGCCTCTGAACAAATCTAGCTCCATCTGAAAAATCAAGCAAGGAGGCAAAAAAGCTGCTATATGAGACAGCAAGACATTCATGAAGTTTTGGTGGGTTTATATCACTTCTCTGTAACCACAGTCAATGGTGGCAACCTTGTATTCCCAAGTGTTCAAACTAAATTGTAATACTGACCGCCATCGGTCCAGTTTATGAGAGACCATGCTCTTTGATCTGTTCAGTGACCTGGAGTAGGGAGAACTGCGGCAATCTCTGCAACAAGCAGAGCCCCTACAAGGGGTACAACAGCCAAGGAGGGACGTTCCGATTGGGGTCTTTATATGTCCCACTGCAGAAGCAGCAGCCCAAAACACACATTCCTCTCCAGAGCCAGAGTGAAGGGCTGTGCCTGTGCTGAGATGGGGGTCAGCAGAGGGACCTTTACAGCTAATCCTGGGGCCAGGGTGTGCAGATTTACCACAAAGTCTACCATGACTTACATCAGCTGCCCATGATCCCCAAGCGACCACCCACCTCTTCAGAAGAAGTGGTGTATAACTTCTCCATCCTGTCCTCTTCTTGCCTATAATAAAACATTCTCTGCATTAAGGTGAGGTGACTGTTCCTCTTCCCTCTCTCCCATAAATTAACATTGCACTCTGAGGCTAAGCTTGTCCATAGGAGGGGAAATTGTAGGGCAGGAGGGAATGTGAGGAGTAGGATCCTGGATCTTGCTCCTGCACACCCAGAAGATCAGATACAGAAATATGGAGGCAACGTGCAGTCTGCCAGACCCTGTAGAGTCAGGCTGCAGACACCTGAGGCTCACAGGGCTACTGCAGTGTCAGCTTCTTAAAGAGCAAATGGAGAAGGGAAAGCTATCCTTGTTCCTGGTGTGACATCCTTCATGACTATCTTCTTCAGCAGCAGTGATCTGCATTCCCACGTGGTCTGCAGGGCAAGCTATAAAATAAGCTGGAAAAAATCCGAATGAGGTGGCAGAGCAGCAGCAAGCACTGACAAATGTAGCAGAGCTGTCGGCAAGGGCTTCACCTGCTGTTGCAGGATTGCCTTTTTCTCCAGCACCACACGCAGATACCCAGGCAAGATTACAAAAAAAAAAAAAAAACCCAGGCAAAAACATTACATCCTGGCAATGCTGGTGCCTGAAGGAGCTAATACTGAGTAGCGCAGGGACTGACATGGGGCAGCACATGTGAAGCACAACTGCATTCAGCTGAGTTACACCAGAGTATTCCTGCACTTCTTGTGCAGGCAAGAGCTGATGAAGACCTCACAGAAATGCATATAGACATTATGGATACGTAGATCTAGTTTTATACATAGACTTTATATTAGTTTTCTGACCGGAGGGCCAGCCTGTTCTACCCTGGGTCTTTCTGTCCCAGCCACCCACAGAGCAAGCACAGCATGCCATCTCATGGCAAAGGGGTGTAAGATGGAGGTGTGATTCCTCACATTCCTGACCACAAAGTCATGATGCAAGTGAAGATCAAAGACTTTGCTGCTTCCCCCTTCCTTTCTGTGGAGGAGAGCTGGGATGAGGAACTTTATGGGATCTCTAACAGCCTCAGCTGGACTGGCTATCATGTTGTAAGCAGGGACATATATCCCCCAAACTGTTTATTTGCGTGACTGCAGAGAAAGAAGAGGATTTGCCCCAAATGCCTTCTTATTTATGTTCTCTCCTAACTGTTTCATTATGCCTAATTTGTCATCCTTAGAGGATGCTTCTTATCATGTGCAAATTCTTTTTAAATTATTACGCTGACACAGAAATAATAGATGCCTGATTTACATTGTAATCTTCAGTAAGAGGGATGTTTGTATTTTTGAAAGTATTATGATTTTGGTTGCTTCTCAGTGGGGTTTTTTTGGCTCATGATGTTGTATTGCAGTGTACAGAAAGGAAGGATAGTTCAAGCATTCATTAGAGACACCTCATGATGAGATCCCAAATCCTAATCTCCGCCTAGGACACAGCAGTCATCAGTACAGACAGCAAAACATTAAAAACCTCTTAAGTAAATAATGACCGTGATGATGATATACTGGGAAAAGGAGTAAATTTTCAATTCGCTAGGGTTAATAGTGATAGGTTTTATTTTCTAAACAAAGATTACTACCCATTCTCTGGAGCACACATACACTTAATACACAACCGCAACATTAAAGCTGAGATAAGGAGGCAGATAAAACTCACAGTGGGAAGCTCCACACAATGCAACATTTACAGACAAGCTCCCACCATACTGCTTAAACCCCGTGCTTTGGCACTACCATGTTTAAGCCAAGAAAGTGAAGCAGCCCACCTCCTCCATGCAAGCCGACCTCAGCCCACTTCACGCCACAGAGCTCCGGCTCTGAAGCAGTTATCACCTCTCCTGGAACAAACCCAGCTAATGGCTGCTCAGAAAAGCACATATTTTTTTTTAGCTCTCACAGCCCTTGACGCGTAGCAGTTTTTATCACATGGCAGCATTTAAAATACATCTTTTCTGGGTGAGGTTGCCTGTATGGATTTGGAAAGGCAGGCATCATGACCTGCCCAATGCTGTGTGCTGCTGAGGTCAGTATTTGGAGTGAGGACCTGTATTCTTCTTTATGATGTTCAACGTCACTGTGTGCGCTGGGCCCTTTTGTCACCTTAGTGAGAAAGAAAATTGCTTGGGGAAGTGAAACTCATTTAGAAACACGTTCTTTTTTCCATGAGATCAACTCTTTTGCCTGGCAGTAAATGTGTCATCTTCCTACAAATGAAAACAGCAATACTGCAGAGCAAGGGCCAAAACTGAGTCAAAGAGTAATTTAAGATCAAATGAAAGGGCAAACAGTAGAGTTTCGTTAATACTCTTCCCACTGACCACTGACCCTGCTGTGCCACTCCTCCTGCATCTGACAGCAGTACAGGATACCAAGGACAGGAATCCCATCTCTATTTCTCCAAGAGAAGATGCATTAAATTCAAAACTGGCAGCAGTGTCATTTTCCACACACACAAAAAGCTCTTTTTATCTTTTGTAGAGTTATTTGATGTCCCTCCTTAATAGGCCAGCCTTCAGGACCATGGCACAAATGATTTTACTGGCTATCTGACTGTCATTCTCTTTAACACAATCTGTGGTTTGCTAGTTGATGATAGCTTAAGCGGAATTTAATTGGTAACATATTGTCGGTTGAATTAGAGGCCATATGATACAGATTTAAACCTTGGTGATTTTTGCATAAAGAACAATCTGTCAACAAATCACAGCAAGAAAAACAGCCATAAATCAGTTTGTCAGGTTTATTAGTAATTGCAGAAGTTTTGTTGTCTTGTTTGACTAGAGCTTCTCTTTCCCAGCTGCCAGAAGATGTTTCTCTAGATGCAGGTAACACTGTAGGTGTGCAGATTTTATGCTTCCTGTGCACAGGGGTGTACATAAACATATACAGGGATGTATGCAATTGCAGAGCACTGGAGATAATGACCTAGACAGCTCCTCCAGCCCTGTCTTCCTAACTAGATCAAACCAAGGCACAACATATAGATGTGCTATAGAGTCACGCCCACATACATTTAACCTTATAAGCTGAGGCTACATTCAGAGAAGGATGTTGCACTTTCTCTATGCCTCTCTATTCCTGCTGACTGATTTTGCATCACTATGCTTCTCCTAGATTCACTTTTTTTTTCTCCAAAGATTCATGATGAAACTTTCCTGGCTCAAAGCTGGGACATTGACACAGTCCCTTTTTTTCTGAAATCATGCAGTTCTGAAGCCATTTTTCCAGCTCTGACAATATTAATCCCTGCAGGGCATTCCCGTAGCATGGATCGTATCACAAGTGATCAAGCTGGCTTTGTGGCACAAAGCAGTTAGCTTTGTCTTATGAGCCAGATGAAGCTCAGAGAAGGATGGGTTCACCTATAGGGCCTCGAGGAGAGGTACTGTCTCCCCCATCCTGGAGACTGCAGGAAGATGGCAAGGGACCGCATCTCCTGGGAAGCCCTTCTCAGAGAGGGGCCCTGTAAACCACCTAGCAGAGTCCCCTTGTTTTTGGACACACACTCTCGGATATACATAGACACCTCGTTCCTCTCCCCACTGCACATCTACTGACACGAGTCATCCTCTGACACCAGCCTATGCCTGCTAAGCAGAAGCTGTCCCCTGCCATACAGGTGCGCCGGGGTCTCCCCTGTGGTTCGTGTCTAACAGGATTAATTTTTCTTAATGGTCAATACTATGCAAAATAAGAGAAGGTAAGGCACCAATTGAGCAGATATCCAGTGGGCATCATTATGAAAAAGATGGGAAATCACAAAAAAAGTGTCCCATGAATATTTTATTTAAAAGGACGCCTTATGTATTGCGATTACCCTTGGGTGACAGAAGACTGACAGAGCATGTCTATCACTCATGATAAAAATTGCAGGATGATCTGCAGCACTGTTCATAAGCATGATAAAAGGGACTATAGTTGTTACAGCAGCATAATGTTCCTGTGCAGTAACAAATATACTACGCAGAGACATGCACATAATTAAAACGACGCTCGCTGGCTTGCTAGCACCGTTTGCCAAAGAATAAGTTGCATGCAAGTGGATTTGCATACAAATGAGATACTGTCAGAACAATAATGGGACTTTGATAAGACCACATACTCATGTCATTAAGTCACTTCAGGAGCTAAGGAATATTTAGTTAGCATTAAACAAGGATAAAAGTTGATAATTTCCCTTCCCCCCGAATTAAAACAAAAGCCAACAAGGTATATCCAGTTAAAAATACTAGGACACTTCTAAATTGAAAAGATACTGCTGTTAATGCTGTCTTTTAAAAGTTTATGATGTACTGTGGAATTAAAATTGTAACTTTAACACAGAAACGAAACCTGTTCATTGTTAAGAGCTATTGTCACTGAGACGCCATGTCATCTGCCTGCCTGGTAAGTGCAGCTGTAGTATGAGGTGTGACTTTTTAAAAATAAACAGAACTTTTAAACAAAGGCATTTAAATTCATATTTATATTTAGTTTTATGCTTAAATGTAATTAAATCAGCATAGATTAAATACCTACAGAAATCTTCTAGTGAGTCAAGAGCCTCTACATCCTCTTATTTTTTGCTATACTTGGAGACCTCTTGGAAATGTCTGAACTTTGGACTTGATCCATCCAGGCTGAAATCAATGGGAATTTTTCCATTGACTTCGGTGGAAACAGGTCCTTTGGGAACAGTCTGAACTGAGATGTAATGCTCTACTTAGATGGTAAAAAAACCCCACCACACCTTTTGGAAGAGTATCTTACCGCAGTCTCAAGGTCTGTGTATCCTATGTGTTTTAGAAGTAAAACAGGCTCAATTTTGATGGTTTTCCTGGTAAATAATCGGAGGAAAAGTTAAATACTGAAGTAAGAAGTTTTCAAAGGAGAAGTAAAGACTTAAAATAGCCTTTTGCTGGTGGTGGTAGACCCGCTAACCCTGTATTGCAGGAAACTGTCTTGCAAATTTGTTAACTTCTTTTCTAACTTGAAAAATGGTGCAGGAATCACTCAGAGGAGGGTAAAAATTAATATTAATGATTTCATTTTGACAGGAATGAACTCATTACCATGCACATTTCCAACGTTTTTCAACAGTTAATTTTAGCTGCTGAAAAAGACCTCTCTTGCTAACTGAAAATATGGTAATTTCACATTAAAAACTGTGTATTAAGAAGTCTTTCTTTGCCAAAGTTACAAGTGCTTGACAGGGTTTTATAAACCACACTGAGTACCTCACAAACTTTCAATCACACATTATGAGAGGACTAAAAAATCCAAAATTAAAATCAGTTGCCTGATTCAGTTTTTGTAATGTGCAGTATTTTTTTTAGTTACCGCTATTATGACAAAACAACTAAGATATATGGAAGAAATACATTGGCCTATAAGACTCTCCAGATTTTTTTAAAGAAAGAAAGCACAACATTATGTTATAATAACTGCCACTTCCAGTGATAGAAGGTATACTGTTTCATTTACAGAGAGAAAAATTAGCAGTTAATCTCTGGCATGTTGAGGCTTTGGCACTACTTTCATGGTTTGCCAGCAAAACCTGTATTTGGATGGTGGTGGGGTCCTGAGAAGCTCGAGGTGATGTATGAGATGTAGTTTTCCTCTTTTTGTGCAACACAGATAAACTCACTTGAACATTTGATGATTTTGAAACAGTGCCACTAACAAATCGGATATTTTAATCTGAAAAATCTTCCAAGGGAGTTTTCAACGCTTTTGTAAGGCACAGCATGAAGCCTTCACCAGGGCAGTTGGAAGGACAGAGCAACACACCAAATGGTGGGGGTCACTCCTCCTTCCCCAGTCTCTCCCCATCCCCAGCCCTCCTGCTGCCAATTCTCCTGTCGTTCCGCCTTCCTAAAAGATGTGCTGTGTAACTACTTGCTTGCAGAGCCTGGGGCAAGCAATGCAGGAGCCCTCTCGGTGCCACCTGTGAGCTATGTACTGATAAAACAAAGCAAGCAGCTCCCTCCCCGTGCTGTCAGACCCACAAAATACACAGCCCGCAAAACAAAGGAGATATTGCCTTTATTTGCTTTCCATTCTAATCATCTTCAGGGCTATTTGTAACAATAGTGGGCATAACACTGCCAAGCACAAATGCGATTTCCAAGTTGGAGTTCCTTTCAGAAAATGGATTAGTTCAATTTTCCAGATGTCAGACAGGTGTGCAGTTAAGTATACACTGGAATTCAGGTTTGATGATAAACACTCATAATGACTATTTGGCTATGACAATCAGATCCTTATTTTTGAAACCTACCATTTATTTTTCTAGTACATTTACTTCACATATATAACCACCAGCCAAATCCAAGATCAGCTGGAAGGAAATTAACAACCAATTTATTATGCTTGCACTGTTTGTGTGAAATTCATCATCACTAGAAGAAAGTGATAGCGAAAAAGAAGGTTAAAGAGGTTTTATGCCAATACAGAAAGAAATGAAGATGTGTCATTCAATGCCACGTGGTATTGTTGGAAAAAAGATGAAAGAAAATGCATTTGAAATTTCCCCATATCACTTGCATCCCTTGGCCCTTTGTTCTGCACAAGTAATTCACTTCCAGAGCAATCTTACCCCCAATCCCCTCAAAACTCCCCACTCTTCCCAAAAAACAGCATCTGCAAGAGACTTGGACTCTTGGAGTTATACAGGTCAAGTATCTTTAAAAGATTGCTCTTGCAAGGAAAAGCAAAAACAGTAGAAGGTGTTTCTGAGTCAGCTTCTCTGACAGGGCGACCCTTGCTCATGCTGGCTGCTCACATTACATTTTGAATCGGCTGAAACTGCGTGGAGGAATTACAGGCAGGACCAAATGCAGGGAGAGTTGATCACGACGCTAAAAGCTTTACTTACACATCTGAATTCAGCCTGAGGGGTCTGATCCTAAGGCATCTCCATATACTTTTGTAATACTGAATAGAGTTACTACAAAATCAAAGCACCCCAAGAAGTTAATTAATCTGTATGAACTAAAAGCAAATAATTTGGAAAAGCAGTTCTGTATGGGCTGATGTAGCAACAGATTTGGTTTCAAAGGAGCTGTCGGTGTGCTTGAAGTCTTGCAAATCCTGTGTCATATGTGGGAGAGTCTAGTGCTGTGGTTTGTATGTTGTATCGATCCTGAAAGTATTGTTCGCTGATTACTGGATAATTAGGTGCTGTTAATAAATCAATAAACTGCTTTGATTCTGGTTTGGGGTTTTTTGCAGCAGACATAATCTGTCTTTAGCCATTGTGAATAGGCAACAAGGTTGTGACCACTCTGTGCAGCCAAAGAAAAGTGTGCTATAGTCGCTGATGAGAATTTTTGGGATAATAAAGCATGTGTCCCTCCTAACAGTGAAGTGGGGTGAAGTGAACTTAGATCTTATAAGTGGACATGAGAAGGAACCAGGAGATAACAGAGGTCAATTTGGCTGGGTAAGCATGACAAGTATTTTTCCAGGCTTATTAAGACTGCTGAGATCCTGCTGAGTCTGTCAGCCCCACATGGTTTTAAATCTGCTTCCAGTTCCAGGCAAGCGAGACTTCCTTGGGCACTTTCTTACTTGCTTCTCTCTTTCACAAACACACCTACACAACATCTTGCTGGCTGTTAAGCTTCAACAGCCTTTTCTGAGCTTTCAGAGTACTGTTCTATTTCGCGGATGCCAAAATACCTTAACTTGACCCAGTCCCTCGGCTGGTTCTTTTAAAATTGCCTTACTGACATTTTAACAAGGACCTTTGTATCAAGACCAAGTAAAGACTGCTGGATGTGGTTCTTCCACTTCACAGTTTTTGTGCCCAGATATTACAGTATTATACTTTTTTTTTTCAATGAACAGAATTAAGACTTACACCTGGAAAAATACCAGGCAGAGTTAAAAGAAAAAAAGCGAATTTTCCTTCTCCAATTGAAACTAGACATTAGGAAATAACCTTCTCAGGTCTTTTTCACTCAATTTTATTAATTCTGAGGATAGTGTCGGGTGAAACACGGACTAGCTCTCTTCTGAGTCAGGCTCCGTCAGAGTGAATTAGTGTAGGTGGAACCAATAATAACTCCAAGGAACACTGTGAAAGCAGCATCATGTAAAGGTCTCTCAGCACCTTTGAAGATGCATTATGGGTCAGATCTCCTCCATTATCATTGCTTCTTAAAGTAACACGAGCAAAACTTGGGCCTAGAGAGGCTTCCCCTGTCAGAGCATAGGCTCATCTTAACCTCACCTCGAAGTGTTGCCTTGCTGCACTAGCACAGCACCTGAGACCCTTGCTGGCCCAGACCTCAGTGGCTGGCCCAGACTGGCAGAATTGACTCAGAGGTACCAGATGACCCCAAACCTAACAAACACAAGGCTCGCAGGGAAAGGAGATTCCCTCTGTTGAACATGGACTGTCACTGGAAGAGGTGAGCAAAGGTCTTGGGGGTCTTGAGAGAGCCTGAAAACTTGCCTGCTTTTCCCAGCTATGTTCAGTAAAAGGTGGCAGCTCCCCCTACGACCTTTCCTTGCAAGGTACCCCATGAGCACTATACCTACAGCATCACTGGTGAGATGACCATACAAATTCAGTTGGCTTCCAAACAAAATGCTTTACTGGATTGAGCTTGCCCCCGGGGAAGGAGAAGAAGGTGAGCAGGAAAGATGGAAAGGGAAAGCAAAGTTATGGAATAAATTTGTTTGCCATTTAAATATCACAGTGATGAAGATAACCTAGCTGGGAGAAGCCCATGGGGCTTTTTACACATTGTAAGGTGTGAACCCACTTAAATGATTGGCTGGAACATGTCCCCAAAAATTATTTATCTCTTTAGCAAAGGAAAACAATGCTAAATACTGAGGTTTTTAATGAAGTCAATCAGTCAAGAGAAGAGTAGATTCTTAAGATCACAGTGCAAGTTGAGTCAATTATAATCCTAAAACAAAATGGTGAGGCCAGTGTTCATTAGCCAGAGAAGGGAGTCATCAGGTCAAATTTACATCTCAAAGAGCTACAGTAGATTTCCATGAACAAAAGAGAAAAATAATGTCAGTAGTTTTGCTAAGTTCTGAAATAATCAGGATTTGACAGTTTGGGGTGTTTTGGATGGGTTTTTTTTAAAGAAGCTAGATGCTGGGCTAACTTTCTCCCATTGAAATGAACCTTTTCACTGACTTTCCTGGAAATATAATCTTGGCAGTTATAAATTCTTACGAAAGTAAAGTGTTGATAAATAATTAATCTATGAGGTAGCTGTCCACAGAAAAGACTACAAAAACGTAATGGTTCTGTGCTCCATTTTCCTACCATTTGGTAAAAACTTCCAAAGACATAGGAAATGTTTGAGTTTCCAACTGAAAGTAAAAAACTAATTAACTAAGGTTAATACATATTTTTATTTAAAACTGGTGCACAGATATACAGATATAGATATAAATGAGTTGAATGATAACATACAGGACAGAGAAAAAAATATATATATGATTCCTCTTCTAAAGTAAGTGAACAATAGCACAATTCTGTTTGGCAGGCCAATTGTTCAAAATCAGGCACATTTTTCCCAGTGCTACCTATGTTTTGGAATAATCTTCTTTAGGTATAAAACTGATTTTCAAAACATTTATTTATATACTTTTGCATTAATTATTTTTTTAAAATAATAATAAAACATTATTGAACTACGGTCAAATGAATATGCCAATATTGGTGTTGCCCTTCAAAGTTGTTTTGTGTTAGAAAGTTCAACAGCTTTTCCCCCCCATTTTTCCATCAGGGAAGCTGTTTTTGAAAGGTCACACATTCATTCAAAAACATAGTTCAGACACACTGGCTGGCTGACCCAACACCCCTTTCACTTTAAAAAAAAAGTGTTTTCATGTTTGTTTCTATAGCTTGGATCTAGGTCTTTATCACTTCACTCCCTTCATCCTAGTGTTTTATTCAACCTGACAAAGCTTCGGGGACTTTTTTTCCTTTTATGCAACGCAGCTGAGAAAACCCTCTTACAGTGTGTCAATTTTAATATTTACTTACTCCAGCAATGCACAAACGAGTATATCAAGGTCTCCCTTTGGGGAAGCAGCAAATGCAGTTGTTGATGCCGCACCACACAGTGCTTGTACTGGTGCCTGGGTAGCTGGGTTTGGGGCTGATACACCTACCTGCTCCCTCAGGCTGCTCGTTCCTTTCTCTCCTTCACCCTCCTCACACTCTTCAGCTTTCTGGCAAGACTTGGTGCTGCTACTTCAGTGAGCTGGGACTCATTCTGGTCTCATAGGAAGGTTCATGGGCCGGTAAGTGTTTGCAATGTTTGGGACGCTTTCTGAAATCCTTTTCCACCAGTCTCCAAGGTGAATGAAGATTGTACTGGAAAGAAGGACTCAAAAATTAATTAATTAAATAAAGGGTTCGGTGCATTTATTTTCACTACTTGTTGTTTCTACTAATTTGATTAGAGTTGAAATAGGCCTTAATTTTCTTTTAGTTCATGCAGATCAATTTTTAGAAGTGCTAAACACACCGTTTCCCATGTGGGGAACGGGGTGGGGAGGTCACAAGACCTTTGCACCTTGGAGCACATGGGCTTGGCTGGCTTAAGTCAGCTTCCCAAAAACCACAGGTGTTTAAACTTTCCAATGAGCAATCAAAAGTTTCTGCAAACATAGATAGGGACAACAAGATTTAGCACCCAAAGAGAGGATACAATAAGCAGCACTTTCCTCCCCCACTCCCCCACCCCACCCCCCCACCCCCCCGCCCCCTTGAAATTGTGATGTGAAAAGCACTGTGGAAATGCAAAGTGCCACTGTCACAGCTGTTCTCACACCCGGTACAGTCACCCACCTTTTTCCTTTGAGGCAAAACACATAGCTACGATTTTTTTTTTCCTCTGTGGCTCCTACAAAGACTTTGGTCATATATTACTTTATACATAGAGCACGTGTGAAGATTTTGCTATTAAAAATGTTCTTTATATATTGGCCATGTTATCAGATGACAATTTAGTACCTAGTCATAACTTTACGTGGGCCGTATTACTGATTATTGCCATAAAGATGAGAAATAAGAAAATTACTAAAGGTTTTAATTTTGAGGAATATTTTTTATATTCCACTCATGAGTTTTCTGCTCTGTTAATGTGGAAGCTTTCATCAGTCAGTAGAGTTATCTGGTGGTTTGTATACTACTTGCAAAAGTGTTTCTGTAACAGAAACCTACATGAGCTATAGTTGTAAGAGATTCTTCAGTGGAGAAAACTTCAGGATTTTTACTGGTTTATTGTTTGCCCCTTTACCTCATCATATCAAAACTACAAAAACTATCAACATGACCTCAGAGGACAGGATCTGATGATTTTTAAGAACACCAATTTTTAGTAAAAATTGCTTTTGTTATATCAAAAAAAATTTACAAAAAGAAAGGCACATGCAAGTCAAATTTGAAGTCTTGCAAGCGACTGCTAGCTAGTAAAATGCTATCACCATCTGCAGAGAGATTCACAATTCTCAGAAAACATTTGAACTGACGTTGTAGGGCAAATGGGTTGCAAGGGACACTGCAGTCAGTTGGAAAGCAATCACACACACACACATGTAGTTGCATGTACAGATGGTCTGTATGTGCATCTATATACACTTCTGTACTTGGAAGATAGGGAGATACATTTATATAAATACTTGTATATTCTTGCTTGTAAGCCTGTCTTTTTTTAAGAATTCAGTATAAAACTGTTATAAAATAAGGCTTCATTTTGTCATCAGAAATTCTATGACATGCATAAAATTAGCGTTGATGAGATTTTAGGCTGGTTGTAAAATTTTCTGTTGTTGAAACTTGGCTTATATAGAAGTAATTAATTTTGCTCAATTGGGTTTTATAAAAATGCTTTTTTTTGATTGCAAGAGCATGAGATATTTGATGTGATTTAACTGTGGATTTCTGAGGGGTGGTTTACTGTCTGAGATAGAGTTGCCTATTCTCAAGCAAGCAAACTATTATACGACGCTATGTTTTGTGCTACTGTGTAATGAAATGCTATAATTGATATAGGTCTTTACTATACTGACTATCATACAGTCCAATATAAAATAAATTACCAGAAAAGAGCAGCATTTTTCTAATCTTAGATGCTTATATAAAGCTTTTTGGATTGTTGCGTTTTAAGGAAGAGACTATTATTCTTTCCATATTCACTTGATTCATGAATAGTGCAATTTTCAAGCATTTGTATTTGGTTAACAGTGCTCAGAGAAAAAGCCTCATAACAAATAGTCAAGTGGCTATAAACCAGATCCTTCCATGCTGACAGACTAATTAATCTGATCAGTCTTGAACACCAGTGTTTGCCATTGTGAGCAGCCAGCGTTCAGCAGCAGCCAGCTACAGCGGTCACCTATAAACGCTCCCCAGTTGCCTCAGGGCTTCGTGCTGCTCTCACCAAAGCCAAAGGCAAAATCTTCACTGATCCCAGCTTTTGGAAAATCAAGTAACGTTGGCTCAGCAACAGTCTTTTTCCCACAAAAACAAATAGAAAATGGTAAGGTAGAAATTTGCTTCACTGAATCACTGGGTTCCTAAGGATGACTGCATGATTTTTTTGTCTGTCAGGAGATTGCCCACCCAAGAGTGGTTCGGGAGCTGGAGGAGGAACCTGACCTCCTCTCGTTTGCCTTGGTACACACGAAACGAGTGTGCAGAGCCTTGCAGCCTCCTGTGACCATACCCAGCTCTGAGTGCAAATAGGTAGCTGTGAACTGGACTATCGTGTGCATCCATGTTAAGCGATCGGGATTAAATGGTCATGCTGTAGTGTGTTAACAGCTCAGATTTTTAAGAAAATCTACAAGAAAAGTACATTTAAAACCATTTAAAAAAAAAAAAAAGCTGCTCATGAAACAACAAATACTGTTAATACAGAGCATCTGGGATTTCTAGGAATTTTTAAATTTCTTCAGTTCATAAGCCGTCTTTCTCAGAACTCGCGCTGCAGGTCACAGCAACAGGCTGGTAATGTTCTGCCATTTGAACAAAGCATCATGTACTAAGGCAAAGGAAGCTTGTATTAAATTCCTATCATCCTGAGAACACAGCAAATTTCTAGCAGTACACTACCAGGAATAATACGAAAAACATAAAATCAAGTTATAGTTTTTGCATTTATTTATTTATTTGCACAAAATTCTCATTAAATTTCATATCACATTAGGAGCAGCAATTGCTGCTATAGAAAAGCAACAACCTAGAGCATCAGGTATTCTCTGGTGGATCTTTCAGACCCAAACCTGCTTAGCTTTTAAGACTAGACAAGATCAAGCCTACTTAGACAAGGAAGGCCATCTGTTTCCAAGGATCCAGCTGCTATCCCTTCAAACACAACTCACTGTGGACTCCTGTAATTTATTAATCCCAGGATAAACCTGTAAGTCTGCAATATCATTATTTGACTTCTTTATAACATTAGCTTGAACATTTTATCAACCGCTGTGCAGGTAACAGTCGAAAAGCTAAGGAGATTTGTCAACCCTCATAATGAGTATCTCCCTTCTTTTAAGTTATCAAGACTCAGGTTTTGCACAGACTTAAGCACGTCCTGTGTGTGGGCAATTCGGAGGAGAATATTAAAGACTGGCACGTGTTTATGATTCTTTCAACACCTGGGACCCATGTTGAAGATGTTGCCTGTGCAAATTTGGTTTTGAAATCAGTCCATACATGCACACACACAGATGTGTGAGCATGGACGCACACAATGCTATTTTGTTAATTTTAAATTCATCTTTTCTTCTTCAGAAAGGGGAAAGCTGAAAACTCCACTCAACCTAGGTGAAATGAGTATATTTTTTTCAAAGCCAAACAAGTCTGGACTTATCTCAGCCCCCAGAATTTATGTGCTGGATTGAAAAGTGGAAAAGGCTTTTTCTCAGTCAGGAAACTCCGAATTGGCTAAGTGACTGGATGGATGTTAATAAAACTTCCTTTTCGTCTGCAAAATGATCATGTCTGGTCCCAGGTGGAGCATAATAAATCAATGCAAAAGCTACTTTTCTCAGAAAGTGACTGAAAAGAAGGGTTTAGAATGTAAGTGCCATGTTAGTTGCAGTTTCAGAGTGTAACTACTATCATGGTGCAATCCACCTGCTAAAAGCATATTTAACAACATGAAATAAATACATCTTTTTTATATATGCACAAGTGTAAGTTGACAAATGCAGAACTGTTAGTCCTTACGGTGTACTTCTCTGGAAAACTCTGAAGGAGTCCTCCGTTCAGGTTTCTCACATAATTAGGCATCTCCTAAGAGCACCACGAAGAAGATGCGCAAGTTATTAAATCTTTTTGCCTGAGCTGAGCCAATGGCTGTGCTCTGCCATGCCCTCTGCCTAGAAAACAAGCAGCAGGAAAGGGTGGGTTGGGGTGTTCCATTTCCAGGCTTTTCATTTCTGGATCTTCCCAGATGACTTTTTGAAGTGGAAAGTGAACATTCAATAATATGTGGTCTTAGTTAAATTATGATTTCTTCAGCTTCCCTGGCCTGTATGTAGGTGAAGCATTCAATCTCATGTAGATGCCCTTACTGTCACACTCTTGGTAACTCCTCTCTGTTAGCCCGTCCTCCTCCTCCTCCACCCCATTTTAACAGGGTCAGGAACTCATGACATATTGAGCATCTGCAGGCTGAGAAAGCCAAGGCACTTTCGGTGTCTACAAATGTGGTGACATGGCTGGATCTTTAATGAGCAGAGGGAGGTAGCTCCACCTTTGCAGGGGGCTGAAGAAAGTGCTTTTAGATCATGTATGCTGCTGCCACCAAGGGCTCAGCTTTCTGAAGTAATGGTATATTATGCAGCACTGCAAACTGTAAGAGTTAAAAATTTTGTATTTTTATTAGAATCCATTAAGGACTCTATCAACTTGTTTGGGAACTTTTTGAATTATATATTCAACTTAATATATAATAACAATAATAATACTTAATAAACAGTAAATGCTAGATTTCCCTTTCCCATTCTTTCTCTCTCTCTCTCTCTTTCTTCCACTGGCACAAGGGATTTTACAAGAGTACGTGATTCTGGGAGCTAATGTTTTGGATGAACTCAAAATACTGAAGAAGTGACTGTAGAAAATCTATATTGATAGTTAAGAATCCTTCCAAACCAATATCAAAATAATTTAATTTGCAGTTGGGTCACATTTCTTCATATTCAGTGTAATACAAGGAAACATGCAGGAATTGCCATAGGTTATCTTGTGAATCCCTGTTAGCAGCAGGGAAGCTGTCTCCACACTTTTATATGTCATTTCCTGACATCAAATGTTCTAAAAGATTTTCAGACAAACTCAGTGAGGCTCAACACATGTACTCCTGTTGTGAAAAAGCAGCTTACAAAACATACTATATAATCTTTGTTATTCTAATAATTGTGGATGCTTACATTTGTCTGTTTAACTGGTTATCATAATGTAGTAAAAAAGAAAACAAACCACAAAGACATTTAGACTAAAACCTGATTCACTTTGCTACCAAAGGTTAATTTTAAGGGCTCCAGAAACTGGTCATGATTGAAGGGACATGAACACTGCTGTTGCCAAAGTGCTGAGGAGGATAGATGTGGTTCAGGATTTTCCTGCAGCACTGGGACTGAAATCCAGCAGGAGATTTCACCTTAACATGTCTCCTTCTAAGCTATCACTCCAACCTTCCCTTGTAGCTAATTGTCATGGTCTAACCCCGGCCAGCAACTCAGCCCCACACAGCCGCTCATTCACCCCCCCTCACCCAGAGGCATGGGAAGGAGGACCGGAAAGGAGTGTAAAACTTAAGGGTTGAGATAAGAACAACCTAGCAGGTAAAGCAAAACGCACACAAGCAAAGCAAAGCAAGGAATTCACTCACCACTTCCCATGGGCAGGCAGGTGTTTGGCCATCCCCAGGGAAGCCGGGCTCCATCACACGTAACAGTCACTTGGGAAGACAAACGCCATAATGTCAAATGTTCTCCCGGCTTATATACTCAGCATGACGTCCCATGGTATGGAACATCCCTTTGGTTAGTTCAGGTCACCTGCCCTGGCTGTGTCCCCTCCCAGTTTCCCTTGTCCCTCCAGCCCTTTCGCTGGCAGGGCCCAAGAAACCAGAAGGTCCTTGACTCAGCATAAACATCACCCAGCAACAACTAAAAACATCTGTGTGCTATCAACATTGCTTTCACACCAAATCCAAAACACAGCACTGCACCAGCTACTAAGAAGAAAATTAATTGTATCCCAGCTGAAACCAAGACATTAATGAAATAAATAAAAACAGACCCAAAAAAGGGCAGTGATTCATCTCAGGCAATACAGGCATTTAAGCCCAGGGAATCAGCCGCTTGTCACCAGCTCTTTCTCCCTGCAGTGGAGGGAGCCTGGGACAGACCCCGAAGAACAATTTTGGGTCAAGAAGACCTGAGCCCACTCGTCCTGCACACTCGGGGGCAGCATCACAGCAACGCTCTGTCTCACAACATGTACATTGCCCCTGACTTTTTTAGCACAAAACTCATAGCTTGAAAAATAACTACTAAAGCTGTGGATTTTAATCTAGTAGATCAGAGTTACAATGCTTTGCTCACAGGCCATGAGAAGTTACTCCCTTGGTTCATGATGGTTACTCCATGACTGTATATGTAACCCCAGTGCTGGCTTTCCGCTGCTTGAATTCACCAGTTTCATGCTCACCTACTACCACAACCTCTCTGCAAAACCATCCGAAAAGCCAATGCTGCCAGAGAGGGGAAGGAAGCTGGTCCCCATAAGAAACATCTTCCAGAGATGATCTCCAGATCCTCAGTGCAGATAGGTTTTGAGGATTACAAGAGAGCTTTGTGGCTGTATGGGGACTAATCACACTTTTCCAGGTCCTTTTCCAAAAGCTGCTGGATGATGTCGCTGTAAGAAGAAAGGTTACAGTCTATCAATAACTGCGGCTAAACTTTCTCTCCAAAATGGCTCCAATGGATGCAGTCTTATAGAGGTGATCTTCAACTGGTGCAAAAAGCAAGAACTTTTTGGATGCCCAGGACACCTTAATATTATCTTAATATTTACCAATCTAGTATCCTATACATATAGCTTACAAGGTGTAGGTCTGCTGGCTTCTCAAAGCAGTGTGGATTAACTCCACATAAGCATCTGACTTAAGATCAGATGTACAATCAAGCAACCTTGTTTCCAGGTAGGTGATTTCTGCTACCACTTAATAAAACTGCTAAAAAAGCACTAGGAAAGCTTATTTGTTTTATCATTCGGTGATTATTTTGGCTGGTAATTGCAAACATCCTCTGTTAAGTCTGACAAGAATTAACTTACGCTTTGGCAAACACCGGTGCTTTCCTTCATGTTCCCCCCTGATAAAGGTAGTCTGACTTTGATATTGCTTAAAGCAGTCATAGCCTTTGTTCTTCAGAAATGATAAAGCATTTCTAATTCTGAATTTTATAATACTACAATACGGAGAGACAGATTTTATCTTAATAACATCTATATTATGATAAAGAACCAACTACATGACAGGAAAGCGAACATTTCAGTTCATCTACAATTCTCCATCACATCAAAAGACACTACATGTGAGAATGATATGCTAAAACTTCCCATTATGCAGTTTGGAAACACATATATTTATTCTAAAGGATTCGGTATTGTTAAGAGTAACCTCAATGGCTGATCCAGATAATGTTTCACAGCCTAAACTGATACTTTAATTACGGTGTAATAAGATACTGATCTTATTTCTGTACATCTCCTAAGATATTTCTATGAGCAAGACGCTGAATGTAAAGAGCTGTTCCTGATATAATAATTGCAAATAATAACACAAACGCTATCCCTCCCAGCTATGTTGTGACACCTAAACTGTTGTTAGTATTTAATGCAACCAGCAATGAAATAGGATAAACTCAGCAAGAATTCTATTTCCAGAAAAAGGTAACAATTTCTGTGAAGGAACAGAGAATCGGGTTGAACCATTCCTCACCCCAAAGACAGAATTAGTCATTTATTCTGTATAGAACCATATAATAACCAAAGTCCTCCGCACCTTCCAGTAATAGATGATGTGAAAATACAGAGAATAAACCATATGCATGTGAGCTTTCCCTTAATATGCACATCAGTAACTACATACTCATATTTTTAAAAGCCCTCTCTCTCACATATGTACTTTCATTCATATAGGTGAAATATATGCTCATACGTATTTATGATGGGCCCGATTCTGCCTACCTTGCTCATACTGAGAGGCATCTTACCCTGCAGTAGTCCTACTGAAATCAAGCAGAGATAATGCTCTTCAATCTGAGTATGGGTGGCAGATTCCACCTATATATAGCACGTCTATATTTATCTCCATTTTAAGTGGTTAATTTAGCTCTGTATCACTGAATTAAATATAAATTATCTGCTAGCACAAAAGCGGCTTGGGAGCAATTACAGTCTCCTATCTCCCCCCACCCCAAATATGCTAAATATCAATGTGTAATATGCAAATCTTAGGCGTTTTTTTACACTAACCAAGTCAAATTCTTAATACCAGACAAGAAGAAAATCATAGCTTAACATACACCAGTAGATGTAATAAATAATGAACAGCACTAACAGCTTAACATCATAAGGAAACAGATGGAAAACTTCCCTCCAGAGATCATTGCATCTAGTATTAGAGAATGAGTTTCTGGACGTGCACAGGGTGAACAGTTCAAGTCTGAATTACAATGAGGTTGGTAACACTTTTTTATTATAAATGTAGGAATTTCATGTCTTCCTTTTAGAAAGTACTGCTATTATAGCATTCATCTGTTTCACCGAAGACATGAAAAGCAAAGGCAAAATCTTAAGCTGCTAAAGCGTGCATAGCACAATCAAATCAAGATCTCGCTCTGGGAGTACTTTGGCTGGGTTTGCAGAATACAGCAGGGCTACAATGCCATCATCTGTCCAGGAAACGAAACAGAACCCAACGTGGAAGCCCACACTTTACTAGCAGTGTTCATCTACACTACTGAAAAACACTATTAAGGCAATATCTGTTGTATTCCGTAGGTCAATGACCATTATATGTTTAAAGCATTACAACGAAACAACGTCCAAAGTGTTTCTCTGATAGCATTTCCTTTCCACATCAAGTGGCTTGGTTATACGTTCAAAGTGCCTTTCAAATGCGAATACAAGAAATGGAGATTTATCTGGAAAGTGAAGCACATCTGTTTAGTTTGAATAAACCACGCTGGAGAAGTGCACCAATAATCACAGTCTGCATGCATTTGTTTGCTTTTTTTTTTTTTTTTTTTTTTTTTTTTTGATGTGGTGTCCAAATAATATATATGCACTATATCACTGGAAGCAGCCCAGCTAAAGCAAGATGCTTGAATACTTCAGCCACACTCCCCTCAGTGGGCACCTGAGCCCATGACATGGCTTCTCCAACTTTCTAGTAAGAATTTGTGCACGTCTGTACTGCAGGGGTTACAAAAGATCCTGCCTTTCTCATCTGCCATCAGGACAGCCTCCAAGTATGGTGCAAAGCTCTGCCTCTAGACAGACTCTCTTTCAAGTCTCTATTATAGCAGCATCTATTTGCCATGTATGCAACTACACTTCACAGAGAGTTTTGTGCAATAAAAATAAATGAAGCTTCTTGGGGAAGAACGATTTTTTTCTGCCTGCTTCCTTCCTCCATCCTCCTCACACCCACCTCACCCATATTACGGACCAGAAAAGAAGCACAAAACCTAAGTGTTCCATTCAGGGTCTCAAAATTCATTTCAGCAGAGCATGCCCAAGCCAGCCGAGCTCCTGTCTGCTCTGTCAGCTGCTAGATAACATTGCCTCCAACATCAAATGAATGCAGAGACCACTGTTTTCTATTATAGCTGAAGATATATAAACATAATTGAAATTTGTATTGATTTTGAAGCCAAAACTTCTAGATTACTAAAACTCTGGGGCAACTGTAGGGTCAGCCAGAACACCTCTGGTAATAGGGTGAGGAGTAGAAGCTGATATTCTCCTGACAAACCCACTAAGCTTATAAACGTCTAGCACTCATTACATTATACAGAATGCTGGCCAATAATTTCAGTTTGCTGTTCCAAGACACAAATTACTTCCAAATGCAGGACTATACAGAAATAAATGGAAGAGGTCCAGCATCACACTGTAAGAGACACCAAAGAGTTATTTCAATAATAAGACTATTCAATAATTTTATATTGCACAGTTTGATACTGAATCAAATAACTCTCCTCTGCAGCACCTACAGTCCATTGCAAATTGAGAGCTAGCGATGTACTTACAGTGACTGCCTATAAAAAAATGAAATAAGAAGTGGAACAACAATTTCCAAAATAATAATAAAGAAACCCCACAACCCAGATGTCTTCTGGGATGTTGAGACAGCTAAAAATCTCTTCCCTGTGTACATGCCTGAGCAGCATCTGAAGAGATGCAAGGTTTCAGGGCTGTGGAACAAGTAATCCACTTGCAGGCAGAGTTCAGCATTCCCTTCCTGCCCCTTCACGGGAGGCAGTGCTGGCAGCGATGGGCTGCAGGATGGGTACAGGGCAGGAGCCTGCCAAGGGCAGCAAACCTGCTGTGATCCCCCACAGCCCACCGCCTCTCCTGCTGCAAGTGCTAGACGAGTGGACACATCATGGCAAGGAGGGAGAAGGCGTTAAAACTGGAATTTTGCAGCCAGAGTTGAAAACCGGTGCCCAGCAAAAGAAGTTGCCCAATTTCTCTGTCCCTTCCCGCTAGCAAAAGTGGGTCTAGCCAGCCCTCCTCATTCAGGCTTTTGTGCTTGCTCTCTCTTGTTCTCCCACCTCCTCCTGCTAAAGGAGTAGCCTGGCCAAGTGTAGCTCCACCTGGGGGTAACACTCAGTCCACCTCTGTGGCTGAGAAGCTTGGAGCCACATCTGCTGCGTCTCTCTGAAGGAATGAGAGCTTTATACCACAAGTTTCACTTAAAACTAAATGCAGTCAGTGAGCTTTGTATTAAACTCTGGATGAACTTCAGGATCATGTTCAAGATCTTGCATAAGGTCACTGACTAAGATCTTCTTAAGGTCATGTCTTGCCTTTGACCTACGTTAGGTTAAACCAGCATCTTTCCTGGGCTCATCCCCTAAGGCCCTAGAGTGACTCCAGATCACCATCTTCACAGCATGTCAGGGCTGCGGTGCATCAGCTGGCTTTGGGTCACATGAAATTCCTTTCCAGTTTTCCCTGGTATGACCAGCTCTGTCTGCCAAGCAAATCCTGTGTGGTGTTGCTGCTGACAACTAGGATGATAACCAAATAAGCTAACGCGAGGAAAAAAAATGTGGAATATAGTGAGAAGCAGCATGCCAGTTTGATGCTGGAAGCACAGGTTCCCTTCATCCTTGCTCTTCCCTTGCATTTGCCTCCATTTGGCATGCTCTCTGCCCTCTCTTGGTGCTTTTACACAGCACTTCCTGGCATCCTTGGTAGCTTGGAGTAAGAATTTAAAATGAGAGACATTTTTCAGAGGCTTTTTCTTTCCCCTTCTCCTTACAGTTACTTTACTTTTGTTTCTCCGGTAAATTCAGAGGCCAGCTAAATTTTTTAAGTGCAGATCTGGGGACTTTGCAAGAGATCCACAAGGAAGTAATGCTTGGGAACCTGTCCAGAAACCTTGCTTGGCACAAGAAGAAAAATTTCTCCCAGTGTGTTTGAGGCTTTTCAAGGAAACCACATATTTTGCGTCTGAGGTTTGCTCATGACCTTTCTCTTTTCCTTAGGCTGTGACACATTACCTGACAGTGGCTGGATTTATCATTTATTAACTTAAACCCCTCTAAAAGTGAAGTACTTTCTATACAACTTTGGGAAACCCTGGAAGCTGAGAAACAGGAATGACCAGACAGTATGTTAGAGAAAGCTTTGAAGACTGAAACAGAAATCTGCATCTGTTATGGGAGGGATCTTGATCCTAAGCAGAGCCTTCTATCACCTGACTGACTAAGAAAGTGAGGTTTAAACCACTAACCAGGTGGATTTACACCCTCCAGCACACATTACAGCAGTCAAACACGTGCACGCTGTTAGGCTGTGGCTACAGGAACTGAGAAACCAGGGCAAGGGCAGAAGTCAGAAGTTGTGCTCATGTGAGCAGCTTCTCTGTGCACGACCACCAGGACGGGTTCCTTTGTTATTTTGCAAAAAGATGCCAAGAAATGTGAAAAGTTGAAAACAGCAAAAGAGAAGCGAGCAGCACTAATACATGGTTTTCTTTAAAGACGATCAAATGCAAAGAAATTAAGTGAGACACCAAGCTGCTAGACTTTGGTGCAAAGGCAGGGAAAGGAAGAGTTCAGGTTGTGTGGCACCACCATCTCATTGCTGTTTCAGAGACAGTTTTGGGCATACCTGGGTATCTACGGGACTTCAATGTCAGCAGAAGGAACTCTCAGTCATCCTGCCTTTTACCATTAAAACTAGTAAGGGGTGTTCCTATTGCTTTTGTATTTGTCTTATTTGAATACTGACAAATTAAGCACAGTTGAAACCAGTTTTGCAGTACTCCATATCCAAGACACAGTATCTGGACAAGGGTGACCTACTTCATTTGGAGCGAGAGTGTTTATCCAGGAGTGGAATCCTGACCAGCTCTCCTGTTGGACCAATACAGGCACGATTTGTTGTGTTGTGATATGAAGCTCGGGCTGGCTTCATAGACTCAAATCGATTGAAAGTATTTAGCAGCCATTAAGTCACAAATATTCCATACTCCTATTAATAAACATAACTGCCTACAGAGTTCTCCATTTTCAAAGCTCTTTACTATGATTATCATTATTATTAAATATTTATATTACCATATGGCCCAGAGGGAATAGTCAGATCAACTCCCTATAGCACTAGGCTCTCCACAAATGCACGAGATGTAAATATTAGTTCATAAACATACTTACCAGTCGCATTACTTCCCAGCTCGCCTCCCCGACCACCCTTGCTCCTTCCACCCAGTTGATGAACAGTGTTAGCAATGCCCAACCGGAGAGGGTTAAGCATTGCAACCCTCCAGCCACACCATCGGCTGCTGTTGCAATGCCCATCTCCTCTTGTTCTCTCCAGCACCCCCTCGGTGGCACCCCAAATGTCACTGCTTTCCAGTCACACCTCTGCCATTAGTCTGCTGCGCTCCTGCAACACCCCTTGCTCTGCATCTTGCTGGGGGCTCTGCAACCATATGCCGCAATTGATTTATGAGCCCAAATTTCTCAAGGGAGCACAGCGTACCCATCTGATGCCCCTACATTTGAGCTTCTGAGTCACAGGTAGTGGAGCAACGTGTGAAAAAAAAAATCATCACGTATTCCATCGGCAAAGCATTTCCCATGGTGCATGCAGCGTAAGTTGCTCGCGTGCACCACTTATCCCACTATGTCTATGGAATAAACTGCGCTCCAGAAATTTGCTCTCAATGGCCTCTTTCAGATAATAGCAATGAGTAAGATAAAACCTGCTACTTTATGTCGTCACACTTGTCGAGTACAGATTTAGTAATAGTAATGCTTATCTTTTATGTAGCACTTTACATTTTCCAGTTGCTGCACAGAGATTAATTAATCAGCTAGATGTGTATAAGCCAGGCCTGAAGCACGTATTGGAGGACTGACAGATGCCTGCACTGCTGCAAAAGTACAAAGGCGACTGCCTGACCCACACAAGTGCAGGTGTGTTTAGTTGGAGCGAGATGCTGGCACAAGCCCTGCAATCTGCTCGGATTTAGGTGGGACCACAGGGTCTCTGAGGTCATCTCCTCTCCACCCACTGAAAAAAAACAAATGTAAGCATATACCAACCATTCTGCCACACATTCTGCAAAACCCCTCTTGTAATTAGAGTGGTCACCAAGGCAGAACAAAGACGGATGGGTTTGCATCCTGCTTTTCATTAATGCTCACTGCCTATGGCACCCCATTAAGAGCTCCCTTTGCCACAGCTTAAATGTCCTCCCACCTATGCCCTCTCAATTCTTGCTGGGCTTGTTCTGAAACCTCTCCCTGTGGTGGAGAGGAAGGTGATGTTTCTGATGGCAATGGGGGAGAAGACCCCCACCACACAGCCCTGCTATCAACTGACAGCACTCATCCAGCCTGGCTGCCTGGCTGCTGTTATTGCTGCTGGTGGAGTGCTTCAGACATACTTTCTGAATTAAGCCAAGCCTGGATAATTGGGAGTTGGAACCAACTCAAACATGAGCCAGCAGACGAGGGATCATGTTGTTCACTGAATTGCTCATTGACAGTGAAGAAAAGCATTTGTGGTGGGGTGCTGCTGCCCTCCAGACGGGAGCGTTGGCTGGCAGAGAAGCTCGCTGTTCTGTGAGAGCATCAATTTTCATCTCAAACTGGGTTTGTGCAGCTCTACTTGCCCCAGACTATGCCCGAGGCAGTGCAAAGGCAGCCTGGTGACTTGCACTGAGGACGTGCCCAGCACTACATCTTAGTTTGTTATAAACTAAAAAAAAAAAAAAAAAACCCAACAAAAAAACCCCGAACCCGTACAAGAAACTGCTGACATTTTTATACTTAGGGACTTTCTTTTTTGACATCCACCTTCCTGATATCTTCAGAAAATGTAGGAATGCATTAATATGCGCATGTGGGATTACTCCTACCCTTACGCCTGTCATATACTTGCTATGTGGAGAAAAATGTTAAACTGAGCATGTGTAAGATGCTCAGATGAGCTAAAACTGAACATGGGCCTTAAAAGTGTCAGTTAAGAGTCAAAAGAGTTTTTAAATTAATAAATGCAGTTTTCCTTTTATTTGCCTTTTAGTTTCTGAGTCCATAAGTTGTAATTTCATGATATTTAGACTCAGCCAAAAGGTCTAGCAGTCCAACTGTTATTTGAAGTGAAAGATGAGATTTTCCCATAATCAAAAGACTCCAGCAACTGAGATTTTTTTAATAAAAGCCTCAGTTAGCCAGAAGCTTGTAAAAAGAGCTGGTGACACTGCTATGAGACATTAAGTTTTCCAGTTTTTGACACTGCATGTTTATGTTTGTATTCACATACATTTTCTTGCATTTAATAGCAGTGGCACTTCTGTCACCCACAGGTGCTTTGCCATCTTGCATTTGTTGTCACCAGAAGCTCTTCTGTGACAGAGGCCATGGAGCTGCCCCAGGTTCTTAGTGACGCCCAGTGATACTGCCAGTGGAAACTGGTGATTTTGCACTGAAACCAATGTTTAGGCACTTTAAACCGTGCTGAAAGGAGACTCTCCGGTGCTCCAAGCACCTTAAGGTGCCTTGTCATCTCCATCTCCTTGGGCTGCCACTGCAGAGAGGTTTATCTCCTGCTTGTTGCTGCAGCTCAGACAGACCTGCTGTGCAGGTCAGAGATGTGAGTCACCGGGCTGGAAAATTATTTTTGTCTTGGTGTTTCTGAATTCTCCCTTGTCTTTGGAGCAAGGAGATGAGTGTATGCTGCTGCAACATTAAAAATGAAAAGTGCCAAAAAGCCATCAAAAGAAAAATACTAGATTGTAAACATAATGTAAAATCAGTCTCACTGTGTCTCACTGAGTCTCCCCTTGTGTTTGCTTAACCCTTGCAAGATGTGATTTAACGCTAAGATCCAGATCCTGTCTGTGACCTGACCCGTGGGCAGCTGCCTGCGCTTCCCAGGGACAGGAACACTGGGGAACATCTCCCAGCTCAGCCCCTATGGCTCTCCAGAGGGCACCTGAGGGGTTGTTTTGCTCTGTGAAAGTGAGCAGCTCTTGAAGCCCCAGGAGGTTATGGACCAGTGCAGGTCCTTGGCACTTCATCTGTGTACACTGGCTGATGCTTAGCTCTTGATGCCTTAAACGAGGCACAAAGGGCCTGATCTAGGAGACACTGCATTCTCAGGAGCTGGTTTATATCATTGTCAAAACTATCAGATAGCCAGTTTTAGTTTTTCAACATGTAGCTGATACCTTGTTGTGTCTGGCACTGAGAGGAAAAGCAATAATTTTTTTCGAGCTTGCTTTCATCATAACTGTTGTTGCTGTTGTTGTGGATGGAGGATTAAAGCATGCATGGGGCCTGTGACGTGACATTTTTCCAGAGTCAGAGCTACAAATCAAAACCCCTTAGGTTGTATTCAGAAAGGACCATGTTGTGACTATTGTTTCATGTACAAAAAAAAAAAAAAAAAAAAAACCAACCAAAACCAACCCAACACCAAAAACCAGAAGGTCATTTTTAAAAATATCTCTGTGTTTCGTTTCAACTACGTCTAGCAGAAACAAATGTTTCTTCCCTCTCTTTCCCCCCATGATGGATGCGCCCCCCAAGACTGTCAGTTAGATTTTGTAAAGTCCTTATTATCGCACTTCACTACATATCAGGATGAATGGAGAGAGCTGTGCAAACACTGCAGATATCTTTTCTTTATTACAGCTGCAGCCACTCCCCAGAGACATTATTAATGTCCACGGCTCTCATAGAGAGGCGGCGTATGCTGGCATCTGATTGCTATTCAGATCAGCTGCCTCCCTCCGTCTGTCTGTGAACCAACACATTAGTAGGTACATAAAGGGCTCTCGCTGTGGGCTGAACAAGTTCCTAGGGCCTCCATCATGAAAAGATAATGGCAGCGTGATTGCCAAAATTTTGTGGAAATTGTGCTAAGCCAAAGCAAAACAAAACCCAAGGTAGGGGATGCATTTTTCCTGGGCAATTTATTATTTATCACTGCTCAGCAATCCCCTTTGTTCTTCCGTATGGCAGTTACTCTCCATTTATATCTCACTTGGGTGTATACCTCAAAAAGAAGATATATGATGTTTTTCAAGAATGTAGGGGTAAGTCTGGTTCTCTGGACCAGGTCCAAGCTTGACAAGGGGTAGCTACATGAGAAATGGAGGTTAAAAAAACTGACCTACAAAGTCTACGGCCACTGCTGCCTTGGGGTTTCCGCAGGGAGAAACCTGATGCACGGAATGAACAGCCAGAAGTATTTCATGGATCAGAGAAGGCTTCTGTCCTGCCAAAAGCAGAGCTGCCCACCAGCAGTTTTGAATTACGCATTGGGTTGTGGCAGGAGCAATTAAGCAGCTGCAAAAGGCAGCACCTGTGAGGAGGACTGGGGTGAGAGCGGTGGTCCTGCCTTGCCTGCAGCCGCGGAGCCCTGGGCATGGGAGGATGCACACCCACTGCTCCAGCCTTGTGTCATCTGCTGGGATCCATGATAAATGAATCTGTGCTAAACCAGACCCCTTAATATCCAACTCCCAAGCCTATACTTTTTTGGTGGGAAGCAAGCAGCATGCCCATTCACCCTGGAAAACTAATAAACACCTATCCTTTTATGATACACCTATATCCTTGGCACAGATATGTATGGGAGAAGAAAGCAAAGAGATGTTTAGCAGTGAAGACCTGAGCAAAGAGATTTGATTAGGGCAGGAAAACTAGTGATCACACAAGAGGATCAGGAAGAGGCAGCTGCTTGAGGAAACATGAGGGGAACGTGAATGCCCTGCTGTTTTGTTCCCAACCACATCATAGGTAGCCACGGGTCCCTCACAAGAGCAAACCTCCAGAATAAGCTACTTCACATAGATGTTGCAAGACAAAAGCAGTGGTGGCTAGCTAGGTACATGCATCCCACAGGCATTCAGGAGATGTTCTTGGAAAGAAAGTGACCAAACTCGTCAGCTAGTGACGGACCCCACAGGCAGCAACCCTGAAAATTTGTTTTTCAGTGAAATCTGGCTATAGGTGGCCCTCACAGGATGTGGGAGACACCAATATACATACCTTTGCAAGAATGCATTTCAAAAGTAAACCGGGCACTGAAAACAGGACAGGAGCAAATATTCCCTCCTCTCTACTGACTGATACCATGTGTTCATAATTGAGTATTTCTTTATAACAGGCCCCCAGACTGCACATAGATCAAGAATGAGAAAATCTATAGTACCTTCTCTTTTCTAGAGCCCCCATGATAAGTTCTAACTGTGACTATCCGCCTGGACCTGCTTTGTCTCATTAATGTACATAAGGAGGAAGCCAGTCTCTGGAATTTGTGGGCGTAATAGTATCTTCGCCCAGCTTTGTGCATCCTGACACCAAGGCTTTGCATAGCATAAAAATTTCCCTAGCTTAACACAAGTGCTGCCCTTCCCCTCACTGCCTCCTTCCATGGCCCGGAAAGCACTGCCAGCTGCAGTGCTGGTGGAGGTCACTTGATACGCCATCAAGACACCTGCTTTATGAACTTGTCACAGCCTCGGGCTGCCACATCGTGAGCCCCATGCAGCCATGGACTTCCCCCCTTGCTTGCTTTCCTCCCCAAGGAGCGTGGGGAGGCACACTTGTGTGCAGGTTTCCTTCTAGCCCTTCTAAATGTTACGCAGCCAGAGGCACCATTTCCTCCCAGTAAAATGAAGCTGAGGGTTGCAACGAGCTGTGGTGATGACCTAATTCTCCATAACATCGCAGGCTATCAGGGCAGACACGCAGACAACAGCTGCTTCAGATGAGGGACCCTTGACTCATGTAGAAGATCCAAGACAGATAACTGCTTTTCAGTGAAGGCAGATTTTTTTTTCCATGAATCAAAGTCCTGCCCCATTCTGCACCGATATTAAACTGCCTCTCCTCCCCCTTAGTGTATGGAAATATGCCTCTCATGGGAATCCTATGAAGACTTTCAGGAAATCTGAAAATCCTGTTATGTCTGCCTCCTGACAAAGATACACTGCCTCTGGATGCTACCAAGAAGTGGCTGGAAGTATCGGTCAGAGAATATTATCATTTCCATATCCACATCATGAAATCACTCTACCTTTGCTTTTAAAGGCCAGGTGAATCTTCCTCCCTCCTGGTAAGAAGAACAGACGTGCAAAAGTGACCTCATACCTGAGGATGACAGATTTTGACAGAACTCCTCTTGTTGTAAGTAAAGAACTACCCACATTTCCAAACAGCAATAAGCAACACACAGATCAAGGTGTTATTTGCCCATAATATAAATTGCAAAAAAAATCACTGAGCCCTCTAGGAAAATTATTTTGCTCAGAGAACAATGCATTTTCATGGAAAAGTTTTATTTGTTAGGCACTTCAGTACAATTACTTGGCCATGTAGTGTGTGGCTGAGTTGCACTGAAAATTGATACTTTCCATAACAGTGTCTCATTACTGGTGATTCATTGGAGAGGTGCTACTGTGATAATTAGTGTTTTATGGGCGAATGGGCCACACATTCTTTAAGTAGTCCACTTCCCTAACAATGATTTATTTAAGTGGTTGGTTTCTGATAGTCATGTAAATAAATACATGCTAATGGAACACAGCGACAGTGCTTCTGTTGACAGGTTTCTGTGTCTTACCATAAAGCAGCTGAAGAACTAAATATGCATATACAAATCCATAATGGTTAGGGGCTTTTATGTGTTTTTGCAGGAGCAGTTTTGACTGAATGCACAAAAAGATGCAAATTTCTCATCTTCAATTTTTACCTCCCAGGCTGGCTTCAAAGCTTACTTTTTAACTTAGATATTTGGAGAAGCTGATGTTGGATGAATGAGCGCTACAGTGCATCTGTTGACAGTCTGCTGCTGTTTCAGAGGCTGGCTTCCCCTTCCAAGCCATTAATGCACTTTGTCTGCAAAGTGTGCTAGATGCTTTGAGCAATGCCCTACCAAACCAATTCTGCGTGGTCAGTAAAAGCAGGGATTTTAACACTGGCTGTAGTGGGTGATGGGGCAAAGGATGCAACACATCCTGTCCTGGCTGCTTCTGCTCCAGTGGCTAAGGTCACCAGCCCCAAGTACTTGTCACCACTGCTTTGCTGGAATTTGCTGCCCCCCGAATTTAACAGCTGAGCTACCCATGTGAAAATGAGCCAGAAATGGCAGGTCTCTGCTAAGTCAGCTTTTGAGGCTGACAGAGGTTAGGTGTGTGCAGAGGAGCAGAGAGCTGGCAGGTCCAAGGGCAGTAAGAGCTGGGCATCCTCTTCAGGCAGAACTGCTGCAGGCAGGAAAAGATAAAAACAAAGCAACACAAAAAAAAAATCAGCTGAACCAGCATCTTGGCAGGTTTTTCTTCCCAGTCCTGGGAGCCCCTCCTCAGCTTCATGCAAGCCCTGCCTGAGGGCTCGTGGGACAGGGTGCCGTGAGTGAAGCTGGCACAGCTCTTCCACTCTGTCATCCTCTGATCACTGCGAGACAGCCAAAATAAGGGCTCACAAGCAGTCCTCATTCAATCAGCTCCAGAAAAAATGCAAATAAGCTCGACAACAGCAACAAAAAACCCAGAATTTTTTTGGTGCAGTTATGGTGCCTACAAACACTTCAGCTTCAGTCTCACAGTTTCTATTGCTTCTGGAAACTCCTGAGACACGCATCATCTTGCTGAGCAAAATCCTAGCCCCACATAAGTAATTAGCAAAACTCCCACCCATTTCTACGAGCAGAATTTTGCACACCATGAGCAGTTTTTGTTTAAATCTGGAATTCAAACGTGAATGTATAAAATTAAGATAGATTATTATAGCTGTAATAAAAATATATACAAGTACATTCATATACTTAGAAAAAGGAAATAAAGGAAGGACATTTGCTAATAGAATACATAACAGTTTACATCTGCTAGTATAGTTGCAGGGGATTAGACCAGATGTTGAAAGTCTGTCATCTTTTATTTTGAAAGATACTCTTTCAGTGTATATAATCTGGTGTGTCAATTAAAATATGTTCAAGAGTAAATTTATTCCTCAGCATTATAAACTTACTGTGACAGGGTGGCTGAGTCATGCTTGTCTGAATTGCTTCAGTTTTTCTACATTCCTTCAGCCAGCCTTAATTCCCCACGGACGTGAAGAGGACCAGTTCCCTGGTCATGCCAGCCGGGAGGGCATGATACAGCTTTCAAAGGCTGGCAGGCAGAGTGGGTTGTCCTTCCCCTGCATCCCCCCTGGGGACAGAAGGCTGTTTCTTCTTGAGGTGAGGATGGCAGCAGGCTCTTTTCATTGCTGCCTTTTAAAGCCTAGGATGTTTCGTGAATGTGCCCCCCCACCAGACGGAGGAACAGGGAGCAAGGCAAGAGACTGACTGCCTATTTTAAGACAGGTTCGATGTTAAGGCCCCGCACCTCAGCTCACTGCAAGATACCTACATATCTTTGAGGGTTTCAAACTGCAGGACTCCACACAGCCCACGACTCTGGTTTCTTCCTGCCAGAGTTAATTCTTTGAGCATGAAATGATTTAACCAGTGCTTTCTTGTTATGAAAAAACCTTGTTGTGATTGTGTGGTTTGAGTAACACAGAGATAAACCTTGCAGAAATCTGGAGACCGATGATGACCCAGACACAGGTTATTGCTGTGCAGACCTCAAGGCAGAAAGACTCGTGCACAGACATGCGTGCCAGGCAGGCAGCACAGCAAGGTCCCCACTTGCACATGGTCCTTTGGCACCAGCCACCCCCCAGGTGCCAACTGCAACTTTATGCCTTTCAGTAGCGTTTTCCCTTATTCTTCTCACCACTTAGGGGAACAAGCAGCATGTACAAGCTCAGCCTAGGAGAAGGCTGACTGCCCTGACCACCAGTTTCAGCAAAACCGTGAATGTCTTTAAACCCATGCACGGGTGCTGGCAGCTGCTGAGTCACTGGCTGCCCTCCTTGCAGGGCCACCTACCACCTCGCTGACCCGCTTTGGGGTCTGCTGCGTGTGGGCTGCTCCCCAGAGATGCCTGTCTCAGCTCTTCTTCAGCCACTGGTAACAAGGCCTGACAATCTCTCCCAACAGACCCCACCATGGCAAGGGAGGGATTGGGTTGTGCCTAACCTACACCACCTCTGCTGAAAAATTGGTCTGGTACTAGTCGCCTCCTTCATGAGAAGCATGAAGGGCAGATCAGCTGTCTCTTCTAAGGCTAAACTGCACCCATTTCTGTCAGACTTGGCTAATGGGTCGTGTTTTCTTGGCTCTGCCTTTCCCAGGGGTCTCTTCTGAGCTGTCTCCGGCTGGGTCTCACTTTTCTTCAAGTGCAGTACCCCAGACCTGACGTAGCCTTCCAGCTGAGACCACACCAGTACTGAACAGAGCTAAAATGTTATTTTACATGTTCTTGCATGCATGTAGGAATATGAGGTTTATCTTCTTTGTTACCGCATGACACAATAGATTCACATTCACCCTCTGGTCCGCTACAGTTTCTAGATTTTTTTGATTTATAGATTTATTTCTTTGCAGAGCTGGTCCCTCTCTGGCATTCACCATTAGTACTTTGGACATTTCCCTGTTAAATTGCATATTTTTTCTTCTTTTTCTTTTTAGGGTCACATCTCAAATATATAAAGCCATTTGAAGCCTGCCCCCAGCACTGCAGAGGGTGCTTTGCCCCTTGCTGCTGTCTGTAAATGTGACTGGCTCATTCGTGAGTCCATCATCAGCACTGTTGGCTTCACTGCCAAAGACACTGAGCAATCACAGGGCCACAGCAGCCTCCTGACGAGCCCTTCTTGACCAAAACTTCCATTTTGATAATGAACTAATCACTGCTACTTTTTGAGTAACATTTTCCAGCCTGTTTTGTGCCCACCATGCAGTAGATCTGTCTAGACCACACACTTGCTGCACTTGCCTGTGAGCGCTCTGCGGGAGACACCATGACCAGACATGCATTTGCTTCTGTCAGTGAGGTCTGTCACCCTGTCACATAAGAAAATAAGACCCGTTTGATAAGTCCATGTTGGCAGCTCTCCTTCCCTGCTCCCTTCCAGGTGTCTGATTATTTGCTTCAGCATTTTTTTGCAGGAACCGATGTTGTGCTGATGGGCGTACACTTCCCCAGAGGCTCCTGCACCCTGCCTTCGACGATAAGCACCCTACCTCTCCTTTTACAGGCCTTCAGAAGATGTGGCAAGAGCTCAGTATCTGCGAATTCTTACAGAAAATCCCCAATGACTCTGAAATTTCATCTCCCTGTCCTCCATCCTGCCCAGTTCTTTGAGCATCGTAAGATTTAGATCCTGAGGTCTAGACAAATTTGAAAGCACCATATTTATTTAGAAAGTATGTGCTAACCTGGTGCTTTGAACTTGGTTGGAGGGCTTGTTTGTTTTCAGTGTTATATTAGTTACATAAATCTCTTTATTATGTTCCTGCATGAAAACTTTGCTGTCGACTAAGACTGTATACAAAAACTGAGTCACTTCCTTTGAGGCATACTATGTTAAAACATGGGATGAGTGTCTGAGATCTCCATTTTGTTGTGAAGAGCTAAAATAAAGAAATCTTCCAAGAGCAGCTGGCAGAAAATATTTGTAATGAGAGCTGCCAGCTACTAGAGGAAAGTGGCTTATTTATACAGGGGCACCACTGAGACAGACTGCATTGGTTTAGAAAATGGAAATCACCCAAGTGGACAAGACTGTAAAAACTATGTAATATAAAAAATGAATCTTGTAACCCAGCAGCACCTGCATCTGGCAATCTCATTCATGCCTTTTGCAGGAGATAAACCTTCTTGCTCTGCCGAATAAACCCCTTAATTACATTGCTTAAGTAGGATATTAAGTGGCATCATATTAAGCCATTACATGACCCCTGTCATCATCAGCCCTGCCAGGCAGTGAGGAGAGCTGTTGCTCCCTGCTGATTTCTCTGGGTATCTATTTAAACACACTGTGGTAATTAGAAACATCTAAATAAAGCCCTGCCCAGGATTACAAGGGCTGAATGGAAGAAACCTTTCTTTCTGGTGGCCACAATGGCCTTACCTGCTGTTGTATGTGTGCATGCATTCTTGCCAACATCCCTCGTTTGATATGATCCAAAGCTGTATGGGGTAAGAAAGCAAAGAGGTTCAAAGGCGGCAGCATCCTTTTCCTCCTCCAACTGATAAAGCCTCTGCCACTGCCGAAGAGGATCTTTCCGCAGGGCTTGAAAGACAAATCTGCTAATTCCTCCTGCTTTACTCCTTTATGCCTTTCTCTGAAGGGAAACCTGCAGATTTCAGATGTCAGCTTCATTCTAGGCGTCCTTCCTAATTACCTGAACCGTCATCATTAAATGCAGCACATATATTGATCACTATCATGAATGTTGCCTTTCTAATATTCAGCGACTGTGAATCAAACTGTGTCACAGATGTGGATTTCAATGACAAGGTATATCTGAGTGCACCCCACAGATTTCCCTTCCTTATAGTAACTACAGCTGAACCAGAATAAAAAAGCCACTAAAGTTCCCGTCCTTTAGGTATTATCTAAGGTAATATGGTTAGCTCAGGAGCACTACTGGGCATTAGTCCTGGGAAAAATTTCAGTTTCAGGTGGGAGAAACCCCTTGCTGACCATGAAAAGTGTTTGGGAACACTCTTCCAGACTGGATTGCCTCCCAGATTTAGGAAACAGATGGCCTAGAAAGGTTTACGTTCATTTTTCAAAGCACCAGTTTTAGCATTTCTCTTTCACTTAATTGAGTTTCAACAGAACATTTCTTCACTTTCCACAGGAAAACCACCACAAAAGGATTTCCAGCTCTGTGCTGTGCTGCCAACCCTGCTCCTCTCTCACTCACAAGATTTAGCCCGCTGACGCCTGGGCTCAGATGCTGCTGTGCTTTCCAGCAACTGTAAAAACCGATCAGAAGCAAGCTCACAAACAAGTAGTACTTCATGTCACTGTCAAGTAATTATAGTGGTGGACACAGTTTGCAATAACGCTTTTTTCACAGGAAAATGTCACAGATATCAATGATCTTTGTCAAAAGGGAGGTTTGAAGATTTTAAGATACATAAGGGGAAACAGCAGTTATCTACTTCAGTAACAAAGGCAGCCTTACATTTTATAGCCAAGGGCCAAAGCGTAACGGGTTGAGATATGCCAGTAATACAAATGATTTTGCCTGAACTATTTGCAGCAGTCACATGAAAAGGGCTTGTCTGAGATATTTTGGTCTTAATGCATTGCCTGTTAACAACCTATTCCCTTGTTCCCCTCTTTCATGACTGGATTGTATTATAGGTTGGGAGCCATGAGATGGTCCAAACCATACGAAGCACAACAAAATTTGGCCAGTGTTTCACTCTACATACAGAGCACATCTTTTGTGAGCAAGAGTCGTGCACCACTAAAACTTCTCAGTGGCTGGCCACATAATTTATCCACATAATTGCCTAAATACGTGCACAGCTGCACACTCCCAGCTATCCAGGGGAAGATGTGAATGTTAGGTTAACTGGTAATCTTCTGGCCTTTTTAGACCAGAACAGCTATTCCAAAACAAACATGTTGCAACAGCTCCTCTGGAATAGCTCACCAGGTGGCTTTGCTTTCCTGAAAAAGATTATTTCTCCTGAATAATAACAGCCCTCTGGAAATACAGTGGTTTTTCTTCAAATAGCGTGCCCTAGTGGGAACTACTCCCAAGCAGCTATTGGGAGATGATGTATTCTGCAGCAGTTATCACAGCCAATTTGCTCAGATAGAGAAGGTCAGTAGAGATGTTGACTAGAAATGCTCTTGGACCAACTTACCTTGAGGTTAAGGAGCAATAAGGAGTAAAGTGGGAGATTTTACTTAAGCACTTTCTGTAGGTGCACAACTGATGCTAGGAAAAAAAGGAGAGAAGTCTATTTTTGTCTCTGCCGTCTGCGCCTCAATCACGGTATAGAATTACTCCGGTCCAGCGACTGCCTGCCCAGAGAAGGGCTCATATTCATTCCACCTCCAGGGTTTCCATTAACACAGCAGTTACACCGTCATTTGGGCAGAAAGCCCAAGTCAAAGCACTGCTTCGTTTGATCTGCATCTGTCCTAAAGTAATATCCCTCTGCTCTCTCCATCCTGTTTTCCCTCTGAGGAAGCGGACTGCTGTTTTTGTGAGGAATGACTGCCTCCATTTGACAGCAGAATACTTTGAAGCTATCGTGCTAAGCAGGCAGCAGTGCTGCTACGAATTACCATCTACAGCACATTACGATGACCTCTCTACCTTTCTTTTCCATTTCATATGAAGACCTAGAAAGGAAAGGCACCCTTGTGTGCATGGCAATCGTTCAAATAGGCTGCTTTTCGGCAATTCTTTCAAGGTAACAGAAAGCAATTTTGTTGGAAGAGGAGAATGCTCAGAAAACACAGATCCCACTCTCCCCTTGTGTTTGGCACAGTGGAATTTACAGGCAGCCTCTGTATTTCTGGGTGATTGAAAAACTGGCATTCTGGAGGTCCCGGTTCAAACTGGCCCTTTTTTCCACCAAATTTTGCTGTCAGGATATCAGGTTACCATTTCTTACATCCTATCCCTAAGGAAATTTATGGACCTGATATTCTAATGGATGCTCTTACTTATAATAGCAATTTCACACATTTTCCCTGGTTCATGTGTCTTTTAAGTTCAGAAAAGGCCCCAGCTAGGTGAAGGAGCCTGTAACACGGTGAGGTTACCATTCTCTGCCGACCTAAGAAACACAAAATTTCAGTGTTTATTTGTTTATTTATTTATTTATTTATTTATTTATTTATTTATTCATTTATTCATTTATTCATTGCTGAGATACCCTGGAAAAACATGAACAGAACTATGAGCACATCCTTGTAAATCCCGTTAATTAAAATGTCTTGATTTGCGAAGATCATTCTTTGACAAGGAAAATGTAGGGTAGTCTCAGTGTCCTTAAAATCTAGGATTCCTATACCGAATTTAGGAATCAAAACCTGTTATCTCGGTAGATTCATTTTGTAAGACAGATGAGGGAGCTGTTATGTGGGGAATATGTACTCTGAACAACCTTAGGTTTTCTTTAAGGGAGAGATGATACCTGGTGCTCCAGCCCTAACACGAGGTGCATTTATCTATTGCTAATGGTAACAGTGACCTCTTGTGGAAATTTCTAAAATCTTTTCTAATTCCAGTTATTTTAACCTGGTCGTAGTTTTGGATCTGCTTTTGGCATGTCTAATAGATTTGTTACTGTTCATAAAAGAATAACCAATTTAAGGTAGCTTCTTCCCCTTTGGCCAAGTTTATGACCCCTAATTTCAGTGTACCAGATCTTTAAATTAGAAACGAAAATACCACGCACATGTTGTTTGAGAAAAAGAGAGCCGTTTTAAAAAAAGAGATGGATAGGCCTTAGGTTTCCTAATTAAGCATCCTACCGTATCCAGAAGTCACAAACAGATTTTGGTATTTCCAATTAAAGCCCTTACATCTGCTTCAGCAAAAGCAGCTTGTTTGTGCTCCCTTAATGAAAAATGCCACTTAACTATGAAGTTGGTTTCTAATAAGTCAGTAGTAACCACACCTCGGCTAACAAATTTGCCTTTTGACTTCAAAGCCTTTTCAGACCACTCGTTACTCCAGACACAAAAGGTACCTTCAGACTAGTGCCTCAGGGTGTTTTGTACCGTATCTCTCTTTTTGGTTTCCAGCTGGGTGTTGTGTCATTTTAGACTTGGGTTTAGCCCTCGTGCCATAGCTTCTCAAATAGACAGGCGTCTGGGCTGCAGTTAGCGTACATCAGTGTTTTTAAGCTAAGAGGCTGAGGTTTTTACCAAAGTAGCTGAGTCTCATCTACACTGTGCTAAATGGACTGGTAGCTTTTCCAGAAAGACAGGATGAATAAACACAGGGTACCAATGTCTAACTGTCACTGGAAGATTTGCCAGACCTCCGTTGTCAAAACCTGTGCACCTTGCAAAATGTATGCCAACAGCTAGGAAAATATTTTCTTTCAGCCTCATAAATAAAAGGAATAGAAGAAAAAGGAACTAGTGGCTAAGGAAGGTGGAGAAAGAGTCTAGGCAAAGGTAGTAATTTTCAGTAAGGACATTGATGTTCACCAGAGGTTACGTGTGATATGGATAAGGAGACTTAAAACACAGAGGAAAAGGTCACTTAACTACAAAGATACCAAATTACCTTACTCCTGAAGGACTGAACGCACACCAATTTTTCTTTATGGTGGATGTGGGTAGTTTTTAATGTATCTATCCAGTTAGGAACATTACCTTCTAGAAACATTGTAATGCCAATATTTAAGAATAGAGAGAACTATTTGGGTACCTACAAGCCTATCAAGCTGACTTTAACAGTGTGTAAGACTCTAGAGCAGTCCTGCAATGAAAAGATAGCTAAAGACCTGGAGTTAAATAAAAAATGGGATAAAATCAACAGAGACTAACCAGACTGCTGCATCTCCTTGGTCTAAGAAATTAATTAGTCTCATTTGGTTTTGACAAAGTTCAACATGGAATCCTAGCAATAAAGTTCAAGGAGATGGTGATGAATGGACAAATCATAAGGCTTATGGGATGCACTAATGGAATTATGTCACTGGAGATAGGAAAAAAACCTAGTATTTTTCCTCAAGGATCAGTCTTGGGAGAAGTTCTTCCTGTTTAATAACTCCTGAGGTTTACATAAGTGTGGGAGTGTTTTACAAAGCTGAAAGGCATCGGTACAGAGGAAAAGGATATTGTGCTTGAAGACCCGCAGGACTGAACTGCATGGAAATGAAACTCAGTCATGCAAAATATATTTGGCAATGAAAAGTCATCTGGAAGATAGGAACTGAAACCTGGAAATGATAAGAGGAGAGAAAGAAAAAATGAGTTTATCATGACCCAGCAATGGTGCTGGGATCCATTGAGAGGAAGATTCGGTCTTGAAGGAGGTATGTCCCATATAGGTGGAGAAATACTGGAATGTAATACAGTGTACATTTCTAGGCACCTATGTTAAACACACAGGAATTCAAAAGAGGATCAAATGCAGAGATGAGCTACCTTGACCATCAGGGAAGAGGGGGAAGCTGTCCTGCTCCTGACTGCAAAAGGAGGGCTGAAGAATTTCGCAGTTACCCTGCACAATTACAGCTGGGCTGGAGGACATGGAAGGGAAAATCTGCAAAGCGTATACCAATCATGGAGCCTAGAAGCTTTTTTCAGTCTCTGCTTTGACCAGTCAGTGTCTGCAGTAGGTAAAGGATCAAAGTCCCACGATAACGTGAGTAGCTCAAAGGGACTGTAAACAGAATGCCATGAAGCAAAAGAAAGAATAAATACCCCTTCCATATATATCATGGGGTAGTCTTAAGCAACAATTTACATTTCTGTAAAAAGGCAATCTGTTTTATGAACAGCAAATAAAAAGGAGCACATGCTTGGCTGAAATGAGCAGTCATTTGAAATGTGAACTAGTGTTTGTTAATGTAGTTTTGGCACATGCTGTCAATTTCAGTTATTAGCACTGGCTGAATGATGCCAGCACTACACAATAATCCCATAATCAAGAGGGCTTATAGCAGAGGATAGGAGACACAGCAAACTTTGCAAAATGACACTGTAGTTTCTTTCTTTATCCAGGGACTACTTACTAACACAAATAACATCACTAAAAAAAATTAAAAATTAAGTCATCTTTAAAAGCAAAAGAAAAAAAAATGCAGTAGCTTAGCTTCATGATGTTGACTGTCCTCTGTAGCTTTTTCCAGGACACTGTGAAATTTAATTGACCGGTAATGGATTTCTCCTTTCCTTTCCTTATACAGTTACTTCACAGTGAAAATAGCACATATGTAGGAATATATACTCAGTAAAGCAGATAGCCGATAAACAGCCTAACCACAACATACTCATATTTGTTTTTGTACACATTGTACTGAGCATTGTGAAACTGGGACACACAGTACTTAAAGCATTATACTACACCAGGAGACCATATTCCATTACCATTTCACACGGGGGAGGAAGGGGAAAAAAAACCCACTGTTCATTTTGCTTGGTTTTCTTTTCTGTAATTACTTCTTAAGATTCATCACTTAATATAATTTCAAAATTTCCACAGGTCTCAAAACCTCTCTCTCAAGTTTCAGAAAGAACAGCATGGCATCAGCACAGCCAGGGGAACATCATTTCACCTAGGCACTGTCACTGTCCCCATAGTTTTTGCCTGAGCCCTCTTGTCATTAATCCAAAGTCTCTGGCCTTCAGATGTTTAATTACCTTTCTCTAAAGTGATGCACCGTCATTTATAGTAATATAATTATCCTCCTGAACGATTTCTGAGACATGATTTTCTCCTTGAGAAAAGCGGCCCCACACAGCAGCCTCATGATTGCTGGGCTAAATGGCTCCATCAGCGTGTGGCCAGCATCAGGACACTGCATGCTCAGGTGACACACATTTGTCAGAGGAGCATCGCCACATCCCACTGCTCGGCAAAAAGGCAAAGGAAAAACTGTCACAGCCTGGGTGAGGGGGCAGGAGGGATGCAGTGGCAGGATTGCCAGGCTTCTGCCTGGGAGCCTACAAAGATCAAAGCAGTGCTGAGTCACTCACAAGTCCAGAGGCCAAATACTGCTCTGGTCGCACTGACCCCCCCTTCCCCAAAGACAACGTGTTTGCTGAGAGAAAACAGTGGTACAACATGTAATTGCTGCTCCCGTGTCTGGAATGCCTGCTGGTGCTCGGGGAGGCGATCCAGGCTTATAAGAGGTTTCTGTGGGACCAACAGATGGGGAAAAGAAAAAAAGCAGAATTAGGGCAGTGGAAGATAAGAAGGGTCTGTCCTACTGTAAGAGAAAAGAATAGAAGGCTTGTTCATAGGTACTGAGGCCAAAAAACTGATGTTGCCAGCAGTTACAAGGTCCATGCTGCTTTGCGTTGCTCTCCTACATAGTGCAATCTTTGCTAACAAGAGAAAGCAGGCGCAGGTGACGTGGGGTTGAAGGGGAGCTCTGAGCACCTTGTTGAGTAGCCTCAGCACAAGATAAAAATGCCCAAAGCCTGGACTCACTGCTGGACTGCCTGCTATGACCGGCACCGGGTTGGAGTGACAGCCAGGCCCTTGCTGTGTACCATAGGGATTAGTCATGCTCTGCGGGAACAAGATGACATGGCAGATGTACTGCTAAAACAAGTAGTTCCCAGGGCTCTCAGAACCATCCCAGCCTACTTTTCTCAGTACTTGTTTCTTCTGCTTGATCAGTAGCATCTAAAAATGCAGACTTTTCCTTAGTGGGAACTGGAATTAAGGGCATCTTTCTTCTCTGCTTGGCCACCAATTTTCATCAAAGTTATGAGAACCAAGACTTCTGTATCTCTGGGAAGCCTTGCTGACATCACCAGGCTGCTTAAAATTTTGTGGTGGGAAGGATTGTTCCTCCAGCTGCGAGTCCTTATGGAGTCCCACTGTTGCTGTCATTGCTGGCAGTGACACTTGGAGCCCTCTAGAAATATGGGAGGGATTATTTCATGTTTTACACGCTCTGGGTATATTTTAACCACAATAATAAGTAGCTATTGCAACATAACACAGTCTCCGTCAGCGACTGGTCATGGTTCAGTCCCAGCAGTCTGCAGCGCGGGGCAGGATAATGTATTTACCTCCCAGCAGCTGTAGGGTGAGGAAGCTGGTTTCAGTCCACTGGCACTGGGTGCTTACCGGTGTGGCTGAAAGCACAGGCACAGCCTTGCACCCAGGCATGGTTTCCTATCTAAAAAACTAGCAAGAGAAATGAAGCATTAAAAGGAACCTCTTTGCCTTTTTCCAGAAGCAATCAGGTACCGAGATTCTCCGTTGGCTGCTGAGTGGGATGCAAGGATGCAGGCAGGTTTGCAGGGCTGTTCCCAGGGTGCTTCTGGGAACTCACAGGGGATTCCAATCTCCAAGGAGAAAAGAGCTGAATTTTCCCGAAGTACAAATATTATACTAAAACTCCCAGAGGGACACAGAACATACAGGCAATAACTGTCTGCACAAATACGCCTAGGAAAAATACTTGCATCTGTACAGCCCTCAAAGGCTTAAAGTTTTTGGCAGGAATGGAGCTGGTGGGACACAGGGCAGCGTGAAGGATTGCTGTAGGGCTCTTCTCCCGGTGCCTGGGAGTGGTTAAAGGGTTGGGTCACGGAGAGGCCCTTGGGCTGGCTGGGTGCAGCACAGGCTTTTTGCCCATGCAAGAGCCAAGAGCTAGCCAGAGGTGGGAGAAGACAGGGTGACAAGTCAGCCCGGTATTCCTGTTAGACTATATAAAACGAGGGGAGCTGGGTAACCAGTGGTAACTGAAATTGTGGTAGTTTTACTAGTGGTAGGTTTACTGAGCTGGCTGTAACAACAGCTACACAGAGCCTGGCTACACACAGCTCTGCGGCCTCCTGTGTTGTTGAGGAGGGGCTGGAGTGAGCAGAGGAGTGCAGCAAGTCAGGTTAGGGTGGCAGTGAGGTGGCTTAGCAAAATGACCCTACTCGTGGCTTCTTTTCAGACGCTGCCTGCTCCCTTCCTTACCCACCAGCCTCTTCTCCTGCCAGTACAGGAAAGAGCAAGAGAGACAGGAAAGGTGCAGGGAAAGAAGAGCAGGGAAGCTCGGCAAAGGACTGCTAGATTTTAGTATATTTCAGAAGGAAGGTGTTTCAATCATTCATAAAATCATTTAGGCTGGAAAAGACCTTTGAGATCATGAAGTCCAACCATAAACCACTGCCAAGTCCATCACTAAACCATGTCCCTAAGCACCACATCTACACGTCTTTCAAATACCTCCAGGGATGGTGATTCCAGTATCTCCCTGGACAGCTTGTTCCAATGCTTGACCACCCTCTCAGTGAAGAAATTTTTCCTAATATCCAATCTAAACCTCCCCTGGAGCAACCTGAGGCTGTTTCCTCTTGTCCTGTCACTTGTTACCTGGGAGAAGAGACCGACCCCCACCTGCCCGCAGCCTCCTCTCAGGCAGCTGTAGGGAGCGATAAGGTCCCCCTGAGCCTCCTTTGCTCCAGGCTAAACACCCCCAGTTCCCTCAGCTGCTCCTTGCAGGACATGTGCTCCAGACCCTTCACCAGCTCCGTTGCCCTTCCCTGGACACGCTCCAGCACCTCCACGTCCCCCTTGCAGTGAGGGGCCCAAACCTGAACCCAGGATTCGAGACGTGGCCTCACCAGTGCCGAGTACAGGGGGACGATCACTGCCCTAGCCCTGCTGGCCACACCGTTTCAGATACAAGCCAGGACGCCGTTGGCCTTGTTGGCCACCTGGGCACACTGCTGGCTCATGTCCAGCCGGCTGCTGACCAGCACCCCCAGGCCCTTTCCCACCAGGCACTTCCCAGCCCCCCTTCCCCAAGCCTGTAGCGCTGCGTGGGGCTGCTGTGACCCAAGGGCAGGACCCGGCACTTGGCCATGTTGAACCTCACACAGTTGGCCTTGACCCATCGATCCAGCCTGTCCAGATCCCTCTGCAGAGCCTGCCTGCCCTCCAGCAGATCAACACTCCCGCCCAGCTTGGTGTCACCTGCCAGCTTACTGAGGGTGCCCTTGATCCCCTCGTCCAGATCATTGATAAAGGTATTAAACAGGATTAAACTGCCCCCAGTACTCAGCCCTGGGGAACACCACTGGTGACCAGTCGCCAGCTGGATGTCACTCCATTCACCACCACTCTTTGGGCCCGGCCACCCAGCCGGCTTGTTACCCAGTGCAGAGTGCACCTGTCCGAGCTGTGGGCAGCCAGTTTCTCCAGGAGAATGCTGGGGGAGATGGTGTCAAAGGCTTGACTAAAGTCCAGGTAGACAACATCCACAGCCTTTCCCTCATCCACTAAGCGGAAGGAGATGAGGTTAGTCAAGCTAATGAACTAGTTTGGAGCCAGTCCTGGAACAGGATCGCACAGCTCACATCTGACATGCACCCACTCAGGCAGAGCCCAAGGAACAGCCACTGCAAATGCAAAGACACCAAAAGGGGAAGGGACATGCAGGACTTGGGGAGGATTAGCTAAGGACAGTTTGTCCCTTCATCTCCATTCCTTTGAAGGCTTGACTTGATCGGTCTATCTAGACTATCTGACTGGATCTTGTTCCACTGAGCTTCCCCACTCATCCCCAAAGGCATGGATGTACCAGAGGAAGAATCAGGGGAGCAGCCCCAGCAGCAAGACGCATGGTCCCCCTGGCACAGCGTGGACGCCCAGGTCTCCCCTGCCAGCCCTCCCACCCAGCTGTGACCACATCCAGCTTGCGGTAGAATCAGCACTACTTAGAGCAGTCAAAGCACACCACTGGGAAGTTTCCAGCATTAGTTGTCTTTTCCTTGTCTTGTGAACAGCACTCTCTCACTGGCAAGCTTCAGATAGGCTGGGAGAGAAGGGAAGAAAGATGTCAGCCTGCAACAGAAATATGGGAACTAGATAAAGGGCAGAAGAAGAAGGCAGCAGGCAAGATGGGACCTGCTCTGGGCCAGAACAAAGCCAGGCCATGCAGAGTGAGACCTGGGAGCATCTCCAACTCTTCCAAATACTAGGTAACAGCCAAGTATCCATCCCTACAGTGCCTGGCTGATAACACTGGCATGGTCTGCTGTCAGCTGACACTCCTAAAGCTCAGAGGTGACCTTTCAACTGCCAGCAACAGCAAATTAAAGGGGATTGAGATGCATGGGTTTAGTCTGACTAGCATCTGTATTTTGTGGCCACTTACCTCACAGATAGCAAAAACATCTTCTACTTACTTTGGATGCTGCAAGCAGATTTGTCTCTACCATCTGTTCTGCGTTGCTAGCTGTTTGGTTTTCTAAAACTGTGGGCAGAGGAAATGGCAAAATTGCCTGTTGAATAGAAAAAAAATAGCTAAAAATATGTTTCTAGCACATGATGCCAACTTTGCTACCAGCAGAAACATCTCTGACTTATTCTGGCAAAGACCATCGATCCAGACGCCTTCAGAGTTGTCTGGCTGCTTGGCTCACTTGAGCCTCCATGAATGCACCACAGATCTTGTGCATGGAGATGCCTCTTCCCTCTTGATAATGCTGAGTCATTCAGGGTTATACGGGGAAGGCTGACTGTGAGGAATTACAGGACGGCTCTAAGAGAGAGTGTCACTGAGCCTGGACTCCCTGGTCTGATAAAGCTCTACGCCAGCACTAGCAGCACAACAAAAGTGGAAAAACAAATAGATTGTGGGCTTGGAGGAAGAATCACTTCCTTTGTTCAGCTCCTGGTGCCTCCTGTTGGCACCTCTTATTTGCTCTATCAGAAGAGAGGAATGGTGAGCTGTTAAGGCCACCTGCCCATGACTTCTTCCAAAAATCTACCTTCACTAGCCCATCCTCACCCACCTGAGCCCTGAACGGACCAAGCCCCCATGGTTTACATTTAACCTTCCAATACAAGGGCTAGGGAGCACACAGGGAAGCTAGTAAGATCCTAGTCCCAAACAAAAAGTAGTCCTTCAGATACCCTCCAGCCTGCCTGCGGACATCCTCATCAAACAAGGCTGTGGATGGTGAAAGTTCCCATGGGTTCAAAAAGGTGCCATAAAAAACATGGAAGTGAGATCTGCTGAGGGCTCTGAAACACACGGACATCACACCTGGCTGAGGAAGTCTCTTCAGTGCTAGAGGCTGCAAGACAAAGTATTAGTTCTCCTGTTCTTCCCTGGGGTCTTGGGTACTACTGGAAACAGGGCATGGGGACAGACAGGCTTTTATTCCAGTTCAGGCTGGTGGCCTTAAACTCCTTTTTGGTGCAGTGTACTCTGGGCTCTTTGGTCATCATCAGCCCTGTTTGCACGAACCTGGGCTCGTAACCTGTCTTGATCCAATGGGAAATACGACAAACAGGCAAACCCCTTAGGATGCTTCCCTGTGATTTCATCCAAAATCTATTGCCACTTCTTCAGTGCTCCACTCCTTCCCCTTCCCACACATTTAGTAGACCAAGACCTTATACTCCATTTAGGGAGATCAAGCTGGAGCACTGTAAAGCCTTGCATATGTGATTGTCTAGGAGATGCCTGCTAGGATTCCCTGTGCCAATCACCAGCCTCATATCTGAAGGCAGCCAGAGGCAAACTGCTGCCCTCAGAGCCCCAGTCCCAGCTGTGCTCACCCCACACACACTCAGGGCTCCTTGTGAAACTCCACATTACCTAAAAAAATCCATCAAGGCTACATCTATTATGTAATTAAGCATATTTAGCAAATAGCAAATTAAGAAGAGCTGAGGAAATCTTCAGGTTTCTTCTAGATAATGCTACTAGCCCAACCACCCCCACCTCCTCAAATTTGCAGCCACAGCTCAGGAGTTAGCACAATGCAGGGACCATTATCAAGAGGTCGTTTCTGTGAAGCTGCATGTTTTGGGTGGGAAAGAGGGTTTAGTACTGTGGACACACAGAGCTGCTCTGTGCCAGGCACTGCTTGTGCCAGAAAACAATCTCACAAGCAGTTTACAAACAGAGGCAGAGCCAAAAACTTCCCCGCTTTCCCTGAATTCCTTCTTCTACCTCAAAGGAATGAAGGCAAAGGGACAAACTGTCCTTAGCTAATCCTCCCCAGGTCCTGTGCGTCCCTTCCCCTCTCGGTGTCTTTGTATTTGCAGTGGCTGTTCCTTGGGTTCTGCCTGAGTGGGTGCATGTCAGACGTGAGCTGTGCGATCCTGTTCCAGGACCGGCTCCAATCCCATACGTGCTTGCAAGCAAACCCACTCTCGATGCAGGGACAGATGACTCAAACGAGAACTCAGAAATATTTAACTCCTCCGTGCCAAGAGATTTTCCAGCTCTAAGCACAGAGGGAACAGTGCTGAGCGAAAGGCAAACTGCAGTCAGCAGCTGGCTCTCTGAAGGCGACTAGGTATCTCTGCTAAAAAAAGATATACACCCAGGCTGTCTTAAAAATGGAAAAGCATCAGCTCTTACTGGTGTCTTGGTACACATCCTCCAAGAGGAATTACCTGTTACTAGCCATAAAGATGAAATCGAGAAGCCACTGCACTGTAGAATTGGCACGTACTGACAATATTTGAAAACGTCTAGCCAAAGCTGACACTTAAGCAGCATCAATTGCTGCAAAGTAAACAAGAAAATTACTTGCTTGAAAGCACCATCTGGTAAGGAGGTACCTCTGCAAAACGAGGAGCCTGTGATTCAGACACACAGCCTCTGAACACAATCCTGTAACTACACAGCAAACAAAACACTCAAGTGTGCAAGAGTGGGAGGACCACTTTTTTACAATTCCTTCATTTAGGAAAGTGTGATCCATTTGGACTTCTCTAGCAAAAGAAAATATACCAGAAATAATAGAAATCCTGAGAGTGGACAAAACAAAAACAAAACAAACAAACAAAAAAGAAATAAAAAGATCTCTGTGCACAATTAATTTGAGGAATTTGTTGATATGTCATGGCACTGATGTCACAATATTGCAGGATTAAAGAAGGAGTGGATTGGTTTTTATGAATGCCATGATGATACCGCAGTACTTGCTAAAGGTCAGAGCCTCCCTCAAAATCTGTGTACAACACGTCTGGAAAAAAGAGGAGGGGAGGGGAGGGGAGGGGAGGGGAGGGGAGGGGAGGGGAGGGGAGGGGAGGGGAGGGGAGGGGGAAGGGGGAAGGGGAAGGGGAGGGGGAAGGGGGAAAGGGAGGGGGAAGGGGGAAGGGGAGGGGGGAAGGGGGAAGGGGGAGGGGGAAGAGAGAAAGCTTTCCAGAACATACAAAAGCCTGAAATGGAGGGATCTGGGAGAAATATCTTACCAGATTCTTTTCCCATTCATGCATTTCTTGTACTTTCAGGTGTCCGGTACTAGTCAGCGTTGAGAAGGGACATTGGGCCATGTAGTTACACCTGTTGTGGAGGCAGAGAGCCAATTTGCAACAGTGAACAAAAGAGAATAAAAACTTACTCTAAAGTAACTTGGTACCTTTCAGACACTTTTTCCACACCTACACTTAAGCACTGGGGATGGTGCACCTCAAGCAAACCAGGCTGGATACTTCAGTATTGGGCATTCCTCTGGGATTGCTCTGGCCCCATTGCAGAGCAGGGTGCTTGAGGTGTGGGTGCTCCCTCACTTCCAGGAGAGAGCAGGGAAACAGAGCCCAGAGGAGGGGGGGGAGGAGGCTGGGATGGAAATGCACGTGTCACACATACTCCATGATTTCTGGTTCTGGGTAAATAACTTTTGTTTTCTTTGAATACCTATATTTGAACCTCAGTCTCCACTGGCAATTAAGCTTTGGGTCTGCACCCTTTGGGTCTACTGCCACATAAGACCTCAGAGATTACTAAAATAGAAGTTGCTTGCAGAGTGCTCCACATGAAGAAGCACCTGTTGATGCACCTGTAGAGAACAGTATTCCAGATGCTCCAGCACAATGTTTGCTGAAAGTACAGGCAGGCAGGGGCTCCAGGCAGCTGCCTGGAGGTGTCAGAAATGGAGCCACCCTTCAGTGAAGCCCCTGATGCAGCTTAGGCTCTGGTGGCATGTACTTTGCAGAAACCAACTATACCTTGACAGCCTTGTTACATACCTTGATATAGGAACCGTCCTCTGTAACACAGAACCTCGCTAGTGGTTTAACTGGAACTGCTAAAAGACATGTCACTGGCAGGTTCAGATCTCCACGCAGCCTCATGGGGATAGATCTTACCTGAACACCACAAAAAACATTCACAGAGAGGGAATGGGGAAATCACGTTGGTGCTGAGTAAGGGCCCTTTCATTCAGGCAATGGATGATCTTCCCTCTTTCTGTTCAAGCCAAATCATTTAAGATAAAAGAAATAGAAAAATAAAAAATAAATAAAAAATAATTAAAAAGAAAAAGAAATTAAAAAAGAAAATAAAGCTGCCATGGAGCACTTAAGATATTTTTTGATACCATGACTGCTTAGCCACAGTAAGTCCATCTCCTGTTAGCCAACGAGGGCAGCCAGCCAGCGCTGTGAAGTGCCTCAGCCATCAGCAGAGAACGTTTTCTCTAGGGCAGTGATGAGCCTAGGCTTAAAGTCAGGTATCTTTCCTCTTAGGATGAAGGACACCACATTACATGTTCCTCCCTCCTTTTGCTTTAGAAGTGTCTTTCTTTTCCCTGTCAGCTCTGCTCTGACAGGACATGAGGGGTCCTGCTGCTTGAACCTGCTCTCCAACTGCAGCTTTAGCCAAAAAACTGGCAACTGGAGCCACCAGCCAGCGAAACCTGTCTGGGCATTTGGTTTCTTTCTTACCTTTTCTCTCTTTTCTCCCCTCCCGTGAAAAGAGAAACAGTGCAACAGCAAGGGAAGAACAAGGTCTCGTGATGACGAGCTGGGAATCACAGGAAAGACCCCAGCCAAGATGGGCAGTGTGTCTCCCATGGGTTTCATGAGCTGAACTGTGGGTGGGAGAATTTAATGCCATGGTGAACATTGAATGGGTTGATGGGGTAAAGGGGCTACATGGAGGTGTTTCCCTTTGTCTTTCATTATGGTTAAAGAAAATTATGCTTTTGGACACTTGCAGTATACCATCCTCAAGATACTATCCTCAGGTCTACATGGACACTAGGAGTAAAACTTGAGAAGTTTCAGCTCTGCCTCTGGACTATACTGGGTGGGGGAAAGGTGACCGGAGCTGTTCCTCTGACTCGGTCTATGGTGAGGTTAACTGGCCTGGCTCCCAGGACCAGCTTCTGTGCTCAAAATCCACATCCTCCCAAGAGCAGGGATCCAGCGTGACTGTTGCACAAAAAGAACAGCAGGTGTTTATGAGAATAAAACGTAAGTGGCATTTAAAAGTGAAGAAATTTTCTTCCATGGATGCATGAAGTCCCAAATTTAGCAGACAAGGCTGAACCCCACATATGGCAGAAAAGAGCTGTAGAAGTTGTCAGCAAATGATACTCAATTTAGAAACAACTTGTTCCTACCAGGTAACGTAAATGCAATTGAAAACATGCCTTTTAGTTGCAAGTGTAGTGTATGTGTTCATTAGAGGAACTATGGCAAGTGCTGGCATGGATTCTACTTTTTTGCTTTGCCCCATAGATACAAAGTGTCAGATTTTTTGGTCCAGATGACTCGTTTTTTTCTTGTTTGGTGGTTGAACAGCCAACAGCTTCAGGAAGTGCTTGGCCTTCCAAATGCTGCTGGACAGAATTAAGAAGTGTTATTTCAGGTTCCTGGTGTGATGAGGCAGAGAGCAATACAAAGAGGACAACAGACCACTAAGTTTTGTACACTCTAGGAATGGCATCACTCTATATGGCTCAGGGAAACGGGCACAATCTGACATGCTGCCCTCCCAGGGCTCGACATCTCCTAGCGAAGGACATGCAGAGTCAGAAAAAAAAATCTTATTAATATTTACTAACTTCATGCAGTTATTTTGCTTCTGTTGCTCTCAAAGTCTTGAGGTACACAAGGATCTGGATAATAAAAAGGAAAACTACATCAGTCATCTCTCCTCACCTCCTTCCTTGGTGAAAGGAATGATGTTCCAAGAACACTGTTGTCTAGCATATCAAAGAACTCAAGCAGATACACAGATACTCCAACACACACTTGCAATCTCTTTTAAAAGAGCAGTTCTGTAACTGATGTTTGTTTGCTCAGACATTCAGTAAATACAGGCACAAAGGCCAAAGTCAATCCAACACCAAAAGAAAAAAATAAAGGCTAATATTTACAAAAAAATGCAAAAATTCCTTTAGAGTGGTTTTGCTCTACTGGCAGCAAGACATTGCAGAGAGCATATCCTGTCCCTCAGCTATCTGGCTCAGCTTTGCCCTCCCACAACTGCATTTTGCTGCTGCAGCCTGGCCAGCATCCAGTTCCCACACCGGTGCCAGCCATGCCCAGTGACTTGGTGTGAAGCATTGCCTCCACCTCACAGCACCCTGAAGGTACTTTATTTCACTGGGCTTAGTCAACAAAACATTTTGTGCCCTTAATTGTAACTGTATTTTTTCCAGAGTTTATTTCACTGGGCCAGTCAGGTCACACTTCAGGCTAAAATATAGGTATTCAGTCCAAGAAGCCACAAAAGGAAGAGACCACTGCGTGATCCCTCTCCCAACTTTATCGCATCCCACTCACAGGGGAAGCTAAGGGTTCATCCCCCCCCCCACCCCTGCCAAGAGCAGGTTTACCTCTCCACTACTTTGGTAACCTCCAGCTCCCCTTCAAATCCACCCCTCGCATTCCCACCCAGCGAATTCACACCACAGGCTGCCCCGGGTCCCCAGCCAGCCCCACGGTGCTGTACTCTCTACAGCCTCCCCTCCCCTGCTTCTGTCACACCGCTGCTAAAGCCTTTGCCATGCAACCTGTGAACCCCAACAGCTAACTGCCACTTCTGGAATGCCATTTGCTTCTTAAAACCTCGTCAGGCCAATTCTAATCCCTTGGGGTCCTGTCAGGAAAACCAAACTATGATCCCCCTTCCAACCACAGCACATCAGCAGCTTCTTCCTGGTCAGACCGTATTTACCACAGCTTTCAGCCCTCACAGAGCGATAAAGCTTTCCACATAAACTCACGCTCTTGTAAATTCAATCTGTTTTATTCCAAATATCACATAAATTAAATACATTTCCCATGAATATTGCAAATATACATGAAATGAACATTGCAATTTTAAAAAAAAAGTTTTGGCTTTGCTTATGCAACAAGAAGTGCCAAATGTGGTTAGAACATGAACTTCTCCTGTATTTACTAGATACAAAAAGGTGCAGATTAATAATTTATATTTATACATATGTACACACTCCATTTCATAACTAGCTTTAAAACAGTAAAAAATGGTTTCAAGTTTATCTACATTAAACATACTCGTTTAAATCTGGTCAGAAGCCCCAGATAAGAGTTGATACAATCGTTTCACAACTGCAAAATTAAGGCGCTACCAAAATACCAGTTCCACTAGTGTAAAATGTAATAGGAATAGAGAGTGTACAGCTTTCTATTTATCAATTTAAAAGTGGACTGGAGAACAAGGAAAAAGGAGCAGTAAGAAACATGACAAGATCTACAGCTTAGAAGTACAAAGAGATCTTGATGACTATCAAATGAACATATTAAAATACAGTAGATAAAAGGCCTCAGTGGCAAACAATTAGTATGCTTCTGAAAGACAAAAAAAGGTTAAAATATATATATAATTTTGTAGCTTGAAGCTTTACAGGTGAACAACAGGTGTAGAGGTAGAGGGATTTTTTTTTTTTTTTTTTTTTGGCCTCTTTACGGTGTATAAAGAAGGGCCACATTCACCACAGTGAAAAGACTCATCATATATCCCAGCATCCTTGCTTGGAAAGCAAGCAAGAAAAGTGTAATGAGCTAGAAAGGCAACAAATCCTATCTATCTCTTCCAGGAGCTCAGCTCCAATGCTTCCACATGTACCTTGGCGACAAGTTACGCTTAAGTGTAGATCGGCTGTAACGTGGACATATCCTCGCAGAGAGAAATGACATAGCTAGCTTTTCCCATGAGGTACTACTGGATGCTGTAGAGATTATATGGCAGAGATAATTTGGTAACATTGAAACTGGTACTTTCCCTTAGAAAGCAAGTACCACAGGGCAGTGGTGATCTTTTGTACTTCTATTTATTAAAGCTTCGCTATTCAATCAGCATTCAATGTTTTGGAAGAAATGTCAGCTTTGGGCTGCTAATATGATTATTTGCATCCATACACAGACAAATCCTACGTTGTTATCATTTATCCAAAACATCAGTCACTGAAATATTCACAAACCACTTTAAACCTTGACTAAAAAAAAAATCCCTCTACAGTTCAGTATTCTCTTCGGTAACTATCATTCCATTAATTATGCAGACCTTCACAAACATAGTAATGTCGCTTTCGATGTAAAACGTGTCTTTGCACATTACAGAACAGCAGTAAACAATCTCTCTTGTTCCATAGGGTTTCCTCTCAGAAGTACCTCAAAAGTAGATATCTTGAAAAATCACTTTTGCAAAGAAGAATATTCACATTAGTTACTGAGGCAAAGCCAAGAAGACACTAACTAGCACCTTGATTTTATTTTTTTTTTCTTAAACACACTCCTATATGTAAATTAAGCACACTTAAGATCAGGGACCAGCAATATACAAATACCATCAGGGTCCCCTCGCAGCTAAACTAGCAATACTCAAAACTAGGCCAAACACATGAAGGAGCAAGATAAGTGGGTCTAGAAGAAATACACAGCATGGAAAGGGATGGGAAGAACAGGAACCTGAACAGAAAGGATTGCGAGATCAAATACAGTCCATCTTCTGGTCAGAGAATTACTTTGTGAAACCACTCTTCAGTAGCTCAGCTGATGGTGGGCTGAAGACCTACTGACTTCTGACATTTCCCTCCCTCATACATAAAACTCCTCTTTTATATTTCAGTGACTTCCTTGTCTTCAAATCCTGGAGGAAATGCATTCAACTTTAACTTTGAGTATTTTGGTGATGGCAGCAGAATTTGCAGAAGGCTACTGTAGAGGTTATGACATCATTGGTTGTAAGTTATGCACTTCACAATTCAGAGAATATAATTACAAACTATTTAAATAGAAAAGGCGTGTTCAAGGTAGAGGCAGTTACAGTACATTCAGGGTATGTTACAGAAACCATTTGTGGTAGCCATTTGCTGAAAGGAAAAAAACCTGTATTTTGTTTCCCAGACCACACAGGTTATAACTACAATACCCAAAGAGAGCAGGTAATATATCGCAATCACTGCATTTTAATGCAGTCTTCTTCCAGAATTCATGTGCAAAGTGGAAAAAAAAAGTTTAAATACATCTTCATGACACATAAGGACAAAAAAAAAAACTAAGAAAGAAACCAGGCACTTTGACCATTTAGGTAAAAAGCAATTTCTTCTTACCAGACTTCTGCACATGAACAAGTCTTTACATTGGTCTTGCTGTGCTTGCAGCACATGGAGATTCAAGTCAACATTTTTCCCCCCTGTTGGTAGTATCAGTTCTACTTATAGGAAGCTACGCCAATTGAATTGGTAACACTTAGTTATTTCATTGGCAGTTGAGCAAATGTTGATCATCGGACAGACAAGTGATCGATTTAATAGCTATCAAAGTTAGATATTAACAAAACAATATATAAAAACATAAAAGAGACAAATGAAGGTTAACACCTGACTTAAGCTTGCATTGAGACTTGCCTTTAGAGGTTTGGTTTGTGCCTCCTTTCATGGTGTTATTGTGGACTGATTTCCATCACATACAGCAACCGGTACTAAACTACAATACTTTCGGTTTGAAACACGTTCAGAAGAGATCACCCCAATGTAACGGGAGGTTGGCATGACACTGCAGGCAGGAGGGTGACAACCTCCCCTGTTTCATCCTTGCCAGTCTCACTTGCAGAGCTGGCATTCAGAGTAAACTGCAGCATGCCTCCCTCGTACTTGGGGTGAAATTGTTATTTCACAGCAGCATTTACCATACTTGAGGGAGACTGTCTGATTTGAATTTAGCAATAGGACCAGCCAGGATTACTTTGATTTTTCTTTTCAAATAAACCAAAGTACACCTTTCCAAACATTTTATACATACTCAATCTGCTACAACACACAAATCACAACACAAGGGATTACCTAAGGCTACTAATAGTGTACTTATTCAGTAGCTATTATTCTTTCAGATAACATCCTCAGATGCCTTGACCACAACAGCTTAATTTTTTTTTCCTCACAGACTGCTATTCCCTGAAGAGAGAGATGTGGGTGTGTGACAGACTGCCTACCGATTCACTGACGGAGCATACTGTTGATTATAGTCTTCATGCATACTTCTGCCAGGCAGCGTAACTCCTCTTCTGTTCACTACCTTCAAGAAAGTCTAGGAAACACCTCTTCAATCCACTGTCCAGTTTCCTTTTCCTACCAAGTGGAAATCCAAATCACATGCAGGCCAATGGTGCTACTCTAGTACTTAACTCTCTTGCAGGCTAGAACATCAACTCTACCATAGTACTTTGAAGCAATTATCCACATCTATCAGCTGCGCTCTAACTGTAGCACAGCTTTGTAGAGGCTCAGATTTCATCAGGACAACAGGGAGAGAGTGCAAGGTTTGGTGAATACCCAGGATAACAAACCAATGCAATCAACGGATGCTAGACGCAGTCAGAAAGGGCTGTTGCTTTTTGAAGGAATCTTTAAAAAAACCCAAAAAACAACCCTCCCCCTTTGCCCTCCCCCAGAACAACCTGTCTTGAGATGGTTTGGTGCCCACATCACAACTGAAGTCCATGTTATCTGGGTCTTTTGCGAGTCACAAATATCAATACGCGTCTGATGGCGATTAAGACGATCTTTAAGGGAGGTCATAGCCAATATAGCCAGCTGAGCTCTGTTTTCCAGAGGCAACACTGCCAAGAGCCACCAGTACCAGGCAGGACCACTGGGATTGCTCTGCAAAGAGATGGAAAGACATGGCAATCATGTGTTCAACTGGCACTGCCCCTTGAAGTGCACCACCTTTCTTTCCACCTTCTATTTGATAAAGTTGTCACAAACAGTTCAAACAACAACTAAACACTTAATTTCAGGTGCTCTCCTTGTCTATACACATTATTAGGACTGATCTTTTCAAATATCAACTTACATTGATACACTGCTTTCCACTGATTAACTGTTTTCTGTGCTTCATACTAATAGATTAAAATTGGGTAAATAAGAGTTTAGAGTGTAGAAAAGCAGAGCAAAAACCTGTCAGGAAGTAGTCTTGCGTAAAAAATCTGTATGGAATAAGGCCTGCATCAGTAGGAAAGTGTTATTACCTGTGGCTCTGGTTCTTTTCCTGGCATGGACCCAAAATGATTCAGAATTTGTACTTTCATATTGTCTTTAAGAGAAGTAACCAGGCAACAGCTTGATCATAACTGAATCATGAAGACGGGACAAGTTCGTCATATTCCGGTCCTTCAACCTTATCGTTAAAGAAGAGAGATGGAACAAAACAGGTTTGATACCGTGGAGTCCATATGCTTCCCCAGAAGCAAACGAAGCAAAATATGTAGTGACTACAGCTGTTCAAATGTCCTTATCTAAGTAAGTCTCAGATTTCAAACCTGTGATGCTGAAATCTTTTACCCTCCCTATGGTGTTCTGAAGTGACATTTCTTGGGAGCAGTTACTGCCTTGTTAATGTCCATTCCAAAAATGCTGGCACGACAGAAGTATCTGCTCTCTAATCCTAGGAAATCGTATAATCATCTCAAACCCCACAATCTCAAGTTCCTGTCACAGAAGGACCTCTGAACATTGGTAAATCACCTGGCAAAACAAAAGAAACACTACTGCCAACGAGCACAGAGACAGGGGTCTACAGCACTTAAGAGACCAGCAGTATTTTAAGAAGCATTAAGGCCATGTCAGGACAGCCAAGGAGGAGGAGGAGGGCAGACACCTGAGCAGGCAGAAAGCAGGGGAAGTGGATGCTTTCCCCAATACCAGGAATGGCCATTAAAAAAAACAACAAACAAAAAAAACCCCAAAACAAAAACATACATACCTTGCTGAGGCAAAAAGTGTTATAGTTGAACAGACCTAACTAGTGGCTATTAGGGAAAACAAAAAGCAGAAGCAAAACCCACTCAAATTGGTGATTTGGTTGGGGTTTTTGGGGTTTTTGGGGTTGTTGGGGTTGTTGGGGTCTTTCCCCCCCCCCCCCCCCCCGTAAACTGTACACACCAATGATGTGATTCATTGGGCTACTCAGGTGCACACACCTGACTAGATGCTCTGGATGCCCTTCACAGTTGAGAAGAAACAGCTCTAGAGGGCAATTAATCTCATTTTAAGGTACGTATCTAAACCAGAGCAGATAAAATGGGCAGCTTTAGACTGTTCTCACCATCAGATATAACATGGACATAGGGTGCTGAACACAGATGTTAGCCTCTCAAGTGAGACAAGGAAAATCTCACCCTAGTTATGAAGAGGTGGGTGTCTGGCACCATCTACAAACAATGCTTGGTTACCTGTGTTCCACCACCCATCACTGGGGACTTAAAGATGGCAGAGCCCTTACTCCAAGCAGACTACCTACTCCAACCTTTGACAGGGGGAGGCATCTCCATGCGATCTGCCTTTCCTGCCCTGGCGAACAACTGCATCATCCTGCACAGGTTAGAAAAGCCCTACTAAGACTTTACAGACTTGCACTTCAACTATGAGAGCACGCTGAAGAGCTATAGGACCAGACTGGACTTCATCAACTGGCATGAGATTACTACTAAACTCAGTGTTAAGAGGGATCCAGATTTTATGGACATGCTCTGGAAGATGATCCAGAAAGTCACCGTTAAGCATGGCCAAAAATTCACCCTTTGGCCAATGCCCATCACAAGCAATTGATGCAGGTTTTAAGAGGGTGTTGTTTTTAAAACCTGCTCCCCTCTGCATTCTCTGCTCTCAGCCAGCTCTGATGGATGCTTGTAAGGCACAGTTAACTACACATCACTAAAATCTCACTTTGAGTGGACTCCCACACCTGTTTGAGGCCCTGTTCTGTAAATGAGAGCCTGGAGGTCACATGAAGTCTGCCAACTCTGTTCAGTGCCAGAAGAGAATAGTCAATTCTCCAACACAGGGGCACGTGCTCTTAGAAGGGTTCAAGTCCGTACCGTAATTTTAAAACATTACTCTGACCTCATCTACACATCATGACAGACCTCAGCACTTAGCATCCGAGTCTCAGAAGCTACTTTGAGATCCATGAAGGGAGTGTAACACTTCAAGCAGAGATAATTATAAGGGCAGAAAGGAAGAAAGGGAAGGAAGAGACAAAGTTTGTTCCATGATTTTCAAAATAGAGCTTTAGTATTTATAATGATATTGGTTTAAAATTAATGCACAGCTAGCTTGAAATGCAACAAGGAAAGGCTGTTTAAGTGAATCCAGCAATACATGGGTATGAATAACTTTGCGCCATAGATCACCTTTTTATCTTCAAGATACTCGATGTTTGCTGTGTTATATCCATCTCGCTGGCCATGGCTTAAGACCCTAAAACGACGGACACCAACTGTATCAACAACTGAGCGCCCATCAGGAAAAAACTTTACGTCCCTGATCTCTAATATACAGCCATGATCTGCAAATCTGAAATGACAGAAGGGCATAAAAGTGGAAGTCATCAGCAAGTGTTTATACACATCAGGTCAAATACTGGGCCTAATTCACCACTTCTTATTTGAAAGAGGATCCTATTTTGGTGATAATACATTTCTGCTTATTCACATAAGTCACACAACCCCCACCCTTTCTGCCTTCCCTCAGAGATCCAGGGCAACAGCATCTTCAGAGTGTATTTGCGGGGTGGGAAGGTTGGGAAGGGACAGGAAACTAAGTGCAGCACATTCCATGCTGGGAATTGCCAGCTGCTGGTGGCAAAATTCACCTGGTTTGCAAAGAAAACAAGATGGGTAAAGATACCATAATGAAGTCCAGAAACTGAGGAACAAATGCAGGGCTGGGAGGGCTATCCCCCTACTCTGAGGTGTTAACAGAGGATTACAGGCTTTAGAAAGAAAAAGCTTCAATATATAGCAAGATTTTTCTTGCACTTGTTTCAAGTTAGAAAAAAAGCAAAGAACACCACCAAAACAAATCCAAATACCCTCTTTAACAAAAGCATGTTTGTTATATTTAAAGTAGGCACAGGTTTTAATCATGCTCTGGAAACAAGCATGCAACAATTTTTATTTTTCTACTTAAATTATCAAGCTCACCTACTCTAATTTGTGCTGTAGGTGAGTCACTGGAGAGCTGACTGTGCAATGACTCACGATACATTAACCTGCCAGCATTTGCATTTCTGCATCTCAGCCTACTGCTAAGCGGAGAATGTACTGTACCTGGTCTCATGTCCAGATCACAAGTCCCTGCAGAATCTGATAAATGCTTCATCAGGGAAATACTGTTTTACCAGGGCTTGCCATTTCTTATATTGGAGTGATGAAGAAACAGTAGCACTGTGGGGAAATACTCCCATTTCTACTCTACCAGAAATCGTGGTGGGGCAGGGGGAAACACTCACACTGAACAACCGTTCTGTCCCAGCCATTGCACAGAACAAAGTGAGGAAGAGCAAGAGGAGTATAGCTGCACACAGCTAAGCCCCGGTGCTCTACCAGTGGGATTATGAAAAGTAAGTATTTAAACAGCTACTTAACAACTGTTTTAAACTAATGATTTTAGTGGCATTCATACCGAATTTAGATCTAGAAGTAAACAATGATTTTCTTTTTTGTCATTCTTTGAGAAGTTACTTTTGGATAGAAAGTGACTTTAATCAAAGAGAGACAAGAAAGCACCTGGAGACTGGTCTGAAATGTACAGACACACACTAAAAGTTTATATTCTTCTCCCAATTTTAACTTAAAATGGAGAAATAAAACAGAGGAAGGTAATAAATTGAACGTGTCTTGTCACTTTTTCAAGGGAGGTATGTATCCATGTCTTAATAGATGAAGCAAAACAAGTTTCCCCACTTTTTGTATTCCCAGTTGATTTCGCAATTTTGAATAAACAGGAGAACTTCTTCACTTAATGTAAGAAGCTACAACAGCCTGCCAGGTGTCTACAGATGAAGGCTTCCTGTGCTTCACTGTTAAAAGTTACCATGGTTAAAAAGTTTAATGATTTTAGTAACTCAAAACAGACATGACATCAAAATTTGACCACACTGGTTGCATTTTAAAATAACAACCTTTACAACACTATCTAATAAACCAGTTCTTGTAGTTCTGGGATTATAACCCCCTGGCCCTCTGTATTAGGCCTGACTCCAATTAAGTTTGGCTCTTCCACAAGCCTTCACAGATGCAAAGGGAGTTATCAGTGATGTCCTAGGGTCGTTTTGTCCTCACTCTTACAAGTATTTGCTTCCAGAAAATTGGTAACAAGCCTGAAAGGGACCATGGAGCATCAGCTGCTGTTGAAGCCTGAACTTCGCTGCATGCAGCACTGACAGCATGCCAATGGCTATGAAGCCCAGCAGAGCCACTGGAAGCTGCAACATCTTCTGTATTCTTACTGCCACCTTACCATCCAGTCTGGGAGGGAAAAAAAAATCCAACAAATAAAACCACAACAAACCCGCAACTGAACTGGACATGGAAAGGATGCCAGGCCCAGTATGACTGCCCTCCTCCAGCTTCCAGTTGATCACCTACAAAATGCTGCTCTGAGGATGCCTGTCTAATGTGTTCTTAAAATTCCCATTCTACACTCTGCATTATGCAACATACCTTCGAAGACAGCAACTACCTCTCACCTCTAATTAGGCAGACCTCTCAAGAGACCACCTTGTATTTTCCCTATGAGCATCTTCTTATCCCCTTCACCCACAAACCTATTATCTCATAAAGGACTTAAAAACCGAAGGTTTTCATAGAATAGTCTGGGTGGAGGGACCTTTCCAGTCATCTAGTCAGTTTCCACATAGGGAGCTGGAAACACACCAGTATCAGAATTCACAATGATTAAAGGCAAGATCATATAGAACAACCCACAACCCACTCACTGCAGATAGTTTACATTGCAACACTGTAAAGACAACATCAAAATTCAACATTCAGCAGCAAAACAGACTTCTCAGCCAAGGGTATACTTTGTCTCATTCAAATGATACCCCTATGCAGGAAAGCTATGGAAGGTTTGGATATTTTTATTTTTTAATATTATTTTTGGCTTTTAAATAGAGTAGACAGAGAAACAAACTTACCCAGACAGAAAACTTTCACCAGAACAACAGGCTAGAAAGCTTTCCAACCACAGACAATTAGGTGCTATTTTAGGAGTCTGTAGTAGCAGGATAAGTTGTATTCTTGCTATGCATTCAACAGAGGACAATAAAAATTACGTCTTTGCATCAAAAGGGATGTTTAAGATACAAACTAAAGAGCCAGCAACTTCAGTATTGGTACATGCAGGACTGGAAGGAACTGCAGTAGTTTGGAGAGACAAGTATACTGTGCTGTAGTACTCCATTAGCATCACAACAGCTTCTGCAAACAACGGGACATTCTCAGCTCAACTCCTTACCCTTTTAATTCGTCAGGCTAAGCACATGCCAAACTGCTTGGGTACCAGTTTCCATGCATCTTCTTACATAGACGATAACGAGCTCAAAGACATGGAGTGGGCAAGGGATGTAGGGAAGAGCCATGGGACATACGAAGACTGGGAACATCGTTATTCAACTGTAAGATAATTGAGGAAAAAAAAGTTCAGGCTTTTTCTGGCAAGTGCTACAATTCAGCATAAACCCTTATGTGACATTGCTTCCAGTGGTTTCCTTAGACTTTGCTCTTCGCAAACCTGTATGTGGTTGAGGTTTGTCATTTTTACAAGACAAACATATTTCAGGACTCTCTGTCAATACACTAAGGAAACAATGCCTCTAACCCCCTTCCATGTTCAAAGCATGATGGTACAGAATTTCCAAGCTCAGTAACCCCTTTAATTTTGAGGAAGTCACTAGTCCACTTAATTTTTTCAGGCTTAATTGCATGTTGGGTGGGTTTTGTTTTTTTTTCAGCTGAGTTGTAGCACAAGATCCACAAGTCATGACAAAACCAGATCCTTGAACTTTTCCCAACCTGAAGTATAACCCATTTACAACTTGAATTCTACTCCCAGCAAAAAAACCCATACATTATACATTTTAAATCTATTATATTGTTTCAGAGAAAAAGCAATGATCTTCATTTTTAGAGTATCATCGGGCCTCTCTAACATCCAAGCATATTTTTACCTTGTTTTTGTAGTTTTTGACACCTTTACAGATAAACATCTGGCAGGGTTCCTTTACAAATTCCATTCAGTTTGTGCATTTTCGTAAGCAAATGAAGATTTTCCAGTAATTTAGATTGGAAAATACATTTCTGTAACAGCTGTCAGTAGTAAATAGCTTACTTTGACAATTCCTTCATTTCTTCCTCATACACTTTCTTCCTTTCAGATAATTCTTCTGGTAAGTAACGGACTATCAGTTCTTCTGTAAGGACGGTCTTCTTGTAAGTTCTGCTTGCCAGAAACTGCAAGGAAGAGTCAGCTCTTCAGTCTGACAACAAAACAAGTAACATCTCTTCCTCCCAACCCATCCCTTTCCTAAGGCCAAACAGCACATTAGTCAGGATGGTACCGATTCCTCCTCCTTTCCAGCCTTCATGCATCAAGACTTCCACTTTAGGGTATGTGGTTGACTCCAGTGCCTACTTAACTATAACCCCTGCCCTTTTTTTTGGCAGAATTTGTACCACCAGCAAGAAAAGACAATCCCCCCTCACTTTTGCAGAAGACATATTCTTTTCACCTAGAGCTGCCAGATTACTGCCAAGAAGTACTCCAAGTATGACAAACATTATGTCTGCTGGAACAGAAGCATTGACCAAGGAGTGACCATTCTCATTCACACACAGGTAGATACACAGAACTGGAGATGCAGTATGAACAGGGCTATGGCTGGGGATCCCCAAACATAAGCCTGACATGATACTGGAAGCCTCTATTGCTTTAAGCACCAGCAAACCCCTCCTTGTCTTCCAAGAATGACAAAATATATTATGGAGCAATGAGGTCTGTGCACATCTTCATGATGCTGTGGGTACTACTGTGCTGCTCCTGTTTCGTAGAATAGTTTGGGTTAGAAGGGACCTTTAAAGGTCACCTTGTCCAACCCCTGCATGGAGCAAGGACACCTTCAATTAGATCAGGTGCTTAGAGCCCTGTCCAATCTGACCTTGACTGCTTCCAGGGATGGGGCATCTACCACCTCTCTGGGCAACTTGTTCCACTTATTCCCCACCCTCATCGTTAAAAATTTCTTCCTTATATCTAGTCTAAATCTACACTCAGTTTAAAACCATTACCCCTCGTCCTATCACAACAGGCCTCTGCTAAAATGATTGTTCCCATCTTTCTTAAAGCCCCCTTTAAGCACTGAAAGGCCACAATCAGGTCTGCCTAGAGCCTTCTCTTCTCCATGCTCAACACCCCCAACCTCTCTCCAGCCTCTCTTCAAGGAAAGGTGTTCCATCCCTCTCATCTTTGTGGCCCTCCCTCTGGACCCACTCCAACAGGTCCATGTCTCTCCTGTGCGAGGACCCCAGAGCTGGATGCAGCACTGCAGGTGGGGTCTCACCGGAGCCGAGCAGAGGGGCAGAATCACCTCCCTTGACCTGCTGGCCACGCTGCTTTGATGCAGCCTGTGAGTAGAGCAGAGGAAATACCCACAGAGTTTCTTTCCCTTTCATTCTTTTTGTAGAATTATGTATTGTAATTATAGAATTAAAATTCTACTTTCAGAAGAACACAACTTTGTGCAGCTTTGTTAATTGGGGCATGACATACTTACTTCGGACAGTTTTTCTTTGCAGAGGTGGGCAATGTGGATTATGGTCAGGCAACGCTCAAGGCATTTGAGGCAAAAGGTGTGTCCACAGGGGGTGGTAACAGGTTCATAGAACAACCTGAATATGCAAACACAGAACAGAAAAGCTGAGCTGCCACAATAACAATTCAGACTCCCAAACTGTGAAAGGGTGACTAGACCAAGCCCATGTCTTCCTTCCTGCTTCTGTACAAAGCAGGTGACAGTTTTATCTAAGACCTAAAAATGAAACCTTCTAAGTTGGTAAGCAATGGAGGCATAATGGAGAAAGCCGCATCTGTAAAGATTCACCAGATGCAAGGTCCAGCAAAAAGGAACACAGTAACGATTTAGACATTCTCTGGCAGGTTTCCCTTCTGATACCATGAAAGGCGTTTTCAAAAGCTAGAAAGGCTTTCTGATTGTAATCCTAGGTCAATGCAGTCGTACCTCAATGCAGAGGAACACTCAAAAGTCTGACGCATCCACCAGAGTGTGGTATTTCACTTGAAGTGACAGCGTGGTTTTCAGGTAAAGCATCTGCATCTAAGTAGTTAGAAGATGATATAGTAAATATTGTAGTACTGCAATTTCAGATGCTGTTTAAGTGTTTTTCCATAAATAACCCAATTTATCTCTTTCCTTCTTGAAGTTTTGTTCCAAAACAAACAGATTTTCCACCTAAGTTTTAGACTTTCTGGCAGGAAATCTTCTGGAGAGCAGAGGATGTGTATGGCCAGAGAAAGCACTTTAGAACTGAATAACCCATGATTTACTTCTCAAAAAATGGCTGGTGTTTTAAAAACTAGACTTTAAAAAAAAAATAATATTGCTTTGCTACACCACCACCCACCCACATCAGCCAGGCCGATGTTTTAAAGTACATCAAGTCCAGAATTTAATTTGTTTACACACAAACTATTTCAGTGTTTATTATAGATTTCTCAGCAGGGGTAATTTTTCTTACAAGTATAAAAAAGCTTACATTCTTCTAGACTAGGCTGCTGTGCAAATCCCAAGTTTCAGACAGCTTAAAGTTTAAGGACTACTGGAGTTGCATTAGCTAATACTGATTTCACTAGCTCAGCACTCTGCAAACACAGAGGCAAAACATTTCACTTAAAGTTCTGCCCACCCTTGTTTTTTGGGGGTGGTATATCCCTGTCCGTTAACACGCTTAAAGGGTATGGACTTCAAACTTCACAGCAGCAGCATTTCAGCTCAGGAGCTATCAGCTCAAGCTTCCGATGACGTTTACACAAGCAGATTCTGCAGGCTTCTTTACAATCCTCATCTTTGCTGCTCAGTGATGAGTTGCAACAGAGCCACGAATGCTGCCTCCACATCCTTTTAATTAACCAAATTCTTGACCATTAAAAAAAAAAAAGCTCAGCTTTTATGCTAAGTTAAAACACTAGGATGTTTTGTTAAATGGATAACACGCTCAGCATCTGGTTCATCTCAAGCACAGATGGGATAGGGGAGAGGGCACGGGTACTGTGTGGGCCTACAACGAAAAACACCGGTTATCTTTAACCTACATCTCATGTTAGCATTTAGTATAGCAAGAACGCAACTGTGTAATTCTGCAAATAGTAACATGGCATTGGGATCTAGCACAGACAGAAATTAATGGTTATGGGTAAAACACCATGTCTGTCCTTCACTGTGAAAGACACAGGCAGGTCAGATTTCACAATCTATTTACTGAGTCTGCAGTTCACAGGAAGAACAGGGTTTTTTCCCTTGACAGCAAGGTGATCAGAAAGTGGCCATACCACTGATCATTTGCAGAAGTGGCAGACCGACAGCAGCGCTTGAGGACTTTTAACATCTCAAGGCAGAAGTCAGATTTGAGGAAGAAGCGTAGGTTTTTGTTTTCAAGGGAAAAAATGTACACTAGTACAGCTGCATTTTTGACATCCTTTTTAACCTATTATTTCATGACTCAGTGCAACATACTGCCTTCAGCATTTTTTATACCGAGTACTAAACCACTGTGGAGGTCTTGTTAGAAGCTTGAGAGGCATACCCATTGTAAGCACAGCTCTCAAGTGACAGAAGACTGGGGGGGCTTATTACCCTTTAAAAGACTTCTTTGTTTGCTTGGAAATTTCATTTAAATTTGCATGTGACGTTTCTGATGCCTGTTAAAAGATTAGTTTTCCCAGGCTTACTGCAGTCTTTCCTTCATATAGAAAGACAATAAGTTCAGCATACCCTCAGACCTAGAAATGGAAACGGCACTGGCAACACCAAAGACTAAACTGTTAGTGGATACACATTGGACAAGGGCCCATTTGAGAAAAGAAAACCGTGTCATTGAATTTATTGACAACTGCTCTGGAATAAGACTAATAGGCTGTTACAGCAGAAACAAAACACATCAGACAAAATATTATTTCAATCCACTGTATGGAATGTTTCACTGACACCTATGAAAAGGAGGAAGCATTTATCGTATTTTCAGTATATGCCCAAAGTGAAATCCCCTTTTAAGCTCACAACACAAACCTTTTCTAGGAATTTTACTGGGGACACAAGCTTTGTAAATCCCTCATATCACTGACAGCTTTCTTTTTAAGCCAACCCCAGGTAAACTGGAGAGAATAGCTCCCAAAGACTTCTTATTGTCTTCAAAATACAGATCCAACATGATGTGAAACAGGAGAATCAGTGCTTCTAAATACATCAGATTCTTGGGACGGGTTTTGTTAACCTGAACACAGTATCTAAAAAAATTAAGAACAGTTATATACAGCATGAGACAATTTTGCTTTGTTTTTTCTATTAGCTTTGTATATATCAGCAATAGATCATGTGCCCACCAATGAACTTAGCAAGGGAGAAGGTCCATATCAGAGAAGGTCCACTCTCCAGTTGCATGAAATAAGGCCAGGTTTCTCCCTACAGCTCCTGTCTCTAGAAATTACGTCCTGTCATACTAAAATCGAGTGGGGGGGAAAAAAAAAAAACCAATGCCACAAATATAACCCAGCCCCACTGAGGTATCACATTGTTTTTCTGAAGAGTTTCATTCTCTTAGTCTTCTGAGAAGTACATCCCAAGAAGAGATCCAACAGCAATGGAGAAAACAGGCTTACCATGAAGTAAATGCCTACATGAGCATGGACAAAGGACAGTGTCACACAGATCAGAGAGATCCTTGCGTTATTTGTGGTATTTATGTTGAACCCTTTTTTAACTGTTACCTTTGTAGGACCCAGCAACAGAGCTATCTTCCACAGCTGACTGTGTGTTTATGCTACTCAGAAATGCAGGTTCAATCTTGTATGGGATGTTCGACTAGAGGAAAGGTGCTTTAGACTATCATGCACATTTCAAAGGCGGGGAAAAACAGCTCACACATTATCTAGTCAATTAAAGAGAAAAAGTAAGTACGACACAGGCCTTGTATGTTTGTACAAATACAGATATACAAACTTGACGCTTCTGAAAGCAAAGAAGCTTGCAACAACCGGACATACCTGCATTCCCCAGTGCCCACAGGAAACTGGAATGGCAGTTGTCCGTCCCCCCCAACAATCACAGACACATCCCAAGGTGCTCTTCTGGTGTCTATTACCCTCCCTCCTGAGGCTTCTTCTCCCCAGGACATCCAGAGTGGCAGTCTGTTGCATCCTTCTCCTGTCCCTACCTGTCTCCACTCTGACCCTCAGACCCCTGCTCCTTAAGTCTTCAGACCATGCTCTCCTACCAAACCATTTAACAGAGATGTGTTTAAGCTCTCCTCATGCCCTGCATCCCAGCAGATTTCAACCCCCAGCTAAAAAGCTAAGAAGCCCATTCCCCTCTCACCAGTGAGGCAAGTGCCTAGCCAAATTCCTGCTTCTTTTTATAAGCTGCTGCCTGTATGGACAGTCATGGAGAACTTCACCATGGCTGGTTAGCACAAGTGCATCTAACTTCCCAAAGGGACAAACAACTACACAGAGACTTCAGAATTCTTCCAGGATAGGGCAGCATACAGCTCCCCCTTTCTCAACTTCTGTCCCACTTCACACTTAACAGGGATTTTCTAATAGGCACTAAAAACTAGCAGCCTCCACACGTACTCAAATCTGGCCAACATACTGCAAGTGTTTTTACAAATAACAGCAGCCAAACCTACAGATTTGCAGTGAAATTCATGAATACCAATCTCTCTGGTTGAGGCATCAGCCAAACCCAGCAGCGCCTTGTACAGAATAAAGCTAATAAGGTTTATTGGAGAGTCTATTGAATCAAATTATCCTTTAGCTGTTTAGTACCACCTGAATGACACAAACTTTACTTGGCTAGAGCACAAGACAGCCAGAAGTGGGCATCAAATACATCGTATACCTTTGGCTTCTTTCTTCATGAGCTCCTTCAGGATTTAAGGCAACACAGTAGAGAAACTCCTTCAATGCTTCCTCAGTCCTTTGCCAATCCAGAAAGAGCTTTTGCTTTCACATAATGGCCCTGTTCACAAGAAGGAAACATTCAAATCTAGAGATCATTTCTGAAGTGGCAGGAAGTCACCAGCAAACAAACTTGGAAGTTCATGCCATTCTACAGGTGAAGAGTAAGCTTTTTAGGTAACATCTTTGACACATGCAACTGAAGTCAGTCAGTCCCTTTGGCTGAAAGAAGATCCCCCAGGAATCACTGCCTGCATCACCTCCTGCCCAAGACACCGCTCTTTTCCTCACAGGGGACCCGATGCAGAACAGGGAGAGAGATCTGTCTCCCCAGGGACCAAAACTACTACATATGCCACTGGGCTTGATACCCCAGAGAATGGTTTCACATACCAGGGCAAACTTAACAGTAGTGAAGCTGCACGGAAAGGCAGTGGGGCAAGGGCAGGCTGGAGGGAGCAGCTGAGTGAACAAAACATTTTAGGTTCAGGCCACTCTCCTCCTGGGTGTCTTACTGGGACAGAGATTATTTTTCACCTATTTTGTTTGGCTAGAGAAGACCACGACATTAAGAATTTAGGGCAACTTACCATGTTTAACCTGAAACCTTTTAGCCCACCCTACCTCTCCCATGTCCTAGAGTAACACGTGCGTGGCCAACAGGTATGGTAGTCAGCCTGAGGACACATCCTACTTGACTTATTACTAGTAGCACGAGAGGAATGCCTCACCTCTGAACTTCCCCACAGATACAAATTGCAGTTCAATTCTGACTCTGGAAACTACCATCCTTAACATTGAAAAGAAAAATCAAGTGTGCATTTAAACATCTGCCTCTTGCTTATTAGACAGAAGCATGCTCTGCAAGCCCACCTCTGATCCACACTAATATCTTTAGGCTGTGCTGAAAGTACAATTTCACTAGACCTAGAGAATAGTTAGATAAGCAGAATACAGTTTTCCTATCCTTCGTACTAAATGCTATAAGATCCAGTATCACACAATCTTCCTGAGCAGAGGGTTCCCTCACTCTTTCAATATAGCCCTTCAAGCTGAGGCCTGCCAAGATCTTTACCTTTCTACGGTCAGGAAGGAGGTTTGTACCAAAAGCAAGTAACAGGCACTGTGTAGGACACATTAACTAACCTATGTTATTTGGTGACCTTAACAAGAAGCCTCAACACACAATCTCTCAAGGTAAAATACTTTCTTCTGAATGCAGTCAAGAACAGAGGTACTGTGAGGCCTGACCATGACCTTACTATTTTGATGCTTGCACAGTCTCTGGTAAAAGACTTTTCAGAGAGGTCCTAACATGCCTGACAGTCATCAAGACTACTCCACTGCACTGGGGAGGCTGCAAGGCTGTCTGGCCGTGTCCTGTAGGGCCACAAAAGCAATTTCCCTAACCAAGCTGCAATGGAAGACTGAGCTGGGCTGTCAATGGACAAAATACCTAAAGATCCAACACCAGAAGTTAGGCTGAGGGACTAGAGGCCCCTACGCTTCAAAGACTACTGCTGCCACCCCTCTCTTCCTATTTTCACATGGCCCTGACAAGCAGTGGATTGAAGGGTAAGGTACAGGCAGGACCTTGTGCAGCAGACAGGAGGGCATCTGCTTCTATCTGCCACATAAAAGTACAACTGGAAACTTCTCCCCACCTCCTGGCAGAGAATCCAAGGACCTGCTTTTCATAGCAACTGAAAAGAAACAACTTGTCTGTTGCTCTAATGCCTACAGGGGACCCAAGAGCTTCACTAATAACTCAGCGAGCCATTACATTTCACTTATCAATAAACCAGAAGGTACTAGTAGGTGAACACCTGCCTCTCAGGAGCTTCTCTCAGAATGAGTTTAATTTTAGTCTATTTTTAATTTTAACTACACAGCACATGTTTCTGCCACTGGAGGAGATGCCGCAAGATCAAAACAAAGCAGATGACCAGAATTCCTGAAGAACATTGATTCTGGATCAGCAGAGTTTATGTGGTAGTTTTCTCACACACAGGCAAGAGCAAGTGAAATGCGTCTGTGAAGCTGCTTGTTATGCCATAATGATAAATCTAATTTTCAATTAGCATTCTTCAGAGATGTGATTAACAAAATCTTTATCTGCCTACAACTGACATGCATCACATTTCCATGGATTCAAGGCAAACTGAGAACATGCTTCAAGAAAACATCTGAACAGGCATAATTCATCTTTTTCCCTCTACAGAGAAACCCAGCCAACACCACCCAAGATTGATTCCTGACTTTATGAGAAACGATCCTAGACAAAAGCAAATCAGAGGCAGGGGGAAGATTACAAACTCTCTTCAAATAAGAAAGCATTTAACGGGTTAGTCAGATAGCCTTCAGAGACAAGCATCTAACTTGCCAGAAACTAGATGCTTCAGACAACACCTCTCTGCTAGCCCCAACATCTTCCCCAACTAGCAACAAAGAGCTAGCTGCAGCCCTCTGTGCTGAGGCAGGCGACTGAGGGGTTTCATGCACACAGTCTTCACAGGGAAGCCAAGGTCTGCCCGAAATCCTTCTCCAGCTCCCCATGCTACCCTCTCTCCAGGCAGCACCCATCGGCTTTACCCAGTCAAACCTGTGCTGCAGTAGTTTTGCTACTGATGGGCGAGGGATCAACTGGAGGTGTAATCCTAGGTGAGGCAAGCTGTCGGACACCTAGTCTAGCCTCAGGCGGTAACAATGGGTACCAAGTGCTTCTCCCATTTCTCTCTCATAATATCATTTCTGATGCTTGCTTCAGACTGCCTACAAACCAGCGCTCCTTGTAGCACTTCCTTTCATTATGAAAAAAAAAATCCCAACCCCCTCTATGAATCACCATGACGCAGACAGAAGTCACAGATATGAAGTCTTAGTATTAAAGCAGGGAAAAAAAAAATCCTGATACAGTCTGAGGTGCTCCTCAGAAAGACACATTGGCCAGCAGGCTGTTAAAGCCACCCACTGTGTGGGACAAGCCATTCCAGAGGGACCTGCAGGGCCATCCCAGGCTGCCAGAGCCTTAAGGACCCAACTCTGCTGCCAAGCTGCACTGCCAGCCCTAACAGATCAATGGGCACCAGCACAAACCAAACCACATCACCAGCTGCCCACCACTGAAGTCTCACCAGCTGGAGACACACTAAGGACCTTCCAGACTTGTCCTATGAAGAACTTAATTCCCAGTAGGCATTTCCAGCCCTGTTCATACTGTCATGTTCTTCCAACAACATCCCGAGCAGCACTGTCCCCACCACAGAGAGAAGCCCTGAGAACAAGCAGTTTTCGTTTGGGTCTTTATGACATGCAAGCACCATACCGCAGGCCAGTGGGGTTTGTTTCGGCAGAGGACGTCCGCGTCGTGAAGTGCTTGCTGGTAGTTTTTCATCAACGTACAGAGTTCCGCTCGCTGTGCTATAAGTGAACACTTACAAGGAGCTGGAAAACAAAAATGGTTGCAAGGAGCTCCATTAGAAGAAGTACTAGGACATGGTACAACACAAGTAACCTACTTTCCAGCCAGAGTAACTTAAGCACTACTGCACAGCAGTTACATTTATACTATCCTAAAATAGAAAAAAAGGCGATTTCTTCCTTCCTTCTTAAAATATATTCCTCTCAGCCTGGAAGCAGCCTCTGCATTTTTATCTAGCAGGACAGATTTCATCTTTTACATACAGGATGCTCTTTCCCTCATCTTGCTCATAGGACACTTAAAAAAAAAAACCTCCTCACAAGTGCTTCTCCCCCTAGTGTGACTTGGCTTTGCTTCAAAGAAATCACCAACGCAGGACTTGGGCTAAAGCATTCCTGTAAGCTTCGCTTCTTTTTTTTTTGAAAAATTTTAAAGAAAAATGTATGCAGCCTTCTTATTTCATATCCACTTGCCACCTGTGTACCTTCGCCCTCCTCCTCAGGGCAGGCAAACCTCTCACGATCACACACATTGCCTCAGTACCCACACATTCATGAACCATTCAGTTTGCATGGATTATGAACATCTCAAGCATTACTATTCCATCCTTTCCTAATGTCTCTGTAACACATTTTAAGATTGAAATCTTCCTCCAGCATAAAATGTCATAGAACCAGAAAGAAACTTCAGCTGATCCATGCTCAGCTTGTCCACCAGGACCTCCAGGTCTTTTCTGCAGCACTGCTGTCCAGCCCACCCCACCCTGTTGCACAGGATTACTGTCCCAGGCATGCTTGCCTTTGCTGAAGTAGGCAAGACTGGTCAGCCCATGCCCCAGGGCGTTGGTCTAAATGCAGCTCTGTCCTCCAGCACATCAAACACTTCTTCCATCCCCAGTTTGGTGTCAGGAACAAACTTGCTGACAGTGCACTCTGCCCACTCGTGGAGGTTGTTAATAAGGTGTTGAACTGCGCCAGTCCCATTACCAACACCTGAGCAACGCCACTGGTAGACATCCACCCAGTAGCAAGCCACTAACCACCACCCCATGCCCCTAATGGTCCAGCCAGTTCTCCACTCCTTCCACCTCTACCTCCCCAGCTTGGCCAGGAGGATGCTGTGGCAGACTGCATCAGCAGCCTTGCAAAAAAACACACTAAGCCCTAGGCAATGTTCCGCCTTCATCCACTAAAGGAAATCTCTTCAGAGAGGAGATTTAGGTGTGATTTGTTGTTGGTCAGTCTTTATCTTCCTGTGCTAGGAAAGACCCCCAGAGGGCTGGAAGCTGGCTGCTGGAGGGTGGCAGCTAAGTGCAGTAACCCTTACCCAAACATGAGCTGGTTAAAAATGTATTAAATGGCATCTAACTTCAAAAAAGCTTCAAGGTGTGCTGAGAAACAGTACCGCCTCATTTCTACAAATTTTAAACTTCACCTCTAAGCTAGCTCTCTCCAGACTTCTTCTCCAAGCATCACCTCCTGCATGTCCCTATGCAGGGCTCCTGTCTCCGTACCTCTCCTGTTCTCTCTGTCCTCCTATGGCTCACTGTTTGCACCTTGCCTTAGCATGAGCACCCTAAACATGTCCTCAGTAAGAGCATGTGCCCATGAAAAGCCTAGGCACACACATGCACGGACACACAGAACAATCACATAACTGCTGCAGGTGCCACCATTCATTAAGGTCAAGTGCCGACCAGAAGGGATGGCCCAAAATCACATCCCCCTACCGCCTCCTTCCCTCCCTTCAGCTGATGCTACCGCTCATGCGGCAAACCAGGCTTGTGTGGTTACACAGAGAACCAGAGCAAGCAATCAACTGACTGAGAGCTAATCCAATAAAAACAAATAAATAAAAAGGTTTAAGAGGATCAGTTTCCCCTCAACTGGTTCACTGTACAACCATGCAAACACGAGTGCCAGGACAAGGGATGAGAAGGAAAGGAGCAGCAAGGACTGTTGCCTTTTTTGGCTGTAGCATGGACTGATGCCAGATGTACTAATTGCAGAATGACATACCAGGGATGATGCTGCTCCACTGGTCCCAAAGAGTGACGGCTAGAGACTACACCTAAAATAAGGAGCTCTGCAAAAGCTAGCTCACACTGTAGGTTTCTGTGTGGGTTTTGTTTTTGTCTTTGATTGTTTTTTTAACTATTACTACAGCAGTCTGCACGTGTGATCTACGTTTCTAGCTATAATTCTTAAAAAGACTGCAAGTGAAATTGATTGAAAACAATTAACCCAAGAGCTTCAGAAGCAAGCTTTTTCTTTTAGTAGACGTTGAAATACAAAATCATTTAAATTTAGCTATCTCTTAAACCATCTGTGTTTTCTGTTTGTATTAAATATGAATGCAGACTCTGTATTTCTACCATCGTGTCTGCTGCAGAGTATTGCTGCGGACCATACTGAGGCGGATAGACATGGTAAGGACGGAGCACTGGGTGGGGTATTTTTTGGCACCATCGGGGAAAGGAAGCAGTGCAAGATTAGGGGACAGGCAAGCCAGCTTCCTGTGCTTCTGTTCACTACTGCACATGTCAGCCATGCTCATGCTTCCTAGTGCTTTTCAGCACACAGTTCAGCACAGTTCATACATTCAGCAGACCCACAGAGAGACCAGCTTCATCAGCTCTTTTTCAGGATCTTGTCTCCACTGCAAGTTTTAAGCCAAAAAAAGCCACTGCAGAGCACAACGGTGTGGCAAAGGCTACAAGTCCTCCCCAAGCAAAGTCCAAAGGCTCTCACAGCACGAAGGGAAAAATAAGCTACTGAAAAAACCCAACCCCACAGCAAACCAGAAAAAGCTACATGTACTCAAGGCTTATACCTATTGTTCACTGAGTCTCAATCAGAAAGCATAATAAGGAAGGTGTGGCCCATATTAATGAGTAACTGGTAAGGAATGTTTAGTTAGCCAAGACAGACAGAAAGGGGGTTAAGAAAAAAAAAAAAACCCAACATACAAACCAAACCCAACAGCTCTGCTAAGGAGAGCAGTATTTATGACACTATAGTGTTAACAGGTTTTCTACAAGGAGATGAAGCAGTTAGACAAGACGCCTTAGCAGTGCCCAGCCACCTCCATTCAAGCTCACCCTACTCAGAGGCACATCAGCACAGACCAAAAGCTCACCAGCTCTGCACCTGACCCACATGTCCCCTTGTCCCCTGCCTCCTGTTGCCGGTGGGACCACCCTGGGAGGGCCCACAGCTGGTCCCAGGGCATGGCTAGATGGACTGAAACCTCACTCTGTCAGCAGAACCATGGCATCGGCTGGCTGGCTCCAACTTACGGTATGTGTTTAAGTGGGAAGAACAAGTGAACATCCAGCTACAGCCTAAATAACTAACTACAGGGTTCCTATAAGCACCGTGATATCGAGTTGTTCCATGCCACCACATGTGCCATGGTGAAAAAAGTCACAGAAGGTGGACAGAGATACTTTGAGGACATAAGAGTTTGCAAATGCTGCTAGGTGCCAGTATACCGTAACTGTCAAGTTTGGGGGGGGGGGGGGGGGGGGGGGGGAAGGGAAGAGACCACCAAAAACTGTAAGTCACACAATAACCAATAGTTTGTTTTAAAATAATGCACCCATTCTTTTTTCTGGAGGTAAAAAAAAAAAATCTTTTTTTCTTTAATGAAATGACTTATTATCTCAGGCCAAATTAAAAAAGAAAAGCATAGAAAATTTTACTGTTTCCACAATACCAGCAGATGGCATTTCCTGAATCAAACCCTTCTGGGAGCCTGCAGCTGCACAGCAAAATTTATGTCCTTGTCAGCATCAGGGATCCACTGCTGAGGCTCCAAGGACCTGCAGCTCCAGGCAGCTGGGACGGAGACTTTCAGAGCTACAGGTCCTGGGAGCATTCCCACACAGCTCCCTCCCGCTCAGCCACAATCCCACGGCACCAGACAAACCCACGTCCAAGCAATACCCAGAGTGGAAGGGCTTGGTGGCGCTTTGCCTCCTGGACCCTCCTGCGGACCACCCTGTATTGCCTACCCTGAATGTGGTTATCAACTTGAATTTTCCAGCAGTGTTAACTTTCTGCTCACACCACCTTTGCACTCATCTGCAGATGTTTGGTAGATTGTGCTTTTACTTATGCAGAAGCTAACAGCCAAAATTACTTTTCCAGATATGCCCAAGCATTCATGTTCTTAAAAAAAAAAACAACTATGCTGATCCAGCTCAGAAGGCTGACAGTGCAGAAATCCCCAGAATCTCCTTGTGCCAGGACGGCAATCAAAGCAATTAAGAGGATTCACCAAACCGACCATAGATGACAATAAAAGTTTTACTGTAATAAACTACCACTAAGACTTCTTCCAGGAACTCAGTACAGAAAGAACAAGCTTGAAGTTGCTAGAACTCCCTAATCCTCCTTATCTGACATTATTTCCTAGAAAAGCATGTTTTATTGAAATCTGATTCAATCCTAAGCGTATTTCCTGAATGCACGAGCAGAACTGAAACACCACCATAACAAAAAAACCTTTCAGTCTTGTTAGTAAGTCAGTCTATGCAGGAATTCAGGGAAAATTTTTCCCACATTTTAAATAAATTTCTGCCCCTGGAGAGAGGAGGAAATTTGGCTTGCTTTGTTATGTTATGCATTCAGTTCTGAACAATTCAGTACTGAAACTTTTTCATAAGCTTGAAAAATAATATGAAACATTTATTTTTGAGTATTTTGATTTTGATGAGTAGCATTCCTCAGGGATCCATACTGGGACCAGGGCTGTTCAACATCTCTGTCAGCAACATGGACACTGGGATTGAGGGCACCCTCAGCACGTTTGCCAACACCACCAAGCAGTGTGGTGCGGTCACCAATCTGGAGGAAAGGGAGGCCATCCAGAGGGACACTGACAGGCTTGAGAGGTGGGCCCGTGTGAACCTCATGAAGTTCAATAAGGCCAAGGGCAAGGTCCTGCACATGGGTCGGGACAATCCCAAGCACAAACACAGGCTGGGCAGAGAATGGATTGAGAGCAGCCCTGAGGAAAAAAAACTTAGGGGTGTTGGTGGATGAGAAACTCAACATGGCCCAGCAACATGTGCTTGCAGCCCAGAAAGCCAGCTGTATTCAGGGTTGCAACAAAAGCCGCTCGGCCAGCAGGTCGAGGGGGGTGATTCTGCCTCTCTGCTCTGATCTGGTGAGACCCCACCTGCAGTGCTGCATCCACCTCTGGGGCCCCCAATGTAAGAAGGACCTGGACCTGTTGGACAAAGTCCAGAGGAGAGCCATGAAGACAGTTAGAAGGCTGGAGCACCTCCCCTATGAAGACAGGCTGAGAGAGTTGGGGTTGCTCAGCCTGGAGAAGACAAAGCTCCAGGGAGACCTTATAGCAGCCTTCCAGTACCCAGAGGGGGCCTACAGGAAAGCTGGAGGGGGACATTTTACAAGGGCAGGCAGTGCTAGGACAGGGGGAATGGCTTTAAGCTGAAAGAGGGTAGATTTAGATTAGCTATAAAGGAAGAAATTCTACACTCTGAGGGTGGTGAGGCACTGGCACAGGTTTCCCAGAGAAGCTGTGGATGCCCCATCCCTGGAAGTGTTCAAGGCCAGGCTGGATGGGGCTCTGAGCAACCTGGTCTAGTGTGAAGGTGCCCCTGCCCATGGCAGGGGACTTGGAACTAGATGATCTTTAAGGTCCTTTCCAACCAGACCATTCTATGATTTCAGTGAAAAATTAGCAAGATTTAGTCATCAACTGAATAGCAAGCTAGTTTCTCTCCTCCAGATTGCATGCAAGCATGAGAAGTCTGCACACACAAAAAATGGATGGACAGGGGTTGTTTGGTGTAGGATGGGAGGGAAGGGTGGTAAAGGAAGGAGTACACTTGATAAAATAATTAACAGAAGCAGTAAAGACATTCAGGACATTCAAATAAAACTTCAATCCACAGCAAAAATGAAAACCAGGGTCAGCTTCCCAGAACTGATGAAGAGGGACAATGATCATGATGGCATACTTGCAGCCAGCAAGCCCATCTTTTCTCACTTATCAGTCCACCTTAATTGGATTAATAACTAGATTTAAAAAATATTAATATTTTCTCTAATATTATGGCTTTTCCTCCCTGCATTTACATCACTCGCAGTCTTCAGGAGGTAAAGTAACTGAAGACCTCAGAAGCATGCAAGAGGCTTTAGTGCATAGAAGGATGCAAGAAAAGATGCCTCTTCCTCCATAAGCCCACTCTTGCAACCAAGCACCCTTCTACCGTGACTACAAAGCAGGCACTCATGAACAGTACTCTGCAGGGAAACATAACACCTATTTCCACTGGGTGACCAACACTGGCAGACACAGCAACACAGAAGTTTAGAGGCTCTTGAAATAGGCTGCAGTAAGGAGGAGCAGCACCACAGGGTACCAGCATCCTCCATCAGAGCCTGCACCACCAGGCAGCAGCTGGTTTGCGCATGCAAAGGCTGCCTCCTTCATCCACAGCCACACTGCCAACAGCCAATGTTACAAGAAACATCACTTCCTCTGATGGAATCTCTCCTCCATCAAACTTTTTTTTTTTAATTTTCATGCAGGTATGAAGTATTTTTTCTTCATGGTTTTCTTTGTTCAGAAGGGCCCACTGCAAATTTCAAAAAGCCACCCCAAGCCAAAGTTTTCTCCCCCATCACCTCCACAGGGAAGGCAATTCAGACACGACCAGAGCGCCCCAGTACGGCTCATTTGCACTAAGCAGCTACAGAACTGGTCTGTACCTTACTGGGGATTTCACCCCTACACACAACCTAAGCACACAGCACACTGAGATGATAAAGCAGAGACCTGTTTAAACTGGACAAGCTGCAGCCACCACTTCGCTAGCAGAAATGAAGGGGCAATGCTCCCCCTCTTTCCCTCCCACCCAAAGATACAGGACCATCAACCCACTTGCTTCTTTGCCACCCTGCAGCATGCTTACCTACGTGCTCTCTGGTCTGGGGTTAGGGAGACATCAAGAAACTCCCTCGTATTATCACTTTGACTGAAAAGACACTGAATAGTGATAGGACAAGGGCTAATAGCTTTAAACTGAAAGAGGGTAGATTTAGATCAGATTTAAGGAAGAAAATCTTTACTGCAAGGGTGGTGAGACACTGGCACAGGTTTCCCAGAGAAGCTGTGGATGCCCCATCCCTGGAGATGTTCAAGGCCAGGTTGGATGGGGCTCTGAGCAACCTGGTCTAGTGGAAGGGGGGGATGAAACCACATGATCGTTAAGGTCCCTTCCAATCCAAACTATTCTATGAAGAACACACCATTTTAAGACCAAACTAACTTCTTTCTAGGCCTCTGTATTTTGCTGTTCAAAAGCCCTGACTGAAGAATAGATTCTTCTGTGTGCTGGACAAAAAGCTTTAGATTACCAGCAGTTTTATTTCAGGCTCAGGAAGTGCTCAGCTAGGAAGCTCCACATGTTATTTAATGCTGGACCGTCATTACCACTAAGCACAGCTAATCACCACTCCCATCATTACTCGGGAGAAACATTTTAAGGGAAGTTATGCGCTACGTGGAAGCAGACCTGCTACAAAGAAGGTGCAGCTAACTTTGTCCTTGCTTTTCTGTTGTACCTCTAGCATCACGAGGCAGTAGCATGTCAGACCACTTCCAGTAACCTACGGTTCAGCTTTCATTCCCACAACTGCAGGGCCAACAATAACCTTTTTTACAAACCCATTAAGTGGTGAATTGCATGGTACAGCAGAAGTCCTCAATTCAAGAATGTTTCAGCATAGAGCTAAGCATAATACATTAGATTATTACTCCCTCCTACCCAAATCCTAATCTTTCAAGACTGCTAGATGCACGCTACTCTTCTTAGGCAACATAGCATGAATCAAGACCCCTTCCCTGTATTTTCAGTTCTACTCTACCGTTTGAGCATTTGGGCACTGCTTCAGGTGACATAACCCAAGTACATCCATGGCCGCTTAGCCCTAGTATAATATAACTATTAAGTACACAAATGTGACTCATCTTCAATGCTTACTAGTTCTCCCAGCATTTAGTTCAGGGTTCAGGCAAGGTTTCCTACCAAAGTCCCAGTCAGAACTGCAGTATCCTCAAACAGCAGGTACAGAGACTGTCCAAAAGCATGATGCCTACAGACTGAAGTATGAAGATTTAAAAAGCAAGCTTCAAAACTGAAACAAAACACCTCAAGAGGTCAACCCCCTGCATGATCTCCAAAGCACCCAAGGAAAAGTCCTGATCCCCCCTAGGAACAGGGAGCTGTGCTCAGTGCACATGAACCTGCAATTGCAAGGAGACTCCAAAGATGCGTGGTGCTTCGCAGCCAGGAGGGACCAGCTATGATTATAGTTAACAAGATCATTTTACAGCCACACATTCTATCATAATAGAACTTCACCGGTGATTACCTAGTTGCTCACTTTGTCATGATCAGTGTATCAGCTACATTTCTACCAATTACTCTTTAGGTCTCTATAACCTTTTCTTTTTCCAGTTAAAGCTTATCTCAGCCCAGAATTTCTGGCTCTCTGCAAGCTACAAAAAGGATCTTGTTTCTCAGTTATGACCTCACTGCTGCTGTCCTCAAATAAAGGAAATCACTTAATGCATTTATAAAAGAGAAAAGGAGTCATGCAGTACCCTGCTAATTTAAAGATTAGGAAGCACAAGTCAGTTCTATAAATGTCTTCTTCCAAAAGCAAAAGACATTCTGTTATACTTTATCACAGCAGAAGAAAAAATATGCTGTTTGAAGAGACTTCAGACGTTCTGATGTGTAAGTATGGTTTGTTCTCTAGGACTGCTGAAGTAGTTCAATTATTTATAGGAAATTATTCCAAGTTACATACGGGGCGTGGAGCAGAAATACCCTATCTTAACTGGTACATAGCTGTAAGTTACATGAGAAATGTTAACTACTTAAAACCACACCCAAAGACTGTCTACTGTACAGCATGATGCCTTCTCACCTTTGTGTCTGTGATGGATAAGCCTCCTGTCCACCATGGCCTTACTCTTACAGCCCCCCAAAGCAGATCCTGCAGAAGCAGGCAAAACTTCCAGAGATCCAGCTACAGGATCTGAGCTTCCAACTGCAAGCCCTTTACAAATTAGGAGTAATACGAGCTCCTGCTCTGAAGTACTTGACATGTTTCCAGTGCTGTCACAGATGAAGTATTTACTACTATTTTTCAAGCACTACCTCAGCAAAAAGAAAAATAGATAAATGGGGCGGGAGGGCTGAGGGACAGAAATCTGCAAAGTATTTTCTGTTTAAAAATAGCTCTCAGACTACTGCAACAGTCTCTAGGTAACCTTGACTCCTACTTTTGCACATTTTTCTGCCCCTGTAAAAAAGAACAAAGAGCTTTTGGAGGCACGTTTTAAGCAGATTCCAAGAGGCGTTTTTACAAAGGGATGGGAAAGTTCCTTTTTTAGCACAAATCCTCTAGGCAGCAAGCAACTACTATTATTTGTAGCATGAAATTTCAGGAAGACTACCTCTCATTCTTCACTTGGACATCACACTTCCTTTTAGGAGCTACAAAATTAAGTATCTTTCTGATTAATTACCAAATGACTGAACCATTTGCTGTTCCAGCAGTCAGGACAGCTGTCTACTATGACTTTTTTTTGTTAATAGCTGGTACAACATCAAAGACTTACTACTTTACTACTGGAAAGCATTCCCAAGACCCTGTGAGGACAACTTGGTCAACCTCTTTTTTTAAGCACATCAGAAAAAGACAACTGACCTTATCTTCTAATAACAATCTTCTAGAAATAAAGTACAAAAGAAGAGATCATTAAAGTGTACTTAATGCACTTAATTCATATATAGGCACATGTGGACATGCTCTAGAGGTTTTCTTTGAACAACGTGACTTCAGTGCAAGCGCACTACTAAGGAGCACAAGCTCTCAGAATACAGCAGCAGAATTAATAAAATGCATACTATGGCATCAGTCACCTTTATAAAAATTTAAGCACAGCTTTCTAAAGAGAGGTCAGCAGCTTCCCTTTGCGAACAGGGACCCTTCCTTGCTTCTTCTGAGCTTGACCCACAACTAACAGAAACCCTTCACCTGTCAGGTCTGCAGTAGAATAAGCACCAGGAGGCCGTCCCACCAGCCCACCAAGGAATTCAGAAGCATGCATGGAAGGAAAACATCCCAGCAAATAAATTTCGGGGCACAGCAAAATGCTCGCCCATAGCCATCTTTCTCATGGCTGTAAAGCACTCAGCCCAAATCCAAGAATGTTCAGCTGGAAATTTACCTTTGCCACGCTCTCCAGGAAGCAGTGCAACCCCACAACCTGTCACACACCTAGCAGGAAAATCCACAGCAGTTGCTCTTGAATCAACTTGCACTGACTATCTGTAGCTTTAACAGCTTGAGAGCCAGCATGGAAGGTGAACAGATGCAGAAAGACACACTTTTTATGTGCAACACTGCTAAGTTGTTGGGGTTTTTTTACCTATTATGAGAATTACCAAAATAAAGGGAAGGGAAGGAAAAGCCAAAGATACACACCAACTACCCACTCAACTAGCCAGTACACCAAGAGTAGTGTAATTGAATTCATTTCCAAAGACACCAATGTGAACAAACAAGCAGAGGAGACAGGACAGGACAAGGTGGCAATGATGGTTTACACATCCTCCGTACCGAGGTCAACCATCCCACTTGCTACACAAGCAAAGCAGTGGCCTCAATCAAGACCAGGAGCATGGAGGCAGCCAAGCCCCTCCCCGCCCAATCTCAATGCTTGACATGGGAGGACAATGAGGGTACAGTGACCCACAGCAGAGGAACCCCCAGCACACTACCTAGAACAGCCCCGTGAGCAAGGCTGGGGTGCAGAAGCCAGCACTGACACCATTCTAAGAGGCTCCGTCTGCTTGAGAACAGGCACATTCTGGCCTGAGGCCTCATCCTCACACGCCCAATGCTCCCCCTTTATGACTCTTTCCTACTGCCTCCTGGTCTGCCCTGCCCCCTTAATTCTTATGAAGTAAGAATCTGGAAGGCCCCAGATAAACTTAATGTGGCCACTCAGCACTAATTTATTTTGTGGCCAAGCAATTAATGGAAATTTAAGAGGCCAATTTATGGTGAACACCCGCTGGCATGAGAAGGGAGAAGCCTCTTTCCCCTGAGGTCTGGCCAAGAGAGGCAGATCCTTCTCTTTCCACCAAAGCTCAGGAAAGCTCCTGCATTTTGGTTCTAGCAACACCCCAGCCACCACTCCACGGGCCGGAGATCAGCATGCAGCTCTATACCCCAGGAGATAAGAGACAGAGCATCTCCAGCACCCAGGCGGCATCTCCCTCACCCTGCAGCATGCTACCTCTGACACTGCGTCAGATCTGCTGCTAACTCACCTCTTCTCCTTGGCCTTTCCTGTGCCATCCTTTACCCACTGGAAGTGGGAGATCCATGTAAAGGACTTTGGAAGAAAAGGACCCCTTTGCACTAATATCTGTCCTTAACTCCATGTTTTTAAAACTCTGATACAACCAAGCTTTATCTCCTAAATGCTTATTCTGAACCCCCTGGGGATGGAGCCAGGGAGATTAAAATGCTGGGCAATTTGAGCAGCTACATGCATTAGCTATCCTCCCTTCCCAGGAGAAACCTGTTTCTGCTCCGAAAGAGTCCATCACACCAGAAGTAAACACAACCACTCTGAGGGATTGCTGCAAATTTTACTGCTCTCTAGAGACAGCAACAATTCCCAGGCTTGGCAGACTTTGCAGCAGTGGGTAATTACACACCAGAGCCAACATGCCTCTTGCAAAAACAAGGTGTCCTGGCATGCCGGTGTCCAGATAACAATGTGTGCTACTCTGTTAGGAGCCAGACACAATGGCACAGCACACAGCAGGCAAGCAAGCACCTGCTTCGCTGCACCACAGGAGCCAGCGCACAGCCATCCCTCCCCACCTGACACAGCTCGTTCAGGATTAGGGTCAGGCAGGCGCAGCAGAGCCACAGCCCTGCGTGCAGGCTTGAGAGACCACCCGAGAGCTGTAACCACTGACAGCTCAGGAACCAGAGCCACTGCAAAGACAGCAGCAGCAACAGAAGCCAGAGGACTGCACTGCTGAGCTGTTTACCTCTGAGCAGGCATCTTCAGGCTTATTTACAGGGAAGGTGCAAGACGCTAACAGGCCGTCTCAGTAGGAAGAAGGGCACAGTGAAATGCCCACCGAAGGCACAAGCCACTGCCACCCAAACCCTCTGACACTCTTTGTGTGTTTGCTTACAAGCAGGCCCTCACCCCAAGGATAGCTCAGTCTCCTTCAGAGCTGTATAGCATCCAATTGTAAAATCTGCAGACTACTACAGCATGCTCCTACCTGGCCTGCCTAAGACAGTATCTTTTGATAAATACTGTTCCCTAAAAGTGAACTGTGTTTTCATGTTCCCACCCCACCATGACAGTCTTTGGCCATATGAAGTTACACATGGTACTTGGGAAAAGCCCTATTCATTATCTTCCCTATGAAGCAACAACCACCTGCTACCTCTGTAACTGGGAATTGCTTTCTAGAAAGAGAAAAAAACAAAACACTCCCACAAGCACATCCTCAAATGCCCACATTAATTTGTCACTGAAATCTATCTTCCTTTAGTTTCAGACACACAGCTTAAAGGGTCTGTACACCTGGATACAGAGACAGCTGTAGTCCTCCCAGGCACAGTCCCTCCAGACAGCATCTCATCACAGAGCAGCAGGTGACAGGAAAGAGTGCAGAAAGCACCTACTGCACACACACAAAAAAAATCCCCAAACAAAAAACCCCAACCCTGCACACATATGATAAATATATTTCAGTTTAATTGACCTAAAAGTTCATATAATCAGAAGACCAATTAGAAGAGAAGTGACGACAGAAAAGAAACCCACCTCATACCCCAACTCCTTTCATTTCATCTGCCTAAGGACCAGCCCCAAAAGCAAGATTTGGCAATACTTGGCATTATGATGGCTGAACAACATAAACCTTGGCACAAAGAGTGATCCAGCTGGAAACAAATGCTTCCTTTCAAGCAGCCTGACATGTGCTTGCTTTGAAGCTGTGGAAATTAGATACCTTGCAATAATGAGGGATCTATTCCAACCTCTACAGCAGCAAAAAAGACAGCAACTTTGTTTAAAACAGCAGAGATCACCAAGCTGCAGGCATCTCAAGAGGACTAGAAAGATCAAATAGTAAAGCTGATTTCCTTAAAATGAACAACAAAAAACCTCACACACCCACACTTCAATCCATAGCAGACTCTGATAGAGGGAGCACGGGAGCAGTAGCGGCACTGTAAATCAGATAGTCTTGCAAAAGCTTGCTTTTAGCAAGTATGTTCATCTTTTGTTGTTAACTAACTATTTCAGCTGGAAAAGTTGACAATTTGAAGGCATACGGACCTCTTCTGAGACCAGACTGTACTGGAAATAAGCATACTGGCTATATGACAGGAGACTTTTATAGTTTAGACTTGAAGCGCCTGCAAATCAGAAGGCAGAAGGTTGCAACGAGAATGAAAAGAAGAGATTGGTAACTGGAAAACTTGCTTTAATATTACATCACACAAAGCCAGTTGTTGCAGATGAAGCAGGAAAGTACTCCACAAGAAGCACCAGTAAAGAAATCCCACCAATCCTTGCGTCCTGCCAAGAAGCCTGGAGTTTTACCTAACTTTATACAGCAATTGTATAATCAGTGTATACATGTGCCTTCACCCTCTAAAAAGAAATTAAAAGGATACCCATGCCCTTGACTCAATAGTAATACATAAGCATCTTGGAGGCTAAAAAAAATCAGTTATTTTCTCACGCACCGACAGTCTTAAATACCTGACAGTGGCTCATAAGCATTTCAAGTTGCCCATATGCCAACACTTAAGAAGTACTAACAGTCAGAAGACAGCCATGGTGGGATTTTGTTGTTGTTTGTTTGGGTTTGGCTGGTTGTTTTTTTTTTCCTCTGCTATTTACTGTGTTATGTGGCTGGAAAGCAAGAAGGCAACTCCAGCAAGCCAAAAGGCAACACCAGATGAACACTAAGAATTTCAGAATGTGAGGCTCAGACAGCAGTTTGACCTGTGAGAAATGGCACTGGCACACACAAAACAGTGTTTTTAGAAGGTGAAGGGCTGGGGGGCAGGCTGCCCTTCAGCGACAGGAATTTGTCTCTGCTACTGGGAAGTTAGCAAGTATCAGCCTATGGTTTTAGGATTTCAAAAGCTAGCAAGATACCTGCTATTATTTTTAATAAGACATTTAAAAAAATCTTGTTAAGCAATTTTAGCATTACTGACAGGGTGAGGAGTTTCTGAACAGATTCCCAGCGTGCTTGGAAAATCACAGAAAACAGCAATAAGGACACAAGGGAGTTATCTCAAGACCCCGATGCAGAGCAGCCACGGCTGGACATGTGCGCTCCAGGGACAGGAAGGGGAAGGACAGGCTGTGCAGTTGCGCTAGCAACACGCTACAGTCTTCCCTCTCCTTTCACCCCTGCACAGACACAGCAAGAAGCACACACGACAGTAAGAAACAGTCCTCTAAAAATCACATCAAGTACTTATTTCATTGGAGAGATGACACTTTCCCCAGCAGTGGGACCCTGAACCCAATACATTAAGAGGCTCCACTACTGAAAGAAAACTCGGTGGATCCACCCGTGACCTACATCAAGCCTCTCCCCTCCCTCTGCTTCACCTTCCTTCTTGGGTTCTCCATCCTGCCCTACTTTAAGAGAGATTACTTCAGCTAAACCACGTAATAGTTTTACAGAGAGACTCAGCTAGGACTGAAAACTTGTCGCATCTAGCTGGAAAACTGGAATAAATAGTAATGGTTTCCACAGCCAGCATCAGCTGTGAAGCAACAGTATTGCCATGCAGTCACCAAGTCTTGTACCTCTGCTGTCATGCAACCACAGCAAAAAAAAAAAAAAAACAAACAAAAGCAAGTCAGGGACTAGCATAGTGGTGCGTTTCTCTCCACAGCTGCCAGCAAAATAATAATTAAAAAAAATATATCAGAAGCATTTATCCTTAGATGTAAAAACTAGGCACAAGCAAAGTAATTTTAATCAAAGCAGGGAAGGAGCTTTTCCAAACAGGAAAGACAGTTTTCTCTACATTTGTCTTCCAAAGAGATTTACCCGCAGGATTTCGTCTCTACTACTAACATGATGACCGAGGCTTTCTCCCCCTTCCTCGTCAATTAAACCGGACATCTATCACGCTCAGGCCGGAGGAGTGGCAGATCCCGGGGGATTTGCTGAGATCCCGGCTCCACGCCTCTCTCCAGGCGTCTGAGATACTCATGGTGTTGTACCACCCCCACCGCTTGCAGAGCAAACAAGCCGGGAGCACGCACGCACACAAGCATTACTATAAGGCTACAACCGAGCGAGCAGGATCCACCTACTACTCGGCACAGAGACTGAAAACAACCTAGTTCTGATAAACTACGGCTGCCATCGGTTTGGCCGAGGAAGAAGGTAGACTGTGCCATTTTTCTTGAAATCCAGGCTCCAGAGAACACTTTGCACACAGAAATGCTGCATGCCTATAGAGAGGTTACACTCAAAACACAGGCGGACCATCTCCGCCAGCCAAAACGCGGATTTATCTCTAGTATTTTGCGCAGTGTAAGGTAAAGGAAAAATTCTGAGCCTTTATGCCTATTGATGTTGCCCTAAAGGTTTTTAAGGGCTGCGTTCTACTGAAGATACAACCTTGCAGCTGAATGAATCCGACCCACACGGTCTTTTCTTCCACAAAACTGCGGCACGACCGCTCCTGCGTTATCTTTTACTAAAAGATGGTTTCCCCACAAATAGGAAAGCGGGTTTTCTAGAAATACTGCATAATGAGTCATAGACTGCAAGCAGCTAAACGCCAGGCACCTTCTGAGCAAGGACAAAAATAACAGCGGAACAAAAATAGCCATTCACTTGGGGGGGGTGGGGGGTGAGGAAACCCGCTGGGAGGACTCATTCTGAAAACTTCCCCCAGGTGCCCCCTCCCACCACCCACCACAGCCCCCCGGCCCGCAGCAGCCGTGCGGGGAAGGGGCTGCCCCCGCCTCGCCCCCTCCTCCTCCTCCTCCGCCCGCCCCCCTTCCCTGTTCCTCACCCATCTCCAGGGCCTGGTTGTACTTCTCCAGGGCGGCCGGCAGCTCCTGCCGCTCCCGCAGCGCGTCGCCCTCGGCGCGGAGCCGCCGCGCCCGGCTCTCGGCGCCGAACCACTTGTGCAGCAGGTTGCCCAGCACCACGTTGACCCGCGGGCGGGCGGCGGGCGACGGCGGCGAGGCGGCGGCGGGGGTCGGCTCGGCGGGGCGGCGCGGGCGGTGGCAGCGGCCGCAGTCGCCCGGCTCGGCGCAGCGGCGGCAGTGGGTGTGCCCGCAGTGCAGGGTCACCGGCTCGCACAGCAGCCGCCGGCACAGCGGGCAGGCGAAGAGCTCGGGCGGGCGGCAGCACGCCGGGTCGCCCAGCACCTCGCCCTCCGCCCCGCCGCCGCCGGGGCCGCCGCTCCCCCAGGGCGGGAGGCGCAGCTCCTTGTCACGGATGCTGAGGGCGAAGCTCTCGGCCAGCTCCCGCAGCTCCTCGGGCCGCAGCCGCGCAAGCCGCGCCGCCGCGCCGTAGGCGTCCAGCGCCTCGGCCATGCGGCCGGCCCGCGCCAGCGCGTCGGCGCGTCGGAGGCACAGGCCCCGCTCGGGCTGCGGCAGCCCCGCCAGCTCCGAGCCGTAGATCTCGGCCGCCAGCTCGAAGTTGCCGCCGCGGAAGGCCTCCTCCGCCACCTGCAGCATCTCGGCGCAGGGTCCCGCCGCCGCGGACCTGGTCCCGGCCCCGGCGGCGGGGGGCAGCGCGCAGGGCCCCGGGCCCAGCTCCATGCCCGCGCCGCGCCGCCGGCCCCCGGCCGCCCTACTCCATGCCGGGCCCGCGGCGCTGCCGACTCCGGCTCCTTCCTGGGAGGAGGCGGCGACGGAAGGGAGGGAGGGAGGGAGGGGGCGGGTCACACCGCTGCAGCAGGGGGGCGGCTCCCGGGACGGGGGATGGCGGAGGGGAGGGAGAGGATGGCGGGCAGCTCGCACCGCCCCCGCGGGCCCGGCTCCCGGCTTATGTAAGGGGCGGCCGGTTGTGTAAGCCGCCTCCGGCCGCCCTTCCCCGGGGCGGCGGCGCGGAGGGAGCCGCGCTTCTCCCCTACCTCCGGGCCCGCCCGGCGGCCGCTGCCAGGTGCCGGTGCCGCACGTGCCCGCCTGCCGCCGCCCCGCCCCGCCCGCACGTGCGCCCGGCCCACCGGCGGCGGCGGCTGCCGCGGGAGCGGGGCGGTGGGGGGGGTGGGTTTCCGCTGTGCGGCCCCCGCTGGGCTCGGCCTCTTCCTTCCCGTTTCCTGGTGCCCGGCCTTAACCGCTTCCTCGCCGCGGGGCGACGGAGGGGGGGCAGCCCCGCCCCTCCCGCCGCCGCCGGGACCCCCCCCGGGCTCCGCCGCGCGTGGGGCGAGCAGCACCGCACGGGGGTCCGGGGCGCGGTACCCGCTGCGGCGCCGTTGGGTTTCCCTGGTCCCCGAGGACGCGAGCACGTGTTGTCTCGCACAGAACAGACCGAAAATACTAACGTTTCCCGAAGAGCCCGGCGCCAGCAAACCGGCAGCGCTGCCGGCCCAGCTTGGGACCCGCGAGTCGTGCTGAGCGCTGGCTTGTGTATCGGCAGCAACAATAAAGATAATGCAGCTGGAAGTTAGTTAATCATGCGTGAGTCAGAAAGGAATCCAACTTGCTCCGCAGGAACAACAGGAGTGAAAAAAAAAAAAAAATAGGCAACGTTTATTTTAGACACAGCTGTAAACAAACCGTTCGGAGCAGCAGAGAGCCTGTCAGACGAACGGTGAGGCGCTTTTGGGATTGTAGCCGGACAGCAGACGGTGTTTCAGTCTTTGCCTCTCTCCTGCTAGGCCTTAAGCCCCCCAGGTGACGGCCTCTTAGCCCCCGTTAGGAAAATCTCATTCCTCAACTGTTGCACCAAGCAGTCTTTATAACATGAAATTGAATGAACTTTTTTAAGATGTCCACAGCTTACGTCATATACTGCAGAGTCATGCTTAAGTAAGCATAGATATTCGTGGTGAAGTAAGTGTGACCAAAGGACCCGAGCTCACCGCAAGGATGACAGCCCCCACCCTGAGGGTAGGGACCTTTGTTTCTCAGAATCTCAAAGCCATCCGTGAAGGATACCCCTGGACTACGGAGGTCACACCAGCATCCTAGCCCCTCCAACACCTCCGTGAAAACCCACCCCCCACACCCCTTATCTGGCACCATAGATACAAGAAACTAGCAAGACCAACTCCAGGGATGTCTAGGTCAATAAAGAAGCAGGTGGATGATGGCTGTAAAAGTACAGTTGCTTTGCAAAACAGTGACGTGTGTGCATCAAGTTGTTCCATGACCTAGCCATTTTGCACTGATAACGTTTCTAACAGTGGTTCTTTGAGTGATGCTCACCAGCCTGACACTTGCACCACCCTCCTTGGCTCAGGGTTTCTCCCCAGAAGCTGACCTCAGCTGCCTGTCACTATTTTATCATTCCCTTTCCTGACATTTTCACTTGGAATTAGGATGGGATTGAATCATCTTGCTGTTTTATCAAACTCACCTGGGGACATGACTGATAGCACAGAGGACAGAAGCGGTGCGGCTGATTCTCCTCTGCCGTATGAAGGACAAGCCACAGAGTCTTCGACAGATGATGAAAACGTTGACCCGCCACTTGAGCCAGCCCCCAGCATTATTCTCTGGTTCCTGGGACCTTGACAAGGAGCAGCAGCATTTTTCCTGATGGCTCCCATCCTGCTCCCCTGCTCTTTGGCTGGGAACCCCCCAGCGGCCCTCTTCACTTTCCCATGGAAGGAGAGAGCAGGTGAGTCCGTCCTGCCATGCCACATTTCCCCACGTGTCTTGGGATTGCCGCATGATGGCCCTTCACCTCCAGTCATCCCTTCTGGCGGGCGGCTTGTGGGGCACCAGCTCAGGTGGGCGTATTGAGCACGGCCAGTCAGCCCCCCCATCTGCAGCTGCTCTTGTGTCATGCTGGCGTGCTGGGATGGCTGCGGTCCTTTCCTCATCTATGCTTAGCAGGTGCTTCTAGAAGAACCTGCTGCAAAGTGAGGCTACTACTTTATTTAGCAACACGATCAATAGCTTCTTGGCATGCAGCCTCTGTTTTTTCCAAGACATCTATTTGCAAGGGAACGAAATTACCTCGCTGCTGTTCAAACTGACTCAGCGTGCCATCTTTTCCCTTTTTCTCACGCACAGAATTGCTTGCCACCAGTGTCTGAGCACACCTGCGTCGCTCTTCTCCTCAGTGCTTGTTTTGGAGGCCGTGTTCTTTCACAAGTCTTCTTGCTCTATGACACGGTTCATTTGTACGTCTGGCTGTGGCATTACCTTGCAGTTGTATCTGCTGATTCCCTACCTGAGCTAAAAAGCCACTTTGATACAGCTCCCTTTTGCAACATTGATAAGAATTCACTGAGCCACAGATCTTGGATGGATGGTGAAAACATGGACTCACCACTTGAGCCACCCCAAAGTATTAATACTTTGCAGGAAAGAATGATAGCCTAAGAAACAGCAAGAACAGAGGGAAAGAAACTAAAGTAAAATTATTAATGATCTATACTAAAAAAGCTCATGCTTCTCACTGAAATTATCAGTAGTATGCCTACCTCAGCAAATGTGACCAGGAGACTCCTGCCAAGATGTTCTGGTGGAACAGGTGCCCCACGATGTGGTTGTGTGGTTTACGGCTTCTTTTGGATGAACTACAAGTGACTGATTGTGACAGTCACAAAGCAGAATGGATTTTTCGTGAAGGATCTGAAGCCCAACTTGAAACACTGAGGTTGATTTTATAATTTTTATTAGAAGAAAAGCTGTAGCTACGGCGTAGGATTGAAACATCGCCTACTGCAGGACATGAAGGACCCTCCTCTAGTACTCCCCAAAACGATGGCAAAACTTCTGCTGGCTTCATTATCTTAAAAGAACCCCACCAACACTCAAAATTAGCCACTATGTGGCAGGTTGTTAGAGGTGCTCCCCGTTAGCAGTATTATTTTCCTGTTAATAGTATGCTGCCACTTAGGAGTGGCCTCATCACGCTCTCTCAAGCAACATGCAGAAGTCTATTTGCTTTCCAAGGGGAGAATTACAGGTGTAATCCACTGAGTCACTGTTACACACTTTGAAGTTGATATGAGGTTTCCTTTAAGTTTGTAGCCGAATTTTCAACTTCTTCCCGAGGCTCAGCTTTCCCAGGGTTTTCGCCAGGGTTGAATTTTTCTTGAAGTTTGAAGGGGAAAGTAGGATATGAAACAATTTCGAAATGACAGCATTTACATGTGTGGAGGGTATTTTTAATTCCTCTAACACTTTTCTGTTCCAAGGTAGTTTGAAGTGTTAAACTCCAGTTTGTTTTGATGATCTCACATGGAGGAAATCTGTGTGTTATTGTTTTGGAATAAGTTAATTAGGATATAATCTGTGCACAGGCACATACACATATACCATGCTAGAATGCTACAGAAGTTGTAAAGTCAAAGACACAAAAATCAGGGCACAGCATAATGAAGGCTGTGTATGCTTATTTAATGTCTCCTTCATGCATCAACCTGACATGATTTTAATTAATCACATACTATTCTCTCTGCAGGATACATGCCACAAGAAAGAAGAGAGTCGGTTAACGGGCATCCAAATAGTAATGTTCTCCCTGGTCACTGTGCAGTCCCCTGCACCTTTTAATTTGTATTAGTCGTACCTTGCTACAGTAGCAGAATTATAAATTTCCTCATGTGTTTTTCTATGCACCATTGAAATATTTCATAAATATCACACATTTACATTTTAAACAAGAGCATGAGTCAAAAGGAGTAAATAGTACATGTATTACCAGCTGGGAAGTTGAGGTACAGGTGAATTAAGCCCAGAGTGGCCACTGACCTCTGGGTGGGTGGCACTCGATTTAGAAATTTCAGAATATGATTTTTCAGCTACGCAGGTAATTTCAGAATTACAGCTTGCTTCAATTGAGCTGCAATGGGACTGAGGTGCTGAGACTCTGGGATTAGTTTGGGCCTCTGCTGGAGCACTCTGCAAATGAGAGCTATACAATTAGCGATCCCCCTCCATGATGGCATGATGTAAATGCCTTACACTTTGGCACAAAGAAAACCCATGGTGGAGCACAGAATGCAGTCCTTCCAGCCAGCACTCAACGGCTTTTCTCCTTCCTTAATCACTGCCTCATTTATTTCAAGCTTGCCAGCTTTCAAAAGAAAAGGTCACTGTAAGATTATTACTACTAAAGTCTTTGTCAGCTTAATGAATTTGCCCCAGCTGAAATTTTTTTTAAGAAAACCTTGTTCAGAAGTATCATTTTTATAACAAAGTTGCAGGGTAGTGCCAATAATGAAAAAGGTGCTAGCTAAAATCTATTGATGTTAAACATAACAAAGATTATTTTTTCCCCTGGAAGATGTGTAATACGTTAATCCAGCTGCTGTGAATTGGAGGAGCTAGGACTGTTTCTGGAGGTTCTCGTGCTTCCTTGCAACATCCCAGACAGGGAGATGGATCTTGTCTTTTCAGCGTGACATACGTGTATCATGTACAAAGGATGTTATTCTTAACTACATCCTGCACGGGCTGACTGGAAGATTAAACAGCTTAATAATTGTCCGACAAATCATCAACACATCCTATGATGCAAAAGGAGCCAATTAAAGTGTACTGCTGGATTCCCTTCCAACAGCTGCCACGCAGAGCAAGCAGCTCCTCACTTCAAGATAAGCACTGTTAAGAAAATCCCCTTCCCTAACTCTTATCTCAGGAAGCCTTTATAGTGTGAAAGTGTGTTAACTTTGTTAATATATGTATTAGTTCACATTATACACTGTAATGTAATAAGGTAGTGAAATTTTACTGGAGCCTGGTATTGTTCACGCTCAAGTAAAACAAACTAAAGGATATCCCAGCCCTGGAAGCTGAGAGCTATCCATGAAGGTAGAGCATACCGCGGGACAACTGAGATAGCACTGGCATCCTATGCCCTCAAACAGGTCTTTGAAACCCTCCCAGCATTTTCTAGCCTCCTAGATAAGTAACTCGAGCACAACTGACTCCAGGGACCTCTGGATCAAGACAAGCAGCAAGACTGTTGCAAAAATACTGTTGCTTTGCAAAGTTTTACTGCGATTAGTAATCAGTAGTGTGGGTGTTAGTGATTAGTCAAATCATGTTGTACCTGAACATTTGAAGGATCTAAGAACCCTGTGTGAAACCACATTCAAAGTGCCCCAGTTCGGCTGGGATACCTCATGCACATGAATATTTACTCCTGTAATTCTCTACGTTGCATCCAAGCCTCACCCCTCGGTCGGCATGGGCCAGCTGCAAATTTTCCTGACAGCACCTATTTTGTAATTGGAGGATTACAGGGAGGGTGACACCAGCAGTAGTGCCCGGTAGGCTGGGGAGTGGCTGCCATCCCGGCACACACTGCTGTGGATGCAATTAGCTCACCTGAAGGAGGTCTTTTTCCATATCAGTTGCTTTGCTATTCCCTAGCATAGAGTTGAGGAATTTTTCAGTCTTGTTCAGTAAGCATCAGCTTGGATTTTCAGAATATCACAAATACTTTCCATTGTGCTGGTTCACATGCCTGAAGAAATAGCAAGACCTGCGTTTCTCTCTGTTGCTGGCAGCATCAGGGCATTAGGCAGGCAGAGGGCTGGAGTGGGGCATCCTCTCGCTGGCCACTGATCTCCATCCACCTCTGGATACCCAGGGTCAGTTTGCCCACCGAGCAGGAGGGGGTTCTGCAAACAAATCCGTGGTGAAAATGGGTCAAGTTACACCTGTGTTGCAACCCCTGTATGAACTGCAGCTTAGCAAAGCCCCACTCACACTCCTCTGGATCTGCACGTGCTGAAGTGCAGCAGCATCTGAAGCAGGCTGAAAGCTAATGACCCAAGCAAGCATTTACCCCGCAGGGGTGGAAAGTGCTGTCACCCAGGCTCATGTTGCACCAGGGTATCCTGAAGCTCAGTGAGATGACACATGCCATGGCAAGACCCTTCTGGCATTTAGCATTGAGCTCATTTTAAAAAGCAAGAGAGCATACTGCAGTTGGTGGCATCCCAAGTTCTTTCTGGTGCCAGCCACCCATGTGGGTGGTCATCCACCTGGCTGGTGGACACAACAGGTGGCACCTCTGCGGGTACAGGACATCTATTGGCATCTGGGGGCCTCTCCCATTTCTGCAGGGCTGCACAAACATTTTTCAGGGACATGGGCTGCCTTGGAAATACAGATGCGGGATCAGCATTTCTCAAGGTACCCTCTCTCCTGGTCCTGCTAGGCCATCATTATCGTCTGTTTTATTTTACTCCTGAAATGCTTGACTTTTGCGTACCTATAATCTTACATCTCTCTTTTCACATGGCATTTTTTCACTGACAGACATCTTATTTTCCAACTACTACTATTAGCAGAAAAAGGACTCACTGACATGTAGCACTCTGCCCTGTTTCATGAAGGATTCCCCTATAGTTTTACAACGTCAGTGTGACGCTGCACACCAGCAAGTCTTCTCTGAGACTGCTGTGGAACAGATCTTCTAGGAGCCTACAGAAGGACATCCTGATGATCCTCCAGCATCCTATCTGTGATCATTGTTTCCCTCAGTGCATGTGCCAAGGCCCAGGTACTATCCTCATTAATAGCGGTGGGAAGGCTGTCATTTCAGTGGTACTGCCTGGGATTCATGAAAGGCAAAGCTGGACCTCAAGCATGACTTTCCCCACTTTAAAATTCTTGGTCAGTGGCAATCCAGCATGAGAAAGGTGAATAGCATCAATTAGATGCACGCGTGAGATACAGTTTTGCCTGCAAGAAACTTTCTTGTCCTGTTCTGATTGCTTCTTTGCTGTGAGTCAGCCTATGACACATTTTCACAAAACTCCCAGACATTATGCTTACAAAAATAAATGTGGGTCAGACAGGAAAAACATTGCGAAGAGCTGACAGTGTTAAGCTAGAAAAGAGATCACGTCCCTGCAGGTGGAGAGCAGTGCAATGTCTTGCTCTCCCTGGAAACTACTGGTCACTGTCTTCATGACCCCACTCAGGGAATACTCTGGGAGGCCATGCTGCAGCAATCCAATTTCAATTATAAAGTGATTTCTGGTAAGGTGCTCAGCATGGGCCCTTCACAAAGCACCCATCACCTTGAACCTCATTGCTGTCATCAGCTCAAACATTAGAAATCACCAATGACAGCCCTGGCCCTAAAAGTCTAACAGCCTACAAAACGCATCAGCAGGTTGGAATATAAAATTTGGAGAGAACACAGCAAAAAATATATGTCTGTTTTTCTTTGTCAGTCAACAGCAGACAGGACAAGGCATGTTTCCACCTCCTAAACAATGAGTGTTTGTCCTTTTTTTTTTTTTCCTTTTTGGCAGAGGCAAGTATTGGAAGAAGTGTGTAGTGGTTTTGCATATTTTGATTAAATGCTGATTTTGAGTCGCCATAGCAGAGCAGGCTGCTCCAGCAGAAAGGTCAGCCATCACGTTCTGTGGGGTGCAGCCAAGGGGGTGAATTTCATCAGCCTGTCCAAATCAGGGCATCACAATTTCTGAAGTCAACGCCTTCAGCTTTTCCACTCCGTGGGACGGACCATGGAAACTTGTGCTCAGGGAAGATCACTAGACGGTCACTGGGGTACTTGGAGAGGGAGCCTGAGCTGAGAGGGAGCTCAGCCAAGAAGATAAACTGGATGATGGCTGCCCCAGGGATAAACACTCACGTGCTGGGACTCTCCTGCAGCATGAGGAGGATGCCAAGTCAAGATCAAGAGTGAGGTTACATGGCAGGGGTCAGCAGGGATGACAGTGTTGGGATGGTGTTACCCAGCCAGGAGCTCTGGTTACATGCATCTTCCCATGCTCAGTTGCCAGGACACAGGTAGGACCACCTACCTCCATCGCTGGGGACTGGGGAGGGCGACAGCACTGCCGCCACCTTCCTCACCGGAGAGATGGCCTTCACACCAAGGGAATGTCCATTACTTCAGAAGCCAAAAAGCCAGGCAAGCCAGGCTGAACAAAGCTACAGAGGAGTCTGAGGGAGGTTTCTGCCTACATAGGAGGCAGTAAGAGGACCTGAAGGAGGGATAAGAGGGTAACAAACAGGAAGAGAAGGAGGCTTGAACAACCGGTTAGTGAATGGGCACGATCAGAAAGACCAGAGGTGGAGAGCAGCCTTTTCAGTCATATGGGAACAGCATGGCTGAGATGGGGAAAATAATACAGGAGTGGGAGATCTCCTCTGGAAAACATAGTGCAGGCAGGAATAGAAGTATTTAGACAAAGCCGGAACACTAGGGCCAAACCATAGGAAACCAAGACTACAGGCCTGAGTAACAAGGACAGTGATACGGATGGTTGCGCTTAAGTGTGAAAAGGTCTAGCCTTCTGGCCATGGCTAGGTACCCACCAAGGGCTGTTAAGGAGGATCCACCATGACTTATTGTAGCTGCGGGGAGAAAGAAGATAATAGCTGAAGCTGTGTTTGGCAGGGCTGACATCGCTCGGAGGGGTGCCGGAAAGGAAAGCTCTGAGGGACAGCATCCTTCTGCCCAGGATGGAAGGGATTACGACCTGAAAGAAAGGGAATTGGGAAGCAGCAGTCACAAAGCTTCATAGATGACAGGAGGTAACTGCAAAACACACTGGATAAGGGACAAAAGCAGACTTGGGGGGGGGGTGGGGGGTGGGGGGACAGGACCTAAAGTAGAATTAGAGGAAAATAAGTCAGTGGCTCTGGGTAGCGTGTTGACAGCATTTGGAGGTGAGAGGGCAGGCAGGCAGGCAGGAAGGGCAGCGTTCTGCTGTGTGACAGCTGCAAGAAGTGACATTTTCCACATAGGTTGGTAAGAAGCTGAAGGAAAGAACGAGGTAAAGGGTAAGAGAGGCAGGAGGTGAGAGGCTGCTGTTTCTGGGGAAGGAGAGGCTGAAGATGGCAAGCTGATTGAATGTCTTTTAGCTTTGAAGAAATGAGCAAGATTCTGAATGGAGAGGATTTTGAGCAAAAAACACTGAATTCAGCTGCAGGACCAGAAGGACAGAAGGATAGAAGAAGAAAAGGAAAAGATAAAGTGTGTGCTTTGCTGGATTATAACCTAGTCTACCGGTTTTATGCATTAATTACTGAAGAAAAACAAAATCACTTTAGGGAGTTGGCAGCTGAAGATAAGGTTACATTGATGCAACAAAGATAATCCTTTATGCTGCTTTATTCAACATCTTAATCCAGATTCATTGGGTATTATCCAGCCAAGACCTGATCAGTTTTAAGACTGATCCAGATTTTAAGAAAGCCAATAGTAAAATTTCAAAGGACTAGATCAGCTGCTTTAATGAAATACCTGAAGGCAACTGTATCAAAAGAACTGCACAATCAAAATGTAGGTATGGGCTCTGTCATAAACAAATGGATGGATATTTTGTGAATCACTCTGTCTGGGAGCGAAACAGCAGCACTGGAAAGTGAATGCCTGTGTAATAATCACCATCTTCCCAATTAAAAGTAATTATTCGGAGAGAAGTAAGATGAGAAGGGAAAAGCACTTGTGTGATTAATTGCAATTGCAGTGTGTTAGCTATTGTACAAGCAAACCTTTTGGAAATCAAAAGAGTAGAAAATAGGTGTAAGGAGTTTGTAGCCATTTTGATTCAAAATATTTTAAAATGAATGCAGCAATGATTAGAATGAGAAAAACAGATTAAGCGTATCTTCTGTCAAGATATTTAGAATGGGATCCCTTAAAGCCATTAAGGTTCCAGCTAAACTTACTCTGAACAGCTAGCAGGGTCGCACAGCACCAGATATGGCTTTCAAATGCGTGTGAAGCTCACACATAAAGCTCATACTTCTACCTGTGCAATCACAGAAGTAAAACTTTTGTAGTTTCTCAGTCACAGAAACACATGGTACTTACTTTTAAGAGCTACAGGCAGATATATTTTAAATGGTTGTCCCTGATATGGAATAGCCACAGCTAATGGCTAAAGATAACCATTAATTTATATATTATCACATGAATAAGCCTTTTTCCAACCTACACTCAAGCAACTTATGCACAATATGTAGTCTACCTTTATTCTCCCTGCATACACACACACATCTGTTTTCTGGTTTTAATACACTAGTAATCAGCAGACTCCACACCATTTTCATCTCTTCTAGCAGTCTCTCCTCTCCAGACTCCTTGGCTCAGATCCTCTATAAACATTATTTAGATGGTGTCTTTCAACTTCCTTATTTTTCTAGGTGGGGCAGCAAGCCCAGTCTTGCAATAAAGCCAGCAGATTTCACATACTATGGAGTCAGTGCCAGCTAACCAGGTAGAGTAATGCAGGCAGGTGTCACTGATGACTTACAACTACATTCAAGACTCATTAGTTCCAAGGCGTGCCATATCTCACTAGGCGGTCAGCTGGCTCACTGCAGACTGAAATTCAAACCGGTCGCTAAGAAAAAGACTCGCAGTGCCTGGAAACCTAATACTTCCATCTCTGCTTTGTCAGGTCAAAGAGAACATACAACAGTGCCATCAAGTGTGAATAGATGCAGGTGATTTACAGAAAGATACAGACAGCTGCTACACAGCTGCAAAATTAAATGTCTTCTGGATACTGTGCCAGGGGTTTAGATTTATACCACAAGGGAATAAAAAAGCTCCTAATGCCACTTTCTTTTATTCCAGGCTCAGTCAGCCTGATTTGATTCTTAAAGCGAATTTCTGGAAACAGGGATTGAGAGACAAAACAACACAATTTATTTTTTACATTTATCCCTTTAAATTTCTCTTGAGCCCACATATCACGGGACTGACCTACAAAGGTCAAAGCAGCTGAAAAGCTGACAGTGCTTTTGCAGTGCATGTCAGGGAGAGAGCTTTATTCCATGGAGGGTTACAGGAATGTTAATGTACATGAGAATATTAGGAAAGGCAGAAACCCCACTGCTATAGGTCAGTCCTAGTTCTTTCCCACCTCCCATTATTGTTATGGTAAGGTGCAGGATCCTCCACTGGCATCTGTGCCAAAACAGACATCACATCTAATCTCCTGGCTGTAGTGGACTTAAGCATCCCAAGTCTGAACAGATGAAGCCTGAAGAAACTTTAGAGTAGAAATAAATATTTAACTGTGATGATAATGGAAGGTAATTACATGTGAAAGTAATTAAAACTAAGACATTTTACTAAGGGCTGTGATGACTTCTCCATTAATGGACATTTGTAAATTCAGGTCAGATTCCTTCCTCCTTCCCTTTCCTAAACGTGCACCCCTGGTCTCAACAGAGTTAATTCAGGAGTATTGTTCAATGGCTGTGTGATGTAGGAAGTCAGAAGAGATGCTTATGGAGTCTCTGTAAAATCTATGAACCAGTCTAGGACACAGATCCCTAACACAACTTTTTTCTAGCCTCTCTGCACTCGTTCTGGTTGGAAAGCCTCTCTGGGAGTTGTTTGCCCATGTTTGGGTGAAGTTTCACTCAGGGCTTGCACAGCAGCATTAATATTGCCCTGTCTTCACCAGAAATCCCTGAGTACATGCCTAAATAACAAATACTAGGCACAGGAGTGGTGACAACACCTGACTCGCTGCCAGAAGATCTGCGTAAAAGCATTCACAGCAGGGCAGCTTAAGGGTATTCCAATTTAATTTCGAACTCAAACGTAATTTTTCTTAATTAACAAAAAATACTCTCTTTGTTTCCAGACTGTGACCCTGGCCCCCCTCCCAACCCATAAGACGACCACAAAAACCCCCACGACAGGCTGAGTAAGCAATAATGATGGAAGCTAACCATTACCCATTTACAAGGATTTTCTCCATGCACATTTCATTTCCTTCACACAAATACCTTATGGCTTCTGCAGCTGTAAAAGGATTATTAACAGAGTGGTTTGTGTTCCTACCACACACTGAACACCCCAGTTGCTATGTGGGTGTCAAGCTTCAATCAAGGCAATGCATAGCAGCCATCGAACGCTTACTGTATATCTCTGAAAGGCACAGGACATGCACAGCGCTGTTCAGGTGTGTCAGAGGTACCGTCCTCCAGTAAAACTGGGTCCATAGCAGTGGTGCTCCAGGTTAAAAACCTGCCAGTGAGTCAACAGCACGAACTGTCAAGCCAGAGGAACTTCCTGACAAGTGAAATTGCTGTTTGTGTTTTGCTCAGCATGTCACACCCAGTACATGTTACTTGGAAAACAGCGTGTGAGCAGGAGGTCACATTGCCTGCATCTGAAGGTGCTGGTGGAAAACAAGGTAAGGAGGTCAAGAGCACAGCCAAGCAAGTGTTGCTTCATTTGTGTCTCAAAGAGGGGATTTTGAGGGTGAGGAATTCTGCATGGCGCCTCACTTGCATGCCAAGGGGGTCAGAGTCTCATGTTAATCAGGTGGAGAAAAAAAGGCTAGCAGCAGACAGGATCGAGTAAATGTCCCTTTCTAGCCCACTGGCAGTGAACAGCATTTGGCCAGCATTTCACCTTCTGCTTAGGTCACTTCATGGAACTACAACAAGCATGTTCCATGGGCTCCTCCTACTCCATATAATTTCTGTTTTCAAGAGAAAAAGAAGAGAAAGATGAAGGTAAGAAGCTGAGGAGAACTATGCTTTCTGCCTACCCAGACCATAAGAACTGAAAAATTTGGGTTGGACAGAACCTCTGGAGATCACCTATCCAAAACGCTGCTCAGCACAGGGCCAAACTCAAAGTTAGATGAAGGCACTCACTCGAGAAGGTTGCTGTGTACAACTGAGTTTCACACACCTCCAGGATGGTGATTTCTCAGCTGCCCTGGGCACCTGCTCCAGCACTGACCCATCCTTGCTATAAAAGTCTTTTTTCTTATATCCAGAGTTTGCCAACACTTGTGACCACTGTCTGTCATCCTTGCAGCTCCAAGAAGCTCCATTATGTCTTTTCTACAGCCAGCCACCCATTTGATAGTTGAAGAACATAAGTCTACACAGCTGAGGACCATCCCATATGTCAAAGGGACAGGAGGAGGTAAGTTTATGTACTGTGTGCTTCCCAGCAAGCTGGTCCCTAGCCTGTGCTGATGGCAGGGTTCAGCACTTCTTGTTAAGCATCATGAGGTTTCCACTGGCCCAACCCTCAGGTTTCCACTGCTGCTCTACCACCCAGCATAGGCTTCTCCTGCCCAACACACAATTTAATACCATCCACAAAACAGCTGAAGGTGCACTCTGGCTCATCATCCGAGATCAGTGATGAACATATTGGACAATACGGACCCCTCGTATTGACCTTGGGATGCTCTGTTCACTATGCTGTGCCACCTGGACATTAAGTCATTGATTATTACCTTTCAGCCCAGCAGTTCGGCCAACTTCTAATCCATCTTCCCGTCCCTTCACCCAGCCTGCATTTCCTCCACTTTCCAATGACATCCCTGTGGGGGACCACATCAAAGGACATTTTAGAGACAAGATAAAACAATGTCTGCTGCTGTCCCCTTGCTTCCAGAGCCAGCTGTTCCTGCACAGAAGGCAGCCAGGCTGACCAGGCGTGACATGCCTGTGGTGAAGCCATGCTGTCTGGTCCTGATGGCCACCCGGTACTTCATGAGCCTGAAAATGGATTTCCAGGGCATGTGCTGTGCAATTCTTGCTGCCCAAGGGATGGAGGGGAAACTGCCTGCCCTGCTGCTCCCTAGATCCTTATTCATTAGTTAGCCTTTTTCCCCATCATCAGGGAGGTCTCTGATTTTCTACTGATGGTCAGCAGCAGTCTTGTACTCACATCACTCTCCAACCTCAAGCATTTGTGAGGAAAACTTGTGCAGTGCATTAATTAATACATGCACCATAACAGAACAGAATCACACAAATTCTTCCTGGAATTAAGATTGAGATGAATGGATTTCTGTACTGTGGCTTTGGCACGTGCTCTTCACATACTGACCACCAGAGTGAACTAGTGCGACTGTCCCCTAAGAAACACACACAGAGCCCACTCTCGTACATCCTTATCCAGGCCAACCCCCTTCTTCCTAAAACCAACCTTGAGTGTCAAGGCTGCAAAGTCACGGTCAAAAGTTCAGTAGCACTAAAGTCAGAGTGCTCTAAACAGATGGGAATTTACAAGAAGAGATCCTAGGGCTTTATTCATCCTGGCAAGCGATGGGGCCCAACAGGACCTGATCTGCAGAGTCAAGGGCACTGAGGAAGCTACATCCACGCTCCAGGGCTTTCCCTTCAGGAGGATGTGCCAGGTGCTTATGTTCAGCTGAGGAGCCCAGTTCTCAGCCCCAGGAGCAAGATATTTGAACCAGAAAATCAAAGAAGTGGCCACTCCTGACCTTCGTTTCACAGGCATGCTCCTGTCCTATAGTATAGCTTGTATCAAGACACGCACTGAACAGTCCGTGATTTTGTAGCCACACAGCTCTCATTAATACCAACCGCCTTGGCCTCTATGGAAATATATCTGCTAGTCCCAGCTCCCTAACCTGTCCCCTCACGTCTATGTGTTATGCCTGATTCTCCTCCTCCGTGGCTGGGCAGCTTTTCCATGCTTCGTTTTGTCCTTCAGGTCATGTTTATATCACACTACCCAGAGCAGGACTGAGAAACCCCTCATCTTTTCTATTCCTGTAGAGTTTTCCAGCCAGTAATTATTTGCCTGAAATGCCTGTGAGGTGAAGGAACATGTATTAACCCCAAGTGGAGATGTGGTATACAGAAAGCCTAAGGAAAAAATACCCACCCATTTTGGAGTGTCAGCTGAGGCACCTAAAATCTGATTTAATATTACATTCAGACTACAGCTGAGACACCTAAAACCTGATTTAATATTACATGCGGACTATAGCCTTGACCGATTTCAGTTGCAGCTGCAAACTAACAGGGTTTGTGCAGGTCCTATCCCAAGGCTTGCTGTTAAAGAATGAGGAACTTGTAACCAGTGACATCACTAGTGAGAAACCAGGGTGACATAATTAGCATCACACAAAACTTCCGTGGCAACTGCTGGCAGACTGTAAGATGATCTCTTTTTTTATTCATGCAGTTCTCCCCTCTCTCATACCCACCTTTTATCTTCTGCAAGAGATAACGAAGCAGAACCGCAGGCATCTTACTCTTCTTCAATACCCTGCTCAGGCCAGGAGCCTCCATCATCTCCCGTACAATGAATGAGACATGAATTCTGTGAAAAAATAACATGTGACAATGTAACGAGAATAACTCCTATGCTAAGAAGCATGGGCGAGAATGGCAGGGGGAAGCCCCTAATGTTAGTATTTCCCAGCCTTTTGTACCAGCTGTTGCAAACTCAGAGTTTCCGGAATGTAAATTTCTAGACATAGCCCCCCCCAAAAAGCAAAAAGCAAAGCAAGTCCCATCAGCTCCAGCATCCTTCGCAGGTTCTTAGCGTAAGTCTTCTTGCACAGTCAATCCCTTGCTTCTCCTTTGTCTCCCACCCTGTTGGATTTCAGTCCCATAACTCTTCCCTCCCAAGCTTCCCTGAAGCTTCTCCTTATCCATGCCTACATCCCAGATTACCTCCAAATTATCCTCGTCCTTCCAGTCCCCAGTGGCACACCCCTCAGGTCTAGCACCTGAGGCTGCAGCAGGCTGTTGCAGTGAGGAGCAGTGATTGATGGAAGAGACCTCTTCACCATTTGCAGGCTGGGACAGGTCATACCCCCTATGAAGAATTTAGCCACCAAGCTCTAGGGCTTTTCCCAGTTTGTGTGGCCTGAATTATTCAAAGATTTGTCATTTCTCCAGTGGTTTTACCACACAAACAGCAAAAGGCACATTTCAAACAACAGAGCGACTTCACCTTCTCTCTGAGTTTTAAGTCCTTCATCCCTTGCAAGAGATCAGTGGCGCACACCAAGATTTTTTTCCCATCAAGGGCACACCACAACCTAAGGAAATTTCCTAAAGGGTATTCTCAGAAATGGAATAACCATTTTAGCTCTTAAAAACAGTCAGCAAGATCAGAAGTAATCAAAGCCAGACGTTTATAAAAGAAAGCATTTAGGAAACTTAATTGCAGCTGGCACTATCAGCTCTACATCGTGTAAAAGAAACTACCTCAGCCAAATGCCCTAAGCCGTTTGTAAGCTCCTCCAGGCTGAAGACTAGGTGCTCTAGGATCCAGTCACACTTGCAGAACTCATCTCAAGTACACAGGTGTTAAAGCAAAACTCAAGTAACCCCACGAAAGGCCAGGTTCCCTGACGCTCACCTGCCCCCTCAGGTAGAGCAGAGACTACACTCAATCTTTCTGTGCCTGTAGCTGAAGTGCCTAGCAGAATCAATATGTTTCAGAATAATACATTACAAAGAAAGCCCTCAACTGGATGTTGATGTTTCAGATGGCTAATGAAAGTATCGCTCCCGGTCTGCAGCATGAGGTTGCTGCACCGACTGCAAACACATACACCTCTGACCGTCCGTGTGTCAGGGCAAAATTAAAATAATGTATCACATCAGCTCCTGACAGTATTCGGTGTAACCTGCATTAGCTGTAAGCACTGGCAACCTACATGCTAAGTTCAGTCTGCATGATTGAACCCAGAGGTTACTATTGCCTTTTAAAGGTATCTGCTGACAATAAAGCCATTAATATTTCATTCCTCCTCTGTCCTACAGGAACTTTTCACCTTCTCTAAACGCGTTAAAAATATCTTCAGTACTCCCAGCCTCATAGGAAAAGTTTTGTTTACAGGGCAAAGTCATCAGCAAAGCTTATTTGGTATGTTGCCCCCCAGCAATGGCTTCTCCATGTCTGGCAAATCACCAGTTCCCCTCTGTGGAAAGTGTTTGTTATTCCTCCCTTCAGGGACGGGGATGAAGAGGTGGATTGAAGCTTGGTGATTCATTTTCAGGAGGCAATACTGGCCTGAGTGGGATCTGCCGAGCCTGCAGTGGCAATGCCTTCTAGAGGTCCACCCCAGCAATGACACTGCACAGCCACCTGTGTGCCCTGTGCCACGCTGATGGTCACATCAGTCTGGCCAGTCAGAGGTGGGATACCTGGACTGGAGCAGAAGTCTAGTTTCAGCGTGCTGCCCAGCCTCTCTCTTGGATTATGAAGGGAGGGGGGCTGGGGATCCCCAAAACTTTAAATGAAGAAGTTATTCCATGATACTCTTTACCTTCGCTGTTGTTTTCTACCAAGTCACTTCTGCTTGTGTCAGACATCAGCTTCAAGCACTGACAGAGAGAAGCACTGTAGGCTTTCCACTGAAGAAACAAAGTCTGGGAATTAACTCCACACTCCTGGCTCCTTACAAAATTTGACATTTCTTCAACCATCTCCAAACATGATTAATGTGCGCTGAAGAAGGTAAGGAGGCAGGAGATGGCATCAACACCCCAGCTATAGCCCATCCCTTGGCACACAAGACTTGGCTCTGTGAGACTGGCTCCACCTGTCTCTGCTGATCCTTCTCCTCCCAGCTGGACCACCCAGCACTCACACACCAGCTCTGCTCCGCTGCCCTTGCAGCCACAGCTCACTGGTCTGAGAAAAGACATGGGACCTGAAGGATCAGTTGGGAACTGGGGGTGTTTAGCCTGGAGCAAAGGAGGCTCAGGGGGACCTTATCGCTCCCTACAGCTGCCTGAGAGGAGGCTGTGGGCAGGTGGGGGTCGGTCTCTTCTCCCAGGTAACAAGTGACAGGACAAGAGGAAACGGCCTCTAGTTGTTCCAGGGGAGGTTTAGATCGGGTATTAGGAAAAATTTCTTCACTGAGAGGGTGGTCAAGCACTGGAACAGGCTGCCCAGGGAGGTGGTGGAGTCACAGTCCCTGGAGGTTATTTAAAAGACATGTAGATGTGATGCTTAGGGACATGGTGGTGGACTTGGCAGTGTTAACAGTTGGATTCCACCATCTTAAAGGTCTTTTCCAAGCTAAACAACTCTGATTCCCTGAAGTCGAGACCACACCAGACAGTGGCATAGCAGCCTAGTATTATTTTGCTTCCTTTATATACAACAAAATGACAACACAGGTTAGGAAACCTTTCCTCAGTTTCCAGCCTCAGCTGGCTCCTGGCCAACTCAGACTGCTTTGTCTTTGTGACTGCATTATCTTTTGGTTCCCCTCCTTCTCTGGATGTGAGCTTCTTTCACTCCTTCATTTCCCCCAGTCCAGGTTTAGACAGCAGTTATACCCCATCTCCTTCCTTAGGCTGCTCACTGCCTGGGAGGTGGGCTCTTTGTTCCATTCGAATGCCAGCAGCCCCTCTCTGCATCCCGGCTAAGGTCCCCCTGGTCACAGCTGATGAGAACTGGAGGAAACAGGGTCAAGGTGAGGCCTCTCCACAGCCTTAGTCACCATATTCATATTTATTGGCCATTATTGGAAATATTTAGCTGGATGTGCGCAGAATCAGGTGGTAGCTTTCTCACAGCCATGTTACACGGCGACCTTCCAGTTCTCCCTTACCGCCTTCACACTGTCCTTCTGGTCTACCTCCAGTCCAATTACATACTTTCCAACAAAAAGTGTTTAAACTTGAAACAGTTCCAACTAGAAGCTGCAGAAAAGAGGCTCCAAAATAACAAGAGGTATGAAATCTCTGCCAATACTACTTCAGAACAGGAGAGGAGTGCACAAAGCAAATCTACCATGCTGTATTTTAAGCCCCAAATCCATCAGTAAGAGGATTACAATAAAAAAATATCACTATCTAATGAAGTGATTTCTCTCTGACTGGCAAGCAATCATATGGTAGACCCTTACATGGAGATAGCAGCAATGCGCATAAGTTGTTTTCCATCAGAACGGCATTTCCAATAACCTATTAAGTCAACCCTAAACCCACAGAAACCAATTTACTGCAGTACCTTGCTCTCAGAGAGAGATGTATTTAAACGGTGTGCTCAGATTAAAACCTAATTAAAGCACTGCTGTTATCACTGGTTGGCTTCCAGAAAAGTGAAATTATGTTTATACTGTCTAGTAGTCAAGAAGGGTAAAGGAACAGATGGCCACAGCTTATAAAGTAAGAAAACAGTACCTTTGCTCCATCTTTGCTACACAGTTCTGTAATGTTTGATGGGACAAAGGTCTAGCCTGCAAGAACCTATTCTGATTACACAAGAGAACAGCAAGTGCATGCATGCATGCATGCAACTGAGACAGCAACTAGAAACCCACCTACACTACACGCTACACTTGACCTCATCCAAAAGGCCGAGAACCTAGATCTTAAAGGCAGCCAAACAAGACTATACAGAATGGAGTGAATGGTGTAGAACTGTGAAAGGGGACGTGGAAGCCCCTTCTCATGCTGCTTTTCTTTCTTGCCGCAATTCTGTTCCTTATCTCTTTCCTCTCACACGTTTCTAAATCTGTAATTTTAATCATAAATACAAACCCTGACGGGTTTTACAGCGAAGAGCTAGACTGAAAAGATAATGAAAGGAAAACAGACGCTGGCAGATGAAAGAAGCCTGTGAAGTGGACAGAGGCATACAAATAAAGGCTCGCTTTGGAGTCCTGTTCTCTCCGGAGTACAAATGATACAGCACTGCAAAGAACAGTCAGAAACTGAGGAAACCGAGTGCCAAGAGGCAACTCTTACTCTACAGAATGCTTAGAGTAGAATGTGAGTAAAATAGGTGGATCCGAAGTGAAGCTTTGCAGTATGGTAGATTTCAAATTGTACTTGCTCCAAAATATTACTGGAAGCCGTTTAAAGCATAAGAACAAAGATGCCAAATACAGAACAGAACAGCAATAATTTTTCCCTAAGTGAATTCCTGACCAACACATGAAACATCTAAGAAGTAGCTCATGCAATCTTGATGTTTCACAGTCACCACAAGTCATTTGTGAATGATAACAACTCCCTGAATTTTCTCTTTACATTCCTCAAAATTATGGACAATATTTCGTATTTCCTACAGCCTCTTCTGCCTTTCTGATGAGAAGAATGATGGGTCATACTGTCGTGTATCATCCAAAGACCTCTCAGGACATGAAAAAGAAAACTAAATAAAACAGAAAGGCTGTAGACAGGAGGAGAGAAAGAACTACAAGACAAAACGTTCCTATTTCTTAAATCACAGTAGGTGCACAACACGTAGCTGTTGAAAGAGCTAGTTATTCCACAAGCACTTTTTATTTTCCCTGTATGCTTCCAGCATAGCTATACATTTTTCCTAGATGAGATCCATGTACTTAGGCACAACTGAGAGCCTTGGCTAGGTTCTCAGTCTTAAATTGCGTTCCAGAGCATGTACAGACGCCCTGTGGTCCACATTTACTCTCCTATTTGCAGATTTGCTTTTGTCCCACAAACTGCTCAGAAATGACTTGCAAACATCCAGAGTGGTCAATGTATTTCTGGCAGTTAGGGCGGGTACTGCATTTCCAGGTGGGCAACCTTCAGGATTATTTTTTCATTACTTCCTTTCCACTTCCTTTTTCTTTTTGTTCCTTTCTGCGATTTCAAACAGACACACACAGCAGATGCTCCATGCTTTCAGCCTGCCATGTGCATGCTGTCCCACTGGCAGCTGCTCCTCTGGCATGCACATACACCATACGGGGGAGCATGCCTGCTCCTCTAACACCTCCCATAAAGCCTCAGCAGCTTTTCTTTGACATGGAGTCCAGCATCTCAGGGGACTTTAAAGCAACTGCTCGCAGCTTTTTTCAGTGTTACTCTCCCAGACACTGCCTTGTCTGGGTTCACCAGTCTAGAATCTCTTATCAGAGAGGCTCCTTTTTATGACACAAAGCAAACACACATCTTTTTTTGCCTTTCACTCCTGCCTGGATTAAAAGGGAAAATTACAATTTTATAGCAGCTAGCCCAGAACATCATCGTTTGCGTGCTTACACCAGCCTGTTGCCACCAGCTGCATGGCTGCAGGCCTAATGCTGCTCACTGCATAAGGCAAACGTCTCCTACTTGCATAGCAAAACAGGCTGCAGACCTTTCAAAGCTGCTCTGGTGGTGACAAAATGAAGCACCTCAGGCTACTGCCACATGCAGGAAAGCAAGATGACAGCTCCGCTGCACACAACTGCATTAAAAGCACAAAAATAGAGATTTATAGAAGGCAGCACCGAAGTCGGCTGCGCGCATCAGTGTAAGCCAAACTCCTTCCTCCTCCAGGAAGGAGGCACTCTGCTCACCACCTCAAGCGCTGCAGGCTTTGCTGCCAATAGGATCATTTCCTTCCAAAACCTTCCCCACGGCAGCAGCCCAGGAACATGCACAGCTAACTTAGGCTGAAAGGGAATTTTCCACCACCCACAAGCCTCTTTCCACCTTGCACAGATCTTCTCAAGCACAGGCCACAAAGAAATGGCACCAGCCTCTGCAGATGACATGTAAGAAGCAATTAGCCACAATAAATCTTCAGGGCCCAACGCCTGTGTCAAGTTTCCTTTACACCCTCACATTTAAAATAAGCACATGATGAATTTACACCTCCTTTCAGGTCCCTTCATGTTGTCATAGTAATAGGACGGGAGCTTAGTGTAAATCACGATAAGGCCATTAAGCAGAAAGATCATTCACCCTCTCTCTGTCAATTAAGGGATATCAGATACAGGCAGATACACTGGCAAGACATCCTTTTTCATCTGAGAAAATAAGCTTAAGCAATCCCTATATAATCACTCTTTTCTCAGCAAACTTTCTAGAGCACAGATAAGATCAAAGGCGGCTTTCCCAGCCAACAAAGTTATTAACACCTCAAGGAAAAAGTAATGTTACACAAAAGCCAGAGCTGTCTGATAGCTTCCTTGATCTGAGGACAGAGACAAGTGGTAGCAGAAGGGGGCCGTTGCCCTCAGTACAAACAGGGCAGCATCTGAGCATGAATAGAAAAACAACATGCTTATCTGTGAAAAATATGTATTTTCAGGACATTTTTTAATTGTGACTTCTTTGAAGGAAATAAAAAGCTGCACATATATTTTTAACTACAGGAAAACATCTTCACAGCATGTGATCAGAAAGCATGCTGGTGATAATGCCATGAAGTTAAAAGGGGACAAGGTATTGCCCTTAAAGTCAGTTCACAAGCAAGAGAATTCTGGATCCACTTTCACCACAAGGAAGAAAAAAATCCCAAAGCCCAAGACCTCAAAAAAAAACCCAACCCCAGTCAGCTGATGTCCAGAAGTGCCCTTAATTTTATAAGAAACATGAAGATAACAGACCCACGGAATATATTTTAATTTATGATTTTTGTCTTTGTTAGCTGAGATCAGAGGTCAGACTCAGAGCACTGGGGAAGAGTCCACGAGAAACAAGGAGCTCCAAGACGAGCAGAAACAGTAAAACTCAGTTTCCTGTCTGTAGTTCCCCTAAAGCTAACATACAGGATAGACTCTGTGATGTACAAAGAACATTTTCTCTATTTTCAAGAAGATTACCGCAATTCACTCTCCCCAAGAGCTCGACTTTCCTCTGTAAAATGTGGTTATGATTGGCCACAGGATTCAAAAGCTTCTGAGGAGAGACAACAAAAAGAGACAGAGATGCACAAAATAAGGATGTGAGTTTGTTTTCTGAAGCTGTAATAACAATAAAAAAAGAGGAAGAACAATCCGGGCCAGCAGTTCCCAAAATATGATATAAACGTTACCTGCAGTTTGAAAGCAGTACACAAACGACATCCAAACAGCCAAATGATGTTCATGCACGCCACCAGGACTAAATCTGTACTCTATACAAGGCTTTTACAATCAAGCTAAAACAAACCACAAACATTTAATTCATCATAACTAGCATGGCAAGAGCCCACTCACCAGCACAGTATACTCAGGCCACCCTACCTGCACCGGACCGACATAAGGAGAACCCTACCATACTTTGCCAAGGTCTTTCATGGTATCCAAGTTTCTGCAAGAGTCACGCCAAAATTGCACCATCATTACTTCAGCCACACGAGGAAAAAAACCACACTTCTAGAAGGAAAACATAGCTCAGGAGGGTATCACTAAAAGAGGAAACTTTTTGGTTAAGTTGAATGTTCCAGTCTCAGCCTGAAAAGCATGGAGTTGGGGGAGCAGTACACACCTCTGCCTACGTCAGTTCGTAGCTCTGTTCACATTTGCTGTCAGATGCCCGAGAGAACTCAACGCAGAGAAAGCTATTAGAAAAAAATATTATTACTTAATATTTATGTAGCACTTTCCATCTGGCAACTTTTAAGCAATAGATACATTAAGTAATTTACCAAGAAAAATAAAAACATACATTGGCGTTTTGTGTGATCAATAGCTTATGCTTTCAGAGGAAAACAATTCTACTTCATCTTTATTAGAATTAAACTTTAAGGCCTGAATTTACTATACATTATTCACTGTTACATTTTAAATCAGCAGAGAGGTAATCAATCAGGTCATTAGCTCCAACATTTTGCTAAGTTCCCACATTAAGAAAACCACAGAAAAACCTGGAGCTGTTAACATCTTTTTATCACTGGTTATGGACTAACAAGATAGGGCACTGTAATTGTTGTTTGGGGTTTTTTTAAGGAAAAAAAAAAAAAAACAACCTGAAAAAATCCCATCTTCCAGCTTTGCCACCCTGAGCTATTCTTTTGCCAATGACGCCCAGTTAATGATTCTCCCTTATTTCAACTAGTCTGTTGAGATCTTTCTGAAATCATTTCCAGCTACAACAGAGCTTCCTTTTTGTGGGTAGCAGCACATGTCAGCTTGGCACAGCTTTCCTTTTTCACAAGTGCAAGGCGCTTCCTTGTGTTGATACAGGAAGCTATCAAAAACATACTGTGGCTGGATTTAAGAGCAGATTCCATAGCACTGGCCATCATTAGCATTTCTAGCCAGCAACATTATGCTGATCTGAAAATTAATCTTTTGGGTCTAAAATTTAAAAATACAGTTCACATGCTCACTGTGACAGAGCAATTCCTGTATTTCAGATACACGGTCTCTCTCTCCCATGGCCTGTTGGGATGAGGTGGCGGTGCACTCATTTTTATTGCTGGTGAACTCAAACAAGAGACTGCTCTTTATGAGACACAATGCAAGCACAGGCAAATATGATGGCTGCATTCCGTTCTTGGTTTTGGCTTTTTAATGCACAAAATGGGTACACAAATTTAAGTGACATTCAAACTCCTGGGATGTAGGCAACTCACCCCGTTGGTAAAACAACCGTTGGGCATTTTTGAGTCGACATCATGGCAGTGAATCACTGGAAAAATCAGGGATTCATCCTGTCGCCTTTAGCAGCAGGGAGATGAATTTTCAGAAGGGGGTAAATTTTCTGTTCTCCGAGGTACTGAACATTGAGCAAGACTGGATATAAGAAAAAGGTAGATCATTAATCCAAATAACTCTAGCAGCTCTTTTATAGAACATCTCGCTTTTGTGGCTTCTTTATTAATCTTAACTGTTAGAAGATGAAACAAGTTAAATTGTGTGAGAGCATCTCGTGATTTCTGTATGTGCTCCTGCAAATACAATTAATACTTTATTTTAAATTCATTTTCCTTGAAGTTCCCCTAGCAGGTTCGTATTTCTTCTATGCTCCATTTGCATCTGGTGTTCTCAGATAGCTTACACAACCAGGAGTTAAATAATATCTTGAAAATCAAAAGTAGAATTACGAGGCTCAATAGATCAGTAGTAAGTACAGTAAACACTTGACAAAAATACAAAGACAACTAGGGTCTGGAACCAGTCCCTTTTTTAACACCTCTAAAGCTTCTGTCTAATGACATTCATTTTGTGACAAAACAAGAATGGGATTAGATCAGCATTACTGTTATGATAGCAGCCACATGACAGAACCTAGATGATTTTATTTGTCAAGCTTTTAATCAATTTTTAGTCCTATACTGGCCTGTCATTTTCAAAGCTCACGGGAGACTACATGCCTTTCTCATGAGCATGAATCATCAAGTTCACCCACATTTCAGAGTTAACCTACAGTGAAATTGCCATTGTTATAAATACTTCACAACACTTTAAAAATGGCATTCCATCTGGGAGTAGGAAGATCATAAGCCCATTCGTTCTCCTCCTTTTTTCCTGAAGGGAAGAGGGAAGAAATGGAATTCTGTATTTCAGATAGCAGAGACTTCATTCCTAACAGATTGCAATGTCACATATTGAAAACATGGTCAGTAAACAACAACTATAAGCCCCTACTTGTCCATATGACAAATATTTCACTGAAAAATGGAGCAACATCAAAAAGCTAGAAAACAAATGGTCATTCTCAGCTCTGTCCGTGTTGCAGCTGGTATGCACGCAGTTTTAGATTAATCCATGAGACACTTCTTCAGAGCTTATCCTAGGTGTCAGTTAAGCAAGAAATCCGGCTCCCGATAACCAAAGAGTTTAAAATCGCCTTCAAACCGTGCGTAGAGGCGTCTTATGTCTCTCTTGCTAATTCCTGAAAAATACCGCTCTACTTTTGTTTTGTTGTACACCGTTATGCCTGGTGGAATCGTAGGGTATGATACCAGATGGTCTATGCCGGCTGCTTTCAAGATATATGGAGCATCATCCTCCAGGGTTTCATGGTGTCCAATCACACTATACGTGATTTCACAGGGGGCACAAAGTTCTACATATGTTACCCAATGAATGATGTGGTCACCAAACTGAACATCCAGCCATCGGTGGTTAGGATCACCCAGATAGCGCACAAAATCCTCAAACTGTAGCCCTTTGGTCTCTGTGCGATTCTTTCTATATTTACGAATGATGCCAGGAGCAATTTCATGCCGGTACCAAGGTTCAAACCGAGGATTGTGCACAAACTTGTCCTTAAATGCAGAAATAAGTCTTTCAAATGGATCTCTAACAATAAAAAACTTGAAGTATAAATTCAGTCTAAACAGAGGAAGGAAAAAAAAAAAAAGAAATTAAATAATTAAAGAAAATGTTTACCAAAGTGTTTAAAGTGCGTTTAGCAAAGTCTTACACAGCAACGTGAATCTTGCACTACTCGCATAGTCTGTCAATATTATAACCAACAGGACAAGAAATACAAGTTCTGTCTTCTTACTAACAGTTTTTATACGCAGTACAAAGTGGAAGTATTTCATTCTAGTTTTCACATTTTATTCAAACTGGAGGAGTCTGAATTTACTGGAGTTTATTCAAACTGGAGAACACAAATGATGCTGAAAGCTCTGAGTCAAAAGATATTTTAAACGTCATGTGATTAAGCTCAAGAAGCAAAATACACAAAGGCATGGAAAAAGTGGCTTGGTGCTGCTAAATGCATACAAAAGGCTGCATTTTTCACTGGCAGGTAGTTAGACAAATCACTTCCTAAGTAAACAAAGAATTCCGGTATTTTATTTGATGTTTTGCCGTGCTTTCAATAATGGCTGAGAACATTATTTTCATGAGACCAGTTTTCAACAGAATTTCACATTTTATTGTGATATTGTAGTATGTAATATTCTGTAGTCAGAGATCATCTGTAGGAGGAATGAATTGAAAACAAAGTTTATTTCAGTAAATAGCTGAGAAAGGACGTTTAGAGCCCAATCCACACTGAAGTAAGTGGCTAGACTCTTTCTAGCCTCAACAGGCACTTGTATCAATCTTCAGGTTCTCCTGACTCACTCCTAATCAGGCAGGGCTAGAGGTCAGCAAACTAGATCAACAGATCCACACCATCCCTCTCTGTACACCTAAGCTCTCTGACAATTTCAGAATTCCCAACCAAACCCATTTTATGCCTCTCCAGCACAACTTTTGTGGTGGGCTGACTGCAACAACCCAAATCATAATGGCATTCAACTTCAAATGCCCTAGCTACTGCTCATCCCCCAGCTGAACAGTTACTTTTTATATAGTGCTGCTCACAGGGACAGGGAATGGATCCATATTCTCAAGAACATAGTGACCATATTTCAACTTGCACGCTATCAACATAATCAAGTGACCCCATTTCCACAGGTACAGCTGTGACAAATGGATTTGTACCACTGAATGTAACAAACCTTGGGACTGAACTCTACTGATAGCTGACACCACATGTATAAGAGGCTGGCTCTTCAGAACGGCTTAATACCCACAAAACCCATGCAAGCACAAGCTTACAAGTGTCCGCTGTCATCTTATGTCCTGGTCTTTCCATGCTGCCACCCCTTACGAGGATTATATATGGCATAGGCTCTAGTAAACATGAGAGCAGACACAGTCAAAAATATAGCCAAAGTAATTTAGAAGGCTCTACTGCGGAGAAGTATTTTTTCTGCTTTGAGAAGAGCAAGAAGCACCCAAACAGGAAGATAAAGTGGTTCAGCTGAACAGACAATACTCCCAGGCTAAGAAGCACTGACCTTTTAAACTTACCCAGTTCAATCCCAATAAGTAAATTTGCCTGCAATGACAATGTTATGTGCAGGCAGTTAGATTTACTATATATACAAGGCACCAGGGTGGACCTTCCAACTAAACCTCCCCTTCTCAAGGTCAGCTATGTAACAGCTAGGCATGCATTGAACTACAGAAACCCTATATCCAGCCAGAGCTGGCTGGCTCACTTAACTATATCACCAGTTACACTGGTCTCCTTCAAAGCCAGCAGGAAGGTAGTGACAGCAACATCTGTGAGGACAATAGAATAGTGCCATAATACAAGCAGTGGAGCAGAAACCCAATTGTCCTCAATTCCAGATGTAGACTTTAGTTGCACTCTTGATTGCGCGTAACACCACTGACTCCAAACCCCTCCCACACCCCTGCAAAGCCACCTCTTACCGCTTTTTAATTTCAGAGTCGCTGAAGGAGGACAAGCGTGGAAGGCCATTCTTCTCATGATCGTGCACAATATTTTCTGGGATCTCTTCTATGGAAGAAAAAGCTCCTAGACAAATCAAAAAGGGAGCGCAAGTGAATTTTTCAAGGGAAAAGAAGTGAGTACAAGCAGGTGTGTGTCTTTGGCTGACAGCTTTTTGCTCTACCATTCTCTTTTCTGGATTTTTAGCACTTACAGTTACTATGTTTAAAACTGTTAAATGGCGAGAGATTCTGACTGAGAAGCCAAAAACTGTTAAAATCCTTCAGGGTATGTGACATCAAGGTCCAAGACCAAATGGCCTCAAAACTTTCAGAAAAGCATGTTACACAAATTTCATCAGCAATTATGTCTAAGCCTGTAATTCCCTACCTCACTGTCCCCATTCTCCTTCCCTCTGCCCACACATACAAAAGGAGGAAGACTTTGAGGATTAACTCCAAAGAAGGAACCGGCTTTTTTGCTGACAATCTATCGCCAACAAAAAATAAATGCTGCTGGCTGCTTTTGGAACTGCTTCAACACAAAAGCACTTCGCTGTCAGCATCTATGAAGTTCTTTTAACAACTACACTATGCTAAAACAAAAATTTCAATCATACAATACTACACAGCTTAAAAACCACTAACATTAACAATAAAAAGTCTCCAGATATTAATTTCTGCAAGCACATAAGTTGACAAGAAAAATAACGTCACTAAATTCTGATGCATTTATTTTAAGATCCTGATCCTGGAAGTTTTTATGACCTTGAGAATTATCTCACGTGGGCCCCTTGGGCTTTAGGTGTAAGCCTTCACACAACAGCATCATTTCACGGTATCAACCTGCAACAACAGCAGGGTGCTACAAAAAAAGCTCTTTAGATGAAAGTCTCTTGGCCGTCTCTGTTTCAGAACTGCAGTGAATAATCCACACCATTCAGCAGCTCAGTTTTGTAATTTGTTGGGTTTTTTTTCAGGGGGTGGTGGTGGTTATATTTTATTAATTTGAGTTTTCTAATTATATTTTTTGGTACTTTAGGTGAATTACATGTGGACAACAGATGCCAGAATAGATAGCCTCAGAAACTGAAAACTTGCATCCATCCAGAGCACAGTTCTGTACAAACAGTAGCAGAGTTAGCTGCCCCACAGTGCCACAGCTACGCTTCTCCATCCTGAACCTCCAAATACAACTTAGGTACTCAGACATAAACTATTCTCCCTGAAACATCAGTCCCACCTGCCGCAATTACCCAAAGAGGAGAAAGTCAGGTCAACAGCAGCAGTAGCCTTTGTCAGCAAACACTAGTACACTGGCAGCTCAAGGCAGAAGAGACCAGTGTTTATATGGAAACAACTTTCTGTCATTATCCAACATGCCAGAACTAGGAAGCTCAAGGTGAAAGGTTCCCTGCTGGTAAGACATGAATTATCCTTCACTGCATGCAGCCAACAATTCCTGTCTGTCCTGAGCTATTCTTTGCATGTTATCAATGTTAAATTCTGGTAAGAGCAGGTACTTCTACTATACTCATACAGTTTCATATTTAGTACTTTCTTGCAGTGTGGCTTTCATAGGTATTTAAGACACATGCCCATATCTAGGCATGTGCCTGTCTTTGCTGGATTTTTAGCTCCCGTCCATATATCAAAGTTGAAACTAATATTAAAGTTTTTAAGGACATACTCTTCACTACAAAAGTTTTGCCAATTTGTGACTGTTTCCTTCTGGGTGTGCAAACTACTTCATACAAGGTAAAGAAAATATAAAAAAACACCAGTACAGAGCTGGCTGTTCACAGGGTGCTTCTCATAAGAAAGCTGGGTTTACAATGCTCAGGATTTGTCCGCACCTTGGTGAGTTATGCCATCTGCAAAACCACAGAAGGACCTCAACTGACCTGACTATAAGTAGCAAATTCACAGCCCTAGTGCACAGACAGGAAAGAGGGTCTCATGTCCAACAAGACTGTGTTATGTTAAATATGATCACGTTAAGTTTGTATGTGCAGGTAGTGGTACATTAGAAAACCTTGAGGAAATGCATTATTTGTATTGGCATACCAGGCTACTAGAAGAGGATGGCAGACTACATGCATACAGGCAGCGTTCACCCTGTAGATTGTTTTTCAGACAGACAAATCCCTTTACTCCTTCTTCTACAGTCTAACATACCTTTGTTGACCAAACTATTGCCTTAAGCAACTCAGAATCTTCATAACTCCTATGATGGCTTACTGATAGCACCCACACAAGATTTCAGCAGTAGAAAACAACAGCAGCTGCCAAGTTTTAACTAGCTTTAAGAATCCTAGTTAAAAGTGAGTGGCCTTAAGTCAGAAATTTTATATACTACTGTTTCTTAGGGAATTGTGATACCTTGTAATTCACTTGTTTCAAATTCTACAGATTAGTGCCACCCTTCAAAGATAACAGATATACCTACCACATGCATATGGGTACTCTTTCATGATTCAAATCACTTTTGAGCCAAGTAATAGCAATTATTTATTTTCACAGAAAGAACAGGTGTATTTTCATTAAAAGATGTTTTGAAAGGACTAGAAGCAACCATGAAGAATGAAAAACTGAAATTAAGCATCAGTGTCAGAAAAGCAGAAAGAATCCATTCTTGTGATGTCCCAGTTGGACCAAATTTGTTCTTTCCTCCTCCTCAAAGAAACCCACACACCCACAACAGAGTAGATACCATTTAAAACGATCAAGACTTTTTTCCACTGAGTGTTGCCCACTTTTGGCGTCTGACAAAACAGGATCTTGTGCTTGTCACACACAAATATTCGGTCCAAGACGAATTTGGAAACTGCAGTGTGAGAGAGATCTCTCAATGCAGTGTCTCTGCAGACATTCCTGAGAAGCTCAAGTCTTTCCATATGAACCAGGGGTTGACGGATCAGATTTCCAGAAAAAGCTTTTCCAGTTGGCTTTATGAAATGCAGAGGGGAAAGAAAAAAAAAAAAGTGCAAGAATTTAGTTTTCAGATCAAATTCTAAAGTATAAAAATACCCAAACTGTGCATACTAATGCCTCCCAGATTAATGATTAAAACACTGTTACATATTAACTAAACACGTAGCACACAGTTTCCTTCTGGTGCTGCTGCTGTACACGTTGGTTCAACTCTTAAGTCTTTATGTAGTAGAAAGTAGTAAGAGCTTTTCCATTCAATTTAAGTCTGCTGCAGAGCAGCAGGGTCTTATCTGTGTGGATAAAACTTGCCTTGACCAAATACTGGAACTCCCACGAAGCTTCAACAGCCAGTAAGAAAGCTTCTGAGGAGTTAGGACAGGAAATTAAACAGAAATAAACTTTAATCTCTGAAAAGATGGGGCTTAGAAATGCTGACCCATCTGGCTGGGATAGAAGAATTTCAGATAAAAGTTCTGTGCTGTTTTCTAGCACCTGTATTCATTCACTGTTTCCATTTATCCAAGCTGCAAAAAATTAAGTGGACAAAAATTCACACAATGAGCATCAGTGCTTACTGTGGCAAGTAAGAGAAGCAGGCAAGATTCCCCTCCCCAAAAATGGTTGAACTGTTTGATGTATCTCATTTTTCTGAAACTAAGACAGAAACCATGACCACCTCTGCCTCATGATTAGTGGGGAGAGGAAAAAGGAGCTTGTCTGATTAACAGGTAATGAGAAATTTCTACTGACAAATCTTGCCCCTTGCACTAGTTGATTTACACAGTTAGCAATCCCCAATATCAATACAGACTAGGAGATGTACTGACTGACAGCAGCCCTGCAGAGAGGTACTTGGGGATACCAATGAATGAAAAATTGGATATGTGCCGGCAATGTGCATTTGTAGCCCAGAAAGCCAATCGTATCCTCAGCTGCATAAAAAAGCAATGTGGCCAGCAGATCAAAGGAGGTGATTCTGCCCCTCTGCTCTGCTCTGGACCTAGAGTACTGCACCCAGCTCTGGGGTCCTCAGCCCTGGAAAGACATAGACCTGTTGGAGTGGTCCAGAGGAGGGCCACAAAAATGGTCAGAGGGCCGGAACACCTCTCCTACGAAGAAAGCCCGAGTTAGGGTAGTTCAGCCCAGAGAAGAGAAGGCACTGGGGATTGCGGCCTTTCAATGCTTACAAGGGGGTTATGAGAAAGACTGAGAGAGACTTTTTACTGGGGCCTGTAGTGATAGGACAAGGGATAATGGTTTTCAATTGAAAGAGGGTAGGTTTGGAATAGATAGAAGGAAAAAAAAAATTCCCAAGAGAGTGGTGAGACACTGGAAGAGGTTGCCCAGAGAAGCTGTGGAGTTCCATCATTGGAAGTGTTCAAGGTCAGATTGAATGGAGCTTTGAGCAACCTGATTTAGTGGAAGACGTCCACCCATGGCAGGGGGGTTGAGCTAGATCATCTTTGAAGGTCCCTGCCAACCCAAAACTATTCTGTGATTCTATGATTTTAGGTACAGTATCCAAGCTACACATGAAAAAGGAATGATTTTACTTTTTGTCCCAATCCTCCATAAAGAAAAAAACTCACTCTACTTTTTCTGTTTGTTACTCTTCTTCAGTATCACTTGGTCAGAATGTAATCTGAACCGCCTGACTGATTATTTATCTGTCAGAACAATTCCTTTTGCATGCAACCAGGATTAATATTATTGTTCTGCCTTTCATGCTGTCAGGAAGTCAAGAGGGATAGAATTAGATTCAGAAACCTTATTATCCTCTTCCTACAAGTGAAGGAAGGTATTAAAACTCACTACACCAATCTGCCAGCCTTCCACTGAACAAAGTGTTTCTCTCAAGTATTTTGAGGATAACTTATATTTCATTTTTTTTTACATATGAAAACAAGAAACATCATGTTTTACGGAAACCTACCTTCCATGCTTCACCACAAAAATACTCTAAACATGATGACTTATGTAACCAACAGAAGAAAAAACTGGACTTAGCCCACTGTGCAACTAGTCTCAAATTTACATTTGCGTAAGAGATCTTCAGAATTCCCTTGTAAATTAGCAAGTACCACATTCATTCTGCTTTATTTCTGAAAGCACAGAACTATGCATCGAAAGGATCAACTGATACTGAATACCATTGTGTTCATGTTCTACTTTGGAAAAACACTGAGATGTGAAGCACAAAGAGTACAAAACATGAAAAAGGAATGGAGATTGATAAAAAGAATCGGAGAGATTGGGCAGAGCACTAAGAGAATAAAGACATAGGCTTGCCCTCAAGAACCACAAACCTGATGGCTATGACAAGGCAGAATAAAAGTGATCAAAAATTGGGCCATTATATTAAAAATCTGGCAAAAATTACTGTCTTGACTTGATAAAGGAGTACTGTAACAATTTTCTCCTCAAAATCGAAACACATTAAGTTGAATCACTGGGATGAAACAAGACAGCAGGTTACAGTAACAAACTAGCTTTGTGAAGCTAAAATGAATTCTGCTTGCGCTATCTAAATAGAACAGTCTGAATAAATAATTCCTGTCCAGCAATTTCTTTCAACAATGGGAAGCCCTTACTTAACCTCTTATTTTCTCCCACTCTTTTAATACATGTAACCCTTATCTCAACAGTATGCACCTGGAATTCTTCAGGCCAATGTTTCTCCTCTGGCATATGTACCTCCTCCACTTTTGTCACGGCTGTCAGTATCAATGGTTCTTGCTTGGCACCATAGCCTAAAGAAGGACGAGAGAGAAAAGCATTACAGAAGGTGGGGGGGAAGGCAACTATTTCTGCTTTACTAACACAACTGAACATTACTTTTTGTATTAAGCTTACAAAACATGTTCCCAAATGGGAAGATAACAGATAAGACATGAGACAAACTATGAATATTTTAAAGAATATACTCTGGGGGAATTTTGGATACAACTTCTGTTGAGTTTTATCAAAGAAACATGTCCATAATCTTTTACTTTGGTCTTTTTTAAACAAACTGTGCAGAGAGACATAGAAATCATAAATCCAAGTATCACGACTGACAGACTGAGTATATTATATGGACCTGAGAGTAGGAGATTCTTATTCTTCAATAAACTTTCCAAAGCACATCCAAATAAAAAACTTACTCTATCAGGTTTCTTCCTCCCCTCAGATCAGTACATTTCTTCTGTTGTAAACTCTTAAACATTACCAGAATAAAAGTGTCATTAATGACCACCTTTGATTTCTTTGGTGCTCTAAGTAAACACCTCTACCCAGCAAGAAATACAAGATCTCCTCTTCCTTTATTACTGGACTGATGTCCTTCCTTAGAGACTCCCACAACAAAAGAACAAACTCAGGTGATACTCTTGTTCTTTCTTAATAATTTTAGGGCAGCTAATAGTTAGAGACCAATTAAAGTATGTAAGGGAAGAACCCTTTGCATCTTTTGCAATTGGTATGCCACAGGAAAACTAAAAAAAAATAACACAAGGCTCTAGCTTTACTTTACATGGTGTGGAAAGATCAAAAATAATTTGAGGCAGCTTTTACTACCTACAAAGCAAAAAAAAAACCCAAAAAAACTTATTTCTTCACTATTTCCATCCACACTGGCCTATTTTCCCCTTTATATAGTTTCTTCTGTGAATAATCTTTCTTTGGCTTCATCCACAGTGGTTTACTGTTTTGTGGTCAAGAAAATGTATGTACTGCCTGTGTCCTTTTCTTAAGGGAGTACTCTACTCTGCCTACACCAGATTTTAACAAAAAGCGTACATGGAAAAGAAAGTTAAAACACGGACTTACTTCACAGTATCCTGTTGTAAAATCAAAGCAATCTGATTCAGTGAAAGAGCAGCTAAAGTATCTTTCATTATTACTAGGTAAAAGCATGCCTGCAGCTGCTACTAGAAATGATGAACTGAAACTTGTTCCTTCTCATTAAGAAGTTCCTATTGCTCACGCACCTGAGACATCCGTAAAAGGCTTAAACAAAAGAACATGGATTCATTGAGCATCTGCTGCTGTTGTTCTAGCTGCTAAGTAGACATATCCGAATAAGGAAAATTTCTGACAAGCCATATTTTATTAAGTCTATAAGAGTTCCTTCAGATCGGCCATCCTGTTTGGACTTTCTCAAAAATTCTGTTGGTATATTCAAATTACTTCCTTTCATTAGTCCCACTACAAACACTGGTATCTCCAACACATACATACACTCAGCCATAGTCATGCCTTTGCAGGACTGGAGCTTAAGAAATTATACCATCTTCTGCTCAGAGACCTATTCAAAGGGGAAGGAAGATTCAGCAAAGGAAAAAAGGAAGAGAAAGGAAAAAAGGAAGAGAAGGGAAAAAAGAAAAAAAAAAAGAAATTGGCAAGCCAAGATAATAAAAAGCAAGTAAATGCAAAGGGTATATTCTTAGCCTTTTTTTTAAACTACACTTTAAACTTCCTGACAAATTCTGATGCAAAGAATCACTCAAAGAACACCTGAGCTGAGAAACAAGAGTTGGCATAGAATGAAGTACTGGAAGATTTAACTACCTAACGTAAGACCAGCTTATTTGCAGATGTACTAGGGCTCAAACACAGCTGGGACCAAGTAAAGCTAAGTTAGCCTACAGTTCTCATCTATAAGATTTGCTGAACAAATCTCCACACAAGAGGTATGCTATTTAAAGAGGTACACCCAATATATTTATCAACTATCAAGTCACTGAAACAAATGGCACTAGTGATGTCAGTACTTCAAAAGTTACACATTTTTTCCATATCTTAAAGAGATCTGTATTTCTGCATCTTCCTACGACTGCAAGTCATGTCATCACCTTCACCCTGAAGTCTCTGTAGGATGGCTTTGTAACAGTAGTTCCTCAGCAGACAGAAAACTGTAACATGCTGTATGGTGTCATCAAATGGCTTAAATTCCTCATCAGCTTACTACCATCTGGGCTACTTAACCTAAGGAAAAGCCTATAAGCTGTTTGTCAGTCAAACAGCAGAGGATAAAACTGAATGCAAGAAGCAGGGCAGAGGTGGCTAGGCTAAGTGCATTGCAAATGAAATAAAACTTTCCACAAGTTTTACATAATACTGCAGCCACAGGACAAGCAGTCACAAGATGACAGAAACTACTGTCATGTGAAATGAACCCTTTTGATTCTTGTGAATCTCCTTTGTCTTTGAAAAGGTAATTGTGCTCTGTGCTTTGCTTGTCACTTCTAGGGGATAAAGGTACTGAAACTGAAGGTATTTGAAAAAGCAGGCCTCACAAGACAGTACTGCCAAACATCATCCCCTCTGTTCTTAACCACCAAAAAAAGACATGATGTTAGTTTTGCAGACTTCTACCAAGACAAGCAGAAATTGAGTATCAGCACTGTCACTTCAAGAAATTTAGTTGCTCTGTTCTCAATTCTACTGAAGAAGTGGTAACATGCCAAGAACTACTTTGCACAGAAAGAGTATTTGCATGAAGCACTATTCATTTTTCTGTTCCATACCAGACATTAAAATTGAACTTACCATCTGGGTCTTTAAAAGTCAATGTGATAAACTTGCTAGCAACCATGAACATGAATATCACCCAAAAGCATGCAGCTAGCAGCAGCCACTGGTGGTGCATGTTGTCAGACATGAGCCATATAAAGCTGTTGCTTCCTGTTTGAAAGAGGAAAGATCGACACATCAGTTATTATTGTTCCAGTTTAGAAAAATACTTTCCATTACAAAAATGACTAAACTCTAATACACGTGTGTCATAAAACATAGCTGCAGATGTCATTTCTTTCTTTTTGGCTGGGTTTTTAACCAATGTTAAGGCTGACGCAATGTAACTGCCAGCTTCCCTCCTCCTTCACCCCTACGTACACATTCCCAGTCCCCTCCCTGTGCTGGAAATAGCACCAGCTGGCTGGCTGCTCACGGAGACAGACAGCAAACCCCCTGATTTTTTTAGTTTATTTTTTTATTTAACTTTGCAAGACAGCTTACTGTAAGAAAGGAAGGGAGAACAAAGAAACCTCCCTTCTCGGTGGTAGCTACTCAGCAGATCAGCCAAACTGTACCATTAACAGTATTCTTAGTTACCCCAGGTCAGGTAACATGTGCTCCTCCCCTGCCCAGCCTACATGAATTACAGGCTGGAAGCCGTCGAGCCAGAACACTAAGCTTAACCTGACAAAATATTTAAATATATTAATGTCCCTTCTCATCTTGTCACTTTTATCAACTGCACTTGTCACTAAGTATCAACCACAGGTACTGGAAGACTTTTTTATTGCCATCATGCTAAGCACTATCTACGTAAAGGGTTCACTTGCAGCAGCGTCTACTACCTGTAGCTGCATCCCAGCAGGTAAGCCTTAAAGATAGGACTTCCCCAGGAGTGCCAGAAGGGTTACCCAAACAACTGAGACCACAGATGTAGCATGCAAAGAAACCACAAGTCTTACTGAATCCAAGCAGACTGAGGATGGTGATACCGCACTGTATTATGAACACATGGTGTCTGCCCTACCTTGCAGTTTGTAAGTTTGCTCTGAACACTTCTTAGCTTCATTTTACGAACTCATCCTAATAAATTGTTCTCTTTTATGGTTAAAAGTTACGACACAATATAAGGAAACCAATTACAAAGACGATTTAAGTCCCCAGCCATTAGAAGAAATAGAAAATTTTAAGCTACATCTTTAGCTGAATTTCCAGCCTCTTGATGGGCAACGCACCCAGGGTAGCACTGGGGCCAACACCAAGTATCTGTGAAAGTTTCACTGCAAAATTTAAGCTTCCATAACTAAAAAAACCCTAAACCAACAAAAAAAACCTAACAGCAAACATCGCTGCCTACCTACCGAAACCTGAGACACCTCACTCTTGAATACTTATCCTGCAAAAATAAAGCATCATTGTGTCAGTTGTTGCTGGAGACGTAAGACAGCCGAGGGCCTGAACTTAGGTGCTGGTAAGTGAATGCTTCCTTTGAAGGATGCATACAACACACTTCAGAACACTTAACAGAAGAGGTTCTAACACAAAAACCTCATACAATGAGATCCTCTCAAAAGTCCTGTGAGGTTTGTTGCTTGTAGCGTCGGGAAGAACAAAAAACCAAAATACCCATGTAACCAGCAACAGGATCAAACTCAGTCCTAAAGTAGACACATGCAACTTCAATGAGAGTCACATCTGCATGATTTGTGATCACACTTCCTATACAGCCACTTCAGTGAATTGCCAGGGAATGAAAGAGATTGCCCTCATTCCCAGCTAAGATGCTAAAAACATGCTAGTTAATACTTCTATGCAAACGTGTTAAGTTTTTCATTCACATACCAAATTCCACCTTCTTCATTCCCACAAAGCTTCAATAACAGAAGTGAGCCTAGTTCTAACATTGTTTCAGCATGTCCACCTGCAACATCATTTCTACTGCTACAGGCGCTGATTGCTTTTCCAACTAGCTTTTGCCTTGCAGCAATGCAAGTGTTTCCAGGAGGGGTTCTCGCTGCAGCTGACAGAACTGAAACATCTTCAGGGTATGCTGAAAGCCTGTGCAGGCAGACAAGCAGCTCCAGAGTTGGGACCCCAAAGACGTATGTGAAATGGGCGAGAAGAAGAAAAGAACGTAATATACCCAATTTAAAAAAAAATCGTAATTTTTAGCTAGGGTGGCAGTGTTGAGGCCTATTTTTATTTTCTCAGTGCAATATTTTTCAGTTTGACTTCTGAGAGGTCCTTTTTTTCCTTCTTTCATGATTCCATTTTTAAGTACTTCTCCTAAAAACACTGCATTTAAGGTAAAAAGATGCAACTGTCTTTTGGACAATTACAGGTGACCTCCATGAAGATTACATTTGTCATCTCCTGTTTTATGCTGCACTTTCTAGCTGCCAACTGAGCATGCAATGTCCGACACACGTTATTCTTCAACATCAAATACGGTTAGCCATGAAGTATACAATATATGCATACAAATAATATGGCATGAATTCCAGAGCACTAACCTCTTTCCAGCTAAGTAGTTCAAAACTTATTCTTATCCTACCATTGCACTAGTACAAAACGTGCCCCAAGTTTCATGCTGAAAATGATGAGGTCCATCTCTCATTTAGAGCACTGACATTTATCACCTTTGTTTTCAGACATCACAATAATTTCAAAAATTTTCCAACTCTCACAAATGAAAGAAACGCAAAATAGATGTTAGGACACAAAAGGTAGCAGTGACCTTTCTACTTTTTGGGTAGCTCTGCTAAAACCGTGAGAACCATTCAACATTGAAAATACAAACAAACCTGTCTTCCAAGGCAGCAGACGGACAGAAGCTTGCAGAGAACATTCTGCAGGAGGAGAACTTCTTTCTAACCACCAGATGCAGGTTTTTCAGAGATATAACGAATGGTATGGGCCAGACCTTTCTGTATAACCCTGTATATTTGTTCTATATAAAGAATGGTAAAAATGGTCTGCAACATTTCTAGCATCCCTGCTAGTCTGCCCACTTTTATAGTGGCGATGGATGCACACCATTCAGTGAGGATTATTGATCTATATTCCCTTACGTAATTCACGTATTGGATTTCTAAGAAGTTGTGTAAAATGACAGGGGGAAAGCAATTTCCACGTCCGCTGACCTGAAAAGCTGTTAGCACACACAGGACCCTGCTGCTAGATCATGTGCTCTAGGGATAGGAGAACAACATTTTAGCCAAAAACACCTACAAGCAGCATTCTACTTACCTCAAGGACTGGACTGAAAGGGGACAGAATTGCAGTCATATCCAAAACAACCACCGCTATTACCCTTCAATATGTCAAAGCTGAGAGGAAAATATTAAGCAGTTTTGTCTTACTCGTTTTTTGATGCACACAACAAATCTGCAACCATACTCCTCAGTGGTAAGAGTCTTGTCAGAGGATCTGTCATAATGTAATTACAATGGCTAGCACTGTTACTTCTAGCACCCTAAACAAAACTACATTTATATCAGCAGCTCATGACTTGTCTCAAGCAGCAGGACTGTTCAAAACTGTATACAGGAGTAACTCAACCATTACACTCCAATGCAATGACTAGTAACATTTTAAAAATAACCTGTGTATGTTGTTTCCCTTTCTCTAGCTTCTTCTTTAATATTTTTACTGTGTTCACATAAGGTAATCACACTTCCTGTTATATCTCCAATCTTACTGCATTTCTGTTGCCTCTCCTCTTACCTTCTAGTGAATATATACTAGCTTCTATTTTTGGGGGATTGTTTTTTTAGCTTCCTTCAGCTCCCAAATATATCTTTTACTTCTTCTTCTCTAAAAATATTTCTTCTTTACAAGCAGAAAACCCAAGAAAGCTGTTGAAGGTTTAGTCCATTTTCTCACAATGAAATACGCAGGGATTCTTAGGTTACTCCTCCTCCCTCTTGTTGCAACGCTTTTTAGGAGCACAAGGTCCCCAAACGCCTTCTCTCCATCCACTCCTCTGTCCTTCCCTCCCTGGGCTACTGACCCCAAAGACAAAATGGCCACATAACCCTCGGGTCAGCCAGATGCCAGTTTTGCCTGAGAAGAAATGGGACTGCAAACACACACACAAACACAAACCAAAGATCAGGACACAGACCACGGCAAGCTTGACCCGTTACCTGGAAAAGGCACCCGTATTTTGCGGTAGACTGCCATCTTCATGTGAATGATGGGACAAAGCAAGAAAATCTAAACAACAGTAAAAGTCGGTGCCCAGCCTCTACTGTGCAGCTTATGCTGCTTGGACAGGGGCTGCCGGGCAGGACAGTCCCTGCATGCACGGTGACCAACAGTGGCACACTGGGAGCCTCAGACCACCAACCACCTACCCATCAGCACACGACTGACTGTGGAATTTGAAATGGAACTGGTAACGAAGGCCAAAGAGCAGCTAGCTGGGATATCTAACCCGTTTTCATCAAGTTCTCCTTTGTGTAATCTTGAAGAGACCTGGACGATTTACTACACTTAAAAAAAATAAAATAATGACTGGGACTAAAATCTATCACACTTTGGTGAGTCGTGTGGTGCCACTGAACGTTATAACAGGCGTTTCTGAGGCCGGTTCTTCCCTGCGGCTCTCCTCACCCCGCTGGCAGGCGCAGGCCCCTCGCCGTGCCCCCCAGCCCCCGCCGGCCGGCGCAGCGCTCCCTCCGCACGCACCACCCACCGGCCAGCGGGGCAGAACCGACTGCGGGAGCAGCCGCGGAACCCGCCCCAGCCGCGGGCAGGCTCCGGCTGCGCCAGCCCCGCGACCCCGAGCGGGAACGGCACCCTGCCTCCCCCCGCCCGACGGGCGCCGGGTCCGCCTCCACAGGGCTCCTCACCGCCGGGAGCGGCCGCGGCTCCCGGGGCTCCCCCAGGGCGCCCCGCGCTGCCCACGGGAGCGGTATAAAGAGGGGGGCCCTCAGAATACGGGACGCAGCCGTGGCCTGGCGGGCAGGGGTGAGCCGAGGCAGAGCCCAGCCCACCAGCCGGGCTCCGGGCGCACGGACCGGGGCTGAGCAGGCGTAAACTTTTCCGTTCCGGCCGAGGAGGCGGGCAGGGCTTCCCCTCGCCCCCGCCAGGCAGAAGCAACAGACGCCCGCAGCACCCCCTGGCTACCTCGCCCGGCCGGCCGGAGGAGCCTCTGCCCGAGGCTGCCGGCCGCCGGGCCTCCCCCCGCGGCCCTCCCCAGCCCCGCCCCAGGGACCGGGCCTCCCTCGCAGCGCCCCCTCCCCTGCTTACCGGCCCTCCAGCGCCGTTCCCCGCAGCCTCGGCCCCCAGCGGCTGGGCGCTGCTCCCGCCGGGGGCCCGCCTCACTCGGCGGCGCGGCCGGCCCGCTCAGGCGGCCCCGGCTGCTGCTGCATCCCCCCCCTCCCGCCCGGCTGCGGGCGGCAGCGACAACGGCGGCGCCTCCCCGCCCGCGCTCAGCCCCTGCTGCCGCCGCCCGGCCCCGCCGCCGCCTCCATTTCCTCCCGCCGCGGGCAGGCCCCGGCCTCGGCCGCCCCCCGAGCCCCGCCGCCGCGGCGGAGAGGAAGGTGAAGGCCGCCGCGGGGACGGCTCGCTTGGGCTCCGAGGAGACGCAGCGCCACACCCGGCCGCCCGGAGGCGGGAGGGAGGGATGGAGGGCGGGCTGCTCTGGGCCGCCCCGCCTCGCCCCGCCTCGCCTCGCCCCGGCGGCAGCGGCCGTCTCAGCCGGCGGCCCGGGCGCGACCCCCGGCGAGGGTGCGGTGGCCGCTTCTGGCCGGCCTCGGCCCTTACCCCGCCGCAGCCCCCGGCCCGGGCCCCCGCGGCCCCCCGGTGGCTTCCAGTTTTCGCAGGGCGGCTGGTGCTTCTCGGCGGGGTCGACGGCCACCGCTCAGCTGGACTCACCTATATACTTGTGTTTGGGGCTTTTTGCTATTAAAAATGTCTTTAATAGGTCCCTAACGTTTGTGTTTCAAAAAAAGAAAGCTGCAAATGCGACTTTTGTGCACCTGCAGGACACCAGTACCCACAAATCCCATCAAAACCAGATGCTGGTGATGGGCCTGTTTTTAACAGCTATTTAAACAACTTTCGGGGATGTATCACAGTGCGTGGCTGTAGGGATGTGTTATAGTGCTGAGGTGGTGGTTCCTAAACTCTGCAGAAATTAAAAATGGTGGCCCAGGGCCCTCTGGATGGTGCCTGGAGCGGAGGGTCATCCTAGAGCGAAGCCACCCCAGTTTAAAGCTCATCGAACGCTGATGGCATGTCTTCTGGTGTGAAATCAGGTGATGGAACGCTACGGACAGGTTTTATCCTCTGACCCCAAAATATGTCCTGTTACCTGACCCAGCACACAAACTGATGTAGTATGTCTTCTTGTGTCTGCCCACCAGAATTAATTTGCCCACTGGGAACTGGTAAATTGGGGGGGAGGGGGGGGGCACATGGAAATCCCATCTTTCAGGTGAAGAATCCGAATAAACAGCATTCTACAGGCAGTCCTGTTGATCAGTCCAAACTAGTCATACAGGCATGCTGCGTGAGAAGCCCTTGCTTCCAGCCTTCATCTCTTCTTCCCAAGTATGTTGTCTTAAGAAAGACCCATACAAACAGGATCATTTCGAGCTCAGTCATGGGAGAACTGGGAGCCCCAAAATCCACACAAGGAAGAAAACATGACTGAGAAATCTAGCTGGATTTTTAGGCTTTGGGGAATGATCCCTGAATCCCAGGCCACATGGTCTGATGTCCACGCTATGCAGGGTTCACCCCCTCTGCAGTAAACCGCTGCAGTTCATGCTACCCAGCATTTCACCCCAGTTTGTCTGTGAGATTTTGCGTGGAGAATGTGAAACAAAATTGCTAATTATGGGATTGTGTAAATAAGTAAATACCCAAACAACATCTAGTCCTTTGAAGCTGATTTGCCATGGAAGACTTGAACCCTAATAGTCATGCCCTAAACCTTAATGAAGTCTGTAACGGGCACAGGGAAGCTTGCTGCAGGATCAGGGCCAACAGTTCAAGACAGGGCAAATTCAGAAGAGACACAACTGTAGTAGCAGTTTCTGTTTGTGTGTCCAGTTATCAGTTAATGAAAATAATCCAACGGAAGTAGAGTTTAAAATGGTTTCACAGCTAAAAAATATATTGTAAATTTATTAGAGTCCAAATCAAAACTGATAACAAGCAAGTTTAATGCCTCTTCTAGAACAAGGGGGGAGAAGAAACATAGGTTAGGACAGGCAACCTTACTTAAGTACTCACCTCACATACTTTCCAGTCTCTCACTTCATAGTCTGCATGACCGTATGGAGTCTGAGACTCACTGACACACACGCACATGCGACTTGCATGGTTTCCACGTCTGAGTTGCAGGTAGTAGAACTGTGTGCTACATTAGATGCCTCATTGAATGACCAAGAGGCAGCATTCCTCACTGTGAGAGGAGGATTTAGTGCCTCTTATTCATGCCTTTCCAGACTTGACTACCATGGTGCGCTATGCTATGGAGCAGAATGGGCTAATGAAAATGCATTAACAACTGCACGTTCAGTGCTATGCTGACAGCTGCTAGCCACCAGTGAAGAAGCAGAAACATAGATCTCACTGGGAATCAGTGGCCAAACCCCAGTAATCAGAGACCCGAGTTCTCTGCCTGAGTCTATACCAATATCTTGAGACACTGCATGCTTGTGACAGCCTCCCTTCCTCTATCTGTGAAGTAGAAATGGTGATAGTGATAGTTACCTTGTTGGCAAAGCACACTGGAAATCTGTGGCTGTCACCAGTCTGAATCTTGCACAGGTTAGAAAGCTGCTTTTTTCTTCAGGCTTCAGAGTGATGACTACAATTGCAGCCATGCACAGATTTATTAATAAGTGATCTCCAGCTGTGGAACCAATTCCTGCCAGATTATCTGGCTCAACCCAAGTATTTTAACCTTTCAAGCATGTTGTTACTGACATGTATAATAATTAATCCACTATAAAAGGAACCAATTTTCCTAACTAAGCACAGTTAATAAGCTTTGTTGTCAGTAATTGGGCCTGAAAGTGTCTGATGAAGTTGAAGAATGTGCTGCATAGGCAACTGTACCGTTGGATTATACAGTTGCTAGTTCAGGCCAACAGGATTCTTGCTACTAATAATGCTAAACTGTAGTGGGGTTTAGTGCTTTAAATAGGCAGCAAAACCAACATTTGAGCCTGGGTTCTTTTTAATACTAGAGAATTTTTACACTGCCAGAGCAATATAAAGGACAATTGTGCTGGTGAAAAGTTACCCTCCTCTCTCTGGGATGTTCTGAAGTGACTGTGGCTTCCTCAGACATATGCTGCTAAAACTAATGGAAGTGATACACCCATTTTTCTCTGAGGATATGGGCCCAAAGTGGAAGATTTCATCTTAGTAACATGTTCAATGTTTATGCCATTAAAAAAGGTTTTTATGACCTAATAACTCTTGTATAACTTTATTCCAGGTTTCACGTTTCTCCTGGAAGAGTCTTACTTGCAAAAGATCAACATTTGCAGCTTGGCCAGTCAAGAGGACCAGGTGTGGCACTGGACATATGAACTGCAAGAGCAAGAAATTATCTGTCTTGATTGCCCTCAGTATGAATTAATTCTAAATAGCATTTATGCATACTGAAATGTTTAAATGAGTCCCTGTCTTGGACAAGTAATCATCCGTTTATCAGTTTGCATTTTGAACACATCCAACCTAATCACACTGAACACACCTTCGTTTTCCCTGACCTTCCAAGTTCACCCTATTTGGCAGAAGCATGGGCTTGCCCATATTGTTAAACTTATGCTATGTTTATTTTTTGCTCTTTGCTGTTATTTCAGGTTTTAATCCAATGCCAATTATTAGGATTAGTCTTTAGTAGCCCTTTTAGTTATGCTTTGCCTCTGTGAGAGCTGACCTTAAGACAAGTCACCTGTTCAGCATCGAGTACTTGGGAAGAATTTTAAGTCAGCAGAAACACATGCCGTCCCTAGTGTACTGCCATTGTTAGTGAAATCACTGATCTGCTTCATGCCTGCATTTCTGTGGCATGATTGATCACCAAAAGAGATCTCTTATGTACAAGTATCTTGCTTTGTAACTGGGCAGGTGTGACACTTCTGATACGTAGTACATTTATTAGGGTGTGATCTTCATCACTAGATTCTGTCTTTCTGGAACTTGAGCAAGCTGGTTTAAATGTGGGTCTGGTTGATACATGACAGAACTTATGGAATACCTTCTGGCCTCCACAGTCATAAAAGACACTGCAGCAATCAAAAAAAAAGAGGCTGAGGAAAACAGCTTCATACAGATGCAGGATTTACTAGTATGGTCTACATATAATATATAAAGTATTATATATTTCCTGGATTAAACTTTATGTAAAATAACTTTAGCAAGGAGTGACCTATAAAGTGCATGTCTAAAATAGATGGTATATAGGAAAGACTCAGGTATGTGGAGAGATTGGGCAGCTTAGGGCTGATATCTGCAGCAAAATCAGACTGGCTTTAGCAGGGACAAGGTCAGATCCATAAGCAGCAAATAAGACTTGTTTTCGTTTGAAGATTAAGTCCACTTTTTATTCCAGGGTAGAAGCAAGTTTTATCTCATGATAGCTGCCTTGGAAATTGGTAAATCTTTGTATATCATTACAACTATTTGATTGCCTTCTGAGTAGGAGACAAAAAGTTTAGACTGAGGCAAGTAGGTTGTTGGCTGAACTATCTAATTTACCTTGTATTCTTAAGTCATTTAGTCTAAGCTGGTAGCTTGAAAGGGAAAACAGCTTTGTAGAGTTTATTAACAGCAATGAGCTGAACATGTTGCCAGGACTGGCTAGAGTAGCTAAGAACTACATTTAATTATCAAATCAATGTCAATTAAAATTGAACCAAATAATTCAAAATTAATTATATAGGTCATGAAATGAGCGCAGCCAACAAGCAAATTATCATGTCAATGTAGCAGGATAAATCTTTTAAAGATAAGTTTTTTAAACAAAAATCAGAAATAACAATTGAGTTTCAAGTCCCTGTTATGGGTGTTTTCCAAAGTAGAGAAATTAAGACAATTGACTGAATCAATTAGTATGCAAAACAAGTTACTTCAAAGTAACCTGCTACCCTCTTTTAACCCTGCCCTTTCCCCATGGCCTGAATCAGACAGCTGGATTTACTAACTTTTATTTCTCTCTGTGGCTGACAGAGTCAAAGTGGCAAGCAGCTGAGTCTTAAATTCACCTGTTGCATCCGCCAAAGGACAAATTAGTTCCAGACTATTTCCAGGTGACAAAGTTGCTGTGACACTGCAGGTATGGCACTCACCATCGCTGTCATGGGACTGTGAGAAAAGAAAGAGAGGGGTGGAGGGAGAGGCAGAACCCAGGTCTCGTTGGCTAATGAATAGTGTTTTACATTAAATGGAACAGCTTTCACAGGGACACTGAGTGCTTCAAATAATTTATACTTGCTGGTTGGGCTGGCTCTTGGGAGGTGGCAGATGTGGTATCTATCAGGAAGAATTTGAACATTTGTTCCCCATATCCCTGTAGCCCAATAATTAACTAGGAACAGCACCACTCTTGTGAAGGCAAGAAGAAAATGTTCATGCCAGAAATTCTAGGCGATGTAAGTCTAGAGGGGTTGTCCTAAAATGACAGGCATTGCTCTACAATCTGAACTAAGGAAGGCATTCTGTGAGAGCTGGGACTTGACTTCACAGCTCTTGGCATGTCCTCCAGCCAAGGCAGTGCAAAGGCAGTCTGTGCTCTGGCCACAGAGGGTCACTCCCCAGGGCCTGTGGACTCCTGCACAGTGCAGCCCCTGTGCCTTACCCTTGGTGCCTGGTCCTCAGCCAAGAGCAATTTTGGAGCTCTTTATGTCTGACTGTTTCCAATGGAAATTAAGAGCCTATTTTTTTTCACAGAACCTGAAGCCTGGCCCATAATTTCCTTGATTCTTTATTTAAAAAGAAAAAGAGAGACACAAGGTGGAAATTCCTTGTGTTTTTAGGGGATTATTCTGCTGCTTTCCCGAATGTGAGCTGTTAATGCTACCATATGCCCTTGAGCTCACCATGCATGTTCAAATGCTAAAATATGAAAAAGAAAAAAAGGCACAAGGAACTTTCCTGGTCAACTTGTAGACAGAAATAGGCATAGGAGGAAGAGTTAAGAGGGAGAAGTTGAATTGTTTTGAAGAACGTGGTCTTTGGGGCTGCAACACAGTGGTCAGCAGAATTCTTTGGCTACTGAAACTTATGTTGAAGTTTCTTGCCCTTGAAAACAGAGACAACAGGCCCACAAGATATTCTAGCTTTACCTTTATTTTTTGTGGCAAATTTTTGTTTCCTTCAGCTTAATGTTTCCCAAGATATTAGTGCACAGCCAGTCCTGGGCTGCAACAATAAAATCTTGTTCTCACTAAGGTGAGAATACATGGGAGACTGTCTGTTTGAAAGGTCTCATTTTTAAAATAAGCATTGTAAGCAGTTGTGGCAACAACCACCAAGGAGAGCCCTGAAAATATGAGGGGCTTGGTAAATACAGAAAGTTGTATGACACAGCTTTCAGCCTCACTACAAGGAAAAGGCTGGAGAGTGTAAGGTGATTCAACACTTAACATAAAGCTTTGACATCTCCTCAAGTATAACTGATGGTCATCAACAAACTTCTCCATTTATTCAGCTCACCCTAAGAGCAGTTGATGGAACTGCATGACCACCAACCATTCATCAAACCTTATACCAGGACCAGCTGTGATAGCTCCACCATAAGAAGCATGATGGCTTATCCCCAGGAATTTCTTCATCTAAAAAGACGGAGAATGATTTTACATCTTCTTGCTATGCATTCAACTTAAATGAAATAGGGTTAATGAGATAAAATCTGTATTCACAGACAATCTCTTAAAAGTATTTTAAGATACTCAGTTACAAAGCACACAGTTACATGAAGTCATTGTTGCTATTGCAATTGATATTTGATAATTAGCAATATTGAATGTGCCAGTTTTACACTGCAAACAAAGAAAAACATCATTGTTGTTTAATGTATTACACTATGCTTTGTATCCATCACTGTAGTGTTCAAAGAAGTATCAGAATGTGTTTTTTCAGCTGATGCTGATGCTCTAAATTGCAAAATCTACAACTGAACTCAAAATGATGGAATGAATTAAAAAATGACCAAACCAAGCAAAGATGTGGTTTTCAAATACGAAGTAAGTGTTGTCACAAAAAGTGGATTTTTAGTGATCCAGGATACCATCTTGGAGCACAGACCCTACTGACATGACTGTTCTCAGTTCCTTTATAAATATTGTGGATAGCCCAGATCAGCTGTATTAAGCATTCTTCCTCTTGCAATCTAACATCATAAATTCTTATTGAATACAATCTTTTTTGACCATTCAGAGCCAAACTTTTCCCTTTCTTCAGCTGTCAGCTCTTGCTGCAGGGACTAAGTCCTCTGTTCATCTTCAGGCCCTGCTCACAAGAATCTTACAGAATCACAACTATTTCTTTTTTTAGAATAAGGGACACCCCAGCCCTGCATTTGGAAGCATCACACCATTTTAGGCATGTTTCCCCAGAAACACTGTCTTTATTTTAAGTTGTATTCCCAGAAAAGAAGAAGGCTGCCACCCACCCGCCCACTTACCAATTCCCTCTAGACATTCTATCCTTTTATTTTTGACATTATTTAACTAGTAAGCTTTCCCAGGTTTGAAAAAAGCACCAGAGCAGTTAGCATGTGCTTCGTTGCGATATCATTATTGCCTAATTTACATGCAGCTTCCTTGAGCACTTACTTCATTAAGGAAACCATGTCACTGAGCAGTGACATTGATCCAGCCAATGTAAAGAGGGCAGATTTTTTTGTTCTTCAGGAACAATAACAACAGCAACACACTGGGCCTCATTCTCTTGGGTAGCTCGTGGTGCTAGATTGTGCCTAGCACTCTTGCTGCTTAAATGCGCTCCTGTTACAGAAGTTGTTGGGTCATATCCATTTCTGCTCTTTTCTCAGGAATGTTGGTGGAGTTAGAATAGGGAAAATTCATTTTGGCTGTGTTTTCTCTGAACAGAAGGCGGGGAGCTCTGCTTGATTGCTTCTTTCTTTGCTTTATTGTCACACCATAGTCAGTATGAAGTTAACCTTAAGCCACTGCACACAGGTTTCATCTTATCCAACTCTTTCTCCCCAAAGGAAAAATCTCCTTTCTTCACTAGGATTTTACAACTGGATAAGTGAAGCACATTATTGATTCCATGGTGAAAATAAAGCTGCTTTAAAAAAATGTTTGTGAATGGTAGTTTTGATACCACAGTTCCTTTAGCACTGCCTTTCAGAGTTGCAGGGAATATCATGGACCAGAGCAGCAGCATTATTATAGGCCAAAAGCTCAGCAAATGACTAGAACCTGTCAGGCTACACTGTAAAGTGAACATGTAAATTTTTAAATTTAATGATAGCTTGGATTTTGGAAATATATGCAATACACTCTCTAGAATTTGTTTTTTTAAATTTTATTATGCATCATGAAGCATTAATATAGTCTTTAATGGTGTATCCTGCCTGGCTTCTTTAATGTTATACTCATATATCTTACTGTATTTCATCACAGATGGATTGGTTTTTAATGTTACATCCCTCCTCACTCTTCTATTAAACACTGTCTTCTTAGACACTGTATTGCTGGCCAGGAATATGATAACTTTTTCAACAGAAAGAAAATCTAACTTGCATACAATTAATTCTCCTGTCTCAGGACTATTCAACTAAACAAGAACAATGCGATCTCCAGTTTCATATGACTTCGTGAGAATCACATACCTCTAGCCATCTCAAATCTCTGAGGTTAGCATGGTAAACCAAACAGGATTAACCACTTATTACACTATATCTTTTTATACGAAGAAGTGATAAGATGCAGTCTCAACGTATCATCTTTGCTAAAACCTCATCCCTAAGATGTACTTGGGAGAAGGTGGCTGAGGTAACCATTGATGTGGCCACCTGTTTTCTTTCTGAGTTTTGGCTTTTCCTCCTTCTGTAGCAATTAAGTCTTTCCAGGTGAAAACCAGAAGTACTCTGCTTGTTTTTAAGTGTGGTGTCTTACAGCAAATTATACTGTGGAGGAAAGTCTGGCTTCTCCCCTTACATGCAGACAGGAATGCTAGAGAGGCTCCATCCTCTGCTTGTTTCTGGTAGTAGGGCTGAGACAGGCAGGTACTGTGTTTGACAGAATATGAGGACTAGAGTACTCCTTCGCTGAGTTAGAACTTATTTTTCCCTGTGGGTAGTCACTGTAAGAAACCTAGCTCTCCACTCTGTCATTATTTCCCTCAAGTCATGCTTATTCTCTCTCAAATTTTCCCCCTTCTTTTTTGGCTTTGGAGTAATTCCCTCTTTACTTTGGAGACTTCAGAGCCAAGAGGAAGTGCAGCATGCCATTTAAGACGGACAAGATGCATTCTTAAGATGTGTTACTACAAAAGCTCACCTTATTTCATGCACAATGTTGCTAGCATTGGGGGACGCTCAGGTGCATACAGGATGTCCAGGGGAAAACTGTTCATAGTTTAAAACAAACCAAGATTGAAGGGGTTTATTAACAGCATATAATTAATCAGCTATTGGTGAATAAACTACAACACTAGACACTCATAAACTGTTACTGAACTCCTACAAATTTTTGAACGCTTTTCTAATCCCCGAAAGTTCAAATCCTGCACAGGGAGTGGCAAATGCCCATCCCCTTCCCCTGGGTGTGGGGCTCCCCTCCCTGCCCACTTCTGCTTTGGGGGATGTGTCTGCTCTGGCTGTGTGCAAGCCCCCACTGCTCCTGACAACCCCCTGAACCCCCATGCTACTGAGGAAGCCCTGTTGGGCCACAGATGCAGGGTCCCTCTGCACTGCACCCACTGGCTCACCCCCCCACTGAGTGCTGGCTGTGTCCCCCGTTCCATGTGGATGCTGCAGCCTTGGTGCCGGGCAAAGGCTGTGGTGTTGTGGGACCACCCCTGGCACTGCCAAACCCTGCTCTGTTCCCATCACCAGGGCACTACCCTCTGTTACAAATTTTGGTGCATCTTCTGTACTTCTTTCAAGCTCACTCCCTTTTTTCAAAAGACTACAATTCCCTGTTTACTGTTAAATCTTGCTGATGTTCGTCTTCCTCTTTAGCAGCACCAGTTGGGGCAAATGTTCTCTCAGACAGTTTCTGGTGCTCCACTTGTTGACATTCAAGTTCCTTTTTATCAAGGGTGGTCCGCAAAAGCAGTCCCACACACAACATTTTGCTGGCAAGAAATACTTACAAAGAGAAAGTAAATGCAGATGAGGGATAGAAGCTACAAGATGTCTGTAATCCTGCCACCATGTTGTTGTCCCTTATTTGTCTTGTTTGGTCAGTGCATCATAATAGGGGATCTCTTTTTCTAGACGTTTATGTCTAACCACAGCTCTGGTCCCTGTTGAGCTCAGCAGGGGCTCAGCACCCAGTGCAGAGACCAAGTGAGCAGAAGGGCTTGTTTGTGGAGTCCTTCCCTGTGCAGGGAGAGCTCCCTCAGTCCAAGGTTTGGCCTACATGGAACAACTAAACTCAAGAAGATAACTTGTAAACAGGGTATTGATGGAGGAGCCAAATTCTGTAACACAGAGCCCTTATTCTATGCCTATAACAAAAGCCACTGTGCTTCTGCAAATAGACTGAAACTGCCTTCAAATTTATTTGAGGAGGAGATTGAAAGCTTTAAAAAGATATTCACTGTGAAACAGGGAGTCCCCTCCAAAGAAAGTCCACCTTTTTTTGTTTGCCAGTGGCTCTTCTGGCCAGCTGCTTACAGGTAGACCAGGCAGATCTTTGTGATCCTCTGTAGGGAAGGGACATACATGCTCTGTGCACGAAGGGCCTCTGGGACTCAGGTGTGGAGAGGAACAGATACCGAGGGTGAGAAGCCCTTCTCAGTAGAGGCTGTGAGGGAGGCATCACTACTGACAGACAGTTTTGGACCCTAGTCCAAACAGAATAAGCAGACTTATTATTAACGGTGCTTAATTTATTGTTTGTCAATCTCGTCTGATCACTAGACCCTGGAGTGGCTGTTTCCCTGAAACTTACAGTTCCAATATTTTCAGGCTCATAAAATACTTTAAAAGCTGAAAAGTTTTGCTTTTTGCTACAGTAAAGCTTTTGAAGAGTGATATAACCTAATCAGATAAGCAAATACTCAGGCAATGCATGTCCAGGCATAACCACTTTGGCCAAGGGGCAGAATAGAAGTTAGCCCAAGTCTTACAGCTGTCAGGAGTGAGAACATACAAAAGTTCATACAAACAAAATGTAACATGTCAGGGAAGCAATCAGTTAATTGCAATGCTAGTAAAACTCTGTATAAATACATTTGAACTGAAACAGAGTGAGAAAATTAAATTGCTTTCATATTAAATGAGTCAAATTACTTAACAGGAAAAATACAGATATCTTTAGCAATAATTGTAAGTGACATTGAGTGCTTACTCATTTTGGATGGCACTCAACTCGTATCTCTGACAGGAGTAAGTGCTGCTAAATAAGTCTAAGGGAAGCAAACCTTTAAACTCCTTGCTCCTAACTCGGTAGTAAATGCCTAACTTGGAGTGACCAGAGGCCTGAGCTGCCAGTTATTTACACACTCAGCTTCCTAGATGTGTTGGGTTTTGTGTGTGGTCTCGAAGTCAGCCAGATAATAAGCAGTATCACAAACACAGGGTTGGTGGGTCATATGCTACTGACATGGATTAATGTAGTCTGGTGGTTTCTTCTCTCTGGCTGGTGGGTTTAGGGTGAGTGGTGTTTGAGGAAACTTGGTCAGATAGTAAAAATGGTCTGGGATCCGTTGTCCTTGTACCCAGCTCTTGCTGAGACAAACATTTATTTTAACATATTCTCTTCACATGTACTAATGGATTTAGGATTTAGGTATTTGCCAGGAATCTGAGACATGGTACACATGTTAGCCTATATGCTTTACTCTAGTAATCAGTGTAAGGTTTCCATTACCACAGACTGTGGTTATCCCTCAATAAACACAAAATTATGATTTACATATAACTATACTCAAAGAAAATTAAAGCTATGAATTAAATCATTCAGATTTAGGAAGCATGGATGAATGAGTTCTGGCATTATAATTAAGCTACTAAATTCAGATCTGTTCAGCTGGTGATGCTAAGTATGTGTCAGCCACTCCAGTATTTGACTGGGAGACCCCCTGGAAATTTCTGGTAGGGGCACAAGCTAAGAAGCCGGGAACAAATCATTCTGGACAAATCCTTGATGAAAGCTCAACCACAGATACTGATTGAGTTATCCCACCAGTTGCCTAAGCAGAACAGCATACCGCTTCCCTGTCTGACTGGAGAAGCGCCAAATAAAATCAAGCCAAGTGGACTTACAGATTGAAGATCTTTCCAAATGCCACAAAGTGTGCTAATTATAATGAACTTTCAGCCCACTTTAGTCCAGTATAGCCCACTGCCACAGTGCTGTTTCTATACAGCACAACCTAGTAGGTGCAAATTGCTTCATTTCAGAGGAATTTCCATATCTCTGGCTGAAAGTAGCAGACATAAAATCATCTTTATCCAAGAAATTATCCAAAAGAATGCAAATGGTCAGACTCCTGGTCTAGTTCTCTAACTTCCCCATTAACACCCATCCTCCATTTTGATGCTTTTGGTTAGCTTCTTGTCTTTGAACTGCTACCCTATGGGGCATGCTTTTACTAGTGCCCTTGAAATATTTACTTGCTGGCCGACTCAACTTTAAGACCATGGCTTTATAGCTGTAAAGTTTAGCAATCCAACTATAAACAAAAGCAAAAAAATTAACTATTCTGTACTTACTTGACATTCTGACAACCAAATCAACACCTATGCTAGATGCCAGTTTTATAAAATGTGATGTGTGCTCGTAAAGCAAAGTTTGGCCCCACAGCCCTGCGTGCTGGGTGAAGCTTTGCCCATGTAAAAACAAAAACGAGACGATCTCTCACTCTTTGGACCCCTTGTCTGTGCTGGGAAGGTAAATTAATGTTAACTAAACCCACATTAAATACAGCCTTGTATTCAGTATAAATAGGCACTGTCATAGCTAATAGAAGAAAAGTAGTGGGAGATATCTGCAGGCTTTATGGCAGGTTTGCCTAATAAATACCCTCCAATTTCTGCAGTTTTCCTCATCTTTCCAAATGGGTCATGGGTTAGGTATAGAAAGCGCTCAGAGCAGGATAAGGCTTTATAGCAAGAATTGCCAAGATGCAGAGGGTGAGAAGCATGTGCAAGCAGAAGCGAACCAGTTGGGATGTGCTCAGGAACTGCACAATGGCGATGTTTGGCCAACTCAGTCCTCCTTGTCTGCGATAACCTGCTGATTTCATTGCAGAGATCATTTACAAAAGGGAAGCCAGCCCTTCACCCTTATGCCCACTGAAGCCAATTTTCCTTCTTATTCTTTATTTATCAATTACAGGATGTTTTATTTTACGAGTACCGTGACAGCGGTATTGCTAAATATATGCCAAGCCTCCTGACTCACCATAAAAAATCCTCTGGTTTCTCATTGACTCCCCACTAAAGCTTCATTTTTAACTTGTTTGTGATTCACTGTGGGCACTGAAACTCTTAACCTATTTCTCTCTCTGCATGCAGGAAGGCCAGGACTTTAAAGCAGGAATTTCATTTGTGCAGTAAAAGTATGGCTTATTAATGTGGCTTGGTGCTGATATATCGGAGCTGCACCTTAGCGAACACCTATGAAATGAAATGTGTAGCAGCAAAGAAAGTTCTGATTTAAGGAAGGTGAATGCATTCATATGACACACTCATCTGTTTGAAATTTTATTTTTAAATACTTTTCCCCATTCTTCCGTCATACGGCACAGTCACTGACAAAAATAGTATTTTCAGTTTGGTAATGTGTTGTATTGATGTTTTTTAATGAAGCTTGTATGACTTAATTTTTTGTTTCGTCTTTAAGGATAAATCTCACTTGAAGCAAATTAATAACTCCACAGGCTTCATGGGACAAACACAGGCAAAATTCGCTGAAGGAAAGCACAGGATACATTTAGGGTACTCACTGGGAAAGGGTGAAATATAGCAGCAGATCCTTTATCACGCATGAGAAGGAGGAAGGATAAGTTCAAGTAGCATCCAGTATTTTATGTCAGGGAGTGGTAGATTTTACCCACCCAACGTGATCGCATACCCCTTTCTCTATTGCAAAAAAATTCCCACTCCTAAACCCAGATATATTTAAATACTTTGAAAGGGGCTGTTATTCAACAGGCTGTGTGGGACAGAAGTGGGAATTTAGGCAGGTAATGAGTAGCCTGAGAAAGAAAGCAGCAGACTGAGCCTTTCTCACCAGACAGGGAAAGCCAGAGAACCACGCTCTACTCGAAAATGTAGCAAATCATTAAGATTTAAAAGTATTAGTATCTAATATTCTAGCATTCAAAAAGATAGTAACAAACACTGAATCTACAATGGCTCTCTAGGATCCCACGTTCCTGCAGCATGGGAGTGATTTGGGTGCAAAATCTGCGATAAGCATGGTAACAGAAACACTATTGGTGAACAATAATTTTCAGTTTGGTTGAAGTGCCAAAAGACAGAAAGAAGATCATTAATACAAAACGGTGCAGTCCTTTGGAGTATCTTTACCTTCCGTCATTTTGCTGTCTAACCCTGATGGGCTCAGCTCACACTAGCGTAGCTCTGCTTTCACATTTCTGTGACCACTCTGGCTTAAATGAAATTACACTGAACAGGAACCTGCTTCTTGCTGCTATCAGAAATAAAATGCCATCCTCCTTTTCTGAGAAAATATAACAAGTACTTTCACACTGGGATTGCATGGGCTTGGACAAAAAGCAGGGTTGCTGCAGAAAAGGGGTACAGGCTTCCTGGAACCCTCCATCTCCTCATTACTGAATGCCTGGGAGGGTTTGCTGTGAGAAGTCATCATCACAAAACTCACTGCAATCTTCCATAGCTCCCATAAAGGGTAAAAATTATGCAGTCAGAAGGAATAATCTCTTCAAATACTATCCTGTCTTGAAACTCCAATCTCCAGTTCAGATCAGTAAGAAGCGAAGAGCTGAGTGCCTGCTATAGCAATGCCTGACCTCTCCTGACAGCTCCCCGCTCAGATTATTGCACCCAAGGGGCTGCGATGAGGCGAAGACGGCCGCCTCTCCCAGGGGAAGGAACAAAGGGTGAACTAATGGTGCTGGGGTCACTCAGCTGCTCCTGCACCTCTTTACGTACTCAGGACACACAGCTGTGGAGCTGGCGAAGTCACGTGAAGTCTGGCTCTCCTTTTCCTCGCCGTAAGAAAGCAGGTGCCCCTCCTCTCTGACTGCTCTGAGATGCTGAGATGCTCGCACCAGGAACCCCTTATCCGTGCAAAGCGCAGCGGCGGAGGGACGTTATGAGCTGAGGTGGGCTGCTGTGCCAGCAGTACCTTCTGCAGCTTTTTATGCCTTGTACCTCACATGGCGCCATCGCCTCCCGAACATCTCTACTGCATATGTCAGGAGTTGGATACCTGGATATGTATTGGCTCCAGCAGGCCCAGAATCTATAAAAAAGAGGTTGGGGAGGACTCTGCCTTTCTCAGTCTCAGACCTGATTAGAAAGCGTTGCCCGTAGAACTAGCTCTGGGGAAACCAGGAAGCATTTCCCCATGCAGCGGTGGAATCAGCTAGAACAGAGAATCCCCCTTCGTTAGGGCAGATCCGCGTCTGGCCCACACCGCCTAGGGCGCGAAGGAGGAGGTGGGTGGCTTTCCTCATTTCCCGTGAAGGGAAACACGGTAAGATGGGCCGGGGCTCGTTCGGCACGGGAAGTTCTCACGCGCCCCGTTCCGAAGGCAAGCTGTGCCGCCCCCGCGCCGCGGCGGCCCCGGCGAGCCCCGGCACGACGTGCGAAAGGGGGACGCCAGCAGCCCCGCCGCTTCCCCCCGCCCAGCCTCACCTCCCCTTCCCGCCTCCCTCCCTGTCGCCTCCTCCAGAAAACCCGCGTCGCCGGCGGTTCCCAAGGGGCGGGGCCGCCCGGCGCAGGACGCCGGCAGCCCGCGGGCGGGGGTCGCGGGGGCGGGGCCGCCCGGTGCCCACTGGCGGGGCGCGGCCCGGGCTCGGCGCGGCCCCATAAAGGCGGCCGTCCCGCCCGCCGCGCGCCCGCCGCCCCGCCATGCCCCCGCTGCCGCCCGCCCTGCCCTGGCTGCTGGCCGCCTGCTGCCTCTGCGCCCTGCCGCGGGGCTCAGGTACGTCCCGCCCCCGGCGGGGACACGCGCACACCGGAGCCCCCCTGCCCCTCCCGCCCCAGCCCAAGCCTTGGGAAGAACCGTCCCCCCCCTTGAGCGGCGCCGTCGGGGCCAGGCTCCGCGGCGTCCCCGCACAGCCGTGACCCCATCCCGTGTCCCCGCAGGGTTCCCCCAGCCCTTCTCGCGCTACGGGGACGGCGCGGACCTGCCCAAAAGCCAGGTACGTCCCTGTGTGTCCCCCTGCCTTCCCCGACAGCCCGTCTGAAAGCGACGCGCGGTGGAGGGGTAGGACGGGGGCGCGCCAGCCCGGGCTGCCCGGGGCGGGGGTGACCCGCCGGTGACGGGGGGTGCGGTGAGACAGTGGCATCGGACTGGAAATGCGGCGTGGGACCGCTGGGGGTGGTGGGGAGCGTGGGGGGCTGGAGCCCTTTGCAGCCGGGGGAGGGAGGTGGGACAGGTGTGGGCAGGGGTGCGATGTGCGGGGTGGGGTACCCGGGCCGGCAGGAGCTGAGGCGGGTCCCCACGTGTGACAGACTCACTGCCAGTGTCTCGCCCTTACTTTTTAAAGCAACTGGCGCTGTGCTTCAGTCAGTGGATGGAACTGTCTAATCGGCCCCAGGTAAACTGACTTTGGTAACGTGTTTGATCTGCTGGGACTTTCTCTTCCAGACATACTAATTGCCCAGGGCAACCCTGGGCGTCCGTGTCTGCAGGCGGCAGAGCCTCCGCCACAGAGCGAGTGTGCTCGTGGCTGTGCTCTCCTCCCTGCAGAGCTAACTCAGACCTAGAGAAAGGAAAAGGTGGAAGGAAAAAAAAAAAAAGTGCTTTTCATCCCCTCGCGGTGGTAGGCAGCGTGGCAGCAAGAGCTGCTGGTCAGTGCTGTAGGAGATACCGGCAGGGTCCCGCCTGGTCCCAGCTCACTGATGGTGGGTTGGATGGGTTTGCTTCGGGGTGCTTAGAGGAGAGGGGAGCGAGGGGAAGTTTTCACAGGTTGTTTCGGCTGTGGTGTCTCTGGCCCAGACCTTGCAAACAAGTTAAAAAACAGTAGTTTTGAAAGATCAGCCCCACTGCATTAGATAGTGAGCCCAAGGGTCATTCCCTTTTTCTAAGGGGAGAGAAAAATCTTGGCAGGATCAGGAATTATCTGGAAATTTTGAATATTTTGTGCAGACTTTTTTCTTTCTGAAATCTTTGTTTTGTAAACCAAAACTTGTGGGAAATGGCTCCCAGAGCCAGTTGTTCATGTGTCTTAGACTTTACTTCCTTTGGAGCCGTAGTTATTTCTCATCTAATGTAATTGCATGCATCGGCAAATCCCTGTCCTGTGGCAGTGAGAGTGGGACAGTGCATTTCAGTATATGGTTAAAGGTTTATAGTATTGATTAACTGAAATGCTTGTAGATTAAAATGAGTGTAGATGCCGAAACCCTAAGTATTTCTAGAACACTTAGCACAGGAAGATGTATTTTAAATATAATAATATATATATAAAATTTAGATCTCTTTATAGCACAGGACTGTGACATTAGCAGTATTGTGTGTATTCTCCTCCTACAAAATAGTAGTTTTTAGCTTGTAATAGCGTCAGTAAGTCTTACCTTGCTGTTGAGTGGTTTTAGTGTAACTGTGTTCATTTTAAATTGTGCTGGGATCAGAATCAGGCCTGTTCTATATCCAACAGGGTACACCACAACCCCTCAGTAAATGTATTAAGGTACTGTTTGGCTTTACAGATCTCCAGCACAGTTTTGGATCTCTGTTATTCCATATTCAACAGCATGCATACAAATGAGGTAAGGTGTAACTGCTTCATTTATTTCAAAGCAACCCCTCCAAAAACAACTTTCTGACATTTCTTTCCAAACAGTAATGTATAATCTAATATTCTCATGGTTTATGAGATGTAGGAGAGTATATAAAAGACTGTCTTCTGTCTTCTCATTATTAGTTTGCCTGTAATTCTTAACTCTATTAAACTATATCTGTGAAATTGCTGTTTTTCACCGATTCAGAGCTCAAGAATCAAAACATCTACTTACACCCAGGATCAGTATTTTAACCCTCACTTTTGAATAAAGCAGGGTGGAATATACTAAAAAAAATAGATACATATATAACAGCATACTTAAGGTCATGCTGAACATGGAGGTGTATGAGTTACTTTACTGATTTTAATACTTTATTTGAGCTTTTCTTGTGTTTCTGACTGATCCAAAAAATTAAGTTGAAGAGTCAGTGATTATAGCTCTTCCTCATTGGTGCAGTCATATTGGAATCTATCTCTGAGTAGTTTTGCTTTATATTAATTCTTTATTATTACCAGTTTATTAAGAGCCTTTCCCATAAAATTAACTCTGTGGCTGTGGGTATGTTTAAAAGGCCAGTTTACTTGAGTTTGAGTCCCCTGTTTCAAATCACGAGCAGAGCTTTCAAGACAATAATAGAAAGTATTTTGACATGAATTTCAGTATGTCTTCCTGCTGGTGCCTTTAGCTTGTAATTCCAAGCATGCTTTCCTAAAGCAGCCATAAAACTGCAATACTGTAGTTGATGGTATAAAATTCTATCATTTCAGTTTTAAATAGCTAATAAGTGTTTTTGAGTTCTATATTGACTCCTATGCTTCTGCAGGTTAGCTAATGAAGGGACATCCAGAATCATCCGGTAACTTTGAATGGAGCCTTATTCCTGGTTACTATTTCAGTTGCTAATTTTGGAAAAAAAAAAAAATCACTTTCTTGTGCATCATCGAGATTGGGACCTGAATCTTGTGCAGTATCCTTTCAAGACATATGACATATCAGCTACATACATGCAATATGGCTTCTAGGTGTGGTCTGATTAAGTGGCAGATCAAATATAAATGTGAGGTATGGGAAAAGAACTAGGCAAAAGTAGCCAAGTTTTACCCTGCTGAGTAAAATTCTTATTACATGAAGTTGTACTTTCTCAGCCCATTCAGAATCTTGAGAAAGTACTGCAAACATGAGTCTGTAGTACACCCAATCAAACGGTTATGAAATCCTACTGATTTTAACTGGACTTCAGCTTTTTACATGATTTTACATTTGCATGGATTTTTTTTAAAAAAAAATTGATTCAGTGTTGCAGACTACATGGAGAAGGTAGATGGTGTTTCAAGAGAGGGAATGGGACCTCAGCACTCTGAAAGGCAAAGTCAATGGCAATTTGGGCATTAATGGGACTTGAATTCCATCTGGGGAACTTAAAATCTTTTGGGAGAACTAATAGACTATTTAACTTCGATGTCTAGTCTTTGGGTAAATCTTGCAGATGGAACTTTCAGAAGAATCAGGAAGAGCTACCTAAACCCAGCTGTATTGCAGTCACCTCCACAAGTTTGAAATTTCCATCCTAAAGTCAAGCTGACACACTGTTTACAAGCTCAGTTTTTACCATGTTTCTTCCACATAGTAAACCCTCACCTGTTATAAATTAGCTAGGATATTTGAAGCTGCAGGTTAAGTCATGAGTCAGTCTCTGTCTTTGGTATGTAATAGTCATCTCTGAGCAAAACTAGCATTCACACTATCTATTTGCTATAGTCTTCTCCTCTGCATCTTTTAAAGCACCTTGATGGAGCAAGCACTTTTTTCTTCCATAATATTTCATAGTCCTGTAAATCATAGTCTTGAGGCTTGAACCAAGGTATCATCATTTCATACCCTGAATCATGATTTCCTTCTCCTTGCTCGTATATTTTGTAGCCTTAAATTCTTCCTCACCAGTTTCCATCTACATGCTTTTCCTGTGTTATCATTCCCTGTCTTCATGTCCTTGCTCATTATATGTGCTTGTTTTTTCAAGGCTGTCCCAGGTAACTCAAACTGTTCATGGATATAACCGTGGCTGTGGCACACAGAGCTATCCCATTCCTGGACAGCTGGGACCGTGCAGCCTGGAAACTGTGCCATGGGCAGGAGGGCTCCCAAAGCTGGCCAGTGTACCAGGCTGCAGGTTCAGGGCTTTGTTAGACACCGAGCTTAGCTGGCTTCTGTGAAGTCATGGTGAGAGCTTCTGTTCCTTGATGTAAGGCTGAGTAGAAAAATGAGCAATTTTCGTGAAGCATAAAGGGTGCAGGGGAAGGCTTAAAACCAGTAATCATGCCTGGGTTAAAACAAAGGTCAGTCCGAAAGGCAAAGAGCTACCACATTTTAAAGTAAGAGCTATCGGTACAATTCAAGCCTGAGGAATGGAGCTGCCACGTTTGCTCCAGGTGGAGCTCTGCTTCAGCCCCCAGAGCATGGCTGTGCTTTGCTGCACAGTGAAGGGGGCATGTTGAATGGTGGTAATGAATGGGTTAACATTGGTTAAGGCAAGGTTTACAGTCAGTCATTAAAAAGATCCATTTGCTGCTGTTCTTACGCTTATCACAGACAGATAAAAGATTATCCCTCTTCTCACACAAGAGTGCAGCAACCTCATCAGTGATGGAGGATTACTGTAACAAACCAAAGAAGTGACAGCATCTTGATTAACTTACATTGTCCACTTGCAGGAATCACAGATTGCTGCTGCCAAGTTTACAAAGAAGGTATGTAAATGTGGAAACAAGTGCGTAGCCCTGGACAGGGAAGTATGGCCCTTCCCCTGCTTTTTTTGCTGCCTGTTTTTTTAAGTCAGCTTGGTTTTTTTCCAGTGGTTGGAAAGCCAGTTGTGCTGACCCTGCTTCTGCAAAGCAATCAGCTGTGTGTAAAGCTTTTTTTATACATTTTCTGAAGCCTGTGAATCTTTAATTATGGTAATTTAGTATATTTACACTAGACAGAATGGATAGTTCTTGACAATGCCCTTTGGGGTATTTTTAATCTGCGTTCCAGATGAATGGGTATTGGGGACTATCAGCATCTTGTTAGCAGGGCCTTTTTCAACAGTGTGAATTAATTGCCATTCTGATGGAATGACACCAAAACCTGTCAACAGATCTATGGAACTGAGTTTAAACTATTTTGTTATTGTTTGTGTTTTTATTTTACAGGATAGTCATGGGACTCTGGGACGCCCTTTTTTCCTTTTCAGGGTATCTGAATCTCTTACTACTTATAGATTCTGAACCAGTGTTAGATATCTATAAATGAGCAGCTGTTTGCCTTCACAAGTTCTTGCTGCACTTCTTTTGACTAAAGGCCAAATAACCTTTGCTTGAAAGCTTAGGGAAGTTTGTTTAAAAAGCTCTGGTTCAACTAAGAGATGACGAGACAATGACATGTAGTAATAGATTAAATACTTCTGTATTTGAAGAGGTGACTCTAAATATCTGGCTCTAGATAAAATGTTTGCAAAGACAGAAGTAGCATATGGGTTTTATCTTTGAGGCTGCCAAGGTGTGCTGATGCTAAATGTGTTAGATAAAGTGTGTGTGAGCTGAATGTCTACTTGGTCTGAAAGGTCTGGCCAGTAAGTGAGGCACACTGCATAACAGGATGAAAAGCCAAAGAAAAACTATGGATGTAATTTCTCATGTTTTTCACCCATTGACTTGCTGAACTATGGCACGGTCTAATGCAGAATATGCTGTTTTAGAGACACTCTGATTAACATCAAACTAGTTCTTAGGAACATCTCCAACACATTAACAAAAAAAAAAAAATGTTCTAAAGTAGGTTGTAGCAGGTAACCAGAATCCCAGTTCAGCTGTCAACTTACATTTTAGCTCACTTCAGGTGTGTTTGGCCGGGTATTTTCAGTGCTTGTATTTATATGCTCTTTCTTAGGCATCTACATATAGTACCCCAATGAATTGGGACCAAGACCCTTAACAAGAATAAAGCCAGACTGTTTAGCTCTCTGGACAGAGGCTGAATGAATATTTCTGTTTCAAAGGCAAAACCCACCCTGCATGGATCACCTGGTATTTGACAGGCTGTCCCTTTAAATGAAACATTCTCAGTCTTATGTACTCTGTCTGCATGATGGGAGACTTATTTTGGTGTGCTTATAAATCTGGCATCTAATACTTCTGCACAACCATCTAATTACTTTTTTTTTCAGCCTCGAAATGGAAGAACTATCGAAGGCAGTGGTAAGTAGGCATTCAAAAGTGAAAAGAACTTGTTCTGGTTTTCCTCAATAATGATGATCCTCATGACAGAAGGAGTTACTGAGAAGTATTACAAACCTAGATACCCACATGGATGTTTCATGTAGTCACTAGGAAGTGTCTGGGCAGAAATGCATTTTTCATGCTCAGATATTTACAGTGTATGCTCTTGGCAAAAGGATTGTTTTCTCTTTAAGGTTCAGTAAGGAGGAGCTTTTGTGCTCTGCAAATGATAGAAACAGTACATAAATTATAAAGTTTAAAAACAGGCTGTAAATTGTGCATGGAACACAAAAGCTAGACTGCTTTGTTCCAAGAGAGCTTCAGTCACCTGATCCTGCATGAGACCACTAATACAGGTCTGCATGCAGGTGGAGGAGTCATCCTCACATCAGAATTGGGACCTGTTTTGGGGTAAACATTAACTAGAAAGAGAAGGGGTGGGGATATAAGGAAGGAAGACAATGAGATCTAATAGTATCACTTAGCACTTGTATATCCATCTTTGAAAGTGTTTGTTAAAGGTCTTCTGAGCTTTAGTGGGAAATGAACAATACAGATGTTCCCTCTCCACCAGTATGTGTCCCTCTCCACCAGTCTCTCCTTCCAATATCTCCTTCCCTGCAATAAACAGAAAATGGTGATCTTTTGTAGTATAAAATTACATTACATTCCAGCTGTTGACTGAAAAGGTTGGATATTTTGGGACAGGACAGAAGGATAGGAAAGAAAAACTGCACGCACAAAGAATACCTTTATATATTCAGGAATAAACTGTTTTATAAAAAGAAGGAACCAAAAACTTAGGAGAATATTGCAGAGCGGCATTGTTACTTGCTGGCTCTGGTCTCAGGCCTGCTCTGAGCATCCATTGCTTTTCATGGATGGAAGGAAGATAAGGAGCTATATGGATCATTGTTTTGAGCTGATGCAGCTGTTCTTGTGTTGTTAGATCTGCATGTGTGTGGGAGACATTTCTTAGCCATGAAACCTGTAGGGGCAGGTAGTGCTGCCCAGATCCGTTCAGAGTTACACGGAAGCTTGAGCTGACAACCAACCACTAAGATAAGCCAAACAGGCAGAGAGTCCCTATAGATTTTGGGCAACGCAGTTCAAAAATCAGTTTGAGTAAACTTGCATGAAACTATCCAGAGTACTCTGGAGTTAGCATAACTGCTATGCTATCAAACGAGTCTCGTTGAAGTGCTGGTGTAGAAGCCACTACTCTGTAATCATGCCCTAGCCTCCCATGCAGTGGTAAATCGTATCCACAGCTCAGCCCCCTGAACCAGCCTGGCTGCAAGATGCACACCACGCCTCCGTACTCTAAAAGAAGGACAGTGGAGTTAGGACACGGTGGAGAGACGAGAACTGTACAAGGAGGGAGGATTCATGTTTGAGTAAAAATAACAGCTCTGGGCACTTATTGAAACTTTCAAACTTTCATTCATCTTGGTTTCAAATTCTAGCACCAGAAAATTATTTTATTTCAAACTTTGAGAAGGACTAGACATATGGAACTGAATACTAAGTCATATGCAGATCAACATCTCAACATAAAATATAATACTGTGTTAATTTGTTTCAGAATACCGTGGAATATGATGTTCATGGGTCAATTTACCAGCTTGATGACTTGGTTTACATAAAGAACAGAGACTTCCCATTGCACTGGCTGTCTGTTATGTGACTCAGTTGTCTGGAATTTACTGTTCCATGTAATAAAATCGCAATCATTAACTCATCTTGTTGTCCTTTTTTATTGAAGCAGGTACTGGACTTTGTTGAGCTATGCTGTAGCATTGCCTGGTTCCAACTGTATTCAAAGGAAATAATAATCTGAGTATTGACCATTTTCAAATCCAACAGTGCATTTTATATTTATAATATCATCTTTAATAGGGTCATGAACAGATAAGCTTTCCCTTTTGACTAGATAATACATTTCCCCAGTATCTCAGAACATGCATCCCAAACAGCATGATAATGTTAAAATAATCATAGACATTTCAATGATTTAATTCTTATTTTGAATAACTAAGGGCTTGAGTGTGGTACTTGACGAATCCAAAGCACTCTGAAAGAAAGAGAACAAGTACCACTATTACACAGGGGCACTATTTGATCAGAGGATGTATTTTTTCCAGCCTTGCCTTACTATTGTAAAGCACAAGTCATTTATGACAGAGATTTTGAACCTGCTCTTTTACTGAAGTCATGCATTTAAACTTGTGGTACCGCCAATTGTGTTTGCAGTGTATAGAGTGGGGTGATGTGTTTTGTTAAAAGTTTTCTGCCCACAAATATCTCCACTTAAAGTACTAAGCAGTTACTTCCTTAGGAAGAAAAGAGCACAGTAAAACCCAGGGTCTGGGGATACATACCAGGTTGGTATTCCTCGGCACAGCGTCCCATAGTACAGAGTTCCTCAAGCCCTTTGTTATTCCCCCTTCCCCCTCTGTGGCTACTCTAATCTTAGTGCCAAGGCATGGTACCGTCTCTGTTACGCTGGCACAGCTGTGTGTGAACTGGATTTGGGAACTCCTCTATCCTTAAAAACAAACCCTGAGAAACTGGGTAAGTTCCTGATTTGGGTTGTATTAACAGAAGTTTGGCTGATAGATAAAGTGATGAGTTATTTGGCAATTGTTAGACCACACCTAGGGTAGCGTGTCCAGTTTTGTGCCCCACAGTACAGGAAGGGCATGGTCAAGCTGGAGGAAACTCATGGAAGGCCTTCAAAGTGGTGGGGACTGGGGCACTTGCCCTGTGAGGAGATGCAGGGGCAGCTGGGCTGGTTCAGCCTGGAGGAGGGATGCCCCTCCAGTGCTGTGAGTGGTCATCAAGGAGGCAGTGAAGCTCCTTACAGCAGGTGAGAGGACAAGTAGCAGCAGGCGTGAGTTGAAGCAAGAGAGGCTGAGACATCCAGGTGCTGCAACAGGTTGTCCAGAGAGGTTGTGCCATTCAGTCCTGGGAGGTTTTCAAGACCGGAGTAGACAAAACCTGGTCTGAGTTCCTGCTTGGGATCAGGCTGGAGACCTCCTGAGGTCTCTGCCAGCCTCAGTTATTCTGTGCCATGAGTACCGTTTTGTGCTACCTATTTCAGCCTCTGACAGGGTCAAGCCCTGGCTGAGTTGCAGCTCCTGAGCCTCCACCTGAGCAGAGTGCTGGTGGGGTAGGGGGTCCCCAGGCAGGATGCTCAGGGCAATTAAGGCCGATTTGTGCCCTCAGGGCACCCTGTTGCTGCTGTTCACCATGTTGTCAAATCCTGTTGGAAATGATTAGCCTATAGAAAGACTACCAAAGGGCTGCTGGCTCCTCCGGCTCCTCAGTATTTGGAGCCAGCTGGGGTGCCCCTCTGGAAGAAACAGCTAAGCCAAATGCAAATGGTGGTGATGCACTGTGGTAATGCGAATAAACAGAAGATAATGACACAAAAACAGCAATGGCAATTCTGGCCTGTTTGAATTCAGAGGCCAAAGCTGAACTGTATCCAGTTTTCCTCAGTTCTGCATAAATATTTGTACTGGTTTTGGCTAGGATAGAGTTAATTTTCTTCATAACAGCTTGTGCTGTGTTTTGGATCTGTGACCAAAACTGCACTGGTAACACAGGGATGTTTTAGCTATTGCTGAGCAGCCCTTGCACAGCCTCAATGCGTTTTCTGCTCCCCACCCCACCAGTGAGCAGGCTGGGGGGGGGCATAAGAAGCTGGGAGGGGGCACAGCTGGGACAGGTGACTCCAACCAACCGAAGGGGTATCCCGTACCGTATGATGTTATGCTCAGCATATAAAGCTGGGGGAAGAAAGGGAGGACATTTGGAGTGATGGTGTTTGTCTTCCCAAGTCAGTCTTACGCGTGATGGAGCCCGGCTTCCCTGGGGATGGCTGAACACCTGCCTGCCCGTGGGAAGTGGTGAATGAATTGCTTGTTCTGCTTTGCTTTACCTATTAAACTGCCTTTATCTCAACCCATGATTTTTCTCCCTTTTACCCTTCCAGTTCTCTCCCCGATCCTGCTGGGGGGAGTGAGCGAGCGGCTGCGTGAGGCTGAGCTGCCTGCCAGGGTTACCCCACAGCAATGCTGTACCATGGGCAGCCCATGCTGTGTTCCCGCCATCAGCAGTGGCTTCCTCCACCCACAACAGGTTTCAAGAACATCTATTTGGGCCTTGAAACTGGTGAAATGAGACTGACAAATAGGTGGTAATTTGCAGGTTAGGACCTAGCTTATGTTCCTTAGCCATATTTCTGTAGTAAGTGTGTCTCCTCTGTAAAATGCACAGGAGAGCTCTTGTTCACTGCTCAGTGGAAACCTTTGCTCCCTGGAGCAACACAAGTGTCACCTGTGGAATAGGAGAGATTAATAATATTGAAATGTAAAGGTCACCCCTGGCCTGAAAATCTTTCTAAACTCCCCACTGCAGAATCCACAGCAGAAACTGAGGAGTGCAGACACAGGTGACAACAACAATTAGAAGCACAGAAAAAATTCTGCAAGAAAAAGAAGTGAAAGCTCAGTTCCCATTGTCAGCAAGAGAAGAGATAAAGAGTGACATGACAAGGTATACAAAGTAATGAGGGCATTTAGAAGAGTAAATCTGATGCTTATCCATCCTCTAGTAATAAAAAGGAGCAAGGAGGGAGACTCAATTACACTGAGAAGCAATACATTTAAGCTGCAAAGGGAAATTTATTTTCTAACACTTGATCAACTCTTGAAACCAGTTGCCACAGCTTAAAGCACATGGTTAAAGACAGCTTTGCTGGCTCTTGGGAAGGCAGGCATGTTCAGGAGCGCACACCTTAATTGCCTCAAAAATCACTTTAGGCTGGCCCAGGACCTCCTGTTTAAAAACCTGGCCTGCTCGAGCTGGGCTTAGCAAGGCTTTGCTCAGCAGAGTGCACAGCAAGGCACCTGGAAATGGGCTCGCTGGTGGGGGAGCGAGTGCCGCCCAGCCTCACGACATGCTGCTCACCAAAGAGCCAGAGCACGAAGCACCAAAGAGCCAGAGCACGAAGCACAAGAGGAAAACCCGCTTGGTGCTTTACTTCACTCTTTCTGGCTCCTTCATGCTCCTTTGCCTCGGACTGCCTCACTCCCTTCTCAGCTCCCACAGGGAAGAGCACACTTACTCAATCTCCAGGTGATTGCAAACTGGGAGGGACAGCAAGCACTGGAGGACAGAGTCATCATTCAGAAAGGTCTTGGCAAAGATACATCTGGAAAAAATATGTACAGCTCGCTGAGGATGAAAGGAAGGTATTGCACATACTGAAGAATAATCTGTTGCAGATTTGCAGCAAAGGGGATGGGTAGCTGCAGGCTGTGAAGTATCACAGTGTTGGGGAGAACACAAAAATACGATGTGGAATGAGTAAGAAGCTGTAGAGACTATGATATGAGATGTGTTGCACTGCTGATTATAAGGAAGACTTCATGTCCAGAGTAGCACTGGAGAAGGAAGAGGGGGCCCAACAGGAGAGAGCCCAGCAGAGAGGAAAGGCAGAGGTCAAGGAAAGTTGGTACCTTGAATGATGAGGGTTTGGTTTGCAAGAAGGGAAGTTTGAAGAGGGGAATGATAAAATGCTTCATCTTAGTTCTCAGCACTCCTGGCGGTATCCACTGTGCCCATGGATGGGTACTGCCGGGAGAGATATACTTAAAATGAGGAGATACATTAAATCTGCCAATCATCGGGAGAATGAAGCACTGACTTACAGGCAGTTACCTTTTCTTGGTCATAAAAATTCTCCCGGGGGACTGACACCTCACTTGGACTTTAAGTTACAAAAGTCCCCGCTCTGAAATAACTGCAAGCAGCATTTTGTCTCTTCAGTGTTACATCATGGTGCAATGTTTATTCCTAACTATGTTCCATTTAATGAAAGACTAGTACCATTGTTTTGTTGAGTATCTAGCATACCTTGCATAGAAGTTGCTCTGGCTGCTTCTGGAGAAGTGGAAGATTCAATTTTAGAGAACCCAGCACTTACACCTTATTTACTTTTGTCTTGTGACAACACTTACCACACTAACAGCTGTGACAAGTGGCACCTGACTCCCAGAGCTGCAGGGCAGCCCTGGAAAGGACATTGTCTTTGCTTCTGGAACACTTGTGCAAAACAAGAGAAAACATCCCAGCATGGAAAAGGAAGCATATGGATTACAGAACAAATGGGGAAGCCCATTTGTGGCCTGCAAACTTAGACTGCACACAAACTGAAGTCCTTTGAAAATGCAATGAGAGGATTCAGATGACTGGCAGTGAGGGCTGACTGATGGCTAGCGAGATAACTGCCGTGTATGCATGACATGAAATACCATCTGGGAACCAAAAACACATCAGCTGACTGCTTGTCTCATCTTCACAATTCTCAGCAGGTGACGACACAGAAGTAGCTGCAGAAATTGCAAATCTACCTGCTGGAGATTTAACACCATTTGCTTAACATAGCTGGTTGGGCAGAAGACAGGCAACTGCTTGACAGGCTGGCCAAATGCTGCCAGTGTTGCATTCCAGGTTTCTTAGTGCATGTAAAGCTGCCAAATTAACTCCTGCTACAAGATGGATATGCTTATTATTCTAAACATAGCAACAAAATACTTATTTCTTTGCTGGGATCTTAAGAGTCAGTGGTGATCTAAGGATCTCTACTGGCATCCAAGAGCGATGCTTATGTGGGGATCGCTCTGAAGGGTTGTCTTACTTCTCTGTTCCAGACAACTCACACATTGCAATTGCCACTTCTCTACCTTATTAAACAGGGTAAAAGCATATGTTTGCCTGGGCTGGACTGCATAAACTGTCTTAACCTATACATCTATCATGCTGATAGATTTCTGCACTGAACAACTAGAAGTAACTGCCAATTCTCTTCCTCCAGTCATTTCTGGATCTACTTTTTCCACACGGCAGGAACAAAAATGTGACTGATCTTATAGCTGCTTATGATTCACCATCTAAAATGTTGACATTTCTTTGGGGTAAAGGACCTTGTACACCAAACACCATCATGTACCTATTAGCCTTAAACCTGCTAGGAGATCAATAGAGGAAGTCTGAAGGAGAACATATGGCAAACTCAAATAAGTTTTGAATATGTTTACCACAAAGCTTATGCACCCAGGGGTTTCTACACAGCAGTTCAAACAGTGCCTGCAGAGTTACTGTGTAGGGGAGATGTGTGCATATAAATGCATTCTTCTGGAGTAGAGTTATCTAAACATCAGCCAGCAAAACACCTAAATATGAACTAGAACTTCTAACAGAAAAGGCAAAAATGCAGAACACGCACGAACCGACCTCAGAGCGCAAAGGACCGGCAATCACGTGTGACCCACCAGGAAAGTAGCAAAATCCAGGAGCCTCTTTCAGCGTAGGACCAAGCTCTCTCATGACCCTGGAGTGGAAGGAGATGCCACAGCCACCCACCCTGCTGGGCAGTGTGGCCTCTCCGGGCACTACACCAGAGACACTGCTACATAAATAAACACCAAAAATAGATTTTGATTGATTGTAACCTGGTAACCTTATACCACATCTTCCTCATTTCCACAGCTGTGCATAGCCTGTAGAGTTCCACAGACTACGTGTAATTAAGATAACCCAGAGTCACTATTTTATACTGGCTTGCGATAGGGTGCCCCACTCGACTTCCAGGACGAGGATGTTCGACGCTGCAATATTGGGAGCGGTCAGCAGAGGGCACCACCACCGCCAGCTCTGTGGTGCTCGGGGGGGACCCGGCCCCGCGGCCCCGCAGCCCCGCGCTGCGCGGGGTCCGCTCCTCACCCGCCTTGAGGGGCGAGTCCGGAGCTCGCAGCCCTTGCTCGCCTGGACACGGCTCTCCGAGCCCATAACTTGGGATGCTTCCGCTCCTTACAAAGAAAGCGAAAGTGACAGAAGATGGCAAGTTTATAAACACACAAATCTCAGCGCGCAGTGAGCTGCAAGCGCTCCGCACAACTGAAACATCCATCAGCAGCACTGGTCCTCTAGACGGGTAAAAGAAGAAGAGCTTTCCCAGGCGTCATTTCATCTCCACGCTTCCATCTACCCACAGCTTCATTGAATTGTGGAGCACCACGTACAGACATTTTCTAATGGGTATTATTGAAAACATCCATTTTCCTTGACAGACAATTGTGCCATGTCACAATTGAGTTAGGAATGTAACGCTACATTGAGATAAATGTGTTTTGCAGTTTTGGTAACAAGAGAGGTGTCAGAGAGGCCGTGTTTTGAAATTTTTCATTGCTTTGTTTTACAACTAAGTCACGTGCTGGCCTCAGCTACGGGTGGCTAGACCTAAGCTGAAATCTGTAGGATGGGACATGAGAGAACTAGTCATGTGCAAAACTACCATGCAATGAACATCTTATTTTACCAAAGTAAATGAGCATTTCTGTGACCAATAGAACTAGCAGAGTTATTTCTATTAGATTTGTACTTTGAGGAAGTTCTCCTATATACGTATTTAATGGAATATAGTTTGTTACCATTTCATTAGTACAACTTCATGCTGCGGCCCCTGTTTAAGTCCTGGCATACATCAGAGCTCTTTCTTTTACAGAGCAACCTATTTCCATGTAACTGGTAGGAATCAGCTTATGGTTTCAGCTCTCCATCATATTTGCATAGAACGGCTTGGCAGATTCAGAAGTTGATGGATGAGGACAGATAGATAAGCAAGCAATGGTGTACTGCCATAAATGTTTGCTTAGGAGGAAGGCCAAAAAACTGAAGAGAGTAAGGCAGCTGAGTAAGGAGTGCATGAAATGGGGAACTGGGTGTCTGAGCTCTAGTTCTGGCTCTCTTGCTGTGTAACGGTACCCCTACATTTCAGTGAACCACTTAAGGTCATGATTTCCATACTTACCAAGTGCTTACCTGTGGTATGAGGTTAAGCTTGTACACTACCAAGATGGCACCTTTCCACCTGACTCAGATTCCCTCTTTGTGAAACAAGGGTATGGTTACTTTGCCTCAGGTTTGCTATGATACCCTATGATACAGTTCATTTCTGTTCAGAAACAGCCTCAAAATCCTCAAGAATGTCTATTAAACAACCTGGATAAAACCCCAACCTTTCAAGGAAGCCGGACATTGATGTTCTGGGTATTTGTCTGAATTTGTTCCAAATCTCTATGTCTAGAATAAATAGTGACATCAGTTATTGTAATAGATTAGTAATATTTTTTCACAGAGTTTAACTTACAATCAAATTAGATAATTTATCCTTACATTTAATTTATCCTCAAATAAAAGCTATCATCTTATTACCTTAATGCATCATTATTTATCAGTGTAATTAGCCCTACTCCAGTAAACATTCAAGTACTCCTCAGTGCACATTTTGCAAAACCAGGGGCCAAAACCCAGTTCTGCATTCATCCCGTTCAGACTGGTAACACCATTAATCAAAAACCCCCAACTTTTCTCAATGTTCTATCCCCAGGATTCTGATTATCTATCATTTCTCTGCTGACATGTTGTAAGGCAGCAGTGAAGTGTCATGACAGTGTTTGTTTCCTCTTCAGCAGCAGACGTTTGATGTATTGGTGGCCCCTGCCAGGGCTGCTACAAAGCTTAATGAGCTGCATTCACTTTTAACAAATGCTGTGGAAGGAAGAATATGTCTGGAAAATATCAGTAGTCCTGTTGAGTAGGTAATGGGACTGCAGGTATAAACGCACAGCTAGAACGGCTGGAAAGTACCCTGACATTCATCTTGCTTGACAACCTCCATAGCATAAATGAAAGAACATCACCCAGTAATTCCTGCTACAAAGGGAATTATTCTTTTTTTTTTTGCTTTGTTCTATCATGAAATGCTACTTCACACAATAAATTTTATGTTCACTTCCTGCTGATATTTATGCTGCTCTTTCCTTCACTGTGTCTATTTTTACAGCATTTTCATCTTCATTCTCCCATTTCATAGTTTCTTGACACTTCAGCACCATTTCTCCCAACAACTTCTACTTTAGCCCTTCCTCCTCTGGTTGCCCTGGTGCCAAGTGTCCTGGTACAGATGAAGGAGGCAATGGATGTGCTCAGAGTAGGAACATGCTTCAAGGCAGGAACCAAAGCAAATTTCCTTTGAGAGGAACTGTAGATTGTTAATGTAGTGAAAGTAAGTTAAAACCCCCTGGATGTGGAAGAGTCACTTTACTTCTTTAAAAGTTACAAAAATTACTAACAAAAAAGAATTACGGATCCATGGAGGAAAAGCGATGGATTACAGGGCACAGAAGGAGGAGTAGATCCCTTCTTAAGTTCTTAATAACTTGCATACTCACTTGTACCACAGACCAGTACTGAATTTGTAATCTGTGTTAAAAGGGAACAAATGGCTTCATCAGTTTCTGGATCTTTTGCAACGATTTCAGAGGAAGGAAGACTAGTTCTATTTAAAGAGAGAGTGAATTTCAAAAAGAGACAGCTTAAAGACATGAGGAGTCCCAACGCACACATCTTTTAATTTCTCAGAAGAATGCTTCAATTGACAGTACTAAGTGACGATGAAGCACTCAGATTTTGCAAGGATATTATTTTACCAGGATTTAGTGTTGCTGCCATTGTCTTGTCATGGAAGACAGCCCGTTATGCCCATCAGGAGGGTACAAGGGACGTGCTCAGCCAGAAGCAGGCCATGATCCAAATCTCCAAACAGTTTCACACCAGTGTATCTCCACCAATTCAAACAGATTTAAACTAAAGTCAGAGTGAGAATCGGGCCTGTGTAATAACATGTGGAAAGAAGACCCCAGACTTGTAAATATGAAGCACACTGAGGCAAGCTTCCCAGGTCTTCTGCTGAACGGTGTCCCAGTGAGCAGGGTACATGTATAGGGTACCCTGGACAAGCTGGGTCCCAGGTATGTTATCTGATCTGTTACAATGACCCTGATAGGAGGTATCAATAATGGAAAAGTAAATCTGAAAACCTGAAACTTGGGAAGGGAGAGGGACCAGGATATGTGGCAGATGCTTAATGTTTCCTCGACAGATGTATGGGCTGTGTTTGAGTTCCCTTAAAGCAGCGAGCACCTTCCTTGGTGAATTCAGCTGGCGAAGTATGATTTAAGCCTCATCAAGAAACGGCATGATGTTTGAATGAATAGAGAAGCTCATTAAAAATATATCTGTTTCCTATTTCAAGCAGCAATCTTCACTGTTTTCTGGGCATGTTTGAGACTCAGCACTATCTGAGTTTCAAAAGAGAAAGTTGTCCAAGTGCTGTGACAGCTTGACACAGCCCCTCACTGTTTTGCCATTAATTCCAGCTTAACCAGTGCCCTGGATTCAGTGCATGCTGCAAGGAAAAAGAGCCAATTTTCTCCTCTGACCTAGATGAAAGACAGCTATTTTAAGGTTACTAACTCGCACTTCTCTTGTATTCTGCATTACACAAAGTAAGCCTCTTGGCTCTGCCTTTTATCACTGTGTGGTATGATACCTAGAAGCATACTCATGGGCTGAGATCACATCTGGACTAGCCATTGAAATACAAGGGAAAAAGATATGTCAGTACCCCTGCTGAGTTACCTAACCACTGAGTAACAGAGTCACGCTCCCTCTTTCTGTTGCTGTGCTGACTCTGCACGGTACCTTCACTTACCACAAGTCCTTGGTGGAGTCGAGAGCCCTAGGTTCAACACGCAGTGCAAAGCAAGGTGCTGGGATAACGCAGCTCCAGGGCAAGCTGTTAGCAACAGAGCTGGCTAATGCCTTAGGCTGACAGCAGCAAGTCCAAAAGAAAGTACCACTGCCAAATCAAGCCTTAGGCAGCTTCGTGAAAAACCTCCTGGACCGGGGGCATGTGCAGAAAGACACCTGAATTCTGGTGCTTAGGAAGAAGAGAGGTACAGCTTGACCTGGCAACGCCTGAGAACATGTGTGCGCATTCCTTGGCTTGGCAGATCGAAAGCTTGCACTCTGCCAAAGGATGCAGCTAGCAAGTTGATGCAGTGAGTGTTTTTTTCTGAGTCTGCCACTGTGAACAATGCATTCAAAATCTAACTCAGCCTAGTGACCACATCCCCCTTCCCTGCTTTCAAGAGAGATCAGAGCACAGAGTTAACATAGGGTCAGCTTGGGCATTTTGCTGGTTCATTGGTTACGCGTTTCTAAGAGTATGACTGGCTCCTCTCCCCAGCTGCCACGTTGTTGCAGGCATAGTGTTAAAATGGTTGCTAGCCGAGTTTAAATGAACTTGTCTTTTTGGGGGGTAGAATGATTAAGAAACCCCACCATGGCACTGCTGGCAAAAGTATTCTCACAGATGCTGTGTACAGCACTGCAAAGAAAGGCACACAGATAGCTGGAGCAAGCTGGAAAGAATACGCTTTTCATTGCAATGCTGGAAATGGTTGTGCTGTTCTCTCCCACACACTCTTTTCATATAACCCCTTGTTTGGGAGTCTAATGAGCTGCTTGTATAAACAAAACAATAATTTCCAGTAGTTCTAATGCTCAACAGCCTCAAAATAGTCAGTGAACATTAGCTAGTTAATAAGCAATTTGCTCCCTGAAGTATGTAAGTTGTGACACAAAGGAGAGCTGAGGAAGAGAGACCCAGAAAGAAGCGAAGCTGGTAACAGTGGTGGAAACAGGAGCAGTGTGACCCAGCTGCTAGGACAGCCTTCACAAACCACCTGCTTCATGTATTATCAAGGTATTTATTTGGGACAGAGTAATGCACAACCTGATAATGAACAGGGGTGGGGATACACTAGAAGACTGGACGTAGGTTTTATTGTGTATTTAAACTGAGACTGGATTTGTTTAATCAAAGATTAGAAGTGCCCCATTGAAGCATGCATAATGTATCTTCAAAAGAAAGACAAATCAGGCTTCACAGCTGCAGCAGAGAAACAGAACTAGGAGAATTAATGAGTTCCCCAAAACTGATGTCTTAATGTTGGGCATTATCTTTTCAATTGTCTTGAGACTACACAAACCCAAGAAGGAATGCACTGATTGTTCTGCATTTAGAAACACAACAGAAAAGCTGTAGTCAGTAGTCACGAGCACAGAGAACTAGATAGCCACAGCCAGGCATGTATCAGGAACCAGAATGTCTGTAGGTCAGCTCTAATCCCTAAAGACTGAGCAGAGCTGCATGACAGGAGCTGGGACTGCTGCATGCTCCAGGGATGCTCTTTCTCTGTGGCTCTCCTTGGACCTATCAATGTCCTCTCCTTGTTGCAGTATTCCTCCAGTTTGTTCTCATCTGTTGAGTTTTGCCAAGGAAGTGAGGGTGAGCCACTGCTGAAGGTGATGCCTCTCCCCACCTTGCAGTTTAGCAGACATGGGCTGCAGACCCCAGAGCACCTATTTGGCACTCAGCTGTGACAGGGCACATCTTCCCAAGCTTGCTGCTTCTAGAGCAATGGGATGCCTTGAGCTTGCCAGCCACCCTACAGTCACACTTAAGCCTACGTAAATTTCTGGTAAAGCTAGCTGGGTTTAATACAAGATGTATTGAATTGGTTATTTGGCTACAAAGACAGAGACACGTACCAGCACCATCCCTGATGGTTGATTTCTCTCTGACCAGGTCTCAGACTGAGTCCTGTGCCCTGGGCAGCAGCAGCATCTCTTGGCTAACTTGACCCAGCAAGGCCATACAGCTTCTTGAGATGGGGGCATTCCTTTACACAAGCCAGTGTCAAGCTTTGCTTCTTCTGCAGAAGAGCTGAGACTTGGAAAGAGGTCTCCATTAATTCCTGCCCACCCCACCCCCTTTTCTTTTTGGTAGGATTTCTATAGGCACAGAGGGTTGCTGAAACGTCCTGTTCCATGGGTCATGTCTCAACTCATGAACCTGGTGTGATACAACTTCACTCCAGACAGACACCTTTGAAATTCCCATTAGGCTTCACAGTCACAGCCCACATCATGGAGGCGTCGAAAACAGACTCTCCCTCCGCAGCTCCAGCCATCATCCCACCCTTGGTCTCTTCTTCCTACCCCCACAGAAACTTTCAGGTTGTGCCAACACCACTATGAAGGGTGGGGTTTTGCTTTAAGAAACAAAGGAAAATAAGAACAAGAAAACTGTTAGCACATGAGCCTGGCAGCCTGGTTTGCAGTAGAGGCCATGAGCAGCTGTGTTGGCACAGCGACAAGAGCGGTGTGGCGTGGCAGGAGCCGCACAAGCCCACGCTGCTGCAGGGGCACCCATGCTGTGGGCAGCTGGCTTGGACAGGCCAGGAACAAGCCTCTGAGCCCACACAGACATGAAACATAACTGTCAGCCTGACAGGGGAACAGAGGACTGTTTTTCTTCAAGCACAGCTCATACGGTCAATGTTGATTGAAACTGCTGTAGAAAAACATCCAGCAGCCCCCTAAGGAGCCACTGCTGCTTTCCGAGACAGACACTTGGGTTTGTGGTGCAGCTCAGCAGCGTTTCACCCGCTAGATCTCTAGCCAAAGGTTGCAACGTTCACGCAGATAGCAATGGCTGGTCCTATGACTGCCCCAAACCCCATTGTCTACTACCCACACTACAAACCACCTACCTCCTGTGCTCATAGCACCAGTCAGACAGGGACTGACCCAATACCAACAGACTCTCCTCCCTTTCTCTCCTCACAGACTGCATAGTAGGCGTTTGCAGCTTACACACATGCCAGAGGTTTCACACACAGAAAGGTCTGGCTGCAGTCCCACCAGACCTCATTCCTGGCTTCTTGCCTTTCATTTAAATTCCCTAGCCTGCCTATATGAAGAGATGAGGTCTCTGCAGCTCATTCTTCAATAGGTCTCAACTCTTACAAGACCAGAAAACCAGGGAGAGATCTGAATTATGCTAGAGAAAGCAGCAGAAAATATGGATTATTATAAGGCAGATACGGGAGAGAGAGGCTCCCAAGACCTTGAAATAGGTCAGTTTTGAAGCATTTCTCTAAATAACCTTTCTACCTGGATGAATTAATAAATCTGAAGCTGGCGGACACTAGGGCCTTCCCATTCCATGTTATGAATAGAACGATTCAAACACCTGGTAATGCAGTTATAAGCCTCTTAAATTTGAGAGGCATCCTGCTGGTGCAGCTGTCCAACAAAAAAAGTCTGCAGCACAGCAGACATCAATTACTAGCACGTGTCCACCACAACATAGCAATCCAGAGTGCAAATTTAGTAGTGCTTAGGTAGGCTTTCAAGCTGCATAGGTGGATGACAAGAATTTTGGAAGGTCCTGGAAAAGGCCATTTCCTGGATTGCCTTGTAACGCACAGGTTTCCTTGAGCTGGTTCTTAATGGAACAAGCCTCAAAGCAGCTAAGGAGACTCTCAGTACCAGAGAGGTAAAAATTATATTTGGATCCATTCTTAAGAAGAGCTTCTAGAAGACCCTTCATGCTCAAGCACTGACAAGGTTTATATACTGTCTGCAGAAGACTGCTTGGATCGCAGAATCAATGCAGAAACTCAGAGGATGATTCCAACACAACCTTTGGACCAAGGTGTGTGCAGTGATGCTGAAGTTACAACACAGCTCTACCTCCATATCCAAATGTTAGAGATGATCCATCCATCAGCTTTGCCACCATAAGGCAGTCCAGTTTAAGTTTCTCAGGTGCATCTGCTTACACTGAACAGTTAACTGTGCCCATGACGAGGTCTAAAGCAGTCAGATGAAGCAGACTTTTACACATACTGAATAAGGAGATTCCAGCCATGCACATGGAGACACAAGGTTTAAAAACCATAAAGCAGGTTTCCTTAGGTAAGTGTGCTGCCAACGAAAATCTTCTGCTTGGTGCAACAAATTATTTTATAGAAGGGAATAAGATGGACATGAGTCCTTTGCACATTTGTTTATCCATAGAAGTAGTCTGTTGATTTTTTTTTCTTTTGAAGTACAGCTAGGGGGACATAGACAGAGTTGCTAGTTATATTTCCCTGCCTTTAGCAGCTTTCCAGACATGCACACAGGTAGACACACATGAATTGAGACCAAAAAATGCTAACTGGCATGAAAAACTCTAAGCTGTTGAGAAAGCCAGAATCAACACCACCACAAGGTCAGGAGCCTGGTGGCAGCTAGAACTCCTGTGACTGGACATATTTGCTGGGCAGTTTAAGTGACATGGTCTTCTTAGGAAGAAGCTTGGGAAGAACATTAGATAATACCCAGCCTTGAGCAATGGTCACACAGGAGAAAAGCTTGTTCAGCTCATCATCATTTCTCACGGCCAGCTGGGTGTGCCTGGGCAGGATCCTGGCTTTCTTGCTTGCCTGTGCAGCGCTCCCTGCCAGCTCCAGGATCTCCACGCTCAGGTATTCCAGCACCGCAGCCAGGTAGATGGCAGCACCAGGACTGATCCTGTCAGAGTAGCTCCCTCTTTTAAGGAGCCTGGAGACACAACCCACAGGGAACTGCAGACCAGCCTTGTGTGATCTGGTTTTCTTTGGCACGAGGAAGAGCTTTGTGGTTTTCATCGCACATTCAGATATTTTAACATCAAGTCTAGTATAAAATGAGAAAGAATTAAAAAAACCCAAAACACAGAAACCGAGCATTTAAGTCCTTTCTTCCTCCTCATTTCACTGCCTTTCTAATTCTCTTACAAATAGTTTTCACATCTCTGAAAGCTTGCTAGCTGTTCATACTTTTGTCTGAAGGAGCAGATGGGTCAGGCTGCCACTCCAGGAGTGTCTGACAAGTTTCCAGCCAAGAAGCATCTACAAGCTCAGTCAGAGCAGCAGGTCAGCCATCTGCTAGATTTCCAAAATTTTTCAGGAGAGTCAGGTAGAACTTAGGAGCAAAATCTTCTGACCCAGTATCAAAGGAGAGCTGCTATTAAGGAGAAACATTAAGCAAACTAGGCTTCTAGATACTTACAAGTGCTCAGAAACCCTACAGGAAAGCTTCTTTGAACTTACCCCTGGTAGGAACCTACGCAGTTTCTACAATGATGAGCTTGAGAGCACCAGAGCTAGAAGTTTGTATCTGTCTGAAGTAATAACAACAGAAGAGAAATTCACCCACTGGAAACCACTTCAAATGGGTCTTATCTTCCAGAGGTAAGGGGACCTATTGCTGCAGGTAATGGGCCACAAACAGGAACAAAACTTATGGGGAGAAGCTTTGTTTTACGTCAGACACCAAAATTGCTCTGCTTAGCACGCTGTGCACCAGGCTACTACAAGTGCACAAGCACCATCTTCTTGTACAGTATTGCATCCATTCTAACAAGCCCTTTCACTTACTGCTGGCATAAAGTCTCTGGTACTGAGTAGTACCAATGACACTTCAATGCATAACACTAAGCAACTGGAAAACAAACATAGGAAAATGCTGCTCTTGTATATAGAGTTGTTCTTAAGTTTTAATCATTAGTTGTTTTTAAGTAGTGAGAAGCTCTACCAAGATGTGGGGAGGAACTAAATCAGATACCAAGCTGAAGTGCTTAAAAATACAATAAAGAGTTCTTTCAGGAGATTTTTGTGGGCCTTAGAAAGATAAGCTTTTAAAAATACACTACACAAGTAAATTTATAAATAAATACTTAAATATTTATAAAATTATAAAATCATAAAATTTAAAATTATAAAAAAATAAATACAGTATGCACTAAAAATAATTAAAAGCCCCCTTCAGCAGCCTTATACCAAACACAGAACTTTACAACCCCCTTATTTCCCTCAGGAGTTTATCTAACAAAGCGTGCTGTCATTTCTTGACAACAAACTCTCACCTGAAGAAATTATTGACTTCACCTCTTTTTCTAACACCACCACTACCCAATCTCCCAAACCACAGTTCCTGGCAAGAGCTTTCCCCTTTTAAACTCCACAGCGGTAGCCATATAATTACTAGCTCTTGCATCATTTAATGCCACCACAATAAAAAACCATCAAGGCCCTAACACAAGAGCAACTCAGTACACCCCCTGAGAGCACGAGAATTTGCCACTACTCCTTGTGGAGCCACTTAGCACCTGGTTAGCTGATCTCCTCTGGTAACAAGCCTAATATTTACTGTCTCGGAGAACTGCAGTATTGCTGGCTGGCAATTAAATTATTACAGCTGGAAAGGGGGCACACTTCACCTTCCTGTAGTCATCAAGAATTAAACCCACCGACCCATACTGCTGGTCTTTGTGCTGCTAGCAGTGGCCAAACTGTTTTGTGACCATGCTGCAGAGCCTGGGAAAGCTCAGGACCTCTGACGTTGGGTTCTCTCTCTTCTAGGACTTGTTCTCATCTGTCACATGGTGCAGTTTTTTTCTGAAGTCGTGCATAGCTGTGTTGCAAGCTATAATACGTCTTTTCCAGCTTCAAGGGTGTGGTGACAGCTGAATAATTTTTTTCTTCAATATACGAGTGCTGAAAAGTTGAGGTCTGGCCCAACAGGAACTTTTGCTGAGCAGCTGGGTTAGGAGATATGTCCCCTCTGTTGCTGTGAACCAGAGGGGTGAGTCTTCAGATCACTATGCTATCTGGTTAATTTACAAATGGGTTGAACTGTTGACTAGAAGAAAGAGTAATTGTTCTTGATCAGAGAAGTACTTGAAAAATTGACTTTTGATATGGACCATTACTTCGACACAAACTCTGTCTTTAGGTGTAAGTAGAGGTAGGGCCACACAGGTCATTCAGTGCCTTTTAGCATACAGCAAATGGCAGGTGGAGGCATTTCTAGAAGCTACTTAAGCACTGGCAATGCCTTTCAGGGTCTGTTTGGTGTGGTGCAGAGAAGACTCACAAGAGCATCTTGCATCCAGGAGTGGTGTGATGAGACACACAGCTCTCCAGATTAGCCAAGAGTGCTATAAGCACCATGCTTAAAACTGCACAAAATTAGTACCTTGCTCGAGTCTACCATTAGTGCAAACCTTTATACTTTTGCTTGGTCCAAAGAACTAATCATTCCCTTGCCGTGGTCAAATGGAGGAAATAATTTGAGTTTCATGTGTTCATGTCTCATGTACTTCCTTTAAAGCTTTTTTTTTCCATTTACAGGTGTAAATACTTGGCACCAGGCTAGTTACATATAGCACCTTCACTATATGCACAAAGCTTAAGATCTACTCTCAGACATTTTTACTTCTCATTGCTACAGCATCCTCTACTTTTTCTCACTTCACTGGGTAAATTGCAGACCAGTCAAGATCTCATCAAACTGCTCCAGGCAGCATACAAAGTCTGTTCCAGCTGCCCACCACCCCAAAATCGTGGTTTCTGCTCAGTCAGGTATCCTGTCTCCCCATTTCTGTGTAAACACAGCTTGGAGTGAGACATTAACTCAGCTGCATACAGCTCTGACATCTGTCAGCACTGTAAAAGCTGGCCAGGAGGCTCTGACACCCTCGTGCTTTGCGGGGGCAGAGGAGCTAGGTGAAACTCAACAGGACAGGACAATCTTTTTAAAATAAAAATTTTATCCTCCAGCTACAGTTCAGGAAGCTGGCCTAACCAGCACTTCTCTGTGTGAGATGCTATGAAATCAGTGAGATACTGCTGCAGGGGTGGACTGATGCTAATGCAGCTGCAGCAAATCACTGATTTCCAGTTCAACAGCAAGCCTAAGCACCCACTACAAACAGAAAAACCCTGGGTACTTTCCCTGGGGGGGAGACTTTCAGTGACTTGGTCAGCAAAGGCCTGGGGACTGTTTGGATATGGACACTTTTGTTTTTCTGCACTGATAGACAGAAGCAAGACAGTCACATCTACCAACAGCACAAACATTGCACCAGATTTTAAATACACTACCTACAGTTGCTACGACAAGATGGAGAGTATAGACGTTTAGTGTCGTGGTGGAGCAGTCTAAAGAGAGGTAGTTGTTCACTATGGCTTTACAAGCAGTAAGACTTTGAAATACAGGGTTACTAGCTTCTAAAGCAGACTTAAACAACCTCTGAGGCACTGAACTGATTGCACTCTGTGATGGAGTTCATGTGAACAGCAGTGTGTGTCCTGGCTCTGCCTTCTCCACAACAGTTACCTGTAACATGTTTTCAAAAGTAAACATGTACTTGACTTCTAAAAAAAAGTTATTTGGGTGGTATGGTAGACTTTTGACATTTTCTGTGTTCCTGCATCCCTGAAAGGGATGAAAAGAAGAAAAGAAAGGAGGACAGTCTGGCACTCTAAGAACTTTGTTACAATCTTTAAAAATGTATTACAACTAGCAGAAAAAATATTTGACAAAGAAGCAAACACATACAGATTAGTGCTACTGAGTCCCATCATCCATAAGTGCACACACCAGGGAAAGCACGTTTCACTGGTTACCACCTTGTTCCTGAGAAGGAGCAGCATCTCTAACAGTTTTCTTGGGAAGGAGCTGGGAAAGGATATTGGACATAACCCCCCTTGAGCAATGGTCACACGGGAGAAAAGCTTGTTCAGCTCATCATCATTTCTCACGGCCAGCTGGGTGTGCCTGGGCAGGATCCTGGCTTTCTTGCTTGCCTGTGCAGCGCTCCCTGCCAGCTCCAGGATCTCCACGCTCAGGTATTCCAGCACCGCAGCCAGGTAGATGGCAGCACCAGGACTGATCCTGTCAGAGTAGCTCCCTCTTTTAAGGAGCCTGGAGACACAACCCACAGGGAACTGCAGACCAGCCTTGTGTGATCTGGTTTTCTTTGCTGCAGCTCCAGGTTTGCTAGCCTCTGCGTGTTTCTTCCCATGTTCAGACATTGTGGCTGTGAGGAGATACAAAGGGTTGGAGATCTTTAGATTACCTGGGTGCTTGGGCTACAGCTAACTGGTAGCAAGAGGAGACAACAGTGAGGCAAGTTACACTTCCTGCTCTTCCACATCAAGGAGAAAGCTTGTTCTTTTCTTGAGGAAAAAGCACCACACGCCACATTTCATTAATAGCAGAGCTAAGATTTTAACTGCCACGACCATTTTACTGGCTACTTTTTAGGAGAGAGGCCTTGTTTTAAAGCCAGAGTACTTCGGCAACTTGTCCAGAAAGGCTTACTGAAGTAGATATGAAGAGCTCAAAAGAAAAGACACTTTTTTGTGCTACTTGGCATGTATTTGGGATTGAGGCACAGTGGCTCTTCTTCAATAACATTTTCTTAATCACCACAACTGTTACTTCAAAGCTAACTTGAGGTCAAGCCTGCCTCTTTTTCCAAGAGGAATCTGTATTTTAACTTCATCCATTATCAGGTTAGATCTTTCTTTCATTTTAAATCTAACAATTGAAAAATTCCTGCATCCCACAGCATCTTATACCTAGAATACTCCAAGAGGTTTTCATACAAAGTTCTAAGCTAATTCCCCAGGGGATATTCCCTGGCTGCTGTGAGAGTACTGGAGGTCTTCTGCACCAGGAAAAGGAAGAATTGACTTGGATGCCTCAATGCAGACTGAAGAACAGAAATTACCAACTATTTACTTAAGACTAAGGAAATTCAGTCCAGTTACTATACTCTTAGAATTAGGAGTGGCAAAAGTACTTATTTAAATAATGTTTCCAATCTATGGATAAACAGAAGAGTTAGCTTCCAGCACAGTTGTTTGCAATATACAAGAAAATCCATCACTGGATGTAAGGGGGTTGTGTAATTTCTATAGAGAGGCTTAAATAATTAAGAAAAATCAGAATAAGATTTGGGAGGGAGGAACAAAAAGATCCCACCCCATAATATGATCCAAGCAAACCAAGCCATAACTCCTTATTCTTATTATCAATGATTTTCAAATTCTGATTACTCACAGACATACTGTGCTACAAATGCAGCTACCTTACAAAGTAATACAAAGTCCATAATAACCTAAATCTTTCATTATGTCTTATAAATGAAAAATATATCCCATTACCTTCAAAATTTCTTATCTTGGCCTAGCCTGTGCTTTGCTATAGCCTGCTTGCAGAGGCAAGCAAGCTTCATAACGTCATTCTCCCTACCCCTGGGGCAGCACCTTTTTCTTAACATCTTTTTCTCCTCCTCAGTGGGTCACCTAAACAATTAATGAGTCATTATCACATGTGGTTCATCTTTCTTCTAACCCCTGAGTTGAGGGAAAAGGAAGAAATATATTATAGATGCCCAGAAGCAAATTCTTCAGGGTGGGGGGAGAAGCCAGGCTGTCTCCAAGGGCTGAGCCACAGCTGTATTTCAGTCTCGCTGTGACAGGGAGAGCTCTTAGCCCCTCTGGCTGGAGTATTTCTGTCTGTGCAGCATGCACAAAAACAGTCCCCTCTTTCCTGCTGAAGCTTGATTTTAAAAAAGGTACATAGGGGAAATGTGTTTTATAAAGCTGATGTATTTATAGTTGGGTGGGAGGAGGGAAGCTGTGTGTTGTTTTATGTGTGTGCTGGGCAGAGTTATGCTTCATTCACACTGTCTGAGCCCCACCAAGTGATGTGATGGGGCTGCTCCTAAGATCTGGGCTTCTGCCCCCTCTTCTGGTAACTCTCTGCCCTGGATGGGGCTCAGGGTTTACTATAGGAACAGAGAGGTTCTGGTGCCAAGGGTCCTTGGCTGGTTTTTCTCAGTCCACCTGGGCAAAAATCTCACCTAATGCAAATGAGTATTTTTGAGCACCTATTAGAAAACGAGTGCACAGTCTCTGCTCATGCTTCTTCTGTGTTTATTTTCTGGTGTTCAAAGGAGATTCCAACCAGCAACACACAAAAGCCATGTGTGTGAATGGTATTTCAGCCACAAAAGATGACTATTAAACCAGCAGGTCCTACTGAAAGCCCAGGCTCTGACAAAACATTTGTACAGCAAAACTGGCACTGATAGCTAGAACTTTGGTTCTGCATGCTGAGGACTAACTGCAGGTCAGAGCCAAAGGACTTTGGAGCACCTGCAGAGGACTGCAAAATTGTCGTCCTGAAAACTGTAGCTCACATGCTGCGCTGCCAGAAGGCTTCATAACCCTTTACTTTCTGATTTAAAGTTCTCACATTGTCTGCATTTGTGGCTCCATCTATCACTCAGTCACTTTCCCCACAAGGATGAGCATCTAGTCCAAACTGGGTGAGGCTGAGTCTTCCTCAGCCTCAGGGTTCTGAGAGGCAGGTATGGGGCACCCTCTGCACATCCAAATACTCACCGTAAGGATGAGACCCTCTCAAAACGCAGCTCTTTTAAAATTAATTAATTAAATTAATTTGGTTTAATTCAGAGGCAGAAAAGGTGGCTGTGCCTTCTCTTCACTAAATTAAACTTAGGACGGGGTAAGTGCCACAGACACTTCAGGATACATGGGTGTCAATGGGATGTCCGTGATGTTTTAACATGTCATAACGGGGCTTCCGAATTTCCATTCCAGGCCCTTGATGGAGCAGAGGCACAGCTGTTTCTCCACATGCCCAGAACAGACTCTTAAGGCCTGCTGGCAGGTTGCGTGGGGGTGTTTTTCTGGGGATTTGGAAAAGGACTCCCCCCTTCCGGGTGAGCGTGCTGTCCATCAGGCTGGAGCATAAAAGGAGGGGGAGGTGGGAGTGAGCCTCTTCTCCCTTCCTCTCTGCTATGTGTCTTTGAGGAGAAAGTGCAAGGTCTGCTCAGTTCTTTGAAAGGGCAGAGGTGTCCGTTTTTAGGGAATCGGGTGTTGATCCCAAATGGACTGGGTTCACCACACTTGACCCACTCCTCAGTGTTTGCTGAGTGATGCTTTAATAGAGACCCCAAAACAAAATAAAAATAACTATCTAACACAAATTTCTTGTAATGCTAAGTGGCTATGACCTAATCCTAACTGAATCTGAAGTACTGATAATTATGTCTGACAAGAATAGATAATATAGGCTTCACTGTTTTATTTTATTTAACAGAACAGGGAAAGAAAAATGAGGAGAGAAGCCAGTGGAGAAACAAAACAGGGTATGAAATGCAGACAGATGAGGTTCAGTGAAGTGGAAAGGGAAGAGTTACATAAAAAAACCCCAACTAAGGCAGAGGAGAGCCTCAGAACTCACCATCAGTA